>NC_137156.1:37585203-38270323 GCF_951394435.1 Stenella coeruleoalba | reverse complement strand
TCCCTGGTTGGGGAACTAAGATCCTGCAAAACTAAGATTCTTTAAAAAAAAAAAAAAGAATCAATTCACTACTGCTTTCAAATTTTTAAGGATGCTATCAGAACCTTCCTTTTAGCTGGACTTGGGATCTGAGTGTCTGGAGGGTTTGACTCAGTTCTTCTGCTTTACCCTAAGCCTTTATCAGGTACCTTAAGGGTATGGTCGAGGGGTTTCTCTTTTGACTCTCTAGCCCCTCCCTCAAACATAGATGGCCACTGCTCTGGCTAAACTTCTCTGTCCTGATGTCTATTGGCTGTCTTTTTTTGGTAATCCTTCTGAGATAAAATCATTTTTTTTTCTTCTAGCCATTGTAGTCTGCAGATCAAAGCTCTGGCTAAAATCCATGCCTTTGTTCAAGGACACGTGAGTGTTGCCCCTTTCCAGAATTCACCTATTTCAAGGGAAGATCTTTATGTTTTGTTCCTCCTCCTGAGCTCTTTGTTTATTTCATTTACACAAACACTTAAAAAATACCTACTTTTTTTAATCTCATACTTTGCTGTAGTCTGTGAAGGATGCCAGAGGAGCATATGGCATGAACCTTGCCCTCAAAGATTATGTTGTCTTTGGACAGACAAGGGTAAGCCAGGAAAAGGATACAGGAAAGTTGTTAACAGTGCATCAGAGGATGTAGAGTGGCATAGCATGCGTAGAACATCTAACGTTCAGGGGGACACAGAGTAAAGAGTGATCAAGAGAGGAGATGTAGGGACTGGTCAAGGAAAACCTCTGGTAGGGGGGTGAGCATAAGTTAATTCAGCTTTCTGGGACGTGGTGACATCCTGGGATGGACTCAATGTGGCCTTTGTCAGAGGAGCCAGCATGTGCCGATGGGTAATTGGAAGAAGGGTGTGTGGGGACCCTGACATCCAGGGTGGTCAGGAGGGTGGTCTCCTCCCTTCCCTTTGTGGTGGGACAAGGAGGCCATCTCACTTTGTGTATATCTGAGCTCCTGTCTCCAAGAGGCAGAGGCATGGGAGTCTTATAAGCACCCTGTGTAATGGCAACTTGGCCTCGTATGTGCATGTACACACTGACGTCCTCTCTCTGGGGTTCTGATGGGTGCATGGGAGGCACACTCCTTGTATGCCTTTGACGTTTTAGTCATTTACTGGCTTCATTTTCCCAGGACACTGAGTGAGCCTCGGCAGGCAGAGATCCGGAAAGAGTGCCTCCGGCTTTGGGGGGTGAGTGTCTCCCCAGCCCATTTTTGCTCCAGGGCAGGGAAACTTTAAAGAAGAATGGGACTGACTCCCAACCCGGTCATCTTAGGGTTCCCCGCCCCTGCCCCAATGAAGAGATCTGCCTACCCTCACAGCACTCCAGAATTGGATGTCTCAGCATTGTTGGGAGTAACCTCCTTGGCCCTTTCACTGCTCGTTTAGCCCTGCAGGCTGGTTAGCAAGGACAAGGGTGGTGGGTAAACAGGCCTCATTTTCCTGCTGGTGGCCCTGGGTAGCGACACTGACCACAGAGAGCCCCAGAGAAAGGTAAGTGGCCTTTGGGGTGTGCTACCACAGGGCCTGAAAGGGAGCAGTGACTGAATTAGCCAACTCCACTCCCACCCCACCCCAGCTTCCTTTGTTGTGTGCCATTTCCTCTTGCCCAGCCTGAGCCTAAGCCCTTGCCTGCGTAAACTCACACACAGCCTTGGTCAAAAATGCGTTTGAAAACCAAAGCTCTTTGCTGTCTTGTTTTAGATCCCAGACCAGGCTAGAGTTGCTCCTTCTTCCACAGACCCAAAATCTAAGTTCTTCGAGCTAATCCAGGTAAGCTTGGTATCTGGTGAAAATAAAAAGTTAGAGAGGCCTAATTAGATGTAGTATCACTGAGACCCCCAGATGCCTGGCCTCCAGAGGGCTTGTGCAGGTACCACATGGGTTCCCGGGGCTGGGCTGAGGCCACCACAGATGGGAATTTTTGGTGTAGGGTGTTCAGTTCCCTGGGAGCCCATCAGGCTGCCTGAAGATTCTTGGCCCGAGATGTGTTCTGTTCAGCATTCCCGCTGCCCAAAGGGTGGTGCTGGCTCTCACTCTCTGGCAAGTTTAGGGTCCTGTGAGTGTGCCTGCAGGGGAGACATGAAGTATGGGATGATCTTAGGCTGGGGAGCTGGTCAGAGGGCCAGGAGGGGCTGCCAGGAGAGCTCACAGTGGAGCTGGCCTAAACTTAGACTTTCTGTTCTGTTTCTGGTGAGTGGTCCTCAGAATTCTTCTGCCCTATGTTTTCCTACCACCTGACTTCCAGCTTTTCCCTGGGCTTTATTTAAATCTGGCCCAGATATGGGCCATTGTGCTGGTTAGGGACTGGAGAATGAGGTTCAAGATGGCCTCAAAAAAAAAAAATAGCACGTGTAAATTTTTCTGAATGGGTAGAGAGATTACTTAGCTGCTTTCAAACCAACTGCTTGCAAGTCTTTGCCTTCAGTTTTAGTGAAGGGGAGGCTTTTATATTCTGGTGACATTTCCTTATAGCTCTGGTAAATCGATCTGTACTCTGGGGACTCGGTGTTCTTTCCTTTCCCAGGCTCTCCTAATAGATCCTAAAGGAACACTCCAAGCAGACAGAATTAGATCCCAGTTAGTGCATGTGTAGGTAGAGCAGGGGGCATGTTTCAGACAGCAAGTGCTTCCTGTCCCTCCCCTCCCCCAGCCTGCCCTAACTCCCTGCCCCACCCCCCACCCCCCAGGCACCCGTACTGAGCGCCTGTCCCTTCCCCCAACCCAGCCGTGTTTTCTCTGACCCGGGGCTGCAGGGCACTGAGATCGACATCTTCAGCTATAAGCCCACGCTGCTTACTTCCAAAACCCTGGAGAAGATCCGCCCAGTGCTCGACTACCGCTGCATGGTGTCTGGCAGTGAGCAGAAGTTCCTCATCGGCCTGGGGGTAAGTCTGCAGCTGGCTTCCTACCCAGCTTGGGTGGTGGAAGCTTGCTGTCTGTCTGTGGGAATCTGGACAGCTGCCTGCCACACTTGGTGCACGTTCTCTTGGCACCAGGGAGCTGGAGCTTTGACTGCAGGGAAGGTATTTCTTGAAACTTCACTTCCTTTCTTCCTCTAAGTTAGCCAAATATCATTCATTCATTCTTTCTATCTTTCATTTATCCATGTATTTGCTTATTCACCTCCATGTATCGCTAAAGGGAACACTGCCTCCTTTCTTGTGATGTGGAGCTTCCTAGGCTAGCAGGATGGTCAGTAGGCTAAGCTGGCTTGAGCCCATGCAGCTATTTCTTTGCAACACCACCACCATCCCATGTCATCCCCTGTCTTTGGAGTCTAAAATGAGGTGAGGGAAAACCTTGGCAGTTCTATATCTTAATTGGGTAAAGTCCTCATTGCTCTTTCTTTTCACTCTGAGTTGTCTTTATAGTTTTATCTCTTCTTCCTCACTTACTTTCTCTGTGTCCTCTCACACTTTATCTTTTTTTACTTTCTCTCTGCTCTGCTCTGTTCTCCGGACCCTTCACCAAACCCACTTCAGACATACACCAAGCTGGATCTTTCTTGAGGGCCTCTGATCATGAACTCAGGCCTCTTGAATAGTGCCCTGAGCCTGTTCCCTCCCAGTGGGACAGAGTCAGAGCTCTCCTCTTCCACTGAGGCAGTGGAGGACAACACTGTCATTATAGTGTACGAAGTATAACTGACTAATCTCTCTGAGACCTTTTCTTCTGGCATTTCCCAGCCCCATCAGCTTGTAGCCACCAACTAAAAGCCCTTTTGAGAGCTGAGCTTCTCACCACTCAATGTCTTTGTCTGCCTGACCTGGCCCTTTCTCTCTGCCCATAGAAGTCTCAGATCTACACATGGGATGGCCGCCAGTCAGACCGCTGGGTCAAGCTGGACCTGAAGACAGAGCTACCCCGGGACACTCTGCTCTCTGTGGAGATTGTCCATGAGCTGAAAGGGGAGGTTAGAGGTGGTTCTGCTCACGTGTATGGCTCTGCCATCTGGGGAACAGCTGGGCCTGTCCCTTCGCCCCCATGCCCCCTGAGTTAACTGGGTTATGTGTATGTGGTGCCTGAGAGGGCCCAAGGCCTGGCGAATGCTTTGTAATTGTTCCTCCTCCTCGAGTAGTTGCTCTAAGCCATGGCATATTCAGGTAGGAAGGACCACAGTCTCCTTATGTTTAGGAGATCTTGATCATCTCTGTGTAGCAAAGTCCCTGGTGAACCTGCTGCATATTTTTTAGCTGCTGATTGTTATTGACCAAGGATTCCTTGGGAAAGAAGCAACTTGTTATTTCCCATGAGCTTTGGGTATTACAGCCATACAGATAACTTTCAGAACAGTCAGTGGGAACAGTTGGCCAGAGTGGGAAGCCAGGGCCTGCTGGAGCACCATGGCGGCAGCCTCACTGGGTTTGAGATTCAAGGGGGCTCATCACCCATCACCTCAGGCCTCTGTCTTCTCAGAAGCATGGGCCAGCCTGGTGCTGAGAATCAACTGGGAGGGAGGTGAGAGAAATATCCTGTGTTTAGAGCCCTTCCCTTCCCCCGGCTATGTGTAGAATGGAGGCCAGCGTGCCACCGTGGGCAGAGTGAGCCCCAGGCCAATTCCTGGCAGGGTGGGCAGCATACTTGTCCTTCTAGGGGAAGGCCCAGCGGAAGATTAGTGCCATCCACATCCTCGATGTCCTTGTGCTGAATGGCAGCGACGTGCGGGAGCAGCACTTTAACCAACGGTCTGACCTGGGCCCTGGGGGAGGGAAGGTGGGCCGGGGTGGGCCAGGGCAGCTCTATGGCGGCAGCCTCTGTGGCTTGGGCCTCTCCCAGGCTTTCTCTGCTTAAGAGCATCCTCAGAGTTTCCCTCTTCTACCCACTAGCTGGTTCCAAGGGCAGGGTGAGAAATTGGTGTTGACACTCCCAGTTACCAGGACTTGGGCCTTGATTTCATACATACTAGCACACTCTATTTTGCCTCAGCTGTTCAGATCAGAGGTGATGTTTGTTTTAAGGTTGAGCAAGAGGGTGACCTTATGGGGAAGAGGGAGGGTCTTCTCCTCTGAAGAATGTGTTCTGTTCTTGGTGGTCCCACTTAAGTCAGTTTATGGATCCCACAACTCCCACAGAGGTACTTTTGTTCGTGGATAGATTCCTAATCAGTCGTTTAAAAGGGGGGTACAAAAAGGAGAGACATCTTACACCGCTATGGTGCTGAAGTCACTCCTAAGTTGGTTCATCTGAGTGGGTGTACTGTGGTATCTGTGGTTTGGGGTGAAGGAGCCGACGCACAGAATAAAGATGATGCTTGAAGTTCTGGTGGAGGTGACTGAACACAGCCGAAGTTACACTTCAGGGAAGCCAACCAAGATGTATTGAAAGTAGAGGTCAGAATCCAGAGTGGGGGAGAGGGCGTTCATGACGACATCACTGGAGAAGGGCAAGGGTGGGCTTCCTGGGAGACATGAGTGCTGCCTCTTGGAGCAGTTTTGCTGCAGATTCAGGAGTGTACTCCCACTGGTGCCATGACAGTGCCCTGGGGCTGCAGGTGCTGGTAAAGATACCCTTACTTGCCTCTGAGAGACTCTGTTTGGATTGTAGAATTCAGCTTGCTGAGAAATTTGTGAAAGCTGTTTCCAAGCCCAGTCGGCCTGACATGAATCCCATCAGGTGAGCAGATCATCTCTCCCCCCAAATCCTCCTCTCCCATTGCTTCTTTCTGGCCAGTGCCTGCCTCCCTGTCCTGTGAGGGCTGGGAGGGCTCAGTGGAGGAGACCAGACCAGGCTGGCATTAGAGATCAGACTGCCATTGAGTGATTTGCTTGGGGGTGCTGGGTAGGTGACTCCTTTGCCCCAGAGTATCCCCCATTCCTGCCTGTCACAGTGGGCCAGCCTCCACAGGAGAGGTTCGTTCCTCAGGTTTAAGGCATCCTCATTAAAGACACACATGCCTCTGAGAGCACTAACACACCTTGTGAGCCACACATTCATGCTTGAATATCATTAGCATATCAATCCTGGCCTTTTCATTTTTTTCAGGTAAGAAAAAGGTGCTGAGGGAATGGGAGTTTTTGAACATGAATAAGAAAAGGTTGGTTTGAGGTAATGGGATCCTTGGTGCATGGAAAGAAGGCCATGGTTTGTTGCCACGTTAGGTAATGTAAAAGTTCTAGGCCTTTAGAGGGTAACAGTGAGGGAGCAGACAGATGGAACAGACTTTTCCAGTCTGGGCTGAGGTCTGAGGTTATTATCTTTGGGGCTTCATGTGACTAGAGACTGAGGTACATTTTATCAAAATAATTTTCATTATTCTTTTTAATACAGATTTACATAGGATTAAATCCAATAGTGGGAATGCACTTTTAGAAGTCTTCTGAAAGTCTAAAAGTAATTTCTTCTTGCACTTTAAAATGTCCTGTCTGCCGGTTCCTGAGAAGCAGCTTCCAGGGGTCCTGCCTCTGCTGCTTGTGACGGTCTGGTTGCTTGGCTTCTGGGCACCTTACTCAGTAGCAGTTCCAAAGGCGTGTTCAGGGGCCCCCAGAGGTGGAGGGCTGGGCATCAAACAGGAGCCTTGCGTCCTGGGTAGGGGGGTCTCCTCACCCCTAATGGTAATAGGCCTATTAGGACGATTTGGAAGCAACTCTGTTACAGGAAGGCCTAAAATCCATGTAGACAGACCTGGGCAAGAGCCTGGCCCTTGGTGTTCTGGCCTCTAGAGATGGTGACGGTGACCCAGGGTGGGAATGCTGACAGGCACATCTTGGTCTGCCAGACCTTCCTCTTTCCCCCACCTGACTTCCTGAACCATAGCTGCGCTCCCCGGGTGCCCTGGGGCAGGCTCCAGGGGGTGCTTGGCAGCTCTGAAACCTAGGGCTTGTCTGTGGAGGGTGGCAGTGACAGGCTAGGGGTCCTCATTCTTGGTGGGTTGGGTGGTGCAGGGCCTGAGGCAGAAGGTGAGGATAGGCACAGCCTCCTGCCTACCAGCTGCTGCCCAGACAAGTGTCCCACCAAGAATCCTTTGTCAGCTCTTTGTCCGTCTGTCCACAGGGTGAAGGAGGTATACAGGCTGGAGGAGATGGAGAAGATTTTTGTCAGGTGAGTGACTCAGCCAGGGTAGCTCAGGATTTGAGAGGAGTTGGGGTGGGGGGCATGGCAGTGTCCAGGATTCGTTCTCTTTTTCTGTAGCGGTGGGTTAGGGGTGTGGTGGTGAGTTGCCCTGGTGGCTGCCTCTACCGCCCCCCCACCTCCTTTGCCTGCGTGGCTCAGCTGCAGCCAAGGGCCCCCCAGCTAAGAGCTGATTCAGCACTGTCAGGAGGGGAGCCGGGCGGGTGTGTGTCAGGCAGAAATACGGGCTCACTGATGCTGTAACAGTTACGAGGGGTGTGTGCGTCAGGCAGAAATACCAGCGGGCTTGTTGATGCTGTAACAGTTACGATTGTCCCTGCTAGGGGCAGAGCATCAAGCTGCTTGAAACACTATAAATCCCAGCTCCTGGTGCTGACAGAGAGATTGAGCCTGGAGGGGTAGAGGGGGTGTAACTGCTTCCTCATAATCTTAGCGGTGTGCAGGGTGCTCAGATCTGAGGGTCTCATCCTGGGTGTGCCCCTGTGGCCACTGGAGCTGGGCTGGGTCTCAGTGCTCCCGAATTAACTCTTTAGTAGCCACACTGATGCCATGGGTGGTGAACTGAAGATCCAGTGGCACTCGTAGTCAGATCTTACCCTTACCGGTGTCACCCTGACACCCCGCAAACAGCAGCAACATAGCAGGGGCATGTGTCACTTCCCTGCCTCCATTGCTTAGTTGGGAGTTCAGAGCCTGAGTTCTAAACCCAGCACCGCACTCAAACTCACTTTCTGTGTGGCCTGGAGCAACTCAAGTCTCTGCCTCAGTTTCTCATGTTGAACTGAGGTAAAGTACTGTGGTTGGTTGGCTGATTTTGACATTAGCCAGAGACTAACGTTAGGGCTCTCTCTCTCTCTCTCTCTCTCTCTCTCTCTCTCACACACACATACACACACACACACACTCACGCTTCCTGTTTGCATGCCTACTCTGGAAAATCAAGGTTGGAAATGAAGATCATCAAGGGCTCCAGTGGCACGCCAAAGCTCAGCTATACAGGGCGGGACGACCGGCACTTTGTGCCCACTGGCCTCTACATTGTCAGGACAGTGAATGGTGGGTGATGAGCCACTGTTCCCTAACCCCACTCCCTCAGCCAGGGCAACTGGCCCAGACCCTACTTGAGCCAGAGCTAAGGGCTCCCTACTGAGGTGGGCATTTCTTTGAGGTGTATGTTGAGCGGGACTGTGTTCCCTGAGCCTCTTCTGTTCTTCGGTGGATCCTGGGGGGGTTGTGCTGGGGCTGGAGAGAGGGGAGCCCAACTTGTATATGCACACGTGGTGTCCTCATGGCAGGAGAAGGGCCTTCGCAGTGGGCAACAGCAGATCCAGAAAGTCAAGCTTGGCCATTCGTATCACCTGTAGAATCCTTTTTCCTTAGTACCCTCTGGCTAACAGACTCCTACTCCCTCTGCCAGGGCCCGAGAGATGTTGCCCTGGTAGCAGGTTGGCGGGACTGGGGAGAGTTGTTGAGAATTATCTTAGTTGTCTTCCTGGAGCCCCTTTGGGCGGGTGATGAAGGCTGTGTCCTCACAGGCTCTTCTCCGCTGCTGTTTGGCGGGGATGGGAGTGGAGGAACGGGCGTGAAGGAAGGCATGCCCTTCACTGGCCTGACCTGTCCCCCATGGGTATTTTGTGTCCTTTCTGGGCTTCTTCCCCCTTTCCTTCTGTCAGAGCCATGGACTATGGGATTCAGCAAAAGCTTCAAGAGGAAGTTCTTCTACAACAAGAAAACCAAGAACTCTACCTTTGACCTCCCTTCAGACGCCATTGCTCCATTTCAGTAAGTAGCCTTCTTCCAGGCCTGCCCCCTGCAGCCCCAGGTACTCCTGCTAGAATGCCAGCCTGACCTCTCGGGGCACACCCGGGTCCTGAGACTGACTGCTGCCCATGCAGGGGCTTCCCACGAGGGTATGGCTGTGATGGTTGGGGGTCCTGGGTGTGAAGGGCCCGACCCTGGCCGGGTGTGGGCTAATGCTGAGGTCCACAGTCTTGCCTTTGGACCCAGTGTGTTGCCGGATTGTTGGTCATAGGTTTCGACAGCAGCCAGTAGCCCTGATGTGCCTGTAATTAGCCACTGACACCAGTGTGTCACCACACTAATACTGTTCTATTAGAGCAGCAGAGACAGATAAACCAGGAATATCAGTAATTAAAGGATCCAGTAGGATGCAATTAGCAGCAGCAGCTGTGTGTTGAAAAAAGCTGGTTCTGGAAGGCAGGGAGCAGGGCCTACTAGGTACATTTGGCTGCCGGAGGGAAGACGCTCAATTGGAGTCATTAGTGAGACCTGCCCTCCCCCCTGCCCCCAGTGCACACACACACACTCTTAAGAACACCCATCCCCGAAGTCACGGGTGCCAGGATGGGTGGTGAGCTCTTGGTCCTGCTCCACGTGGGTACAGCCCTCTGACCTCCCTTCTCCTCCCCAGCATCTGCTACTACGGCCGGCTCTTCTGGGAGTGGGGGGATGGCATCCGTGTGCATGACTCCCAGAAGCCCCAGGACCCAGACAAGCTGTCCAAGGAGGACGTCCTCTCCTTCATCCAGACGCACAGCGCCTGAGGATGCCCACCCCTGCCGAATGCCCTGTCGTTCCCTGAGCCTGGCCGTGAGGTTGGTGGCCTCCTCTGAAGAGCTCAGTTGGGGCCTTCTGGGACACTTTTTGGAATTCCCTCCCCGGAGCCCTGCCTGGGAACTGTCTCCCCTGCTGGGACTCAGCCTGAAGGATGCAGCTCCTACAGCACGTTTGAGGTCAGGGCCCAGGGCACATGGGGCCAGTGGAGGATGTGTCTGTCAGAGGGCAGCAGGGCTTCGGCTCTGCCATTCCTTCCTGTATCCTGTAGACTCACTTTTCTGAGTTCCACACAGTGCCCTGGGGGCGGCCATGCTCCTGCTTTGCCCAACTTTTCATTGGGCCGACCCTGAGAGGCAGGAGGCCTGCTGTTGTGAGCTGGCCAGGAGCAGCTGCTATATAAATCAAGGTTTTGTTTCTTTGAACTTGCTCTGTTTTGATGCCAAGTTGGAGATTTTCTTGTCTCCTCCCCCTACCCTCTCCTGGTCTTCCCTGGAGTTCTTCCCAGCCCAAACCTCTGACCGTCCCGCAGGCCGGGAAGGGAGGCATGTGGACCCCACATCTCTGACACCACGTCAGGATGCAGGTAGCATTGTCTGGTGGTAGGTGCGACTGCTTCCTGGGGTTGTAGAGCCTTCCTGGGCCTCACCCCTTTTGATCCAAACCTCGGGCAGCTCTAGAAGGGAAGGAAGCAGCCTTGAAGACCTGCCATTTTCTATGCGCCAAACAGTAGTGGCCCCACTGTAACAGAGGTCCTGTTGGGTTGGGTTGCACTCAGTCCTCTGGCAATCATGGCACTCCCGTTTGTCCCAGCCACCTTGCCACCCTCCCCCCTCCGTTTTTTCATCCCCAGCAGGAGGCACAGTTGCTTTTGTTTGTCCTTTTGTGGTCACTCCATTTCCTCTATCTTGGCGGGGTGGAGGGGGAAGCTGGGCAGTAGCTTTGGGTGGGGGAGGGAACCTGTGGTTGTTTTTAATGGGAAATACCTCTCAGAGATGCTCCTGTGGGCTCCCTAGGGTCTCATCCCAGTGCTAGACTGGTTTCCATGGAGATAGAGGGCACTGAGGCTCCCCATGAGGTTGGAATTGACTCCACCTCAGGGGTCTCAGGCCAGCATCCCCCAGGCTGTCAGCAGCACCGCTGAGATGCTGTATTTCCACCCAATTCTGGGTATCAGTGTGTCTTGCAGAATCTTGGATCATTAAAGATAAACATATTTTTAATGCCTGTGTGGCTCTGTGCTGGGGCTTGTCCTTCGGTGCTTTGTGGTCTGGGACTTGCGTGAATGAAACAGCTTGGGCTGGAGGTGAAGGGGAGGAAGCTGTACTCAAGAGGGGAGAAAAGAGGGTGGGTTTAATCAGAGCCTTGTCCAAGCTCAGGGCTGCTGTTTGCTGCCAAAGAGGGGCCCAAGGAAGAGTCAAAATTATGTGGCTCCTGTGAGAAGCAGGGATTAGAGGATGAATGAACCTACAGCCCGGCAGGGCAATGTGACAATCCAGGATCAATGTGTGTGACTAAAATAACAGAGGCGTCAGACCAATTAGTGCCACTAGACGGGGAAGACAGAAAGGGAGAGATGGTTTCGCTGACCCCGCCAACCTCCCCTGCTCTGCGTCTGCACTGGAGGCCGTGCGCGTGCTGATGGCGCCTCTCCCTCTCTGCTCTAGGCTAGCGTTTCTCCACCAGTCCCATCACCGGTGCAGGTTCTCCCTTAGAGCCCGCTGCCTACACATTGCTTAGCTCCTTCACCTGGGCCCCCAGATTCCTTCCTTAATGTTTCACAGCCTTAGTTTAGCTCGCAGGGCAACTCCTTTCCTTGCGTTTACTTACTTGGTGTGATCTCGGCTCCCAAGCCCCTTCATCCTCTTGGTTGCCCTACTCAGCCTTACTCCAGCCTCCCACTCCCAGCCCTCCTGGCCCCTGTGCTGGGAGTAGAGGGCTGTGCTCGGGGGCGGTGGAGGGAGGGGAATGTCTGTGTTTGCCGCTCCTGCAAACGCCGCCTGATTTACTGGCCACTCACCGTTAAGTCTGTGTGGTCATTACCGTGGCTCCGGCTGCCCACTGGCTCTGCCACACCTCGCCAGACTTGCAGCCTCTTGAAGATGGATTAACTCCGCACTCCCGTGGGACCACCACACGACCACCTCAAGTCCCCAAGTTGCCCTTTGCTGCACAGGCTGCATTTTTTCTGCCATAATCACAGGCAGTGGCATCGACTGGAGGGCAAGACAGGGTTTGGTGGGGGGTGGCAGACAAGTGGTGCAAGGTCTGCCTCTCAGCCCCAGCAGTGCCCAAGTCCTCGAGATGGCGCCCACCATGGTTTGCCTTAGGAAGCACTTTGCTAACGCCTTACTCCCCACCTAAGCTGGGGGCTTACCTTCAGGCCCCTCTCCTCCCTTGCATCCTGAATGCCACCCCACTGCCCCCAGCTGCCACCAGATCATGACATTTACTCAGCACACAGAAGCAGCCAGGGTGGTTTTTATTGCCTTTCCCTTGGGCTAAGCCAACATAAAGTCCTTCTGGAGACTCAAGCCCCACAGCAGGAATGGGAGGCAAGAGGGGCTGGGCCAACAGGAAGCCCTGCTCTGATGTCTGGGTCAGGGAGAACTGGCCCTTGTACCTTGGTCCTCTTGGGGTTTGAAGGGCCTGCTTGGCCGTGACCACGGAGCTGAGGGGAAGCCTGTGCTGACTGGAGAAATCTCAGGCTCACAGGGTCCAGTAGGCGTAGATAAGCGTCAGAAGGAGGAAGATGGCCACAGACAGCAGCATGTTCTTCCGGTTTTCCTGCCGAAGCAACTCCAGCTCCTTCTCTGGGAGGAAAAAGGGTGATGGACAGGTGGTCTGGGCCCATCTGCCACTCTCATCTGCCTCCGCCTATCCCACCAATGGGTACACACACTGCTGAGTGCAGAGGTGTTCCCTCCCAGCTGCCTCCTTATCCATAAAAATGACCGTCCTCCTCGATCTGCCCAGATTTGGCTACAGATCCTGGCCCAAAAAAGCCCCAACCCCCAATGCTGCTCAACCATTTCTTTCCAAATGTAGTTGAAGATGGACTATGTGAGGGAGTCACAAAAAGGCCACACCTAAAAGCCAAGCTAGGTGGTGGCATGGCCTCACCAGGTGAGCCCTCTGGCCCGTCACTGGGTGCCCCCATGGTGCTCCTCCTTCCAGGGTGTCTCACCTGGTCAATTAGAGACTGAGGGCAGCTGGGACCTCCTTGGGCCTGACACTGGAGTAGGGACAGGGTGGGCCCACACCACCAGTGCTCCTAGTCCTTCCCTGCTGGATGCCCAGCTCAGCAGGAACGAGGTATGCTAAGACGAGGTAGTTTGTGCCCACAAGGCAGGCAGGCCGCCTCTAGAGGAAGCCAGCCCTGCTATTCTACAGCCACACTGTATCCATTCATATGATACACAGGTGGTTGGTATTCTGTGAGGGCTGACCTGAGTGCTAAATGCTACAATTTTGTGTGAAAATTGCTAGGTTCGAGAGGGAACTGATGTCCCATCCCTCCCTGTGTGAGGAAGCAGGGAGATACCTGCAAACCAGCTCTGGGCAGGCCAGACGGGACCCGGGTAGGGGTGTGTGACAGGCACCGTGCTAACAGTGTTGATTCAGCCTGGTTCCTACAGGAGGCTCCCTGCCATATGGACTATTCTAGGGCTGATTCTTGGCCAGGCCTGGCCCCTCAGGGTGAATAGAACAGACAAGCCTGAGGAGCCTCTGCAGACCCATTTCCTCCTGGGCTGCTGGGGGCAGCGCCCAGCAGCCACCCTCTAGCTCCGTGCCGTCTGGGCTCTACCTGGCTTTGCACCCAGCATCCAGAAGGTGGCAGCATTGCTCCACTCACAGTAGCCCTTCACAGCACCCAAGTGGGAGGTTCATCCTCCACCCTGGACCCCAAAGACCCTATTCCCATCACTCCATTGCAGGGTTTTCCTGGGAGAGAGTGGAGGTCTGGGAGGAGGGGGCAGGGAGGACAGACCTCCCAAGTCAGGGTGGATGTGAGGATCTCTTCACCTGGCCACAGCCATACCCCTTCATCCCACAGGAGAACAGACCCACAGGACTCTCCATCTCCCTGGGAACAAAGGAACAAACTTGCTCTTCCAGGATGCTGGGCCTTCAGTTGGTGCCTGCAACCCCCTGGGGGCTGGCTCTCTCCCAAAGAATGCCCTTGACCCCCATCACTTTGTGGGCTCCCTGGGCTGTCTGACCCTTCCTGATCCTAGGACGCGAGGGTGGGGCTGGTAATGGCAGGGAGCTTTCTTACCATAGTTGGAGGCTTTGTTCATCAGGCTGCTTTTCTCCTTCTCCAGAGAACTCCTGTGAGGGGGAAGGGGTCAAAATGGCTCAGGCCCTTTTTCTTTTTCCCACCTGAGGGACAGCTGGCACACCAGAGCAAGGGAGACAAGAGGAACATGGGCTCAGGTCTCTGGTGGCAGGGGGATGGGAGGGGTGGCAGTTGAGGGCTGGGGCCCCGGGACAGATAGGAAGGACTGGGGGATGTCGGGAGGAGCATTACCTGGCCTCTGAGCTCAGCTCTGCCCCACAGAGCCTGGAGTTCACAGCCTCCAGGTCTCTCCAGCATCGTGACAGCTTCTTCTCCAGCCCATCCATCTGAAAGACACAGCACACCCAGCAGGTAGAGATGGGTGGCAGAGCCTTTCAATTTTCAAGACAGCTGGGATCCTGGGAGCAGGAGGAGGGAGCCTCTAGGCGTCTTTGAACTAGCAGCTATGTTTTGCTGTCCTCTACCTCCACGTGGTGCAGGCTGAGCGCGCCTAGAAACAGCTTTGAGTGTTGCTCAGGGTCTCCAAGCTGCCCTGACCCACTGGGCCAAGCATGGGTTGGGGCAGATGGGAGCAGCACCCCCAGTCAGCTGTCTCCTCAGCACAGGCCCCAGCTGGGCCCCACGGCAGGAGCAACCAGAGCCCTGAATGTGGCAGGCACAGGCGGCTCCTAGAATGAAACGAGACGATGCAGGAAGCCTCTGCCTTTCCAAAGCATTCCACGTGTGATTAGACATCTAGGGGCCAAAAAGCAGAGGCATGTTTTCTCGTTGGTACACTTCATCTTAAAGTAACCCAAGCTGTAATAATATACATTTTTCCATGAGATTCAATAAAAGTTACTGACAGTACAGCTCAAAAACACTTCTGTTAGTTTCTGACTCGGTTCTTGCGCAAAAGCATTGACCATCATCAAGATAGCTGTAACTTGGGCGGGGGTGGGGTGGGGTGGTGCAAAATAGCTAAGCTCCTGAAAGGCTGCGTGCCAAAGGTACCAGTTCTCCCATTTGTTTTTTTTTTTTTTTTTTTTTTTAGTGTTTATTTATTTTTACTTGTGGACAGTTTGCTTTATTTATTTATTTATGGCTGTGTTGGGTCTTCATTTCCGTGCGAGGGCTTTCTCTAGTTGTGGCAAGCGGGGGCCACTCTTCATCGCGGTGCGCGGGCTTCTCACTATCGTGGCCTCTCTTGTTGCGGAGCATAGGCTCCAGACGCGCAGGCTCAGTAATTGTGGCTCACGGGCCCAGTTGCTCCGTGGCATGTGGGATCTTCCCAGACCAGGGCTCGAACCCGTGTCCCCTGCATTGGCAGGCAGATTCTCAACCACTGCGCCACCAGGGAAGCCCCTCCCATTTGTTTTGATTATAGTTTCAGAGATGTGTTCTTGGGGAAATAATTTGAGTTATGGGGAAATGTTTTATGAAATACTGGACTGGATCATCCAAGGTCCTGGTATCATGCATTTGGCTTTGAAAGTTCATCTGTGTCCATCTGTCTCCAGGTGTCTGTCTAATCGGCCACCTCTCTCGGCCTGGGCCTGTTCTTCTTGAACCTCTGCCCTGCTGGTGGGAGCCTAGATTTCAGTGGGTGGGAGTTCAGAGGGCCCTGTGTCCCTCATAGCAGCTGAATGAATAGTGCTTTGGGTCCAGCTAATGCTTGATTTTCCATATGACTTCACTCATTCTCACCACATCCCTGGGAGGGATAGCAAATACTGATACAAGCTCTATTTCACAAATGGGAGAATGGGTCCTCCAAATGGAATGATTTTTCTGAGGAGTCAGAGTGGAACACTCCTTTCCTTATCGGTCTCAGCCAGTTCTCTGCTCCAGTCCTTTCTGGAGTGGCCCCTGGACAGACGGTAATCAATGACTGCAACTACGAATCCCATCCCTGGCCAGTGTTCTGCCCCTCCCCCTGGCCAGTACCCATCCCAGCCATTCTGGGTCAACTACTTTCCCTCATCCCAACGCCCAGCCCAAAGGACACACCATCTACCCGCTTCCCTGCAGCCCCAGCCTGCTGCCAACTCCAGCTCTGGAATTAGGGCCCGGTGGGAGGGAGCAACTGCAGAGCCTTGAGTTTAACTGCTTGGTTAACTGTGTCACTTCTCTGCTAACGGGCACCAAAGGGAGGGCTGTCCTGGGAAACAGCCCCAGCCAGGAGATGGGGCCTGTGCCTGGGAGGCCAAAGGCCATGCTGAAACCTGCACTGTAGGGAAATGAGCACTGGCAAGCCAGGCTCAGGGAACAGCAACAGCCTGATGTGAAGGTTAGTGGAGACGGAGCCGGGAGGAGCAGGTGCTTCAGGCCACCATGAAGCCTGCCCTTCATAGCAGTACCCCCAACACACACAGCCAGCCCCTCAGTACCCTAAGACTTGCTGTTTCTACCTCCTGGTGTAGAAACCACAGAGCACCAAATTCCACGCTGGGTCCCACACAAAGCTTGATTCTTGATGCTCTATCTCCTCCGTGAAGCCTTCTCTACGGCCCTTGGCTGGAGAGGTACTGCCTCCTTCCCCTGGCTGATTAACCAAGCCTTCTCTCATGAAGCTGAGCGCATACTGTGTCATCCAGCTACATGTGTCCAAACCTCATCTTGCCAAACTCTGGGAGCCGCTAGGGCAGATGATGTAAACCTGCAGCCCAGTGGTCAAGTCTAGCCGAGATCGGCCCATGCCACTTGTGTATGTGACTGCCTGGCCTCTAAGGATGCCTGACTTTGTAGCTCCTGTCCTAGAAGGCCTGGCCCACTGCAGTCCTTGTGTTTGTAGCCATGGAGGAATGAGTAGGGTTGGACGTGGGTGGGGCCCAGGGGCTGGGCTTCATGTGGCACCGGGAGTCTAAAATCCTCCCCTCATGCCCACAGAAGCTGGAAGAAGCTAGGAGAAGCAGCTGTATGTGCACATAGATTATGTACTTTGTGGATTACCCAGTGCAAGTATTAGTCCTAGGTTAGATTTCTCCCTGCCCCACCTTTGGCCAGCCCCTGGTTTGCATGTCATTCTGGGGAGGAAGTTGGGGGACTTCCATCCCTAAACACCTCTACAAGGCTACCAAGGGCCCAAACGGGATAACTGGGCCAGAGTGAGGCCAAGAACTCATGCTCAGCAAAACCTTTAAATTGAGGTTGGCAAACCACAAGTGGCCAAGCTGGTCAGCTGTCATGCTCTGGGCAGGGCCTGTGGAGCTGGCAGCTAGAGGCCTTTATCTGAATGAGCCCAATCTATCTGCAGTTCCATGAATACCCCCACTTTCACTTACCACTTTTTAATGAGCTTAAACAGACTAACACAAATCAAGGTTTTAGGGACTCAAGTTCTAACCTCCCTCTATGAATATTTATGTCCTGCTGCAGCTCTCTCTGATTCCCTTCTAAATATCAAGTTCTCCTCCTTTATAACCCAGCTGCTTGATATGGGCTGAGTGAGGGGGAGTCTGGGACTGTCAGGAGGCTCTTCAGTAGGCCACAGACCCATCCTCAGAAGGTGACCCCACTGACGGTTAAACACCCTGCAGCATTTGTTGATGCAGAAGCCAGTTCTCAAGCAGCTATAATAACGGGTGCCAACATTCTAGTGACCTACTGGCCGCAGATAAGGCAGGGAGGGAGGGTCAGGATGCATCTTTTAGTTGTGGCTGGGGTCGGAGTGGTGGCTACAGAGCAAAGCTAGCCCAGCAAGATGGACCCAGAAATAGGGGAGAAGACCTAGGAAGTGGGCCTTAAAAGAAGCCCCTAGTTGGCTTTTCAGTCAACTCTCAATGACTTGCACACAAATAATGCACTTCACAGACTCCCCAAAACAAATCTATAGTCCTTGATTAGCTTCCTCTCTGCCACCAGGCTGAAGGCAACAGAGGACAAGATAGCCAGGACCAGGAGAGAAACACGGGTTAGGACCAGAATAAGGAGACAAATGTCAAGAAGATTCTGGAAGCATAAGGGTCAGAACTGGGCAAGCAGTTGGGAGCCCAAGTGCTCAGAAGCCTGAAATTGTAGTTCCTGAAAAGTGTGGTAATAAGGAGTGTGGGCTGTAATCAGATGCCTCAGCTGGCCGTTCACTTGCCGTGTGTCTAGGTGACTTCCTTAATTCAGTGCCTCAGTTTACTCATGTGTAAAACAAAGATAATAATGTTTCCTATTTCAAAGAATTGTGAAGATGACATGAGGCAATACGTGTAAGATACTTAGTACCTAACACACGGTGATGGTATAACAAGTGTTTGCTAGCATTATTATCAGAGAATGGTTTTCATTAGATCTGTAGGGAATAAAAAGAAAATTGAGTTAATATGTGGCAAGAGTAAGAGGAGATAGAAGCAGGGGTGTGTGATGGAGAGTACTCTCCATTGGTCACTGGCTGGCAGCAGCAGGGAGGGGAGCCCCTCTGGCTCAGATATGGCCATGCTGATTCTATGGAGGGGTTCAGCAGGAGTGGGGCCTGCAGGGTAGACCATCACAATAGCAATGCCTCTACAGGCCAGCCTCTCCAGCTGGCTCGGGACACAGCATGCTGGGAACCTCATGATCCTGCCGGGGGTTGAAGCGCTGGGGTAGTGTCTGGAGCTGGTGCCAAGTTGTAGAGGCTCGGCCTGCTGGAAGCTGAGGATGAGAGGTCTAGGGCAGTGTCTAAGGGCAGAACAGACTCAGGTGTGGTCTGGGCCCTGGTGGGCATCTGAGGAGACACGGAAAAGCAGGTGGAGCCTAGCAGCTGGAGTGCAGGTTCACTGACGCCATGGCTCTACAGCGCCTGGTGCCCAGCTAAGCTGGGAGCAGGAATGCAAAGCCCCAGGACTAAAGCAGAAAGAGGCCCCATCAAAGAGATCCGACCAACTCCAATGGGAAGAGGAGGTTACACTCTGGAGGCCAGGGAGGCCCCCAGGACTCCTGCCCAACAGGCTGGATAGTGGGTCAGTTGGCAGGAAGGGCACGGCTGACCCAACTGGTTCAGTTCTGGGACTTCCCTAGAGCTGCAGGGGGCAGCACTGCTGGCTGTGACTGTCACAGGTAAAGTAATAGCCAAGGTAGGGACTGAGACTGGCACTCATTCAGGCACAGAGTCGGGGCAGAGAGTGGATGCCCTTGATGTACAATAACATGGACACAAGGAGTGTCCATGCATTACGTTTATACTCAGAAGACCAAGTGTCCGTTTTTATACAGGAAAAAAGAACAGTGTGTCTAAGTCATTGAGATGACAGTCAGTAGGTGAAACGGCTGCAAAGGGACCTGAGGAATCAGCAAGGCAGTGGTGTGAGCTCCATACCAGTTAGCCAGCTGTGCCTTCTGGCACATCACATAGAGCTGAGGACCTGGTAGGTGTTGTGTAAACCTGTGTGCAAGCAGTTCAGGGGACTGGGAAATAGGTGGTGAATATGCAGGGTGTCCTGGTGGGAAAGTCTACTCTTGACCCCAAGACCAGAAGTAGCTAAAACCTGCCCATGGAGACTGCTGGTCTGAGCCTCGGCAGGGAAGAAGGGAGGAGAAGAAAGGGAGGCAGAAAAGATATATGGGGCAGGGAGTGGAAAGGAGCAACCCTCAAGTAGGAGGGAGTTGAGGGCCCCAGGGGAGGCCCTGGAGACAGGATCCAGAAGTTTGTACTTTAACAGGAAAGGCCCACGAGGGATTCCTCCACAGTCAGGATGGGAACAGCTGCCTTTCTTAACCAGGCATGGACTGGGGGATCGGAGCCTGGTGGGTGGCTTCAAGAGTGGGCAAAGGAGCAGGCTCAGTGAGAAGTATAAGACCAAGAATTCTCCACAGAGGTGGGGATGTTTCCTGCAGAAGAACTTGAAGTTCTGAAGTTAGACTGACAGTCAAGGTCAGCAGAGGCCCCAACCCCAGCCAGGTGGGGCCACTGCTCCTGCTGGTAGTCATCATTGCCAGGGTCTCTTCCTGCAGCCTTCCTCCAGGACCCCTCCCTCAGAAGCAGCTCTGAGCACTCAGCTGGCAGTTCAGTAGCCCTGAGCCAGCTAAGCAAAATCACCTCTGCTACCTGACTTGGGGAACAACACCCTATTCTCAGAGCTTTAGGGAAGTCTCCCTGGAGTCCTATATGCCATAAAATCACTGTGTTAAGAGAAACTGTAAAATTCTCCCGGAATCCCTGGGTGGCGTCTTTTCAGGAATGTGGAGCCTCCCAGTACGGAAGCCCAAAATGAGGCCTCTCTGGGGGCGGGGAAGGTGAGTGCCATCTTGCACACAGATAAGTGCCCAGTACCCAGGTTAGGCCAGGCCCGCGGGGGGCCAGCTCCAGGTCTGGCTGCTGCCAAGGCCTCCAAGCAGCTTTTATTCTGCCAACAAGCACTATTGAAGGTGGCTGAATGGTGCTCCCACAAGCATCTTGACAGCCTGGGAGGTGGCTCCCTGCCCACTCCCTAAGGAGCCACTGTCTAGGGCCCAACGTTCTTCTGGGAAAGGGCAGAGGCACCCTTGGGGCTTGGCACTGCCAGGCAAGCCACTGTGCTTTCTGGTTTAGGAAGTTGTTTCCGGTCTTGCTGGCCTTGCTCTTGGGAGATTCTGGGCTGTGAGTGACAAAAAGGGGCTGGCAATGAGTTAACCTCAGGAGTCAAGCAGCGGTCATGGGGCATATCCTGCACCTGCCTGGCCGGGTCCTTGCTGGGCACCAAGACCTAATAAAGAGCACGGTGTCAAGGTACCTGAGCCCAACTCAAATCATGGACTTTCACATGTCTGGATGGCACAGCACAAGTCAGAACAGTCTCTGGAAGCCCAAAGTCCACAATAATACCAGTAGCAGCCAACACTACGGTAGCAGGCATATGTGCCAGGCACTGCTCTAAGCACCTCACATGACTCCCTCACAGGACACTCACAATAACCCTGGCGGGAGAGGAGTAGCATCAGTATCCACACCTTGTGGATGAAGAAACTTGGGCTGCGGGGATGAAGTAACTCGTCCAGGGTCACGCAGCCAGTACCCGGGGGAGCGGGCGGTGGGAGTCGGTGCTGTGAGCTACCAGCACACATGGGGGAAGCTCAGAGGCACCAGCCCAGAGCCACTCTTAGCTCCTGGGCATAAACTCCGCTCCTTACACCCTGGGCCATGCAGTTTGTGGGCAGCTTCCCATATGCTCCCCAATGTCTGCAACAACTCTGCAAGGAAGGGACTTTTTACAGTCTCCCTTTTACAGAGGAGCAAACTCGCACATGGAGAATTTAAGCAACCTGCCCTAGGTCGTGTCACTGGGAAGTGGCAGAATTGGGGTCTGAATCTGGGTTTTTCTGCTTCAGAGCTTATGCTCCTTCCACCTCTTCAAGCTCTTTCTCCAAAATCCCTCATGAAAACATTCATGACAAAGAAGGGTTCTGTGGAACAAAATCATTCCACATCCCAGTCAAAACCCATTTAAGCTTGTTGATCTGGCTTTAACAGATTCTCTACTCTGAATAATCTTGTATAAGGGCTTTGCTTGCTTTCTGTCCACATAACAGATACTCACTGTGAGGGGAGAACCTGATTGAAATCTGTTTGCTTGGAGACAGTGAGCGTCTCCAAGCCCAGCGTCTGTCCTCACATTGAAGGCAATTACGCTCTAACTCTGGGCTTCACGGACATCCCAGGCACCCTCCCCCAAACCGCCTACGCTGCCAAAGCACCCTCCAAAACACACACAAAACAGACCCGGGTTTGAGAAGGAAAAAGGTGGGTTAGTTGGGCCTGATAAACCCTCCTTTCCCCAAAGTCTTTCTTCTCACTTGCTAATAACTCACAGCCCAGAGAGTGGTGTCAGCTGTTTCAGCTCCAGCCCCAGCAGTCTGGGAACCGGATTTCTGGAAATCCACTCATTTTCACATGTCAGGGAAGCCCCAGAATGTTTATTATAATGGGTAGAGAAGCCGGACCGCCTGCCCAGATGGTCTCTGGCAGGAGAGCAGGGGCTTCCCATCTGGGGCCTTGAGGCCACACAGCCAAGTGACATGGGGGTCACGGGCCTTGATTTTCCAGGTGACTATCCTCAAACCCCAAAGGACCGATTACCCTGATACGGCTTAAGGGATGTGTTTCTGTGGAGGAGGCTCTGTGAGGGCAGAAAACAAAAACCTCCGCCATGGCTCCCAAATCATCAGAAGTTTCTCTCCCAGGCTGGGCAGATGAAGACAATAAACCTTCCCAGTTTTTAATCAATGAACAACTTCCAGGAAAAGCAGAGAGCCAAGAGACTTGTCATTTCTCTGGAGAGTCACCTCCCGCCCCAGGTCAGGAACGTGGAGGTCCTCTTGAAGCCCGCGCAAGCTCCGAGGGCTTCTGGTCTCTGAGAGGCTCTGCAAGCAGAGGCACGTCAGTCCTCACCTGAGCCTTCAGCTGTCCCTGGGCCAGAACGTTGTCTGGGGTTTCTTTTCTCTTCTTTCCCCCAATATATATTTTTTGATAAAGTAGCAAAAGCTTCTTCATCGCTGAAAGGCTCAAAGCACTTTTCAAGAATTGGCATCCACCCCGTGCCTTATGAATTCATTAATTAAGATGCTGGCAAACAGCCACTCCACACATGCTGACATCCAGCCGTGTTAGGTAATGAGGTTTTAGTCTCCTGACCCCCATCAGATGGAGTTGAGCCAGACGCAGGCTGCTGAGAGAAATCACCTGCCCAATGGCGACCTGTCGCTTGTGCCTGGCAGCAGGTGAGGCTCATTTAATGGTCAGCCGCCCTTGAACTGTGTCTGCAGGCCTCAAGCCTTTCTCCCAGCCCTGACTGGGCAGCCGCCAGCAAGACAGTGTCCAGCCGCCTGCTCCACTGTGGCCTCCTGATCTCTCACCAATGAACCACTCAACTGGGCCCAGAAGTCAAGAGTGAGGGTTCAAGTGCCTCCTCTAGCCTCTCAAAACCAATTCAGTAAATATTTACGGAGAGTCCACTAGGCTGCTTCTATCCCTTGTCTTAGAACATCAGTAGGTTCCTGTCAGCCTTGTAACAGCCTGTTCCAGGACTGAGACTGTCTTCATCCCCACTTAGTGCTCCTCCCTGCCCCCAGGGAGCTCACAGTGGTGGCTGACATTACACAATCACAAGTGTCCACACTCCTCTCTTCCTGGTGCTCATCCTGCTTTGGCCATTTTCTCCACTCAAACTACCACCTACCCTTCATCGTCACTGATCCTGGCCCCTTTTTCTGATAAGAATTCCAGTGAATTTTAAGTAACTCCTATTAGGGCTTCCCTGGTGCCGCAGTGGTTGAGGGTCCGCCTGCCGATGCAGGGGATGTGGGTTTGTGCCCCGGTCCGGGAGGATCCCACATGCCACGGAGCGGCTGGGCCTGTGAGCCATGGCCGCTGAGCCTGCGCGTCCGGAGCCTGTGCTCCGCAACAGGAGAGGCCACAGCAGTGAGAGGCCCGCGTACAACAACAACAACAACAACAACAAAAACAACAACAACAAAATGACTCCCATTAACTTTTATTCCCTCTAGCAGATACTATTAGTTGCCCAACACAACATTGATTCCCTACCCCTCCCCCTTTGCCTGCCTCCACCACAGAAGTAAGAAAAGCTCAACAGATGCTTTCCCAGCCTCACTGCAGCCAGAGGTGGTCATGACCAGTTCTGGCCAACGAGATGTTCCAGAAGTTGGCTGGGAGACGACTGAGAGAGCTTATGCTTTGCTGATAAAAGGGACAAAGATTGTTATAGATCCTTTTTCTTTTTTCCCTGACTTAAAGTTGAATATGATGACTGGAGCTGTGGCAGCTATCTTGTGACTAAGAGGAAACAGCTGAGAGAATGCAGAAACACCAGCCCTGACATAGCTGAACCTTTGAACCAATGCCAGTAGCCACCTCCCTCCAAATTTCTTGTGATGGGAATAAAAAGTATCTTCTTGTTTGATTAGGTCACTGAGGTCAGTTTTCTGTAACCTGTAGCTAAAACCTTTCCAAACTGACAGATTTTTGTACCAGGGACCAGATCCAACCAAGTTATCCCCTTAAAGATGTCAACTAAGGCACTGCACATCTGTTAACTAAAGACCAACTGGCTGTTGAAACATTTAAGACACTAAGAATGGTCCAGCTGTGGAGGAAAAAAAGTACAATGACCAAATAACAGCTCATTACTATCAGAAATTAAAAAACAGGTTTTACATCGGCCAAAATCCTATCAGTTTAGACTGAAATGCATCCTTTCTCTCAGCCAGAATCCTCCTATCAGTTTAGACTGAAATACAACCTTTCCCTCCTCTCACACAACTTGAAAATCAGTACCAGAGCTGGTGATTTCTCACCTGAACTATAATTCTCTCTTGTTATTCAGAATAAAACTCATAGCCAGTTTTCCCCAAATCTGAGATCTCACAAGGTGGCAAATGAGCTGGATAAAAAGGCCTTGAAAGGAGCCACAAGTTGGGAAGGCTGGGAGGTGCCTTGGTGTCCTGGGAGGTGACTACCCAGTACAGCTGGCCCCAGCCAACCCTCAGGGGGAGTGCTCTGTAATTGCTTCATTACAAGTGGAGGCTGTTTGCAGGTGCTGAGATCACTCACTTGTGGGAGTTTTACTGCACTCGTCAGATTAACATTTTTGATTAAATCACCACTTCATTGGCTTTGAGCACACGACTTTTAATAACAGGACAATATCTACTGCTACTGAGCACCAGAACACATTCAGTACTCAGATCCGCAGGGGGCAAAGGAGGAACAATGTGAGGAGATGGCTAGATGCCAAGTTTTTTCTCAGGTGCACAGTGGCAGAGCTCAAATCTTAGAATATCCAAGCAAAAGGTAACCTAGACATCAAGATGGCCAATGTAAATATCTATATTGGTATTGATAGGTTAAAAAAATAAAGGGGTGAAGGTGACTGGTATACGGCCCTAGGAGAGCATGTACCCCACCAAATTCAAAACACTTTTAAAACCCGTGTCAGCCAAACAAAAGACATCTATGATCATCTATGATCTATATGTGGACCACAGTCAGCGAGTCTGTGTCTGTAACCCCTGGTGAAATTCAAGTCCTTCATGTTACAGATGAGGAAACTAAAGTCCAAACAAGGGGGCTGACATAGCCATGATGGAAGGACGTGAAAGAACTACGAAGGCTACTGATAAGAAAGCACTGTTTGTTGATTATCCACCCTGTGCCGCACATGCTAGGCACTTTACAAATATTGTCTTATTTAATCCTCAAAACTACACTGTGAGGTAAGATGGAGTCTGCTGAGGAGAATTGGGCTGTCCACTAAAATACACTCTTCTTCCACAGCAATGGAGCTGTAGTTGGGCACGTGGCCTCCTAGCTGATGAATGCATTTCCCAGCTACCCCTTGCAGGTTTTGCATCTTAGCTGCATCTTTGCCAATGGAAAGTGGGCATTCTGGGCCCAGAATTCTTAAGACAGTGGGTGTGCTTTCTCCACTCTCTCTTTCCCACCAGTGGATACCTCAATGGAGTGCAACCTAGTTTCATTCATGAGGTGACAACAGGCCCTGGCCCCCAGCAGAGCCACAGGATGGAAGGAATATGGCAGAACCAACACTGTCCTGGTACTCTAGCCTAGGGGTTGACAAACAATGGTCTGGGGGCCAAATACATTCCATGACTTGTTTTTGTAAATAAAGTTTTATTGGAACACTCTCATTAATTTATGTACTGCCTATGGCTGCTTTTGTGCTAAGACATCCTATCTGAGTACAGCTGACTCTCATTATTTGTGGTAGTTATGTTCTATAAGGTTGCCAACAATGAATTAGCAAATACTGAACCAGGTTAGGTTCTGGTGAGCCTCTGGTCACATTTTTATCAGCTGATCAATACAAAACCTTGTTTTGTGTGTGTTTCTGTTTAAAGAGACCTTATTTAATACATATTGTTGATTAATTAACACTGAATCACATCCCACAGGACTATAACTCATGCCTGAGAAAGCTTATCTAACACACATATTTTCTCCATAAGGCATGTCACAGCCTTCTTGCACTTTGGAAGACTAAACAAGCACTTCAGCACTACACTCAAGGGCCATTTTAAACAGCAAAATCACCAAGAAAAGCACAAAAATGCAAGAAACTTGGCAGTAAATAGACCAGAAAAAGGACACTTGTTTACAGCACACAGAAGAGCTGAAAAATAAGACACAGCATTGCCTTGTTCCACCTTAATGAGACACATGGGCCTCAGGTGAATCAAATATTGACGCTTTGAGTCAGCCTGTTAATTACTACAAAAGCATTTCAAGGACTGATTTGGGGGTTACAAGTACATTTTACCAAGTAGACAAATGCACAAATACGGAATCTGTGAACAATGCGGATCAACTGTAGTTGCAACAGAGACCATGTGGCCCACAAAGCCTAAAATATTTACTATCTGGTCCTTTATAGACAACATCTGCCGATCCCTGCTCTAGCCTGTCAGAAAAAAAAAAAACTTTCTTGTTCTTGAAGCCACTGAATTTGGGGGTTTCTCTGTTATAGCAGCTTATCATGTTCTAATACAGGCTATAAAGTCTAGGCTAGTCCCATTTCAGAGTGCCATCTCATTTTAGCATCTATAGTCTCTCTTACAAGGAGATTCACATTTCCATCGTTTTTTTCCCTACCAAGTTGGCCAATATTTCTCAAGGGGTGGTACTAAAACCTCCTGCATAAACACTGGTGTAGCTTGTTAAAAATACAGATTCTTTGTTAAAAATACACACCAAGTCCTACTGAATTACTCGGGGTGGGGGAGATTCAACTCTCCATTTTTAAGACAGATGATTCTTAATGCGTTCTTAAGACTGAGAACCACTCAACTGGTAGTAAGCTCAATAAGACAATTACCCAGTATCTTTCTTGCAACCCCAGGGAGGGTGATCTAAGGGAACAGTAACACAGGAGAAACAAGATGCACCAGAAGGCAAATCACCTGTGCTTGATTCTCGGCGCCTCAACCGTTTCAACGGTTGGGCTCTACTTGAAACCTCAGGTTCCCCATCTGTAAAAATCTCACAGGCTTGTAGTGAGCGCAAATAAAGTAACAAATAGCAGCTGCATCAATTTTCTTTCCGTCCGTATGCAGTCAATTATTTGTAAGCTCTTTGCGAACATCACCATTCCAGAATTCTCTACAAATTCCCACAGGTTCCCAAAGTAATTTTCAAGCTTCATGCTTTAGTACCCCGGAGGAAAAATTCCCCATCTCAAGGGACAGTTAAGCCACCAGTAATACATTAAACAGTATGGGGGTCCCTCACTTCTGAGGGTGCCCTCATCTACAGGTCTCTAACCCTTTGAGATCCCCTCACCTGCGAATACCCAACCCTTTTGGGTCCCCTTCACTTAAACGTCTCCCCTCAGGGCCTCAAGATTTCGGTGTCACGCCCTCTTTGGTGCTCCCCTTACCTGCCTGTCTCTTCCTCTCTGGAGGTCCCCTGGCCTTCTGTTCCCAGCTCTCGTGGCCCCTCGGGCTCTCCAACCTTCGGTTCCCCCAGCAGGCCGTGTCCCAAACCCACGTCGCCCTCACTTCCTCCCCTCACTCCCTCCTCCAACCTGCAGCCGGGCCGACCCACTACCCCGCCACGGGGAGAAGGCAGTTCACGACGTGGCCCAACCCCCATTTCTCCCCCTCACCTCTTGCGCGACGCCCAGATTCTCCCGCTTCTTTTTAGTCATGTTACTTGCCGGGTTCCCGGAGTCGTTATTGGACTCGCCCACCGGCGGCGCCACGCATGCGCAAACCCCTGTGATTCTCCCTCATTGGCCGCCGAGAAGGGGGGAGGTGGGACTACTGGCGGTGTCCATCTAATTGGGGGCGTGGCCAGCTTGGCGCGGCCATGTTTATGAGGGGCAACCGCTCTGAGGCTTCAGCGTAGCGGGTGGTGGGAAGAGGATAACTAGATTGGCCCGGGAGGAACGATGGCCCACCCAGGGGTGGAGCTGGCCCTTTCCTTACGAATCAAAGGCACTTTACAGCCCAGAGAGGCTGTTTCTTCACCCCGTCGTCTTCTGTACCCTTCTTCCTTTTTGTGACCACCCTGCCCAGTTTGAGGCCAGCTCCCATCCCTTCAATTCTGTCAAGTTCTTTCTGACCTTCAAGGCCCATCCTGAAGCACTGATCCTCCATGAAGCCCCATCTTGAGTCTCTTGGCCCTTTGGGAGCTGATCATGACCTTCTGTTGTCATTCCTCCTTTTTGTCTGTTCTTACTTATTTTTCTTGTTTTATTGTAACAGAAACAGACTACAAACGTCACAGAAAACTTTTAAGTGAAAAGCAGCATCCTTTATCCTACTGTTCTTAATACAGTTCCTATATTTGTTTCTGTATATTCCGACCCAATGTCTGTATTTTCTGACATTGTATTTTATACTGTTGTAATCCTACTGTACAGTATGCTGTAGACCTATGTCCTTTGAAATGGTTTGACTGTGATCCAATGATTAAAAACTACAATTTTGTATCATGACCCAGTTACCCATATAATTGAAACCAAATTTTCCTGATAAACACCTTTACCACCTTTGATGCACTCAAATATTTTCTAATCTAGTCTATTTCATTAAAAAAAAACTTGGTGGCAGGAGACCTATTAATTTTATTTCATGACTCATTAATGGATATTGAACTGCAATTTGGAATAAACATTTCCCCATGTTTTGAAATCATCATTTGTGAAGGCCGTATATGCCCCCAAGTGAATACATCCCATTCTTGTATTGGACATTATTTTATTGGACGTTACCTCCAAATAATACTAATACTAAAGCAAACATCTTTGTGTACATAGCTCTGTCCTTCTGAACTATTATTTTTTTTTGCCTTTTATACTGTAATTTATTATGGATACACTGTTAGTCCACAGATGTAATCTCTTTGCCTATTATATATCACACACATAAATATTAGCATACAAATAATATATTCTTCATTTTGAGATTTTTTTCAGTAGTTTCTATCTTTATTTTTTACCTTTTGGTTAACCCCTTACCTTCTTCCATCCTCACGCATTCACGCAATACTACACATCAGCTCCCTACCCCTATTTCAGCCAGATAACCATCTGAATTATTTCTTTAAGATAAATTCGCACAAGTGGAATTATGGGGTCAAAGACTATGAGATGGGAATCGAAGCTCCTTATTTTCTGACCAGTTATCTCTCTGTTGGAGTCTCTGTTTCTGTGTGTGAATAATAACCCTGATGCAGTGTTTGGGTGAAAAAAAAATGTTTTCAGATCTGTTTTGTCTTCTTGATAGAGTCATTGAATGATGGAGCAGGAGGGGACCTGAGATACCATCTCGCCTGGCCGCCTGACTGAGGCCACAGAGGGAAAGTAGTAAATTCTGTCTGAACAGGAAGCAGGCTGCTCAGAAGTTGTTTAGTGCAGTTCTTAGCTTAACACCCAGCCCAAGAAAAAACTTACTCAAGAACATTGTCCATCAGCTGTCAATCAACAGCATTTATTGTCAGAACACTCTTCATATCATTGATTCTGATCCAGAAAAACCAGAGACTGTGCTTCCCAATTGTCACAGGCACAGGCCTAGGGAAGGTGAGAGGAGGAGGAAAAAGACTATGTTCTTTTAAAAGTGGTTCCTTCTGCATTTGTTTGGCACCAAGAAAAAGCCACGTAGATCTGGGTACGTCTCATGTTAGTTCCTTGTCTCTCTTCCCCATTCCCTGTGAAATGATGCGTGAGCTGTCATCCTTCTCCCCAAAGAGCCTTGGATTCTCCAAGCCAAACCTTGTCCCACGGTTCTGCTAATGGGACAAAATACTTGAAGTGGGTCTGGAATGAGAGCCTATGTGGGTTGGAGTGAGGCCGACTGGGATTACAGTCCCAGCTCTGCCACTTAGCAGTGGTGTGATTTGGGGCAAGATACTTAAACTTGCTGAGCCTTAGTTTCCATGACTAAAACAAGCTCATTGTGTCAGACTTATAGGGTCATTGTGAGAATTACTAAGTGGTTGGTACTGTGGCTTGTGAGTGACCAGGAGAGACTCAGCAGAACTGGTGCACCTGCTGCCAGCTTTTCATTACAGGGTTTCACTTAGCAGTTGTTGCCATTCATATATTTTGTTATTGTTTTGATATCAGTTTTTATCAGCTTTGACATTATTGTAAATGATCTGTCGTTAGGAGTTTGGGGCAAATACTTGGGTTGTTTTCTGCTATCAAGGATGCATAGTTTACTGCAAAAGGCAGCCACTAACATACACAAGTGTCTCTCCACAGAGAGGAGATGCCCTCTTCACCTCTCTACTCATCCTTCCTACTGAGACCATCGATTTTGGGTTTCATGTGCCCAGACACTGCAGATGGTGGTGATCCCCATGGCGTCGGGGAGGCTGAAAGAGCCCCAGGTAACCCACCGCATTCCTTTCATCCCCGGATACATGAAAGACCAGCTTTGGGGCTTCCCTGGTGGCGCAGTGGTTGAGAGTCCGTCTGCCGATGCAGGGGACGTGGGTTCGTGCCCCGGTCCTGGAAGATCCCGCATGCTGCGGAGTGGCTGGGTCCTTGAGCCATGGCCACTGAGCCTGCGCGTCCGGAGCCTGTGCTCCGCAACGGGAGAGGCCACAACAGTGAGAGGCCCGCATACCGAAAAAAAAAAAGACCAGCTTTGATTCCCATGGGGGCTGTTTGCCGAGCCTAACGCAGCTTAGCCTGGCTTCATGCTGTAAATTCTGCCCACGCGCAGATGGGTTACTGTGAGCCAGCTGTCTGTCTGTCTGTCTTTGTTCCAGTGAGCTGTGGTCCTGAACTGTCTGGGAGTTTTAGAGCTAGGTTTTTAAGGAAAATCGAGCACTGCACTGGAAGACAGGAGAAATGGGTTAATTCCTGGCTAGGCCAGGTTCTCACTGCATGACCTTGGTCAGGTCAACCCTCCTCTTTGGCTCTCAATTTCCTTGTCTGTGAAAGGCACAGTGGAAAAACTAGACAGCTTAGATACCCTAGGATTCTATTTTTAATGGCCTTGTTATTTGTAAAGTGCCCAGATGTAAGGCACCCTCACTGGCTGTAAGGTAGACATATAAAATAAGAGCCAATCATTACCCTCAAGATATCTTCAGTCTAGTTAGAGAGACAGACTGACAACATGAAATAGTGAATGCCAGACGACATATAATTAAAAGCCAGCTGTCTGGTACTTACTGTTGATGCATTAGAAGCTCAGGGGGAAAAAAGAATGCTGTGAGTATTGGGGGTGGCTTTGGAGGCTATGAGTCCTGGAGGATAGACGAGACTGGGTCAGGTGAAGATGGGGAGAGGACACTCCAGAGGGGAGCCCAAGGGCTTCTTGTGCCTACAGGAGGCGCCCTTTTCAACTCTGCACGAAAACACCGTATAGGCTAGCCACAGCCCTGGCTTATTTGTCATGGAGACACTTAGGTCAATTTTTCCATCCCTTGTCCCATCTTGGGCTTGCCTGACCCATGGGTCCCAGACCTGGACTCCTACCACTGCCCCGAGGGCACCTTCTCAGAGCGGGAGTGGGGGAGAATGGAATCATTCACTGTCAGAAGCATTTCAGGCAGGAAATGAAGAATTTCGTAGGTGGTTAAAATTACAGTGGAGGCTGATTTATGTTTGAATTTTGTTCCAGGACAGCAGATTATAGCCCAGGTTCTGAGGCAAAGGCAGCCGTGTCTTTATGGCCTGCTTGGATCAGTTTTATGTCTTAGTGGTTTTTGTCTCAGACTTCACTGGGGAACTCATGTACCACTCCTGCACCCAACCTCATTTTCCCATAAATAGAAAAAAAACAAAATAGATGAAAATAATGTTTTTGCTTCCTACTTAGTTGGTATCCAGTAATTTAAGCTAAATTAAATCAAATCATAAATAGATGATGAATCCACATGACACCCTGAAGTAGATGTCAGGGAACATCGTGAAAATAAAAGGATAGAAATCTAAATATTGTTGAATATGCAGATCACTCCATCCCATAATATTTTCTTGATAAGAAGAAATTTCTTTCTTTTTTTTTTTTTTTTTGCGGTACGCGGGCCTCTCACTGCTGTGGCCTCTCCCGTTGCAGAGCACAGGCTCCGGACGCGCAGGCTCAGCGGCCATGGCTCACGGGCCCAGCCGCTCCGCGGCATGTGGGATCCTCCCGGAGCGGGGCACGAACCCGTGTCCCCTGCATCGGCAGACGGACTCTCAACCACTGCGCCACCAGGGAAGCCCCAGAAGAAATTTCTACCAGATATTAGCACCAAGAAAAGCTATGTGGCTCTTCCTGGCATGCTAACAGGTTTTTACCTCATGGCTACTCTACCTTTTGTAACTGATCATGCTTCACACTTTTTTTGCTCATGATGAACCTCAGACCTGAACCCGTTCAAGGATTTTGAGCAGAGGTTTCCATGTACTAGCATTCTCCCTGGCTTTATTTTCTTTTTCTACCCTTGTTTTCACTTTGCTCTATCACTTTATCTATTTTTATCCCACTGTATTGTGTGCATTTTGATAAACTACCTCAAATCCTTTTTTAGAACACAAAAGAGCATAAATAAATCAATAAATACATCCTGTGTTTGTAAATATGGCACTTTGATCTTTCTAAGGCAAATTTTCACATCCATTAGCTCTGTGGGTCCTCACATAGCACTGTAAGGAAAGTTAGGCAGGCTCAGTCACCCTCATTTTGCAGACAAGGAAGCTGAGGTACATCCATGAATAAAATGGTTTGCAGAAGAGGACAAACCCACTCTTCCACCTGTATACAAGATCACCAGAACCCCTCTGAAGAAGGAGACAGGAATATGAAACAGCCCACTTCCCTTTTTCTAGAGAAGCGGATTGAGAAGGAGGAAAGGTTGGAGGTCACCACTGGAGAGGACACAAATTGGGGTGACCATTGGCTTCAGAGATTCCTCCAGAGTCCGTATCTGTGTTGCCATTTCTACCGCCTCCTGCCTTTTGATAGCAAACCCACTCCCACCTGTCACATGGGTGGCATATAACTCAAGCAGGGTAGCCAGTCATAGAACCACATGCTCCTGGCCATAGTGATTCGTTCAGACAGGAGAACACATGACCCAAGCTGGGCCAATAGGAGTTCTTCACCGAGATTTTTAATCTCTAACTCGGAAATGAAACCTCATCTCAGCTCTGGTTGCAGAGCTGTTGAGATGTGATCCTGGAACTGCTGATGGCTGTGCTCCCTTCCAGGAAAAGAGGCTCCTGAGGGGTATAAGGGGAGGCCGGCAGCATGAATAAAGCAGCAGCTGTGAGAGGTGGTGGGAGAGAGTGACTTGTGGATGTTTGGAGCTGAGGTTCCAGACTCCTTACCCTTGCCCCTCCCAGGATGGAGGCCAATACATCCCCTTTTTTGAGTAAGCTAGTTTGAGCTGGGTTTCTCTCACTTACAGCCTAGAGATTTCTGAATTCATATAGTTTGTAGACTGAGTTTGTTTTTGTTTCTGAGGGAACCCTGAAGTTCTGCTTTTCTGGAATCCAAATTTTGGTCTCCTTTGTCCACACAACCGGACACTCAATGTTTAAATCTCAGTGTTTAGCTTATGCAAGGGAGCTTAGGCCCTGGGAAGTAATAATAATAATTACCAGCCCATTGTCATGCATCTGTCACTGGAACATAAACAAAGGCAGTAGAGCTTAGTGGTTCAGAATGTGGTACCTGGCTCTGCTGCTCATCAACCGTGTGACCCTAGGCAAGTTACTTAACCTCTGAGTCTCAGCTCCCTCATCTGTAAAATGGGGATAAAATAGTAGGCACCTCATAAAATTCTTGTGAAGATTATATTCAAATAATCCATTTCAGCACATAATGCTGTGCCTCATACCTCATTAGCACACCATAAATGTAACTCAAGTATTTTGGATAATTTTACACGTACTATCCCTTGAGAACTTCTATGAATGAAGCAGAACAAATATTCTCATATTCGTTTGGCCGATGAAGACTCTGATGTTCAGAGGGGTTAAGTGACCCATGCAGGCCACATAATAAGTGGAAAAGTCTGGATTCTTGATATTGGAGTCAAACCCAGGGTTCTCTCCTTTGGACCACGTTACCAAGTGGCGCTGTGCTGGCTATTGTCAGGAAGCCAGTTTAACAGCTTATAAAGGGCACTATCCCTCCAGGCACAGAGTCCATTAGCAAAGCCAAATTCTGTCCAGGAGGCTGCTTGCTGAGGTCAGAGGATTGGCACTGGAAAGATGCCCACAGAAAAGACTGCTTAAGTTGGCTTCCCTGGTCACCTCCAGCAAGTGTCTATCTATATTCCTCTTCCTCTTCTTCCTCCCTGTCAGCTCCCAGCACCCACACATCTCACATATAAGAATTCTAGAAGGCAGACTACCAGAATCAGAAAGTAATATAGAGATTGCTCGAGTCCATCCACTCATTCAGCAAACATTTGTTAAGCTTCTACTATGTGTCATGCATAGTAGATGTTATGGTGAACAAGACACAGATCAAATCTCTCATTTTACAACTGAGAAAGACCAAGTCCTAGGAAGGAAGATGGTTTCCCTAAGGTCTACAGTGAGTCAGTAACTTTGTTAGACACCTAGATGTATCTGCCTAGCTCACAGCAGCACCCACTTTTCTGAGGTTTACGTGATCTCGCCTTCCTTGTCATAGCTGATTGGACCAGGGGAAAAAAAGACACCTGACTGAAGCTAAGCCAGCCAGATTTCATCTCCCAGGAATTTGACCCTGGTATGAGATGCTGATTTCAGCCCAGAGAGAAAGGAACAGAATGAATGCATGGTCCTATCAATAGTCTATCTATCCCCCCTTGGGTGTTCTACCAGTACCACCCATCCCTTATATCTTTCCTCTTCATTTTTGGAGTTTTGAATGTTTTTTTTTCTTCTTGCAACAAATAAATAAATAAACTAAACTAAGACTGTGTTCAAACTTTGATTAAAACCTAAGCCTCCTGGCTCCCAGACCTGTGTTCTTTCCATCACGCCAACTGGCAGCAGAGATGCCTTCCCTAGGATCTCTCAGAACTCTGGCCTTTGGATTTGCCAAACAAAACCATGCCATCCAAAGGGGTTCTCAGCGTTCAGAGAAGGGGTCTCTGGGAGAGGCCAGGTCCCTTGATCTCTAGAGCAATTGCTTTCGGTGTGTGTGTGATGGTTTCCAGAACAGCAGGAGAGGATGGTGATTAAAAGTTCAGGTCTTGAAGCCAGACTGCCTGAGTTCAAATCAATCCAGGTCCTCCACTCATTAGCTGTGTACCTTGGGCAAGTCGATTTTCTCAGTTTCCTCCTCTGATATTTACCCCCATGGGGTTGTGGTAAGGCTCCATATATGTATGAAGTGCTTGGAATAGTGTACAACAAATGCTAGCTATTTACTATGCAAGCAGCCTGCTTTTTAAGATTGCATTTGCTTACAAAACATTCCCAGACCCTTAGGGTTTAGCTTTCACTCACTTCTCTAGCTGCTGCTAGTCCCCTGAAATCCACCTTGGTCTGATCACATTTTTAGCATAAAAACAAGTAGCATTCAAAGCCCAGGTCAGATACACACATGAAAAGCAATCAGTCTCTGACCTTTTACACACATTGATGTGTGTGTTGTACCTGTGATGAGGTAGTTGTCTCAGCTAGTACACTCCCCTAGGGCAAGAGCTGACCAGCCTGATTAAAGTTTCTCATCAAACTTCACTCAACAATTATTTATTAAGTGCCTACTATGTTCTGAGCTCTATACTGGGGCTGGGGGACAGGGGCTCTCTGTGTGGTGACAGACTAAAAGATAAATACAATACCATGTTCCCAGCACTGTGAGAGAGGCAAGCATAAGGATCTATGAATGCGTTGAGAATGTGGGCCTAGCTCAGACTGGGGAGTTAAGGAAGCAGGCTCAGAGAAAAGGAAAGATGAGTAAGAGTTAGGCAATGCAATTTCACACCTATCAGGTCTGCAGACATCTGACAAAACCAAGTGTTGACAAGGATGTGGAGCCATGGAAACTCCGATACATTGCTGGTGGAGTGTAAATTCGTACAAAACTTTGGAAAACAAATCAGCATTAACTAGAAAAGTTAAAGACGCACTGGTGCACCAGTTGACATACTACAATCATGTACATTGTTGCAATAGCAAAGAATTGGAAACAACTTAAATGTCCATCATATTAGTCAGCTACTGTTGCAATAATACTGTGTAACAAATAATCCTAAAAATATCTCAGTGATTTACAACAACGAACATTTACTTCTTGCTCACAGGATTTCAGCTGGGGTGATTCTGCTTAGGTTTGCATCTGCTCCATGTATCTCTCATTTGGAGACCCAGGCTGCAGGGATAACAGTTTGCTGGGAGCATGCTCTTCTCATGGCAAATGGCAGGAGGCCAAACTAAACCATTTATAACCTCTATACGCATCACATTCTCTAGCATTCCGTTGGTTAAATTCCGTTGGGTCAAACTCAAAGTCAGTGGAGCAGGGGTATGTTCTCCATCCACTCTACATGGCAAAGGATGTAAATGTATAGTTCCATATAGTCGTGGAGTAAAGAGTTGGGAACAATAATTCAATCAACTATATCCATCAATAGAAAAATGGGCCAATAAATTGTAGTGTAGACATACAATGAAAAATTATACAGCAATGATGGTCTAAAGCAGGGATAAGCAAACTACACCCAATCCAGCTTGCTGCTGGATTTTTTTTGTAATTACAGTTTTTGCAATTACACTTGTACTGGAACACAGTCACACTCACTCATTTACATGTTGTCTATGGCTGTTTTCACATTATAGTGGCAGAGTTGAGTAGTTGCAACAGATTGTTGAGCCTGCAAAGTTTAAAATACTTATTACCTGTCTCTTCCAGAAAAGTTCGCCGACCTCTGATCTAGAGTTACGCACATCAACACGGATGAATCTCACAAACATAGTGCTGTTTGAAAAAACAATTTGCAGAGGAACATAAACTATATGATACCATTTCCCTAAAGTTTCAAAACATGCAAAATATTCAAAACAATACTCTATATTGCTTTAACTACTCAAACATATGCTGTATAAATAGTAAATGTCCAAAGCAGGCTAGGCATTTCCCTGGCAGTCCAGTGGTTAAGACTCTGCGCTTCCACTGCAGTGGGCGAGGGTTTGATCCCTGGTCTGGAAACTAAGATCCCTCATGCTGCTAGAAGGCTAGAGATTATCTCAATAACTGGGGAGATGGATGTGACTGGGGACAGGTGCTCAGGGGATTTCTACTGTTTTGGTAATGTTTTACCTCTTAAGCTGAGTGATGTTGGTCATATAAGGGTAATAATTTTATTATTATTCATACCTTTTATGTAAGTCTTGCATATTTCATAAAAGAAAAAAAAAGAGTTAGGGGAGCACAGAAGATGGGTGAAGGGTGTTCTAGGCCCGGGACCCAGGATGCAATGATGGAGGCATGAGGAAGACTAGAATGACTGAAGCATGAAGTGCATGGGGAGAGGAGGCTGGGAAGATGCGGTGGGGGGCTGGTCTTTGGACCATTCTGAGGAGTTGGATTCTTTACTGAGGCAGAGAGGAGTTCCTGGGCAGTTCTGGGCATCAGTGGCACTGTAATCAGATTCGTGTTTTAGAAGTGTCAGCTGATTGCAGTGTGGAGGATGGTGGGGAGCTGGGCTGCCCCACATCTTGCCCCCCAGGTGTCTCGCTTGCCTCAGTTTACTCCCAGCCCTGGTCTGGAAGTGGGTGAAACTGGAGGCAGGGACAAGGTTAAGAGGCTGTGGCAGTGGTCCAGGGTCTGAGCCAGAGCAGTCACAGTAGGGATGGGAAGGAGCTTGGAGAGCTATGAAGAAGGTGATTAAAGAGGGAATGTGGAGAGTAAGTGAGGGAGAGAGTCTAGGAAGCCACTCACCTTTCTGCCTCAGACAAATGGATGGTGTTGCCATTTGCTGGGACAGGAAATCCAGGCAGAGTGGCAGATTTTGGAAGAACAGTGGTGAGTTCAATGGAGTGGGGATCCAGGATGTAGCTGGAGGGATGATAGATGGAGTGGGAGGGCAGGCAAGTGGTTGAAGGACCCTGAAGTTCTTTGTTTTCTTTGTGCTCCAGGAGGGGAGCAGTGGGAATTGGGATGGGCATGGCAGATACTGTCCATCACCTACCCCCCAGCATTCCTCCTCCTTTGCTAGGAGAGCCCAGTTTTCTCCAGGAGTCAATGTGTCCAGCCCCCAGATTAATCATGATTGGTACAAATCAATGATGACCATCTATTTCTCTCTTCTAGTAATTGGCTTAGGAATAGACATGTGACCTCATTCTGAAAATGAGACATAAGGAATAATATGCTGGGACTTCTAGGAAATTGTTTTCTTCCATGATAAGAGACATATATGTGAAGAAAGTCTTCCTGTCTTCTCATTCTACACATACATTTTTCTCTACCTGACTGCTTCATTTCTACTTGGGAAGCTGTTGGGGAGGGGTGTGAGGCTTGGAACTGCAGCAGCCGTCTTGTCACATTGAGGAGACACATGGAGGATGGCAGAATGAAAAAACAGGAAGAGCCTCTGGGTCCTTGATGACATCTGTGAACTGCTAAACTAGTTTTGGGACCTGCTACCTTCAGACACTTGTCCAGTACATAATATATGTCCTTATGTTTTGAGCCACTGCCAGTTGGTTTTTCTATTACTTGTGGTCAGTTACACCCTAATCAGTATAGGGGATTTGAAATTCTGAAATAATTGCAGTGTGGCTTGAAAGAGGGAAACCAAATACAGTGTTGAGGGTTCAGCTGAGAAAGAGGATCTTAGGATAGCCTACAAGGACCTCCACAACTGGGTCCCCCCCACCTCTTATTACTCTCACTTGCTCAATTGACCCAGACACACTGGCCTTTTGCTATTGCTCAAACATGCCAGGCATGCTCCCACCTCACAGTCTTTGTACCTGCTCTTCCCACTGCCTGGAATGCTCTCCCTCCAGGTGACTACATGGCTCCCTCTCACCTCCTCTAGGTCTTTACTCAGAAGTCACCTTCTCTGTGAGATCGTCTCTGGCTGTTCTCTTTAAATTGAACCCCCTCCCAAGTCTCTTTCCTTTTCCTCCATAGTACTTACTATGTATTTTGCTTATTTGTTTTGTTTATTGTCTCTCTACACTAGAACGTAAAACTGGGAAATTGGGTGGGGGGAGGCAGTGCTGGAAAGGTCAGAATTCACTGATGTATCCCCCAGGGCCTAGAATAGTGGATATAAATAGGAGCTGTTCAATAAATATATATATTTTTAAAATAAATTTGTTAATTTATTTATTTTTGGCTGTGTTGGGTCTTCGTTGCTGTGCGCGGGCTTTCTCTAGTTGTGGCGAGCGGGGGCTACTCTTCGTTGCGGTGTGCGGGCTTCTCATTGCGGTGGCCTCCTCTCTTGTTGCGGAGCATGGGCTCTAGGCACGTGGGCTTCAGTAGTTGTGGCTCGTGGTCTCAGTAGTTGTGGCTCGCAGGCTCTAGAGCGCAGGCTCAGTAGTTGTGGCGCACGGGCTTAGTTGCTCTGTGGCGTGTGGGATCTTCCCGGATCAGGGCTCGAACCCGTGTCCCCTGCATTGGCAGGCAGATTCTTAACCACTGCGCCACCAGGGAAGCCCAATAAATATTTGTTGAATGAGTGAGTGAATAAATTTATTTGTAGGGACTCCAAGACTGACAAGAAGATATCATTTTCTCTTGCTGACATCAGCAGCCTGGAGGGTGAAAGCAGATGACTAGATGGATTCAGGGATGAGGTTTTGCTCAGAGGGGGCAGAGAAAGGGAACAGGAGGGGCAAAGGTTTGGAGGGGATTCTCTGGGTTAGGGTCTCCACATCTGTGGTTATCAAGTCACGTGGTGTGGTGTTTGAGAGCAGGGACTCCAGGACCCGTATCTGGTCCTTCCCACCAGCTTGCCCAGCACGCAGAGAGTTCCCTGCCCTGCCTGTTCCAGACTCCTGCTTTTACTTGGTGACTCCTCTCACCTGGAATTCTGACATTTTCCGTGCTGGCTCCCCCGGCCCTATTTCCCCCTTCTTGGAATTCCTATATACATATACTACCCCAAAACCCTGCCTGTCCCTCCCAGTGTTCTCACGTTGTTTCATGTCTGTGTTTGTTTGATCTCCAACCCAACATCCAGCCTCCATCCCCTCCTGTGCTCCAGGAGCCCACAAGACGGGGTGCCCATGAAGACATTCAGAAAACCCTTAGGGGGCGAGGGAAAGGTCCTGTTATTTCAACAAGACACATTTAGAGATGAGTTCTTCCTTTTTGGTATTCCATCAAATGGCCCTTGCCCACCATCCTCCATATCTTCTGGGGAGGAACATGTGCTTTCACACGTGTGTCACATTCACTTCTCCAAGAACCCCAGGAAGTGGATGTTATTATTGCCACTTTCCAGAGGAGGACACTGCGGCCCAGAGAAACGCAGGATCCTGCTCAGAGCTACTCAGTTAGACAGATGCAGAGCCGGGTCTGAGTTTTCCCAGGGAGAAGGGAGAGAGAACCCCTTCCCCCCCTTTCCCCCGCCCCTTCCCCCCTCACTCCACCTCTCATTCAGGTCTCCCCTTCTCCGGAGGAAGCGAAAACCTGATCAGTGTTGTTTTGCAGTGAACAAGGCTTGGAGCTCTTCCTAAACGGCTTGCTGGAGGTACCGGTGTTTTTATACATGGCTTCCCGTCTCCCTCGCTTCCTCTCTTTGAGGTTGTGTGGAATCAGAGAGAGCGAGCACCCCTCCTCCTGCCTCCTGCCTGGATTCCCTTTGGTGGCTCCTGCCTGAAGTTAGATCACGGATCACTGCTTAGCTGCCTACCCTGCTCTGCCTGGGGAGAAGCGCAGACGTCTTCCTCTGACATTCCTCGTGCTCCCTGGGATGTGAGTTTTCAGTGCCTTGCTCCCAGGCCTGGACGACTGCCTCTCTGGACGCATCCAAGGGCTCCCTTGCCCTCTGGCTTCCAGTTGGGCTTAAGGAAGGGAGGGGAGTGAGGACAGGGAATTTATTACCCCAGCTTCCTCCCTGCAAGGTCACCACTGGTTGGCCATGTCCCTCTACCCGTGATTACCCACCATCAGGCAGCCCTCCCCACACTGCTGCTCTCTCAGGGGCTCCCCACTCTTGCCAGCCCTGGGTGCTGCAGCACCCTTGCCAGTTTCCCTAAACCCTGCCTGCACCTTCGCAAACAAGCTCTTTATTAAACTCTCCTCATGTCATCCAGGGTGAGGCTGTCATCTCATTGCCCCCAAGACCCCGAACTAATCAAGTACCGGCCAGTTGAGAGTCAGCTGAATCCGCAACAGGAAACAGGACCCAGAGAGACAGCCTCACTGAGCCGGAGGGTGCTGTCACCATCCCCCTGGCCATCAGTCTCCCAGAGGGAAGAACCCCTGGTAAGCCACAAGTGGGAGTCCAGTCAACTCCACCCTGTAAAGCAGACTATCTAAATGCCTGCTGCTTCCAGACTCTGAAAACTGCTGCCTTTGCTTCTCCCCCAGGAAGAGGAAGACTGCCCTGATGGGTCCTGATCCACAAATGGGCACCATACTGTGCAGTAAACGGTAATCTCCAAATATTTTGATCACACATCCCTGTGGGTAAAACATATTTGAGGATGTGCCCGTATATTAGTCAGGGTCTCAGCAAGAAACAGATGTCCTGGGCTTCCCTGGTGGCACAGTGGTTAAGAATCCGCCTGCCAATGCAGGGGACACGGGTTCAAGCCCTGGTCCAGGGGGATCCCACATGCCGCGGAGCAACGAAGCCCGTGCGCCACAACTACTGAGCCTGCGCTCTACAGCCCGCGACACAACTACTGGGCCCTCACGCCACAACTACTGAAGCCCACACGCCTAGAGCCCACGCCCCTCAACAAGAGAAACCACCGCAATGAGAAGCCCGCACACTGCAATGAAGAGTAGCCTCCGCTCACCGCAACTAGAGAGAGCCCGCGTGCAGCAATGAAGACCCAATGCAGCCAAAAGTAAATAAATAAATTTAAAAAAAAGAAGAAGAAACAGAGGTCCTGTTTATGTTAGGGTAATTCAAGCAAGTTTATTTACAAAAGATTCTTTATAAAGGTGTGGGTGTAGAGGCACCATAAGTGGTAGTGCCGTAAGCAGAGCTGTGACCACCCCTTGGTCCATAGGGGAGGGGAGAGAGTGGTACACCCAGATTTGGAGGGAGACAGCCAACCTGTGAGGAGCTTCCCAATAAGGGACACAGCCACCTGAAGTGGCCCTGCAGGGAAGGAGCCATCGGAATAAATTCCCCAACTGCACTTTCCTCTTCCCATTAGCCCTCCCATTACCCAAATCCCACCTGACTCCGCAGGGCAGGGAGCCTAAGGGCTGGGCTGAGGAGGGCTGAAGGGACAAGCAGGAAAGAGTAAGCTCATATCCCCCGCAAATGTATGTTTATCTATTAATAAATTCTAAACATGCACAACTGTGCTAATATATTATGTACATTATAAAGTACATACAAGGAGGGAAATTGAAAAGGACAAGATAGAAGAGATAGAAGTTGTGCCCCAATTGATTATTTCCTGTCCCCTTGGAGGTGTGGGCTCCCTGCTTTGATGAACACTGTGTTGAGGACCAATGTCCCTGAAGGAACATTCTGATGTGATAGAAGTGTGTAAAAACCGATCAGGCTGGACACTTGAGATGAGTGCATTTGCCTGTGTGTAGATCTCTCTCACACACACACACACATGCACATGCAAGTCTGTGCCCCGTGGGTTCCCACTTTTCTCCATTGTTCGCTCAGGAGGTTGGAGCAGGCCTGTTGTTCCTGGGCTACTTCTCTCCCTTTCTCCTCCTCTCACTCGTGCGGGCCACCAGCTGAAGTGGCCCAGCCCAGGGCACCTCCCTCTGGGGGAGGCTGACCCCTTGTTCTCTCAGGGTAATAAATGAGTCACACTTACAGGCTCTTGCCACGAGCTGGGAGCTGCTCCAGGCACTTAATATGCACTAACTCATTTAATCCCCACAACAACCCTCTGAACACTGGTACTATTTTTTTTTTGTGGTATGCGGGCCTCTCACTGTTGTGGCCTCTCCCGTCGCGGAGCACAGGCTCCAGACGCGCAGGCTCAGCGGCCATGGCTCATGGGCCCAGCAGCTCCGCGGCATGTGGGATCTTCCCCCACCGGGGCACGAACCCACATCCCCTGCATCGGCAGGCGGACTCTCAACCACTGTGCCACCAGGGAAGCCCTGAACACTGGTACTATTTTTACCTCTTTTTTCCAAATGGAGAAACACAAGAGGCACAAAGAGGGGAAGTGACTCACCCAAGGCCACACGGCTAGTGAAGGGCAGAGCCAGGATTCAGCCCCAGGGTCTGTGCTCTGACCCAAAGCTGTGTGGCTTCTCTTGGCTTCCCCGGGGCCAAGAAGCAAGCAGACTCAGCCTGTCCCATCAAAGCTGATCTCCTTTTCTCTCTCACTTTCTCCAATTTCCTCTCATGTGGTGATTGGTATGGGAGGGAAGGGGGTGACAAACGAGCAGCACCTGAGGGCAAGTGGCCTGGGAGGCCGCAGTCAGGGCCTGGGGCTGGGCCTCCGTGCTTTCACCCAACCTGGAAGAGGGAGAGGTGCATGTCTGCCCTACACCCTCTCCCTCCAGCAGGCTGACCTCCTTTTCTCCCTCCCTGGCTGACTGGCTCCTCCTGACCTCTGCCTTCAGCCAGCCCCCTCCCCACTCTCTGCAATGCACTCCTGCTCCCAGCCCAGCTGGCCTTCCAGGCTCAGTTGAGGTCCCACCGTCCCTCTAGGGATTATCTCCCCCCTCCCCCACACGCTAACCCACTTTTTGAATCTCAGAGCCAGGCCCCCCTCCTCACTGCCAGCTCAGAGAGGGTAGGAACCACATCTGTCTTGCTTACTGTCACCACCTGGACACCTTCCCCAAAGGTGCTTGGGACAGCCAGAGCAGGCACCCAGGGATTGCTGGAATCAGCAAAGGAACGTAGGGCTGTTCGTGACTTCTGACGTTGTTTTGGGCCATCAATGGGTCATCAGAGGGTTTTCGGCACGTGCATTTCATGATCAGAATTCTCCAGGGGTCCCGGAGCATTTAGGGGGGCATCTTCCCCCCTTTCTGGAGAGTGTTTGCCAAGAGCTGCGGCGGCTTGGGAAGACCCTTCCCCGATGACCGCAAAGGAAATGGTGGGCCCAGTCTCCTTAGCAGCACGAGCCGTGGGCAGCCAGACAGGGCAGCGCCACGAGGCTGGCTCTGCTGACTACAGGCGCCATTCGTGCCCAGCCGGCGGGGGAGCCCGCCTGCATGGGCCTCACGACAGCCTCGTGTCAGAAAGCCCTGGGCACCTGAACTCTGTCACCTCACAAGACAGGTCACTTCCCTCCCCAGCTTCCACGTCTTTACCGGAGCTGTTTTCTTGTCCCTTAACTCTGGTGGTATTGAAGTCTGGGCAGCCTGACAGCCCTGGCAGGCAGCCCAGAGGCCAGGGCCCCAAGCAGACACTCTCTCTGCCTTATTATTCAGCTGTAGCGGGCTGCGATTGGGTGGCATTTGTGAGCACAAAAGAGATGACGAGGTCATTCAGGAGACTCTCAGAAAAGGGCGCCACAGGCCTCCTGGCTGGAGGTTCTCCTGGGGTCCGGTTGAGTCTATTTTCAGCTGTCCAGGCATTTCTGTTCACATCTGACCCCGGCCCCTGGGCCTCTGCATACCCGGGGGTGGGGGTTGGCATGGAGATTTCTTCTAGGACCTCCCTGCCTAGAGAACCCAGTGCTGGCTGCCCCGATCTGAGGCCCTGGGCACTCTACTTGCCCACTCTCTCACGAATGGGATGATGGGGGTGGCATCCACAGGGGTCAGTTCCCTACCACAGGCACCTGCATCCACCTGGCCTCCCTCCACTTGCCAGACCAGCAGAGAAGAGAGCAGAAGCAGCTGTGCTGCTGCCGCCACGGCCCTGTACTTGCGAGTCAGCGATAAAGGGCCAACGCCCTTAATTGGTGCCTCGTGTGATTCGTGGCTCCTTTTTCACCCACAACATCATTCCTGGTACCCAGATCAAAGCTCCTGCCAGCTGTGCACTGAGCCCTGCTCTCGGCAGGAAACAGTGAACTGGAGCAAGTGAGGATGAAAGATGAAGCTGAGGATGGAAAGTCATTTTTGTTGACAACAGGCTCTGTCCCCCTGCTGCTCCCTGTTGGCCTCTGCCCCCAACCTTGTTTCTAGTCCTGGGAGCAACGGGGGCTTTGAAAATTCCACCGAAAAATGGTGCCCTGGTTCCCGGCATGCCCTGTGGCCGTCTGTCGTTGATTTGAAATCTTTTCGCCCGGAGTCCCAGTCCTGCTCTGTAGACAGCAGTATTTGCTTATTAATTTGTTTATTGATTTACTGGGCTGTACTTGGGGCTTCTCCCGGGAAGAACTCCAGACATGTGGGCTGCCCAGCATCCAGCCATCAGTCAGAATCAAGTTTGGGCTTAAGATGCCACACGGGGGTGGGATAGGGAGGGTGGGAGGGAGGGAGATGCGAGAGGGAGGAGATATGGGGATATATGTATATGTACAGATGATTCACTTTGTTATAAAGCAGAAACTAACACACCATTGTAAAGCAATTATACACCAATAAAGGTGTTAAAAAGAAAAAAAAAGATGCTGCACAGCTTGGAGTGGGCGGGCCTCGGACCAGCACAAAGTCCCGGAAGGATTGAGGGGATGGACAGTGGGGCACTGGAAGGCCGAGGCCAGTCCGTGAGGAGGTGGGCTGACGCAGCAGCCCCAGGGACCAAGGCACGCTGCACTCTGTGAGAATGGCGCTCCCTGGAGTTGTGCAGCATGGCACTCCAGCTTTGGGCCTCTGCCTGTGGAGAGGTTATTATAGACTCGTGGCCAAAGGGAGGGAAGCACACATCTCCATCTCGGGGAGTGGCCCTTCTCCTGCTCAGCAGTATTTAAGAGGCATCCTTCCCAGAGGCAGGGGATGGAGGAGAACCAGTCCAAGGTCTTTGGTGCCTGAAGTCGCTCAGATTCATGTCTTAGGACGGGCTTTCTGAACGTGCCAGGACTGAGTAAAGCAAGTGGTGTTTCTAGAAACAATTCTTTCAGCTCTTGCATAATAATACTACATTTTAAAAAAACTCTGAAGAGGTCTGTGGCTTTGTCACCTTTTCAAGACCTATGTTGACTACAGATTGTGGTAGCAGGATGGGAGGGGGAGGGGAGGGTGGTGAGGGAAGAGGCAGCAGTGTCTGAACAGAATTCTGTCATGGATATAAAGATCTCTGACAGAGAACTTGTGAGAGCCAGGCGACTCTGAGTGTGGGCTTGGGGGTCACACAGACCTGGCGCAATTCTCGGCTCCATCATTTACGAGCTGGGCAAACCCAGGCAAGTTACTTACCGTCTCTGTGCTTTGTCTCATCTGTAAAATGAGGGTGAGCGTGTCAACCTCATGGAATTGATGGGAGGTCTAAATAAGACAACATAAGAAACACACTAATACATGGATGTTTGTTATCTTCCTATCATGTACACAGGATTAGACACGTGATGTTTCCTGATGGAAATCTTACCCCTAAAATGAAAGGAGGACCCTGTCTGAACGAATCTGGGGTCTGCTTTTCAGATGTGCCTTTCTCTTTGGCTGCTCTGGACTTCCCTGGGCTTCCCTGGAGCCCCTTCTCTTCGCTTTCCCTCAGGACCAAGATCAAAATCTCCTGGTACTGCTATAAGCCAGCCAGGCACTAATATTGCCCGCAGGCGATACCAGATGGGGAGGGAAGGGGGGGGTCAGGGTGGGTAGCGGGAAAGGGCTGAGAGTAGCTTCTGTGAAGCCACGGCCCTGTGAGAGTGCATAGGGTCTCAGGGGAGCACCAGGCTGAGAAGTGCACTGCCCAGACTCCAATCCCAGCCCCACCATTCCCTGCTGTGAGCCTGGAGCAAGAAGTTTAATCTACCTTTGCCTGGTTTCTGCATTTGCAAAAGGAGATTATAAGAGTACTTGTCTCATAGGGCTGTTGTGAGGTTAAGCAAGTTTATACATGTTACACTCTAGGCATCTGTACAGAGTTTCCAAGTCTTACTCCATACAGGGTTTAAAACACTCACAACTCATCTTCCACTATTCCTACCCCATTCCCGTGCACACTGTGCTCAACCTACACCAGACCATCCCTGGTCTTCAGTCATGGCCTCTTTGCCCTGTCCCTCAGCCAGGAATGCCCTTCCTCCCAGCCTTGGCCTGTCCAAGTCCTTCTCACCAGAGTCTGGCTCCGCTCACTCTGGAAAACCTGTCTTGGTCTCTCAGGACAAAATTTATCTCTCTCTCCAGAGTTCTCCAAGCTCTCATATATGCTGAGAATGTGCTATGTCTCAGTTATAGCACATTCACCCCTCTCCCCCTACATCTCACCATCTTGAAAATTCCTACTCATTCTTTGTTTTTTATTCTTTTTTTTTGCAGTACGCGGGCCTCTCGTTGGTGGTCTCTCCCGTTGCAGAGCACAGGCTCCGGACGCGCAGACTCAGCGGCCATGGCTCATGGGCCCAGCAGCTCCGCGACATGTGGGATCTTCCCAGACCGGGGCACGAACCCGTGTCCCCTGCATCGGCAGGCGGACTCTCAACCACTGCACCACCAGGGAAGCCCCCTACTCATTCTTTGGAACTCGATGTAGGCGTCGCTCCCTCCAGGAAGCCTTCCTGGATCCCCACATCTCCCTCCCAGTTGGGGCCTGGTCCTCCCTCTTCTGAACTTCTTCCTACAGTACCCTGTGCATGTCCATTGCCGCCACACTCGGCAGAGTTGGTCTATTTCCTTCTGTGCCTCCCCCAGCTGACTGAGCTTCCAGGGAGGGGGTCGGTAACAGTTAGGACTGAGATGGTCTGCAGGTGATAGTAAACCCCCAAATATTGGTTTATGCAATTTAGAAGTTTTCTTTCTTTCTCTCTTGAAAGTCTGGAGTCCAGGGCTGATAAGGTGGCTCTGCTCCATGTGGTCCTCTGGGACCCGGGCTTCTGCTCTCTTGTTGCTCTATGATGGGCGACTTTCATGACCAAGGTCCCCTTGCAGTCTAACATGGCTGCTCCAATTCCAGCCATTACGTCCACTTTCCAGTCAACTGGGGGAAGAGTGTGTGTCAGCTCTCAAGGAGGAAGCTATCATTTGACACCTCCCTTTACACTATTGGTCAGAATTTAATCCCATGACTGTCTAGCTGCAACAGAGGCTAGGAAATGTAGTCTTTATTCTGTTTGGCTGGGTGACCGGCCAAAAGTTCCAGGACTAGGAAGGAGGGGGAGAATGGAAGGAAGATAACTAGCAGTCTCTGCCATAGGGCCTCCTTCATCCCTGTGTGCTCCGCGAGCGCTCAGTGTTTATGGAAAGACAGACGCATGTAGACGGTCACAGTGTGTGTTTGCCTCTCCCAGCAGAGTGGGTGTGTGGCAGCCTCTGATTGACCTGTGTTGTTCCCCCACCCCCATTCATTCATTCACACATGTTTGTTGATGCCTCCTATGTGCTGGGTGTTATTCTAGGCGCCAGGCTAAAGCAGTGAATAAAAGATGCAAAAGTCTGCACCCTTGTGAGCTTACATCCCTCTGTAGTGATATGAAGCACTGCGCTAAATGCTTTCTGAAGATGAACTCACTCGAAGGGGTACCCATATTACCCATCTCTATTTTACAGACGAGGAAACTGAGGCATGGAAAGGTCACAGTGACTTGTCTAGGTCATACAGGTTAGAAGAGAGAGAGCTGGGATTTAAACCCAGGGGGTCTGGCTTCAGAGCCTGTCCCCTCAGCCTCTACTGGCTATAGCCTCTCAGCTTTTCTTACACCATGGTGCTCTTACTGCACATGTTGTGCTGTGTCCTGCTTTCTGCCCTGAATTGTGCCACAGATATCTTCCTATAATTTTTGTAATCAACATTTGTGGTGGTCACGTGGGGGAGGGCGGGGCAGAGCAGCTGTGGTGTGTGTGCATGGAGGGAGGGAAGGGGGTTGTGGTCCCTGGGAGGAGTCAGGAGGCTCTGTGTGCATCTGACTGGGAGGGGCCTGTGACTAACAGGCCTAGGGCCCCGCTGGCTTGGGTGACCTTTACTCTGTATCCCTCTCTGATGGTCCAGACAGGGGCTGTCTTCTCAGCCCCTCTCTACTCCTCAGGGAGTCTGCTGGGCCTTGAGCCTTCCCTCATCTCCCTTGGCTTGTCCTATGACTGACCTTCAGGCCTCAGAGTCATCTGCCCCCCTCAGCCAGTGGGGGCCTAAGGGGTCCCCCTAACCCCCATCCTCTGGGCTCTGTAAAGCATGTCTGTCTCCCAAACCCTTTCCTAGCCTGGGGAGAGCGGGGAGAAAGTAAAAGAGCTCTGGAGGAAGGGGAGTGGTACCAAAGATAAGATGCTGGGGCTTGCATCTCCCCCATCTCCCCCTTCTTCACCTCTTTCTTCTACTGTGCTTCAGGGACCAAATAGAAAGGAACAAACCCTTCCTGGACACCTATTCCCCATTGAGAATATTATTTTACAGGGGAGGACACTGGGGCTCAAGGAGACCTGGTCCCTGACCCTGTGTCACCAGCTAGTTGGTGGCAGGATGGAGGGTGAAACTCTGCCCCTTGCCTGGTGGGCAGAAAGTGGCTGCCCATTTTGCAGATGGGCACATCAAGGCCCAGAAATTTAGTTAAGCTATGCCCAAGCCAAAGATTACACAGTGAGTCAGGGATGGAACTTGGATCTTGGGGATAACCGGTCCAGGGCAGGCCCATTTGACTCCATCATTGGCCCCATAGGTTTGGTTTCTAGGACCCCAGAGATCTCAAAGCACCTAGTTAAAATTGTGGAAGTCCTCATAATCAGCGAGTGCTTGTGGCCAGGCTGAGTCCTGGCAAGCATCGCATGAAGTGCTGTGAGGAATGCAAAAGAAATTAAGATGTGATTCTTCTTTGGAGGCAATGGTGGTTGGGGTAAGGGTGGTTCCAATCGGGTTGGGGAGATGAGCTCTTGAAAACAGCAAACATATCTAACACTCAAACATTTCAATATACGGTAATGCCCTTGAGAGCCAGTATGGACCAAAGCAGTTAAGAAAGCTTAATGGGAGAAGAGGATTCGAGCTGGACCTTAAGAAGTAGTAGGAATTAAACTCATACACAAAGGATGGAGAGATGGCAGGAGGGTAGGGGTACCAGCTTGAGGCACAGAAACTGGACGGAGGTGGCACATGCCAAGTACGATGTGAGACCTGGCTTGACTAGAGTGGCCTTGTTGGAGAGGAGTAGGCAATGACCCTGCAGAGGAACTGAGAAGCCTGACAGTGAAGAGGTCTGGAAGAGCAGCAGAGGTATTTGAACTTAATTCTGTAAGCCAGGGAAGATAACTCTTCAGCATGGGTGCCTGCTATCTCCTTCCTTCATTCATGGCAGACATCACTAGTCAATCACTACACTCTCCCTGTTGAGCCACACAGGGGCCTTAGAGTCCTTTTCAACCCAAAGCTCCAGGCAGTCCCTGCCTACTTAGTTGTTGTGGGTAACTGGGAGCCACTGCATGTTCTTGAGCCGGAGAATGAGTGTCAGTATATATTTTGTATTCCTGGAGCTTGCGTGGGCTGCTTGCCATGATCCCAATCAGCCTTGAGTCACAACTGTGGTAGGGCTGTGGCCTCGGAAGACCACAGGGCAGTGGAGCCTCTGCCTTCACCCCTCGCCTGGGGTTGCTCGCCTGGGGAGAGGACCCAGTTTTTCTCATCATGGAAACTGAGCAGAGAGAGAAAGAAGCAGTCACACCACTCAGGAGAGATTGAATTCTGAACAAGGCCCTGGTTGGCTGCCCCCCTGCTGAGAAAGAAAGGCGTCCAGGCCAGGGCTGGATGGGTGCCACCACTGACCCAGATTCTAATTTAGTGAGTTTAAATGCACCTTTAAAATGCATAAAGGGCCGAACAAAACTCATCTGTCATGGTTTTCAGAGTGAGAGAGATCCTTCCATCCACCACAGATATATATATGTGTGTATGTGTATATATATATATATATATATTTTTTCTTTCCCCAAAGTAAGTATTGATTCTCAGTGACTGTAAACAGGCCATAAGAATGCTCTCAGGCAACCCACACTCTGATTTCAACCATACAGATATGACTCTGAGATGACATTCCTCCTGTGGTTCTGGTTTGTTTGTCATTGCTGGGATGTGTGTGTGTGTGTGTGTGTGTGTGTGTGTGTGTGTGTGTGTATGTGTATAGTGGGTTGGTGAGACGCACAGGGACTAGAAAGGTGGGGATAAAAGGGAATCATTCTGTCTGCCCAGAGCTACTGTGGACACTGAATGCAGGTGTTTTTCATGGGTCTTGCAGGCTGGTGGATGGGAAGGGAGCTCCAACATGCCTGGAGGGAGGGTCTGAAGGTTCCCTGCTTTGCAGGCCCCCAGAACCCCACCCCACCTCCAGTCTACAAGTTTATCCTTGGCTGGGGAGGCTTGTTGATAACCCAGCTCCCTGGCAGAGCGCTAGGTCCATAAGCAGCTGAAAGATATGTTTATTTCCTTTTAATGTTTTTCAGGGTTCAATTTACCCAGTGGCATGCTAGTAAATAAAAAAGAAAACCAAACCTTTGACGGGAAAATATGGGGTTTTCCTCCTACATTCCTGAGTAATATCTCAAAACTTTTGTGACTCACGAGGGCCTGCAGTGTTTGGCTAGAGTGGGAAAAAAAAAGAAGGAAAAGAAAACCATCTCGTTTCTTATATATTTGTCAACAGCTTGTTTACAGAAAGTGGAGAATATTCTATATAATGTGGCCCTATGCACCATCCGTGCTGCTGCCAGGTTTCCCGAGGTCTGTGGCTGTGTCTGAAGCCAAGGAAGTGTAACCTGTATAATTGTATCTCTGTAAAGGGGGCCATTTTCTACTGCCCAGAACCCATTACCCACCAAATGTCCTGACACCAATCTCCCAGGCTTCCAAGATCTGGGCATTAGGGGTGGTGAGTTATGGCACAAAAATCATTCAAATATTCTGGCGCGGAACACAGAGGTAGTAAGAAAAAAAAAATGAGGGAGGAGCTATTACAGGCGAATGAGGCACTAGGAGGTGAGACCGGCGAGGTAAGAATGACAACTCTGCATTCTGTTATGTGTTTACCTGGAAGACTTTGAGACCCTGTGTGCCAGGCATTGAGTAAGGCACAAGGAGAGTAGGTGACAATAACAACAACAATGCAATCATGATAACAGTAATAATAACGGGACCATTTACTGAGCCTTTAGTAGGTGCTGGGCACTGTGCTGAGCACATTATCTCAGAGCTGAGTAGCCAAGCCAAGCTCCTCGCTCTTGGGGAGTTTACAATCTGGTGCAGGAGAAGGGAGTGGGATCAGCTGACTGCTGAAAATCCAAGGAGAATCCTGGTCTTGAAGGACAGTTGGAAAAACCTCCAATTTGGGAATTTTTGTAAATTTTGAAATTAGGGGCTCTGATTGATATTAGAAGCCTCAGTCCTGTCAATTTGACGGACTAAAGGCTAAGGTTAACAGGAATCTGGTTATTCAGGTTTTCATGGGAGAGCTTGCCAAATTTAGCACAGAGGGGATGGGCGAAGGGGTGAGGACAGGTGGAGGCTGGTGAGGGAGAGAAGGGGACATTCAGGGCACAGAGAAAGGCAGGGGGCAGGAAGAGAGGAAGGGGGTGGGGAGACTCTGACCACCAGGGTGTGAGGTGAATAACTGTGACAAGCAGATGAAGGCTGGGGGACTTGGAATTCCCCAGCCCAGGGCACTGATATGAGAAGGAGGGAGATGAGGGCTGTTGGCTGGCTGGCTGGGAGCTGGGTTCAGTGGTAACAGGTCTTCTGTATCCTCAAAGGAATCAACGAAGGCAGCTGAGAGTGAAATTCCTCCTTCAGTTTCAGGACAAACTTTGAAGACGTGCCTCCCAAGGAGGTAGAGGGGAAAAGAGGGGTTGTGAGTGGAATCCTAGGGACAGCGGGTGGAGGGAGATGGTGGGGAAATGGCTGTTCTCAGTGGGCTCCCCTGTCTCAGGCATGAGTGGAAGATGAACATTGAAGGGAGATGCTGGGAGCTGTCCAGGTCCCAAGTGCTGAAACGGATTCCTGGAAATAGCGTGTTTTAGTCACAAGAGCTAAAAGGCTCCTACCCAGTGGTTCTCAAAGTGCAGTCCCTGGACCAGCAGCACCTGGAAACCAGCTAGCAATGCACATTCCCAGGCTCAACCCCAGACTCAATGCATCAGAATCCGTGGCGGGAGGGTGCCTGCAGTAGCAATCCGTTTTCAACAAGTCCTGGAGGGGATTCTGATGCCCCTCAACTTGGAGAACCACTTCTCTAACCAATAGCTTTTCCCGTTCCCAATCCCAGACCCCCAGTCCATTCCTCCAGGGACAAGCCCTGTACACAGCTCTACCGTGGCACTTGCCACCCTGCCTTTAAAACATGTCTCATCAGCTGAGCTCCATGAGGGGAGGGTAATGTCCTGCTTAACTCTGAGCCACCAGTGCCTGGCACAGACTGGCACACAGTAGATGTGCAGTTGATCTTGTTAATGAATGGATGGAAGGATGGATAGATGAATTCTAGAAAGGCAGTTCTTGTGACCTTTAAAAATATAAAGCCGGTTGTGTCACTTTCTTGCTTAAAACCTTCCCGGGGCTGCCAACACATTTAGAATGAAATCTAGCTCCTTACCCTGGCCTGTGAGCCCTTTTGATCTGGACCTGTGGCCTCACCTCTCTAATTTATCCTGCTGTCTCCCTCAGCCACTATCCCATTCTTCCAAACACCCCAAGCTCATTCCCGCCTCAAGGACTTTACACAGCTGTGACCTCTATCTGGAGTGCTGGTTGCCCAGATGGTCACACAGTGGGCTTTCTCTCATTTCTCAGGGCTTGGCTCAGATGACACCCTCTCAGAGATGCCTTCTCTGACCACCCATCTAAAGCATCACCTCCCTTCTCATTCCGTCACCTTGTTGGTTGGTTGGTTTGTTGGTTGGTTTTCTTCTTCACAGCACTAGTACAGATTCCAAGGGTGCATGGGGAGGGATCCTCCTCCAGCATTTCCATATGTCCCTCTGTATAAAAGAAAATCATCATTCACATAGAAGATTGACATTGCTTCAATTAAAAAAACTTTCTATATTTATTTAGATTTAAAGTAAAATCATTGTGTATACTTAGCAAACCCAGCTTTAGGGTGAGTTCCCTTCTAATCATCTTGCTGCATCTAAGTCCCTTTGGATGGGGCTTCTGAAACAGCCAATGACCAAGCCCCTTTAATCCCACCATGGTAAGAGCTATAGACTTAGGGTAAGATGGGCCCTATAACCTGGGGTGTTCCATTGAGCAAGAAGGAAAATGGGCCACCTAAAGAAGACACAGAGATTATGGGTGAAGACTTCAACACATTCAGAGAAATGAGGGAAGGATGCATTCTTTGAGACTGGGGTACAAGTTAATCAGAAAAGACTTCTTGCATAACTGAGCACTTGTGTTGCATGGGGAAGATTTTAAAGGGATGAAGATGACAAAGATAACCGTAATAATATTCTGTTTAGTGCTTGACTCCATGCCAAGCACTGTTCTAAAAACCCATATTCATTTACTCCTTACAAGAACCTTATGAGGTGGGTGCTATTTTCACCCCCATTTTACAGATTGGGAAACTGAGGTACAGAGAGGTGATGTAACCTCTCCAAGGTATGCAGCTAGAAAGAGGTCGAGGCAGAAAATCTAGTTTGAGCCTTAACCGTCACCCTCTCCTCTCCAGTAATGACGTCAGCAGTCCTTCAGTTTTCTGTACAGTTTCTCAAGCCTGTCCCCACACTCTAGCTGGTTCTGAGCACCTATGAGGTAGTCAGGGCAGGCATTTCATCTCCATTTCTGAGGTGAAGTTGGTGAGGTTAAGCAAACCACCTGAGGCCCCACAAAAAAAGAAGAGGCAGAAGTGGGACCATAGTCAGCAAGCCCAGCCCGGGAAAGAGAGGGCATTTGGGAAGTGACATTGAGAGCCGGCAAGCAGGCAGCGTTCCTGCTCCTTTCCCCAGCCCACCCTCTCCCAGACACAAGATATACAGAGCACCAATGGAGCAAAGAATCATGTGTTTGCCTGCAGCCCCTTCTGCAGATCCATCACAGAGCAGCGCTCGGTGCAGATTTCGCAAACAGCTTGAGATTACTGAATTAATTAGAATAAAATTAATCAAAACCCCCATCACAAAGGAACCTGAGCGTGTGGAGTGTGTCTTGGGTGAAGAAGGAGGAGCCGCAGAGAGATGGCACCATGGGCTGGACTGGCTGTCCGCCCAGAGCCTGCTGGGGCAGCAAAAAGCCGCTGGGTCGGGGACTCTGACTCCTGCTGGCACTCCAGCAGGCTCCCCAGCCCCCATTTCTGCAAACTGGGTCTTGAAAAGGTGAGGACTCTGTCCCTTTTGTCCAGACATTTTTTTTAAACTTTTTATTTTCTATTGGAGTATAGCCAATTAACAATGTTGTGATAGTTTCAGGTGCCTGCAGGCTGTACCTTTTGCAGGGACTGAAGCTTGGGTCCTATTGGAATGTTTGAGGTGATGCATGGGAGGGAGGTGAACAGGCGGGGATAATGCCACTGATTACAGTTCAGAAGACCTGGGGTCTCTGAGCATCATTATCCTAGTTTACCAGGAAGGATGGTTTCGACTTTACTCACTTGTTTCAGCCCTTGTAAGTCGTAGAAAATATCAACAGACGAGAAGTTAAGAGTATGCACCCTCAGCCAGACTGTCTGAGTTTAAAGCTTGGCTCTTCCACTAACTAGCTGTGACCTCAAGCACTTACTGGCTGCATAATCTCACTGAGCCTTAGTTTCCTCATCTGTCAAATGGGGATAAAAGATAGTGCCTCCCTTATGGTGCCTATTGTACAGTAAGTGCTATATAAATGTAAGCTGTTCTGATATCTAACCAGTCAAGAGGCCCTGTCCATCTTCCTTCAATTTGCCTTCATATTTCCTTTTTCTGCCTGCTGTCACTGTCTCAGTCAGGCCTTCATCACTCCATTCATTCATTCATTCATTCCATAAGCATTTATGGAGCTCCCACTATGTACCTGACACTGGACCAGAGCCTGGGGATGCAAAGATAAGACCCAGCCACTGGGGACTTCCCTGGTGACACAGTGGTTAAGAATCTTCCTGCCAATTCAGGGGACATGGGTTTGATCCCTGGTCCGGGACGATCCCACATGCCGCGGAGCAACTAAGCCCATGTGCCACAACTAGTGAGCCTGCGCTCTAGAGCCCACGAGCCACAACCACTGAGCCTGTGTGCCACAACTACTGAAGCCCGTGCACCTAGAGCCTGTGCTCCGCAACAAGAGAAGCCACCTCAGTGAGAAGTTCGCGCACCGTAACTAGAGAAAAGCCCGCACACAGCAACGAAGACCCAACACAGCCAAAAATAAATAAATACGTAAATTAATTAAAAAAAAAAAAAAGATCCAGCCACTGCCTTTGGGCATTTCCCATCCAACAAAGGAGTGTGGATGCACCTGGTCAAACTCCCAGGGGTCAGGGAATGCTTCACAGAGAGCTTGCAAGCCTGGGAAAGACATTCCAGCAAGGGGAACAGCATGTGCAAAGCACTGCCACCAGCGTTAGTATCCTAAAACACAAATTTGGTCAAGTTATGTCCTGGTTCAAAACCGATAGTCAGCCCCGTTGGCTCACTGCGGTCCATGCTTCTCCCAAATCTGCCTCCACTTACCCTCATGCTCTCCAATTCCCAGCACTCCCTTTCAGCTGAGGACTGCAAGATGACAGGGTTATCATAGAACTTAATGATTATGTGTATGCAGCAGGAGCTTAATAAATGAGGCCACCCCTCCCTCCCACCCCCACACTAAATTGCTTGGTCAGCTTCTCTTTGTTCAAGAGTGTGCAGGGGGCAGTGCCATGCAGCATTCAGACTGCCAAGCCCTGGCCTGGGGGTCAGCAGAGCAGTTTCTAGTCCTGAATTTGCCTCCCAGCAGACTGGCCTTACTCCTTTTTCTGCCCCAAGCGGATCTTCCCTTTATTTCCTCATCTGAAGAATGAAAGGTCCCAGAGTTTTTCAATGAGGGCGCTGTAGGCATTTTCAGGGGGTCTATTCTTTGTGAGACCCTCCCATGCCGGGAGGGACAGTTTAGCATCCCAGTAGTGCCCCCCCTCCACCCCCGGGTATCGAAGCAACCAGACCACCCCTCACATTTCCAACCTCTCCCTTCCTGCCCCAGGGCAGAGACCCCCTTTTGAAAAGCATTTTTGTAGTCCTTTCGAGCTCTGACCTTCTATCAGTCTCTGGCTCCTCAAGGATGGGTCTCATGCCTCAAGGGGCCTCTGCTTGTGCCCCGTCCCCACAGTGCCTAGAGGAGTTGGGGGGCACATGATAAGGCAGTAAACAGGGAGTCCGTGAGAGTCTCCCGGGAGCAGCCACAGCCCAGGCTGTGGAACCACACTGAGAAACTTCGAATCTGGCTCTGCCATTTACCGGCTGTGTGATGCTGGGAAAGCTTCTCAGCCTCTCTGAGCTCCATCACTTGGTTTATCTGTAAAATGAATGACGGTGGTAAGAGTAACTACCCCATAGTGTTATTGGGAGGGTTAAATAAGATAACAAATGTAAAGCACTTAGCACAGAGCCTGGCAAGTAATTAATGTTCAATAAAAGGTCTATTGGGTCATCTTGGGCAAAATTGAATCTCTCTCAATTTTCTCATCAAACAAGACTCTCCCCAGGCTGTCAGGAGGTCAAAGTCAGCAATGCATGTACATGCCTGGCACAGTTAGCTCTCTGCAGGGCACACAGCTGGTGGAAGTTTAAGTGATTCACCATCTTTGGAGGTCAGTTGGGCAGCATTTTCAAAATTATAAGTGCACATGCGCCTTGTCCCAGCAATTCCATATCTAGCTATTTTTTTCCTATAGATATACTTCCAAGTGTGCAAAATAACACAGGTACAAGGTTCGTATTAGCAAAAGATTGTGGATAACTCAAAATAGCCATCCAGTGGGGATTGGTTAAATCAATTATGGGACATAAATGCACTGGAATACGAGACAGCTGTAAAAAGGAACGAGGAAGTTTTTTACATACTCCTATAGAAGGATCTCCAAGACACATTGCTCTGGAGAAAAAAAAGAACAGTGTGCTGTAATGGCTGTATTTGTGTGCGTGTCTATCCCTAGAATATCTCTGGAAGGATCCACAGTGACAGTGGCTGTTCTCTCCAGGGAGGGGATGAATGGTGCAGAGAAGAGAGGAAGGCTTTTGTGAATGTGGAACCATGTGCCTATAAAAACTATTGATAAGTATAAAACCTGACTTAAAACATCAGGAACCGTAATGAGCCCAAGTCTGAAGTGAGATCCTCCTCTGGGGGTGACTGTGAGGCTTAGCTCCCCCTGTCTCAGGCATATGGCCCCTTGCTGTTGCTGGTACCACACACTTCTGGAGGCCTAGAGGTGGGCCTCAGCCGGGGGTCCAGAAGGATGATGCCCCCCCAGGGCAGGCAACGTCTGGGTACATTCCCATCACCTTGGGGAGACCACTTTCCCCCAAGGGTCCCCATATGTTTGCACTTAAACTGAGGCTGTGGTACCAAGAGCCTGATTGCTCTGCCCAGGACCACGCCACCCAAGGGCTCAGTGGGCGCCCATGTGATTGGAAGAGGAGTCCTTGGGTGACCTCTCAGGTCTGCCAGGGAGGCAGTTTCACAGACGGCCTGGTTCTGCACCCCTTTTCCCTGCCTGCAGCAAAGGAGTTACGGCTGTAGCTCTGAAGGAATGAGGTGTCCATCCTGAAGCAGGATTCAGCCTCTCAGAGGGAGAACTGGGAGGCGGATGGAGATCTAGAGCCCATGGAGTCAACTTGAGTTGAACACTTGGGTTCAAATCCCAGCTGGGCCATTTACCGACTGTGCGATCATGAGCAGGGCACTTGGCCTCCGTTTCCATATCTGTGACGTGGAATGATCACACTCACTCCACAAGGTTGCTGCTAGGAGTGAAGGTAATGTCTTTGAGGTGCACTAGCACAGAGGCATAACTAAGGCCAGGATTTGAGTGCAAGTAGTTTATTTGGAGGGTGATCTTGGAAAGCACTGGGCAAGGGAGACAGGGAAGGAGGAAATCCAATAAAGGGTGTGTTGAAGAGCAGTTACCACCCTGGGTCCCAGGCCCAGTCCTGCTGGACCTCTGGGAGACTGTGTAGAATAAGCCTCAGTTATTCTACGCAGTCTCCCAGAGGTCCAGCAGGGACAAGCTTGCTGGATTATTTATATGCCAACTCCCTACCATCACCGGTTGAAGGCTGCTCTGGGCACTTAAACCATTTGCACTTCCAGCCTGCCTGGAGCTCAGGGCAAGCAGGCTGGGAGTGGGTGTGTGGGTGGAGAAAGCTGTCAGGCAGAGAAACACCGGTGTTTGGAGCTGGAGCAAGTCCAGGTGCTTCGCATGGGACTAGTGAGTGCTGAGGGCATGTGGCAGGGGCACCAATGTCTCTGTCACAAGTGGTTTAGCACACGCTTGGCACTGTTTTAAGCACTTTGCAAATATTAACTCATTTAATCCTTTACTACAACTCAACGAGGTAGGTGAAGATACCAGGGCATGGAAACGTTAAGTAACTTGTCTAGGTTCACCCAGCTAGAAGGGGGAGCCAGGATTTAAGCTGAGGAAGTCTGGTTTATTAGGTCTAAAGGGACCTTAGAGACTGCTTAGGTCAATGCCTTCATTTTATGGATAAGGAAACCAGAGAGGAGAAGCAATCTGTCCAAAGTCACACAGCTAGCTAATGACAGAACAAAAACTTGAACTCGGATCTCTTGTTCCTTCTCTGACACTCCCCCCAACCCCCATCTTCTTAACCATAGCCCTTTCTCCTCTGGGCTACCAGTCTCGGGGTGGCGGGGGGGCAGAGGCAGGTGGGAGGGGTGTGGAAGGTGGCATTCTGCAGAATACTGGGTGCTGCAGTGCGGAAGCCACGGGGCCATTAATCGGCTGGTAAGGCGGGCATGGCAGAATCAGATTAGATCTTTAAGATGCATGCTTGGAATCTCAAAATCAGCGAAGGAATCAGAACTCAGAGGAGGCGTGTGTCGCTTGTCCCTGACTTTTAACCCCAGGCTGGCATCAAAGAAGAAAAGATGAGCTGGGCTCACTAGGGTGTGAAATTTCCTTTTTGTCTCCTGAGGTGGGGAGGGAGAGATGAGAAATTGCGATGAGCCCTGTGTGTAATTAAAGGCTCTAGAATTTCTTGAAGATTATGTTGCTCAAAGAGACACAGTGGGGTATTGCTGGGCCCTGGCTGACGTGCCTTTAGACAGACTAAGAGAGGTAAGGAGGTGTGTGGTGTGTGTGCATGTGTGCGTGCTTGGACTGAGGGGAAATCATAACTGACAAGATGTAAATTAACCCTTGCAGCTTCATACTTTTCAGAGAAGTCAGAGCAGGGACTAGCTGTCCTTGCCTGAGACAACCTTCTAGAACCTTCACCCTTGAGTTGCCAAGGAGTGTCCTTGCCAAACTGTCTGTTGGTTGCTGCAGACGTGGCTGGCCCAGCAAGGGTGACCGTGTCCCAGTTCGCCTGGGGCTGTCCTAATTTTAGCACTGAAAGTACCATATCCTGGGAACCCTTCTCAGTTCTGGACAAATCACAATGGTGGGTCACCCCCAGGCACGGCCCTTCAATCCCCACCCCTCCTAAGGCCTGACCAAGAGAAGCTACCTGTGTCAGAAGACTGGGCCTGTGGGGCATGGAGGAGGGCAGGGTCATGGACAAGTGCTACCCAGCCAGGTGTCCAAATCTGCCTCCAACTCCTGTCTTTGGAATCAAAGACTGCTCCCTCAGATAGGGTCACACTCCTGTCAGAGGTCCTTCTTGCTCTGAGAAGGGGGTCCATGATTCCCTTGTGGGCCTGTTGAGCCTGGCTGGCAGGGCTGTGTGCCTGGGAAGGACCCTGGTATAGGAACATGTAGGACAGGGCCTGAGGCCAGACTGTGAGCATAGTGCAACCTGGGACAGTCCCTTTCCCTCACTGGGCCCTGTTTCAAATGAAGTGATTGGACTGGACGTCTCTTTTTCTTTTCTCTCTTTTCTTCTTTTTTTTTGGGGAAAAGATTTATGTTGAAATTATGAAAGTAATGCAATTTTTGTTTGTTTGTTTTTTGCGGTACGAGGGCCTCTCGCTGTTGTGGCCTCTCCCGTTGCGGAGCACAGGCTCCTGACGCGCAGGCTCAGCGGCCATGGCTCACGGGCCTAGTCACTCCGCGGCATGTGGGATCCTCCCGGACCGGGGCACGAACCCGTGTCCCCTGCATCTGTAGGCGGACTCTCAACCACTGCACCACCAGGGAAGCCCAATGCAATTGTTTTTGAAAAAAAATTTAACAGAACAAAATTTAAGAGTGAGAGGTTAAAGTCCCTTTCTCGTCCTTATCCTGTGGGACAACCATTAACAGTCTCTTTTTTATCTTCTCAGACATTTTCTCTGCATATGCAAGCATGTGAATATATATAGCCTTTATTTAAAATGTAACACTAATGAGATCTTTCTCTACATGTTATTCTGCAACTTGGTTTTTCTGTTTAACAATATATCCTAGACATCTCTCCACACACACAAATCTCCTTCTTGCCAGCTGTAGAATGTTCTGCTGTCAGGATGCACCATGGCTTGTTTAACCAGAACTGCTGGTCTCTAGGGCCCTACTGGCTCCCAAGTTCACTGCCCCGGCAAGAGTCACATCTCTTCACTAAGAGATGAAAATGATTTGGAGAAGGGTGAGGAGGAAACAGAATTCTTGGGTCCCGAGAATAAGGCGTGGGATGGAGAGCTTCTGAAGATACAGAAAACAGCCCCTCTGGCACCGAGTTGGGGCCACAGACACAAGGCTCTCTGCTAATGCAATGTGACTGGGCTGCAGGACCCGATAGGTTTTTCCATTTCTTTGTCTTTCCTGAGAGAAGCTCATGATTATCACCTTCCAGGTCACCAGGAGTGGAGCACAGAGAGACAGCACAGCTCTCGCGCTTCCAGCTGGCTCCCATCAAGAAGTTAGAAGGGAGGGGCTTCCCTGGTGGGCAGTGGTTGAGAGTCCGCCTGCCGATGCAGGGCACACGGGCTCGTGCCCCGGTCCCGGAAGATCCCACATGCCGCGGAGCGGCTGGGCCCGTGAGCCATGGCCGCTGGGCCTGCGCGTCCGGAGCCTGTGCTCCGCAACGGGAGAGGCCACAACAGTGAGAGGCCCGCGTACCGCAAAAAAAAAAAAAAAAAAAAAAAAACGAAGTTAGAAGGGAGCCTGCAAATGCATTTCCTGTTATCATCTCTCCTCCCCAGAACGACTTTCCCTGGCGGGGCTGGGGGAGGGGAGGCAGGCAGCAGGCCCCTCAGCAGAACCTGGGCAGGAATATTAATGCCCGAACAACTTCTTAGCGCAGCGGGGAGGAGCGACGGCGGCTCAGCTGGTCCTGGGAGGATCTGGTTGCTGAGCAGCCAGGGCAGGGACGGATGCACGGGCTCGCGGCAGGGGCCGCCCAAGTCCTAATGAAAACGTCTCCTCGCTCTGGGCCGGGCGCCCCCAACACACTGCCCGGGCCTCGCTCGGCCACCTGGGAGAGGATGGGCGCTGCGCGCGGACACCCAGCCAGCCTACCTAGGCGCGAACAGCGACATCGCTTTATTCCCGGCTGGTGCATCCATCTCGCTGGGTCTAGATAGATAATACAATCTCTCTGCCCGCACCCCATTTGCTAGGAGACAGCCTGGGCTTCTGAATTTTTTATGGCCTCACTTAGCTTGGAGGAAATCCAGAGGTCAAAGCCGGCGCAGACGCTCCAGTCACCTTGCCCGTCCGGGCGCGCAGCCTTTCCGAAACGGGCTCACCCACGGGGCTCTAAATTACGGCGATTACACTGCAACTCGCGGCGCGATATTACTTCGATACACTACCTGCTGCAGCCGGCACTGGGAGGCGTGCATTATTTACCAGGGAGGCTGCCAGCGCTGCGCACCAGAGCCGCCAGCGCTCCACGGGGTCTTTCCTGTCCCTGCAGCCCCGCCCCCGCTCGCATGGTGCAGGGTCTTGGGTGGAGAGAGGAATGGAGCAGCCACCCTCTCTCCGAGTGACGATTTTCTGACCGCAGTATAGGCCGGGAGAGGCACGAGTGACAGAAATGGCAGCTGGCGTGAGGTTGGGGGTGGGTGGGGAGAAGTGCTGAGCCCGCGGCGCCTCCTGCTCCGAAGGACACCCCTGGTCCCTCTTAGCCGTCCTAGGAGCTCTTGTCGGGTGCGTCCTGGGAACCGCGCGGCGGGCGCGTCCAGAGCGCACAGTTGGCTCTCGGAGGCTGGCTAACTGCAGCAGTCCGTTAACCCTCGGCCAGTGGTGGGGAGGGAGGGAGATCAGGTTACGCCCCTTCCCTAGGTCCCTGGAAACGGAGTCTGCTGCAGCCGGAGGCCCACTTTCATCCTCGCTGGGGGCCGGGGGCGGGCTCGGGCAGCTGGCCTCCTTCCGGCTCCCCTGTTATGGCTTGGCATCACCATCTAGATTGCAGGTTACTTCTGCTTTTATCCAAAGCGGTCCTTAAGGGAGATGGATTTCTGATTGAAATCCAGTCAATTGGCGCCGAGGCTGGCAGGGCGCAGCGTGAGTGCACTTCTGGGGAAATTGCCCTGGGCCGGGTGTGTGTGTGTTGGCGGGGAGGGGACAGGAGCTGGGGGCCCCGCTCACCGTCCTGCTCAGGAGCCTGTGAATGAGCTCCGGTTTGTTGGTATCTGTAGGAGTCCCCTACAGAGAATCTGCTCTGCCTTTCCAGCTCCTTGGGATTGATGGAGCCAGAAACCTTCTGTAGGGACCCCCAGAGGTCAGTGCATCCAGTCTCTGGAATCCAGACAGTGTGTGGTTAATGAGCCAGAGGAGGAGACCACAACTGGTGAGCTGGGGTGTCTGTTTTGTGGGGTGGAGGATAGTCTGCAGTGGGTCATGGTGTTGATCTGTCCAGATGTGGATCAGTGTCAACATCCTAGTTCCTGTTCTCTAGGATTTACTAACAAACAGGGACAGGTAATCGTTCCCTGCAGGACATGCCTGGTTCAGGACATACCTGTTGGAGGGGGCTGCCCCCAACCCTGTGAAGTGTGCCTAGGGTCCTTGTTATCTGCTTCCCCTCCTGGATCATAACCCCCCACTTCCACCTTCCTTTCCCATCAAGGAGTAGCTGAGGAGCCCTGGGAAGGCATCTCCAAGCCCCACATCTCTCCCCAGCATCCTGAAAGTCCTTAATGTCCATGTCTAGATTCCAGATTAAGCTCCACCTCTCCACTCTTGCAGAGCCTGACTTGAAATGCAGATTCTCCTGGGAGGGGCAATAGTTTGAATACCCACTGTCTTCTAGCGGAGGAGCTTATCAGTCCTTCGCGAGCAGCTAGAGGAACTGGGTGTGGAGGGGCTCCTGGAAGGAAGCACAGGGGCACGGGGAGGAGAAGGATGACAGATGCCCATACTTCCCAAATTGCTTGGGAGAGGATGTGGCTGTGAGAGGAAACATGAAGACTGGGATAGATCCCAAAAATGTCAGGCACTCATTCTGCCTGCTCTTCCTGGGCCAGCAGAGAACATACATATCACCTCTGTCCACTTTGGGACCTGCTTAAGACGAACATATTTTTTTGTTTGTTTGTTTTTGTGGTACGCGGGCCTCTCACTGTTGTGGCCTCTCCCGTTGCGGAGCACAGGCTCCAGACGCGCAGGCTCAGCGGCCATGGCTCACGGGCCTAGCCGGTCTGCGACATGTGGGATCTTCCCGGACCGGGGCACGAACCCGTGTCCCCTGCATCGACAGGAGGACTCTCAACCGCTGCGCCACCAGGGAAGCCCAGTTGAACATATTTTTAAAAGGAATCCTAGCTGCTGCAGGAGCAAATGGTGCTGTGAGGGCTGCCAGGGGCAGGAGGAAGAGCGCTGGCTTGCGAGCGAGGAGCCCTAGGGCTTTGCCGGGCCCTGCCCCTCACTAGCCGTGTGACTGTGAGCGAGTCACACTCCCTGCCCCGACTCAGGGTCCCTTGTGAAGAGTGGGTGGGTCCCCTGCAGTGCGCTGGATGAGCTGAGGCCTCGACCCCCTGCTGCAGTGAGGACAGAACACTACCCTGGTCAGCAAGGAAGACTTACTTCTCTACTTATTTGTCTGTTCAGCTGCAGGCATCGGGGCTCACCCCTCTCTGTTGCAGCTGTTTGCCTGACGGATTGATTTGGTGGCCTCGCTGGCTGGAGCTGGGTCCCGGTGTCCCCCTGCTCATTTGCCTCTGGCCCTTCCCTGGGGTTACCAGGAGGAGCAGCCCTACTGTGGAGGTCGGGGAGACTAAACATCCACCATCACTGACTGCCTCTTGGGTTTGGAAAGGATCTTAACAGCTGCCTGGTCCAGCGGCCACCTGGTGCTCCGGGCCCCTCCTCAGAAGCTTCATTTCTCATAGTAGGAGGCTCACTATCTCTCACCGATCCACTCTCTTAGAAAGTCTGTCCTCTTCTGGAACCAAAGGCCAGTCCCCTAATCATCTCCCCTTAATTCTAGCTCTTCTTCTTGGGAAAAGCACATACAAGGAGTGGATTCTACAGGATTCACAGGACAGCCCTTCTGATGCTTCAGGGCAGTCATCTTGTCCATACCCCACCCTATATTCTTGGGGCTAAACCCGCCTGGCCTCTTCACACTGCTGCTTCCAAGTCCCCTCACGATCTTAGCTCTGACAAGAATTGATTACGCTTCCAGTCTGATGGCAGAGCCCCTGGTCTTCAGGGAGCTTCCAATCTGGGAGATAGTCTTCCTATGACCAAAACAATGAATAATAAAATGGCACAGGTATTTGGGATGGTTGGATTTCCAACTGGCATGGCTGCTGGTCTAGAAAATTTCTCAGAGGTGAGTATGTCAAGTCGGCCAGAGAGAGGAATTTTCCAATTCTAAAACAGCTGCCTCAGGGCTTCCCTGGTGGCGCAGTGGTTGAGAGTCCACCTGCCAATGCAGGGGACACGGGTTCGAGCCCTGGTCCGGGAGGATCCCACATGCCGCGGAGCAGCTAAGCCCGTGCGCCACAACTACTGAGCCAACATGCTGCGGTTTACTGAGGCCCGCGTGCCTGGAGCCTGTGCCCCGTGGCGGGAGAGGCCACCACAATGAGAAGCCTGAGTGCAGCGACAAAAACCCGATGCAGCCAAAAATAAATAAATTAATTAATAAAAAAATAAATAAAACAGCTGCCTGCCTTTCTCCAAGAGGGTCTGTTTCAGTGCCCCCATCCTCCACGGAGAGGGAGAAAGGAGCCGTGGGAGAGAATGCTCTTCAATCCTCTCCTCCCCGACATAGCCATCGTCGGGGGATGGGGACCCACTGGCTTTGGTGCCACAAAGATCTAGGGCCAGTGGGCCTGTGGCCTTGGAGAAGCCTCCTCCGCATCTGAGACCCCAGTGTTCCATTATTTCTCTTGATTCCTAGATGTTCCTGGAGGGGCCGATCTGCCCCAGTGCTGAGTGGGTCCTCCCCATCGACTCCTCCTCCACCCGCCTGCAGCTCTTAATTTATTATTAACTCTGGAACTGGCTTTGAGATTATGGAGGACCGTGCTGTTTCTTTCCTTGGCGTCTCTTACGGTCCCCGAGGGGAGGCGAGCGGAGAGTTCCAGATACACAAATATGCTGTGAAAACCCTGTGGATTTGCAGTTCTAGCAAAGGGGAAGGAAATTAGCTGTAATAACTGCTACCGCCTCACTCGAAAGACTCCACCGCAGACCCTCAGAGGGGCTCCTGGCCCCCTTCCTCTGTTCTCTTCACTTCCTGGCCACCTGTCTGGAGACCTCATCTTCAAGATCCCCTGCAGGACAGTTGGCCTCCTCCCCACCCAGTCCTGGGACATCGAAGTCACCGATGGGATTATCAATATCCCCGGGGCCTGTGAGGAGGAGGCGGGGGAGGAGGAGGCCACAGGCACACAAAGAAGCTACCCCTGGCCTCTCCCTGAGTGATTTGCTTGAATGGTGGTAGGAGAAGCAGGTGGAAGTCAATTTTCATTCTCCTAGAACTACTGGAAGGGAGAGGGCTATTTGGAAGTTTCTGAGAAGTGAAAGGGATTCATTGGCCCCCAAATAAAAGGCTCAGTAGGCATCTGCCCTTTCCTTTTTCCTCTCCTGAGGAGAACCAAGGGCTAAAACACAGTGGCAAGGAACCAAGGACTACCCCACAGTGGCAGCTGCACTTAGGCAGAAAATAGACTCCGGCTGTGGCTGGTGCGATGGAAGGAGCTGGTTCTAGCCCTCGACTGGCTAACAAGTTGGCCCACCGTGATCTGGCCTCTGGCTTCCTCTCTGGCTTCTGGTGCAAAGAACGTAACTCAATCATGTGGCAGATGTTATACAAATGTTTATTGAAATGAATAGTTTAGGTTCTCCTGCTAGTTTGCTGTGTGACCTCTGGCAAGTCACCTAACCTTTCTGGACTTCTGTTTTTTTTTTTTTTTTAATATATAAAAGGAAAACATTGGCAAGATGTGACCCAAACACACTTTCTGGCATGTCCACCAGCCAAAGTGATGTGCTGTCTGCTGCAGTCTCACACAGATCACGTGAAAGGAAAGTTTTACACCCAATGGGATATTCATGATTTTCCACTACTAACTATTATCTTTGTGAATTAAAACTTTGTCAAAACTTTGTCAGTAAATTTGATTCCTACCAATATTGTTGTATCTTTTTACTTTAACATTTACTAAGATGTTTTTCCCCTTGGAGAGACAGTAAAATGTAATGGTAAAGAGTGTGAGCTCAGGAGCCCGACTACTTGGCTGTGAATCTTGGCTCTGCCACTTACCAGCTGTGTGATTTTTTTTTTTTTTTTTTTGCGGTACGCGGGCCTCTTACTGTTGTGGCCTCTCCCGTTGCGGAGCAACAGGCTCCGGACGCGCAGGCTCAGCAGCCATGGCTCATGGGCCTAGCCGGTCCGCGACATGTGGGATCTTCCCGGACCGGGGCACGAACCCGTGTCTCCTGCATCAGCAGGCGGACTCTCAACCACTGCACCACCAGGGAAGCCCAGCAGCTGTGTGATCTTCAATGTGTTCCTTAACCTCTCTGTGTCTCAGTTTCCTCATCTATAAAGTGGAGAACACGATATATCATAAGTTTGTGATCTGAAGGGCTTAGAACAGTGTCTGGAGCACAATAAAGGCATACCTGATAGGTGTTGGGTATTATTAATGTAATAACAGAATGCCTTTAAACACGTCTTAGGAAATGTGGGCTCTTTGTTTTCATCTTGCTGGGTCCTGAATCTTTGCTAGATGATCAGTTAGAAACATAACTTCTAAAATCCTGAGAAGCCCTGAACAGGATGATCTTTAAGGTCATCCATCTATGCTTCTAGCTAGAGTGTTGGGGGTGGGGTGTATGTTCCTGGTTAATAGAATATTCTGGTTAACAGAGAGTAGCCCATTCCTTTTAGTTTCATTCCCTTTGTAGTTGAAAATTTATTTGAAATGCACAAACCCGTTTCCTTGCTTTAGTCAGCAAGGTGAGTAATATTCCTTTCTGTGGAGACCTTGAGGTATTATTGGAAAGAGCCCCGACTAGGCTGTGGGGAGGCTGACAAGTCTGTCCTGCCTCCACCCCTGGCTTCTGCATCTGTAAAATGGGGTGTGGCAGGGGGGAAGGAGGAGACCTGGCGGGAGCTGGGGCTTTCCCTTCGCACAAGGAGAGATCAGGTGGGGTGAGTGCTCCAAGAGAACTTTGTAAACTCTAAAGCCCTGGGCCCCCAAAAGGGTGCCTCATCTTCACCAGAGATTCTGCTCCCTGGGAGCCCATTTCCAAGGCAGGAAGTCACCCCTCCCCAGGCCTTCCAAGGGAGGCCCAGGAGATGGCCTAAAGGGTGCTGGGCCTGGGACTTTACCCCAAGGAACAGGATGTTGTTTTGTTACTTTTCTGTGTTCTTTTCTGATCTTGCTTTATCCTAAAGTCAAAATAAAAATCCAGTTAATGGACAGTTCTATGAACTGGGACTTTAGAGGTTGGATATGTGTGTTAAAACATGTGATGCATGTATGTGGCATTCCCTTAGGACTCGACCTTGACCAAGGTTTCCAGAGTTCACCCTCACATCTGGCCAACACCACGTGCTTTGCCAATGTAGTTGTTCATTCATTGAAGAAGAATTTATGAAGAATCAGTCAGATGCTGTTCTAGGCACTGGGGAGACAGCCATGAATAGGACTGTGCCCTCATGGACCCCACACCTAGTTGGGGAGAGATAGATAATAAACAGAGAGATAAATAAGAAGGGCAGTTTGGGGACTTCCCTGGCCATCCAGCCATCTGGTGGTTAAGACTCTGTGCTTCCACTGCAGGGGGCACAGGTTCCATCCCTGGTGGGGGAACTAAGATCCCACATGCCGCGTGGTGTGGCCAAAAAAAAAAAAAAGAGAGAGAAGGGACGTTTAGGTTGTGATGAGTGCTGCGAGGTAAGTAAACCAGGTGAACATGACAGAGAGTGACTTGGGGCCTAGGTCACTTCCTCAGGACAGGACAGATTCTGCTGCATGGGCAGCCTTATGTAACAGAGATTGTCCTAAATTCTTTCTCTTTAATAGAAATACACTACCGTGCATAATAAGAATGACAGTAGTTAACAATGGGTGAGCTGGCAGGAATTCCCTGGAGGCCTAATGGTTAGGACTTGGTGCTTTCACTGCTGTGGGCTGGGTTCAATTCCCTGGTTGCTGGTGCCACATCCCGTCCTGAATGGTTTGCAAGACTCATCTAATCCCTTCAACAGCCCCACGAGGAGGGTATTGTTATCCCCCCTTTACAGATGAGGACATTGAGGCACAGAGGTTAAGTAACTTTCCCGATATCTCACAGCTAATAACGAGTGAAACTGGGATTTGAGAGTGCTGATGGATTTATGAATATTGTTGCTTTGGGGGGCTACAGTGTAGCTATTTGAACTGTCCCTGGAATAGTTACACTCCATTAAGTATTCTTCATTCGATTTGACCCATTTTCAAAATGCATTTGGTAATTTGTAGGTTTTATTTCATTTAGTGAAGAGGGCTTCCCTTGGGAATTGATTGGAAAGCTGGTAGGTTTGTAGTTTCTAGGGTGGTAGAGAAAGCGCAAAGTCGTGGCATAGGAAAGCTGCCAATGCTGTGGAGACCATCTGGCCCAGGTCACTTATTGTATAGATCAAGAAACTGAGTCCAGAGAGGGTATGAGTCACCCTAAGACACACACACATCACACACCACACACACACACACACACACACACACACACACACACACACACACACACACACACCACTTTGGGTCCTCCCTCCAAGCCTCCCACACATTTTGAGGAGCATGTCAGATTCTATTAAGAGTAACCAAGTGCGGTGTTCAGACACCGTTTCAGCCTGTTTACCCAAGGACTCCACAGCTTTGGAGGCAGCAAACATGCCCATTTGTAACTATTTACAAAATGGTGTACACCAAATATGGGCTTTCTGTAAACAGATTAAAGAGTAATAAAGTGGCCCCATTTGCATACTAGAGCGCCGTGCTTCCATTTTAATGAAGCTTGCTATCGCAAAACCATTTTTATGGCTTGTCAAACAAGCTGAAGCCCATGGCTGAACATGGAGATGTGCTGTCACTCCTTCCTTCCGTGTGTACAGGGCACCTGCTGTGTGCAGATGGGGCTGGGCCCGGCCCCTGGACCATCTGCTATGCTCAGGAAACCCAATGCGTACCTACAATACTGTTAAATAGCAAGGTTGGACGCCATAGTCCACGTGAGCCACGTGAACAGTAATACTAGTAATAAAATTTCATCAGCGTTTACCATATGTCAGGGTGCTGGATATCTTGTCTGCTCCTCCAAATTCACCCTCTGCCCTCTGCCACCCTGCCCTGTGCCCTGGGAGGCTACCTCTGTGGATTGCATCCCCCAGGCTTCCTGTGAAGTGAACTCCTCTTGTTGGCATTGCCCAGCGGGAGGCACCACTGGGAGATGAAGCGGGGAGAGAGTGGGGTTGAGGTAGGTATTTCAGGATGCAGGGGCCACGCCTTCAGTGCTCATGGCGCCTTTCTTGGCCCCTCTCCTTTAGTGTAGCTCTGTCTCTGGGTTCCTGCTTCCTCTCTGTACCCCTCTAGGCCTAGGGGTGCTAACAGTGCCCTAGTGGTGCCAGCCCTGGGGTTCTGCACCACCCCCTGCTGCCTTCCTCAACCCTGTGCATATCTCTGCAAACACCTGCTTTGGTAAACTCTCCTCAGTGGTTGAATAAACCATCTGTTTCCTGCCAGGACCCAGATGAGCACAAACAGCCTGAGCTTAGCCTTTACGGATACGCTCTCCATCCTCCTCAAAAGATTTCTGTGAGGTAGAGGGTGTTATTAGCCCCAGTTACAGATGAGGAAACTGAGGTTCAACTTGCCCAAGGCCAAAGAGGTGGCAGAATTTGGCCACCTGTGTTGCTTGATAGAATTTTCAGTCTATCAATCAACAGAGATAAACTCTTAATCACTGCCTCACCTGCTGGAGAGGAAGACCGACTCCAGTCCTGTTTACCTTCAGACACCTCCAGAAAGGGAACTGGCTCACCTGTCACAAAATCGTTTATTAACAAACATTTATAGAGCACCTACTATGAGCCAGGCACAGTGCTAGGCACTGAGGTTTAGTGTTAAAATCAGCTCCTCCTTTCTATGGAGGAGACCACAGCCTGGTCCCTTTGTTCTCAACCATGGCGAACACAGCCTGGTCCTTTGGTTCTCAACAACGGTGGCACGTCAGAACCACCTGGGGAATTAAACAGAATCAATGTCCTGCCGCCCCACCCCCAGCCAACTAAATCAGAATCCCTGGTGGTGGAGCCCAGCCATTAGTGTTTTAGAAAACTCCTCTAGTGAGTCTAATAAGTGCCAAGGTTGGGGACTGGGCTCAAGGGCCACGCCTGTGTGCCACAGGGGGTCAGAGAAGGTAGAGAGAATTTGCGGCTGAGCAGGTTGGGAATGTGGGCTGACTTTGGAGGATATGGAAAGATGGAGGCCAGTAGAGGTGAGCCATCTAGGCTGGGGGATAACTGGCCGGCATGTTTGCGATTATTCATTCAACAAACACTAGTTGGGCAGAAACTCAAACTCAAGCAAGCAGTGTAGTTCATGTGCAGAGGTGGACCTTCTGACCCCCAGGGCACAGGAGCTTCCCTCTGGGACTTGGGATTGGGCTGGGCGTAGGGGAGCCATCCACACTCCTCCCTGCTCCTGAAGCCAGGGACAGGCCTGTGAAAGCTGCTGGCTGAGCCTGGGGCAGGACCAGAAAAGAGGGTATGGCCTGGACACGACCTCCATCAGCTCTCACCACCGAAACATGGACCCTGTGGCTCTCACTGGATCTCTCCACTTCCTGCCAGGACTTTAATTCTCTATCTTGCTTCCCACCGACCCAGACAGGATGAAAGCAATTTTTGAGTAAATGGAGCACCATCATGCCCTCCCTAGAGCAGCCATGAGGCCAAAGTCTTGTTCTAGGAGATAAGTGAGGTGACACCCGGGAAGGAGACTGAGGGGAGACACAGCCCCGGCCTCAGGGAGCCCCAGAATGAGAGGAGAGAAGAGAGCTGGAAGTTTGAGTGGGGAGACACCACATGTGAGGGAGCCTCACCCCCATGTAGAGTTAGGACGAGACGCCTTCTGATCGGGGCTCCTGCCGGCTACTCCTGAAGCCAACAGAGCCTTCTGGTTCCCACTCCACACTCCACCTTCCCCAACAGCGGCGACCACCCCGTCCCAATGAAGTCCTAGGCCAACCCATTCTTGAGGCAGAGACCTTAAAGGAATGGTGGTAGCCTGAGGGCGGCCTTGTGAGGGGGGGACACCTGACAGCAGATGAGTTCTCTGTGTCTGTTTCTCCCTCAGGAGCGGAGCAGAGTGCAAAGTGCAGAATGAAGGAGGGGAAGAGGGAGCCAGGCTGGGCAACCTCAGCCCAGACTTCTCTCCCTTAGAAAGACCCCCCCACCTCCCACCACTTCTGCCGCTGCTCCTTTCAGACACACTCTGCTCCTCCCCTTCACCACTGTGTGGTCCTTCTGCCTCACTATTTATATCTAGACCCTCCAGGGCCCACAAGGACACCAGAAGGACCAGCAGCTGATAATGACAATTGACATTTACCATGTGCCTGGGATTGTTTGAAATCTTTTATTATTTAATGCTTACAACAGCATGGGGAGGTGGTTTCTATTATTATCTCCAGTTTGTAGGTGAGGAAACAGAGGCACAGAGAGGGTAAGCAATTTGTGCAAGGTTGCAATAGCTTGTAAGCACCAGAGGTTGGACCCAGGCTGCCCCTGCCCTTGCTGGCTTGCCCTTCTGTCTCCTGGTAAAGTGTGTGGATTGATGAGGTGTAGATGCGAGGCCAAGGCTTTGGTAGATGGAGTCAAAGGAAGCAGGCCTCACCTCCGTGTCCCTTTGGCTAACTGTCCCTGGGAAGGAGGGAATTCAAGCTGGAACTTGGGTAGATTCTGTTTCCCCTGGTTCTCCTGTTGAGAGGCTGAGGTCTGGGGCTTGAGGCCCCTCTGGCTTGGTGTAGAGGAGGAGCAGGGAGGGTCATAAATTAACCACCCTCTGAGACTGGCAGGTGCATCCAGCCCTGCACAGATGGCAGCCCAGGGCGGGGGCAAGAAGCTCTATTGGATTGGCTACATCTGGAGCCAGCGTTGGCCTCCTTTCTTCTCTCCTCCTGGAGAGGAAGGTAAGTCACGCTGGCTTCAAGGTGACCCAGGGTGGGCCAGGAGGCAGCTTCTAGGCTGTGCGCCCAGCCCCTGCCAGAGGGGTCACCCATGGCTGAGTCTGTAGGAGGCTAAACAGCCGTTGAAACAAGCCCTCCCTGGTGCTAGGATATGTGCATTAGCTCACTTAATCCTCATATCAGCCCTGTGTAGTGGGGATCGTTGTTATCCCAGTTTTTCTATAGGTGCAGAGAGGCCAAGTCGCTTGCCCAATATCACACAGTCCCTGCGAAGTGCAGAGCCAGTGTCCTCGACTACCAGGTACTTGTCTTGCAGCCTGGTGGAGTCAGCCCACACAGCTGCACCTGCGCCTCAGTTTCTTCTCTGAGTCTGCAGCCCCGAGTGGAAACAGAGCCCTGCCTGGAACTCCTGCCTCTGAGCCTGGGGTCCTGACCCTTTTTGCCCAGCTTGGCCCCTTGCTCCACCATCTTGCTCCCCCAAGGGATTCATTGCAGAGATTATATGATGCCTACACCTGAGTCTACAGGTACCTGAGACAGAGCCTAGCATGGTGGTTCAGAGCTTGGCTCCTGGACCAGTTCTGGCTCTGCTGCATGGTCCTGGGCAAGTTATCTAGCTTCTCTGGGTCTCAGTTGCCACCCCTGCTAAGTGGGGATGATAATCTCTGGTGGGGTGGCCCAGGAATCTGAATTTTTAAGTTAATCCTCCAGGTGGATCTGACGTCCACTAAAACCTGAAGCCCCTGCAGGTGGAGGGGAAGGGTGGGGACATAGACTTGTTTGGATGGACGTTGGTCAGGGGAGATCAGATCTGCTAACCCTAAGATTCTCTGACCCCTCACCCTTGCACATTGTACTCCTGCTGAGGAAAACTCTAGGGACCCCACCTCCCCTCGCTGTAGTGCCAGTCTTCGAGTTGTATTTTCCATGATCACCTAAATCCCTCCTATATGACAAGGAGCCCCCAGGCAGCTCCATTAAATACTGAGTCTCTCTCCTTAGAAAGTAGACACAGTGATTCCCTCTGACACAGCTTTACGGGAGTCAGTGGGCACGTATGAGAGTGTGTGTGTGTGCCCATGTGTCTGTGTGTGTGTGCCTGTGTGTCTCTGGATCCGTGTGTTCACAAGCTCTCTCAGCAGCAGCATGTTTCTGGTGATGAAGGGCCTTGGGCTGGTGTCTCTGTCTGAGTGGCGGCAGCTGCCCTCCACAACTCGGATCATCTCAGCTTCCTGGCACCCCACATCCCAGAGCCCAGCAAACCCAGCTTCTGGCCTCTGTGCCCTCCGGAGCTGAGGTTACTTTAACTATTTCCTGCCTAAAGTCCGGGGTGACATCTTTAATTATTTATTGCCTAGCAGGCCAGCACAAAGCCACAGGCTAAGACAGCAGAAATGGGAGCCCCTGGAGGCCACCAGGCTGAGGCCCTGGGAGCACAGTGTAAGGGCCATAAAGTCCACTTTGAGATCTGCCCGCTGGCTGGTACCAGTTGTGTGATCGGTTAATATCTCTGAGCTTGTGTCATCGTCTTTGAAATGGTGACAATAATAATTATGTTATGAGGTTGTTAGGAGGACATGAGAGGTCCAGAGCCCAAGGTCTAGTTGGGGAGACAGACTCATGATCAAATTATAATATGGTAAGAGCCAAACTGGTCTTAATAATAATAAAAAGCAACATTTATTGAGGTCTTAGTGTCACACACTGGACTAAGCACTTTGCAAGCCTCATATAATCCCCACACCAATCCCATGAGGTGGCTTCTGTCATTATACCCATTTCACAGATGATGACATTGAAGCACAGAGAGGTGAAGTAACTTGCCCAAGATCACACAGCCAGCAAGAGGCAGAAGTGGGATTTGAACCCAGGCAGTCAACTCTTGCATCAGGAAAGACAGAGGAAGGTGGGAACAGTTCTGTCTGGATAGGTGAAGATGCAGGTCAGGAAGTCCATTCTGACCTCTGCTGTTGTGATGGGGGTGGTAGACGTGTCCCCAGGGGGACAAGGATGAGGAACAAAGGCCCTGCTGATTCTGATTCATCCCCCCACCTGTGACCAAAGGTTGGTGGAGGGTCGCAGCCCCGAGGCCTGGTGAGGTGGGCTCTGTCACCTGTCATCAGGGTGGGTATTCCGGCTCCAAGTATCCCTCTTTGCTGAGGGTAACAAACCTGCCTCCTTATCCCCCTCTAAAGAGGTCCTTTTGTTACTCCTCGGTTCTCCCGTCACCACAGCGCCAATAATCTGCGTCTTTATGGCCGACAGCAGACACGCTGAGCTGGTTAGGGATGCTCCCTTGCCTGGTGTTTGCCCAGCATCTAAGAGGAAGCCTGGGCCCCATTCCCACTCTTCCAATGCGGAGCTGAGGGGCTTCTTTCTTTTTTAATAGTTCCACTCCAGGAGCTGAGTACCCTAATCTCTTTTCCAATCTATGGTTACAACACTTTATTAATTCTATAGCCATATGGTGTGTAAAAGGTCTCCTGACACTTGTGAGTCTTGGCTGTAATGACAGACGCCTAGAAGGTACTGACTAGATTGGAGGTAGGGTTGGAGCACTGATGCTTACCATGTGCCTGGCCCACTATGTGCCAGCCACTGGTGTACACAATGGACATCAAATCCTTCCCAGTGACACCCCGAAGAGATGCATGACCTTGGGCAACTTACTTAACCCCTGTGGGCCTCGGTTGCCTCATCTATAAATTGGTGTTAATAATAGGACTCACTTCCCTGGGTTGTTGTCAGAAATAAATAAATGAGTTTGTCCAAGAAAAGCAACTTAGAATAAATAGGGTCTCCACAGAGCAAGCCTAGCTGGGGTGACAGCGCTAGTGAGGGTGACGGTGTTTGAGGATCGGGGGCTGACATTACTCTCCCAGGTCACACAGCCAGGATTTATGTCCAGGCCTCTCTGGCTCATTCTCCTACAGTGTTTTGGCATCTAATCCCAGGCCTTCATTCTACAGTGAAGGCAAAAACGGAGCCTGGAGGGGTGTAGCGACTTCCCCAAGAGCACACAGCAGCAAGCCAGGAGGCATGTGAGAAAGTGCCCTGCATGGGTGACAGACAGCCCAGTTTGGGTCCCAGCACTGATACAACTCACAAGGCACTCCCCTTCTCTGGGCCTCAGTTTCCTCATCTGTAAAATGGGTTAGGGAGTTAGTCAAACCTGATGGGCTCTAAGGCAACTTCTAGTTCTATGTTTGAGTGGTAGAAGCTAGATCTAAACCATAGAGATTTTGTGTGTGTGTGTGTGTGTGTGTGTGTGTGTGTGTATGCGTGTGTGTGTGTATGCGTGTGTGTGTGTGTATGCGTGTGTGTGTGTATGCGTGTGTGTGTGTGTATGCGTGTGTGTGTGTGTGTGTATGCGTGTGTGTGGGTGATTATTCTGCTAGTGGATATTTAGTAAGTTTTTGCACAGAATCTGGGACGCCCTTGACCCTCTGCTCGGCCCCTTCCCCCACTGGCTAGGCAAATACTCATAGAATTGGGCTGGAAACACAGTCCCTGGGGCCCCAGTATTCAGTCTGGGCAGGAAGTAGCGGGCCGTCAGCCAGCCCTCCAGGATGCTGATGGACATCTTCCTGGGGACCAGCATCTCCTCAAGCTCCAGCTGACCCCCTTGCCAGGGAGGGAGGCAACCCCACTTGGGCCTGTTGGCTGCAGTGAGGCCTGCAGGCATGGCGGCCCAGCACCCCCCAGACAGGCCGGGACTGACTGCAGCCTGCCCGGGGAATAGCCCTGAGCAGCTGAGAAGCTGGGCACACCAGGACCATGGTCTGTGGGTGGTGGCGCCCCAGGTGCTCAGGGGAGCATTCTGCCTCCTAAATCACAGAGATTTTTAATGGTAGATGGGACCCTAGACTCAACCTTCACAACATCCCTGTACTGTAGGCATCATAAGGCCCCATTTAACAGGTGAGGAACATGAGGCCCAACACCCCACAGCAGGACCGAAGCCTGGACACGGAGCGCAATTTGCCCAAACTGGCAAAACAGATTCTCCTGATTCACTATTCTATGCTCTTCGCACAAAATTGTGCCCCAGCCAGGGTAAGCATGATCTTGGGGGGCTCCCTCTGGCCCTGCCCTTTGAGATGGGGTGGAAGGACGGAGAAGAGGGAGTGTGCTCCCACCTCCACATTCTCTTTCCACCAGACGACGACCCCCACCCCAGTCTCTCCAGGGCTCCTATGTTCTGATGGCTGGAAAGGATCAAAAAAACAGTGAGTTAAAAGCAAAAACCCACAGCATTTTCTTCACAATTCCTCTGCCCTTGAGGAGGCATGAGTGTTCGTGGAGCTTTCAAGTTGTCTGGAACAGAAACGGGACCCTTTCATGGCTCTTCCTCTGTGTTTGAGGCCCTCCGTGCAAAGTGCTATTATTAGCATTGCCTTCACTACCTGCCAAACAGGCTTCCCCTCCAAGAAGTAATTAAATGTGTTATTTGGTGCAAAATAAAAGCCTGTATCCGCGTCTGCAGCCTCAGACACCATCACGTTCATTTTTGCAATTTTTACAGTTGGGGAGTCTTGTGGCTACATGACATCTAAATAAGGCGATTGGCCCTGGGGGAGGGGGAGGGCAGGATGGAAGGCAGAGGGCAGGCCCTGCTGACATCCTGGCAGTCAGATTAAGTGGTTTGTGTATGGGCTGGAAGTGGGGGCCACTGGAGAGCTGGGAGGACTGAGGTGCCTGGGTTTGAGCCAGGCTGGGCCACCCCCTGGGTGATTAGGTGGAGAACAGGGATTAGAGGGTGTGACCATCGGCACCCCGCCAGGTGACCTGGACCCCCCCCCCCATGGACCCTGGCCTTGGCATCTGGAGGCTCTGCCTCCTCTTGCTGGAGCGATCTCCGGCAAGAAGCCTCCTCGCCGACTCTACAGGAGCCAGAAACTGGGCTTTTTTAAGCCTCCATATCAAATCTGTTTGCTAGCCCTGCTGGTTTGATTTACTAAATGGCCTCAAATCCATCTGCTTCTCTTGCCAGCTGTCAGGCCTTAGTGCAGATCCCATCGGAGCGGAGGGCAATGGCAAGCTGGGGTTTGAATCCTGACTCCACCATCACTTGCTCAGTGACCTTGGACCCGGGGTGCCAGATTTAGCAAATCAAAAATACAAGATGCCCATATGAATTTCATATGCAACATTCAGGACATATTTATACTTTTAAACATTCCTTGTTTATCTGAAATTCAAATTTAACTGCTTATTCTGTATTTTATCTGGCGTCTCTACCTTGGACAAGCTCCTTAACGTCTCAGCTCCCTTCTCTGTAACGTGGGGATAATAATAGCACCTACTGCATGGGTAGTCCTGAGGGTCAAATGAGTTAAAAATGTAAACTACTTAGAACAGGATGGTAATAACCACCCGCACTCAATTAGTGTGTTAGGAAATGCTTTTTACCTTGAAAACTGCCTTGCAAACTCAACTGATGTGTTATTTCTGCTGTACCTCTCCTCTCCCTCAACTTCATCAGAGCCAGCAAAGGAGCAAAGTCGGGTCTGGGGATGGAGATCAGACCTAAGGGGAACTTGCAGGCAGGAGCGGGTGGGAGACAGCAACAGGTGACAGGCGGCATCCATACAGTTCCTTCCCGGCTCTGGGAGCAGTCAGTTAGTAAGTGTAGAGCAGTTAATCTCACCCAGAGGGAAGGCAGGAGGGAGGTTATGAGTCTGGGAGGGGTCTGCTGGCCTGTGGAGTCTCAGAAAGAGATGCAAGTGCCAAGAGCTGGCTGCTTGGCAGCTGGGAGGAAGGCAAGAAGGGCTGGCCACCTAACAGCCTGGTTTGAGGGCTCCCAGGAGGGTGGTCATTCACTCACTCAGCAAACATCTACCAGGCAACAGTTGGGCACCAAATGCTATTTCACGTTCTCTCGCCAGCCACTGGTGCCAACGTCTGGGATGCCATTAGAACTTCTCTCTGTGGCGGCACCCTAGGTTCCCTGTTAGCACGCAGCACCCCCAGCGGGTTGTGAGAGCTTGGGGGCACGGCCCGGAGGCTAGGGTTCAGTTCAGCCCCAGCGCTCCTCACTACGCGATCTGTCTGCAGAGGACCCTCTGTGACCAGGCCTCAGGCTGCTGGGAGGATTGTCAGAGACTTGTCCCCAAAGCAATAAGGTGCTGCCGCTGGGGAGACCTGGGCTGGGGCACACAGCCAACGACAATCTCTCTACGACAGTGAGAATGAATGAACTGTGACCACACCAACCACGCGGAAGAGACGCACAAACACCACCAGGTCGGCTGGGAGAAGCCGGACGCAGAGAATACATAACATATGATTGTATTTATGTAAAGTTCAGAAACGCGCCTAACTACACCGTATGGTTGAAGGAGCTCACACACTATAAAGAGCAACAGGAAGTGATTGCCCGGGACCTGAGGGAAGGAGAAGGTGGATGGGGAAGGATCCACGGGGTCGCTGGGCGCTGGCCATATTCTGGTCCTTGAGTTTGCTTTAAAATAATTCGTTAAATGGAACATTTGTCTCATGACCTTTTCTGGATGTGGATTTGTTTTGTAATGAAAAAAAAAAGATTACAGGAGAGAGAAGAGGTGTGAAGGGTCATCACTGGGGGGTACCACAGTCTCAGGTCTCATGGTCTACCTTCCTCCAGAGAAGGGCCTCCAGGGAGAAGCAGGAAGCTGACCTCTCCTTGCCCCCACAGTTAGAAAGTGAAGCTGGCCCATCCCTCTGGAGTGGTACCCTCAACCAGGGCCCACTGGCCTGGGTCAGACGCATTAAGATCCTCCTCAATTCTGCCCTCAGGGTCCAGTGGGACAAAGAGAAACCTGTGAGCCATGCAGACACCTGGAGTGAGGGAGCAAATTGGAAGAAAGAGGTGGAGGAGAGGGAGGGATGGGGAAAGGGAGGAGGGAGAGGGAGGGGAGAGAGACAGAGAGAGGAGGCAGGTGGGGATGGGGACCCCGGGACCGCAGTTCAGGTCTATATTCTTAGCCAGTCCGCTCAGATGATACAGTCTTCCAAGCCTGTCCCTGCTCCCTGCCCCAGGAGCAGGGATAATTATCGGAGATAATGATCCCCCGGCGATGGGGGCATCTTTTTTATTAACCCCAGACCTTGTGTCCAACTGTCCTTCCCGAAAAGGCTGACCCCCCTATCAGCCCCCACCTCGGGCTGTGCCAATGGCAGGTCCCTCTGCCTGTCTTCACCTTAATTCCTGGGTAAGTGACATTTAAGGGCGAGCTCTTCAATGGGCCATAACAATTTATAAGCTGTGCAGCGTGCAGCGGCGGGTTGTTCCAGGGCCGGCAAGTGGGGAGCAGTCACCCTCTATCATCTGCTGGGGTGAGAGGGTCAAGTGATGCATGGTCCCTCATTAGAGCCCCATGCCAACCACGATGACACAGCCAGAGAAGTAAAGCAGTTTAGCAACCCATTCACTTTTCATTTCAAGAGTCACCCTCCCTGTCAGGAAAGCTGCTCTTGACAGGGCAACAGGGAGACACTGCGGCCTTTAGGTGCCTTATTTCCACCCTCCCCTCCCTCCCAGCCGGGCTTTGTGCTGCTGCCCAGTCCCCAGGCCTCTCCCCACCCTGTTGCTCCTTCGGGCAAACCGCCCCCGCTCACCCCACCCCCCAACGCCTCGCCCCTAGGACAATTTCTGTCAGTGTTTATAAAGCACTTTCATGCACTGCATCTTCACTGAGCGCTCAACCATTCAAGATCCAGTGCCAGAACACTCAGGGGCAGGATTCGAATGCAGGTCCACGGGGGACAGCAGACCCTTGCAGAGAAAGCTCACAGAGCGGGAGGCCTTGAGTGGTCCGGAAGCCAGATGAGGTATGAAGAGGGGAGGGGCCTGGCCCTCCTGGATCTCCTTCCAGTTCTTTCTCATCTCAATCTTCCCTACTTTCTCCTCTCTGTGGGAATCTCAGTTTTCTCCTTTTATCTGTACCTTCCTCTTTCTTGTCCTCCCTCCCTTTAGTCCTCACCCCACCCCCCCACCCCCCACCAACTTCCTTTTTGTCTGTCTCCATCTCTGACATCTTCTAGAGAACTGGCTTGGTGAGCGGCAAAAGGAAATGTCTTGCATGGGCCCTGACCTGCAAGTACCTGCGTTAAAATCCAGACCTCGCCCCCTTGGGCTAAGCCTCTTAACTTCTATGAGCTTCCATCTCTCCCGGCATAAAACGGGTCTAATAGTCTTTACTTTTCAAGGGTTGTTATAAAGAATAGAATAAATCACACTTTATAAAAGGCCTGGCCCAAAACAGTTGTCCAAGAAATACTAGTACTGGAGGAAGAGCTGGCCTGCAATCCTCCACAATTCAGGACCCACTTTCCATGGCGTGGAGTTTTTGGCCGAGGAGCGGCTACCCGGCCAGTGACCCCTTTTACAGACCCCTTTTGTGTTTGGGTGGGGCAGTGTCTCTAGTTCTCACCAGTGGAACACGTGCAGGGCCCCCTCCAGGCAGAGATCAAAAATTGGGTGCACCCTCCTGAGTGTCTATCCTGTTGGCTGATCAGGGAGGAGTCAGAGATCTTAAAGGAAGGCAGAGCCACAAGAGGGACAGAGGCTGGGCCCCAGCTGGTCACACAGCAGGCCACCCCAACAGCAACACTTGCATCAGACTGTGACTGAGGGAGAAGTGAACTTTTAGAAGTCAGGCCACTGAGATGTGGGTGCTTGCCTGTTACAGCAGCTTCCATTGCCTCTTCTTTTTTCCTCTACTCATCTCAACCCCTGGCTTCTCTCGATTCTTGTTCATCTTTCTGCCTGGAAGTGAGGCCGCCACATCCCTCTAGGCCAGGCGGTTCCATTCAGGCCCCCTGAACCTCTTTCTGCCTCCCACTTCGGGCCTGCTTGCCTTGCTGTCCAACATGGGGCTGAAAGCAGCTGTCTTGGCTGTCAGGCTGAGGGCAGAGTGGGACCTTCTTTCCGGGTACCAAGTGCAGTCCCAGCCTCAGTAGATGCTGATGGGGTGGTCTGGCCATCTAGGGCTCCTGCTTAGTCGTGTGGTCCTCTGGGAACTGGTTTATGGAGACGCAAACCACGCTGGATTTCAGAAACCCCCCTTCCCCCCATAGTGCTGCTCAGGGAGAGAGGAACCAACAGCCATGGGAGCAGTTAGCCTTGGCCTCCAAATCCTCTCTCTCCCAGCTTTCCATCTTTCGGGGGCAGGCCCTCCACGGACCCTCCTCCTGCTGCCTCCCAGTGGTAGTGGGCTGGGAGCCTCATGAATTTTCACCATTTTCTGCGATACTTCCTTCTTCCCAGGCTCACTTAGCCCCTGCCTTGCTTCTCCTGACCTCTCCCCACCTCTGCCTGACTTGTCATCTCTGTGCCCCACTGCCCATCCCCAGGTCCCAAGGGGGTGCCGTGACACCGATGCCCACGTCTTCCTTGAAATAGAAGCACAGCAAGCGTCTCAGAGAGGTTACCTCCTAGGGGGACAAGCTTTTTCTTGGCCTTTGCCCTGGTAACACATGCAGTCCTGGAGGAGATGAAGGCAAATTGGATAAAAAAATCTGTCTGTGGCAGATTCACTTTCCTAGGATTAAGCAGACTTTCATGCTGGCCCAGCCGGGACGCTGCCCTGAGTTATCCACCCCTGATGGCTAGTGGGCAGCATTTTCCCTCCCCGACCTTCTCACCAGGTCCCTGCCTCAATTACCTCAGCACATCCAGGCCCCTCGGTCACCCCCCTCCCAGCTGGGAGCCCCGACCCCTATTGCCAAACCACGACCTGCCCTTTCTTCTGATTTCTGACCTGTATTCACGTCCTCAAAAAAATGTTTTTAACGTTTTTAAAATTTTATGTATGAAGAGCTGAATGGATCACTTGGTCCAACCTGATGATGCCTGCGTCCTTTGCATACAGCCGGAGACCCCGGCACATACTGAGGCTGTATTTCCAGATCAGACCATGCTGGTTTGAGCAGCTGTGGCTACAGTGAGAACTCTGGCTGAAGTTTCTCCAGTAGAGCTGCTGGTGACCCAGCTTGTTTTCACGGATGCCATAAAACAAAAGGCTGGAAGGATTTCTTAGGCTAGCCTCCTAGGCTCTGGTTTCCAGTCTCTTCTCCCTACAGACTGGGGTTCAGCTCCGATTACCATGAGATGGGGTTGGAGAGGAGGAGCTGGAACAGCCCCTCTGGACCAAGAGCTCAACCTCTAATCAGCCCCGTGACCACGGGTGGGTCCTTCACCTGGGAATTCTGACGAGCTCAGACCTGCTCTTGAGGACTCCATCCAGGAGACGGGCTTACAAGCAGCCAAGGGCAGTGAAGTGTTCCTGGGCGCCTGTGCTGTGAGGCCCACAGGGGTGGGAGTGGCCAGTTTCATTGAGGACGGCGCCAGGCTCGGCCAAAGCTTCACCCATGGAAGGAGGCCGGAACTCAGTCCTGAAGGCTGGCTGGGCGTCGGGCAGCGGGAGAGAGAGAGCAGCGGGGAGGGTGTTCCAGGTGGAGGACACAGCACCGAGCACTGAGTCTGAGGCAGAGGAATGGCCAGGGGGGAGTAGATGGGGAGGAAAGGGGGACAGGGTGGGAAGGTCTTGCCAGCCCTGCTAAGGAGTCTGGTGGGGGCCACTGAAGGGAGTTAAGAAAAGGAGTGACCTGATCAGATGTGTTGGTTTCCCCTGCTCTGCAACCCTCTTACTTCTATCCCGACACCTTCACTGGGTCCCAGCCCCGAGCTCAGTGCCTGACACATGTGGATGGATACCACTCACCCATGTCTCTCCCAGTGTCCTTAGAATAAAATCCACACTCCTCAGAGGGCTTGCCCTGCAGGCTCTTACCCACTTGGCCCATCTTACTCAAGACACCCCCTGGCTCACTGCCCCCGCGATTCAAGCCCTTCTTAGGACTTGGTAGAGTGCCCCAGCTTGGTGTTGCTTTGTGGCCTTTGCTGGGGCCGTTCCCTCCTCCTGGGCCCTGTTTTCCCACTCCCCACCCCATGCCACATCCAGTCTTCCTCTTGGCGGCTCCTCACCAGAAAGGTCCTGGTCACAATATCCCCCAATTGGAGAGATTTCCTGAGCACACGGTCTAAGGAGGCCCCCATTACCATCATTCCCTCCTGTGTGACACTCCTTTCCTTTGTAGCATTTAACCCAATTTGTCATTATGTAACTGCAGTTTGTTTGGGGTCTGTCTGCTCTACTAGACTACAACCTATGCAGGGAGCATGTGGCTTTTGTCTTCAACCACGACTCCAGGTCCTGGCACCGAGCCTGGCACAGGTTCCAGAACTATTTGGTAAAGAACTGAATGAGGTTTAAATCTCTACTCAGACCCAGGGCTCCCCAAAGGCAGGAGTTTGCCTGTCTTTTCAGCCTGGGACCCTCCACCCTTGCCCAGAGCAGGGGCTGCATTGCCCCCTCTTTCTTCCCTCCAGGCTCAGAGCCGGAGCACACAGCACAGGTGGGGTGGAGGCAGCTGGGGATGTGCTCACAGTTCAGACCCTGCAGTCTCCCCCAACCGACAGAGGCAATGCTATCGAGCCAAACACACGGCATAAGAAATCTCCAAGGAAACCCCTGCCAGTCTCCTGAGCTTACCACCTAGCCTCAACCCCCAGCCACTTGCTTGAAAAGGGACATATCTTCTTCTTATCTTTCAAGATATCTCAGCACTCACTTTCCTGTGTCCATCTCAATGAAAGATAATGTGGCTTAAAAACCTGAGCTATATGGTAATAGACACACACACACACACATATCCCTGGACACATCCCTACTTCCACCCCGGAGCTCAATAATCTTTTCTGTCTCTTTGTTCTTTTCCACATTCACCTCTCTGGCCCATTCTCTGTGTCTCTGTTTCTACCTATTTCAGTCATCTCTCTCTGTTTTTGTCTGTGGCAATCTGCGTCTCTTTCCATCTGCCTCTGTCACTGGCTGTGTCTCTGGCTTCTCTCTCTGCCACATCTTATATCTCTCTTCTGTCGCTGTCCATTTGTGTCTGTTTCTCTGCATCTTGGTGTCTTTGTTTGCATCTGCCTCTTCTCCCCCTACCTGCAGGGCCTTCTGGGCCTCACCGCCATCTCTCCAGCTCTGCAGCAGCCTGTCTCTCCGTGAGCCACTAGCTCACACTTAGTAAGCTCCCAAGGCAATCACAGAAAGAAGAAAGGGAGGGAGCGGGGAAATGGAAGCAAGTGGTAGGCTGTCAGCGTGAAGTTGCCCTGAAAAAACATGCAGCTGTCCCTTTTATCTCTCCTTTGCAGGAAGAAGCATGGAGCAGGGGAGGCAAAGAAGAGTGGACATAGAGGGGTGGTAGATGACAGGGGCCCAGGTGAGAGAGAGAGCTGGGGGCAGCAGACAGGGCCTGAAATAAAAAGGGATGGAAATTTCCATGACCTCTGGCTCCTGGTAGTGGACTTTTGACCCTAATTGCTGGGAACAGGGAATTGTTAGGAGTCTGAGATACAAAAGGATAAATAAGAAAGCTGTGGGAAGAGCAGTGAGTGAGTGAGTGAGTTTGTGTTTGTGTGTTTGTGTGTGTGTGTGTGTGTGTGTGTGTGTGTGTGTGAGCTATATTGTAGTAATCATTAGTGCTATTTGCTATAAAGTTCTGTGTCTCTGGCTTCCTTTGGTGGGATCATATGACCGATTCTGGCCAATGAACAGAAGAGAGAACATCCCTTCTGGGCAGAAGAATTTAATTACTGGGGCGAGACCTTTCAGAGGTCTTTCTCTCTGGCACAGTGACCAGCAAGGTTTCATCAGCTGGGGTGACTATGATGGGCAGAGGCTGTGATGGACGTCTAGTCTGAGCAAGAATGAGGTCTCAGTGTTTTTAAGCCACTGAGATTTTGGACTTGCTTGTTAATGAAGTATAACCTTGCCCACCCTGACTGCTACTGTATATATGGTAGTGACTGTGTCTATGTCTGTACATGAGTGTAAAGTGAGCAAGCATGTTTGTTTAAGCATGTGTGTGCGCCTACATATATTTGGAGTTATACATACGTAAGCACGTGTGTTTATGGGTGTATGCGAGTACAGATCTCCATATTTTTGGTACATGCCCAGCAGTAGGCAAAGAAGGAAAAGTTCCCTCTGCTGTCTCTTCACCTCCTGTTTCGTTTAGAAGCACAAAGGGCCATATCTTGGTCCCAGCTTGCGTCCTCATCACAGTCCCAGCAGCTGCCACTTTCTCCCCTGTTTCAGGGCTATCGCCCAGCACAGCTTTCCTCTTCCCTCACCCCAGGCAGTGTGACAGGCTTTGGGATGGGCACGTGACCCAAGACAACTTCTTCGGGATTTTGCTGCCGGAACTAGCAGGGAAGAGCATCTCCTCCCTTTGGGGTGATAGACACAGGAAGGGGTTAGGTGTCCCTGCTGTGGAGGAATGGGTGGTCAGGCGTAAAGAAGCAGAGCTGAGAGAAAGAAACAAGAAGGGCCTGGATCCAGTGCCACCCTTTGTTACTAGTTACATGGGTCAGAGTTTTTATTTGCCTGCTCACCAAGGCTGTGTAGCCCAGCGGTTAGTGCGTGGGCTCCAGGGCTGACCTCTGGGGGCTGCATGGCCCAGGCTCCCTGCCCTCTGGCTTTGGGTTAGGCCGCACCATTGCGGAGCCACACAGGAGATGGAGGGTGGGAAGAGAGTGAGGCTGAGGTATGTAACCTCCTGACTTTTTCCCTGTGAGCCACAGGGGGCTGGCTGTGTCCCTCCACACCGAAATGTAGCTCTTGTCCAGTGGCCCCTCCACACGGCTCTCCCTCCAGGTCTCCTCAGGCCTGGCTCCCCCGTTACCAGCCCTGGAGCTTCAGCAACCCCTGCTCACTTTCCTAGACCCTCCCCGCATCTTTGCACCTTGCCCACGCCTTTTTAAAACTCTCTCTGAATTACTCAGTTGGGAAGTCCTCTCAGTTTCCAGCTAGACCCTGAATATGAATAAGATGCCCATATATTCAGACAAAACTCTAATTCAAAAAGATACATGCACCCCTATGTTCATAGCAGCACAATTTACAATAGCCAAGACGTGGAAACAACGTGAATGTCCATCGACAGACGAATGGATAAAGAAGATGTGTTTTATACACACACACACACACATATATACATATATATATATTTACACACACACCATGGAACACTAGTCAGCCATAAAAAAGAATGAAATAATGCCATTTGTCACAACATGGATGGACCTGGAGATTATCATACTAAGTGAAGTAAGTCAGAAAGAGAAAGATAACTACCATACGATATCACTTATATGTGGAATCTAAAATATGGCACAAAAGAACATATCTATGAAACAGAAACAGACTCACAGATATATAGAACAGACTTGGGGAGGGCAGGGGAGGGAAGGACTGAGGGTTTGGGATTAGCAGATGCAAACTATTATATATAGGATGGATAAACAACAAGGTGCTATTGTATAGTACAGGGAACTATATTCAATATCCTGTGATAAACCATAATGGAAAAGAATCTGAAAAAGAATATATATATGTATAACTGAATCACTTTGCTGTACAGCAGAAATTAACACAACACTGTAAATCAACTATACTTCAATTAAAAATTTTAAAAATGAATAAGATGTCCAGTGCCAAGTCCACAGGGAACACTCAGTGTTTTTCTCACCGGGCCTCTCTGCTGCACCTGACCTGGCACCATTCCCTCCCTCCCTCCCCAGCTTCCCTTTCCTCCCCTCCTTCCCCAACACAGCACTCTATCAACTTCCTTCTCTCTGACAGTTCCTTCTTGGCCCCTTCTGACCTTCACCCTTGCTCTGCTCTCTCTCCTGGGCAGTCGCCTCTACTCCCCCTTGGGATTTCAGCCACCCAAAACATTGCTGGTCTAGCCTTTGTCCATGGGGCTCAGGCCAGAATATCTAACTACCCCCAGATAGTCAGTCTAGGTACCCTCAGGTACCTCAAACTCAACGTGCTCCAAACTGGGCATCTTCCCCTAAGCCTGCTCTTTCTCCCACCTCACCCTTCAGAGGGTGGCCAGACTGTGCACCCACACCCAGGCCAGACACCCAGGAATCAGCTCTGACTTCTATTTTGTTCACTCTGTGTCATTCTCTTAGGTCCTGATGCTTTGACCTCCAAAATATTTCTTGACTCTCCCTTCTCCCAAACCCAGTTCTTTTTCTTTCTTTCTTTCTTTCTTTTTTTTTTTGCGGTACGCGGGCCTCTCACTGTTGTGGCCTCTCCCGTTGCGGAGCACAGGCTCCGGACACGCAGGCTCAGCGGCCATGGCTCACGGGCCCAGCCGCTCCGCGGCATGTGGGATCCTCCCAGATCGGGGCACGAACCTGCGTCCCCCGCATCGGCAGGCGGACTCTCAACCACTGTGCCACCAGGGAAGCCCCCCAACCCAGTTCTTATGACCCTGACGAGGCTCCCCATCATTTCCCCTGGACTGCCGCAGTAGCCTTCTAACTGGCCTCTCAGTCTCTATCCATACCCCCTGCCTCCAATCCACTCCACATTACACACCTACACTTGTTACTTCCTTGGCTCAGAACCCTTCAGTGGTTCCCTACTGTGAGCCTCCTAGATGGAGAACAAGACCTCTATGATCTGAGCCCTGCCTCTTTCTCCTCAAATCTCTTTCTGCTCCTGCCGAAACTTCACCCCAGGAATACAGAGCTGCCTCTACGCCCCCCACCCTCCATGCCTTTCTGCCTTTGCTATGCTGTCCCTTCTGCCTGCCATTCCCTCTCTGCCCACCCCCCTGCACCCCAATTCTGGCCAATGCTGGACAACCCCCACTGCTTGTTAAAGACTGTTTTGGTGTCACCTCAGGTAGAAGCAAATTAGCCAGATTTTTTAAAAATCTCGATGGCTGTGAACTGGATGCGGGTATGTGAAACAGGGATGAAGACTTGGTCGGGAGAGGGGGGGGGAACCAGTACAAGAAAAATATCCCACATTTTGCCCACTTCCTCTGCATTTTTCCTTCCTTGATGCTTTCTGTAACGTTTCAGGACTGAGAATTCCCTGGGTTTGATGGTGGCTACAACCCTGCAGCTTCCAGGCTGTACTGCACTGAGCCAGTCACTTAACCTCTCTGTGCCTCCCGAGTTGGCCTCTCTGCAGAAGGTTCTCCATGGTTCTCTGTTCCCAGGGGCCCTAGGGTAGGGTAATTAGCAGTCACTGAAAAGAACCGTGAAGGCACGTCTTGGAGGCCGCAGAGTCTCTCTCCTCTGGAGGGCGTGAGGCTGTGCCTCCGGCTTCCAGCTTCCAGTGGACACAAGGAACCAGAGGTTTAGGCAAGAGACCTTTGGTTCCAGCAGTGACAGCTCCACCTCCGGACCCTAACCCTCCCTGAAGGCACTGCTATCCCGGCTTATGCTCCTCCTATCTCCTCCTTTGTAGTTTTCTACCATCCAAGCTGCAGACAGATGTGAGCTGGGGCTGAGGGAGGGCCATCCACAGCTGTCCATCCCGGATGCATCTGCTCCCCATCTGTGTGTCTGGGAGGGCAGGGCCAGGGAAGGGCTGCCTACCCAGGCTGTGACAGGCCCCTACCCCAGCTAGGTTTCATCCCAGCGTCAGCTGATAGAGGGTCTTATCTGTTTCAGCCACCCCTCAGGCCCCCCACTCTCCTAGGAGTTTGCCTTGCCCTTTCTAAAACAATAGCTTCTCTCCCTGTCTCTTTCCACCCTGTACCAGCTGGCTCCAGAGAGGAGCTGGGGTCGGGAAGACCCTGAGCATTAGGGGGAAGGGGAGGGAAACGATTTAAAACAGGGAAGAGGGGCAAGCAGAGGGAGTGACAGGGTAAAGGAGCAAACGGACTTGGGCAGCTCCGGACTTGGGCAGCTCCGGACTTGGGCAGCTCCGGAAGGCAGAGACCCTGGTCTTCAAAGACTTGCTTCTATTCTGAGGCAATCGGCCTCTTGCCCTTCCTTGGGGAGAAGTTTTCAACTAGGGACAGCATCTATGAAGGCAAGGAGAGGGGGGAGTGGGTCCCGTGGGCCGAGCAGTCATGGAAACAAACTCCTCGGTGCCGGACCCACAGCCGCCTGCAGCCCCTCCCCACCCCTTCTCGCGATCACCACGGCCGTGGGCGCCCCCGCGCGGCCACCAGCGGCTCAGCACCTTGCCACGCGGGGGCTGCACCCAGGGGCCTGGGAGCCCAGCTCAGGGCCAAGGGAGGCCAAGGGGAGAAGCGATGAGCGTCTTGACCTATGGGCCTGCCCATCTGTTCATCTCTTGGCACATTCATCACCCGTCCACGTGTCCAGGCTCCTTCAGCTCACCCCCTGTATCCTGCCATCCACCATGGTTACCTGGGCAGCAACAGCATCTGCGGGTGTAAGGCTCTGCCCATTGTCTTTTCTTTAGTCCCTTCTGTTCAGGAAGCCCTTCCCTGTGTCTATCCATCTGCCTTGTCTCACTAGGTACCGATCCTTCCTCTTATTTCCCTGCCTATCTAGGGTCAAGGCATCTATCACAGATCCTGGATCCTTCCATCCTCCCCTGTGTTGCCTCTGAAACTGTCTCTCTCCATCAATCTACATGTATCTACACATCTGTTACTTGGGCGGCTGCCTATACATGATGTGGGCCCCATTATCCATCATTTATCTGCATATGTAACATTCATGCTTCCAGCCATCTATTATCCATCACCTCTCTTGCCACCTCTTTGATGTCATGCATTCCACCATCAGGGGTTAACATTGTCAGACCTGTTTTCCCCAGCCCCAGAGAACAAGGGGACGTGGAGGGAACAGAGAGGCCGCTAGGAGGTGGTTAAGAGAGCCAGGGGCTCAGAGTTTAGAGGGGAGTGGAAAGAAGTGGATATGCATCAGATGAGGCTGTTCTGCTGGGAATTCTGTTCATTGTCTCTCTGTCCCTCTCTCCTACCTCCCAAAAGATCAAGAGGACATGGGTTTGATTTGCAGTAGGAGAGACCTAGGCTAGACATAGGTGTACTTGCTACTGAAAGGGTGGATGGAGCTCTCTGGAGGGAAGGCTGAATGGAGACGGTCCAGGCTTGGTGAGTCATGGGGTCAGGTGGAGATGGAGCTGTGACCGAGGCCAAGAGGACCTCACCCCCACCCCACACTTCTGGGATCACAGGATTTTGCAGGAGGAGGTGCTTTCCTTTGGCTGAGGAATTATGACTTAATCACAGCAGCGCAAATCCCTGCGGGGCCAGTGTCTCCCGTTGGTTTTATGAGCATCACTCCTCATGTTGTTGGTGATACTGCATCTTTTCCCTTGAGCATGGTTTCCTGGAGGAACTGGTAGACTGCGGCTCCTTTGCTCCTCTGGTTTTCACACATCCTGTTTCCTCCCCCGCCCCTTGCCTCCCTGGGCCCCCTCACGCACACAGAAGTTGCAGAAAGGGAAGCAGGAGGGCCCTGTGGACACCTTCAGTTGAGCTCTGTCACATCCATTTCTGTATCTTCTGTTCTTAGCTCAACTTTGGCTAGAAACTCACTCAAGGCCAGTTATAGGACTGAAATTTCCCCCCGAGTTTTCTAGCAGCCATCTGACCCTCAGGGCACTTCTCCAGGCCCTGGACCTCCTGAGGTGGTCAGGAATACCTTGTGAGTGAAAAATGGGGGATACTATCACGTCTGTAATCTTCCTCGGGGGTTCTTGGTAGGGAGATACCCCAGGGCTGGGTTTCCAGGGGAGGCTGGTGTGAGGGCCAGATATTATGAGGATGATTTCGCAGCCCACCAACTTCAGACAGGGAGGAGAATGTACCTGTTCCTTTTACCCGGCGGGAAACTGAACACCTCAGCTCCCTAAGCTGCTTTAGTTTATGGGGTTATTGGCATCCAAATTTGCCAGGAGTGGAGGGCCTGGGGAGGAGAGATGCAGGGGATGGCCTCCTGTGGGCCTCCCTCCTCACAGCTCCAAGGGTTAAAAAGCACTTAGCAGCAGCACATAATAAAAGCAAATGTAAGAGAGAGAATATCCTAAGGATTTAATAAACTGTAAACAAAATTATCACGATTCTTTTCCTAGCCAGTTGAGTTTTCAGTGATTAAGAAAATACAATTTCCTGTAATTAAATCTTAACAAGAAATGTTATTTAAAACACTCTGTCCCAGCTCCTGTAATAATTGCGTGCTCTCCTAGAACAGTAAACAGAATTAGACTTTGCAGCGTACATGCTAATCCATGTGTCATTTTGATCAAATTTGTACTAATAACCTGTCTGCTTATTCTGAGACAGAGAAAGAAAACAAGAAGCCAGGCTCAGAGGGCTCAAGCAAATCCTGGTTGGGGAGTGGGAAGCCAGGAGTGCTGGGTTGGGCCCCAATGATAAGTGTTAAATTTATTGAGCACATACTAAGTGCCATACTCTCTGCTAAGCATGTTACACATATAATTTCACTCATTCCGCACACAACCTAGAACCATAGTTGCCATCGCTTACAGACAGCGAGACTGAGGCTCAGAGAGGTTTAGTAACTTACCCAAGATCACTGACAGCTGGGTTAGAACCCTCACAGCCCAGACCCTCAGAGCCATTTGTGTCATATGGCTCTGGAGTGTGGCTAGGGCCCTCCTGGGACCTGAGCTGTACCATCAGATGGGAACATTCTTTGTCCATGGGAACTGGCCTGCCTGATTTTGCAGAGGATTGTTGCTAGCTAGGAGGAAGAAATTCCTCACACTGGGACATGCAGGCTGTGGAAGCAAGGGAGACTGTGGCATCTGCTTTGAGAAGTTTCTTTTCCTTTCAAAAAAGCCAAGCAGAGGGAGAGGAGCTTGTGGAGGGCCTGGGTATGAGGGCAGAGGGCTGGTGTGTGTTTGGTGCAGGGTGCCAGCTCTGCCAACGGCCCTGGAGCACAGCTGAGGACATTCTAGCACAGTTAAGAGTTGGGTGTGGAGCCATGGAGGTCAAAACTGCACCTCCTGCACCTGTACATGCATGCGTGTGTGTACACGAGGGCACAGGAAATGTGCGTGGGGGGCAAGTGTGTGAATATGTATGTGAGTGTATGTGCATGGGTGTGTAAGTGTGTGACGCTGGTGTGAATGTGTGTGCATTAGTGTGTGTGTGCACGCGCACAGCCCTGGGGCCTGTGGCTGGTGCAGGGGGATGGAGCTAGTCCAGCGCATGAGCCCTGGCTCTTGTTTGACCACAGCAGCCTCATCCCCGGCAGGCTTCATTCCTCTCGGAAGACCAGCCTGAAGTTATCCTCAGCGCGCACACAGAGGCCAGTGCCTCCATCTCTCACTCCCAGTCCACTAATTAGCTCTCCTAATTAACTTCCTGCTGGGATGGAAGGGGAGTGCTTTCCCTTTCCCTGATTCTCTGGGGACCAGGTTATGCTGACCTAGAAGTCTCCACCCGCTACCGGCATTCCCCACTCCCATCCCACAGCCCTCGCTCCTGCTCCGAGAAGCATGGATCCCGGGAAGAGGGTGAGGAAGAGGGGTCTCCATGTGTAGGACCCAGCTCAGCGAACACGTACAGCCCACCGGCTCTGTGCCCAGCACTGTGCTAGGCGTTACGGGGGAGGAAGTGGGGATGACAGTGGCCAAGACAAGGGGACTTCCCTATTTTAAGCCTCCTTCTCCCAATCCCTCCAGCTCTGAACCTTGGCCACATCCTCCATCCTATCCCTCCTTCCGTCCCCGGGGCAGCAAACTGCCTCTTCCATCTTATCTCTCTTGTTTCACTGCAGAGACTTCCACTTTGCCAGATGGCCTATGCCTTGGATCACCTGAGCCCTAGCTCATTCCTCCGGCCTCCTTCCTGCTTCTGGAAGTTTTAATCAGGCTGGCGTCTTCTCCAGGGAGCCCTCCCTGACTGCAGCTTGATCTCCCTTCTCTGCACGCCTGCTGGACTCTTGTCTGCTTAGGCCAACCGTTGGGCTTTGGCGTATGCTGTTCACTATGACCGTTTCCCTTTTTACAGGCATTTCCTGCCTCGCTAATTAGAATTTAAACCCTTTGAAATCAGCGGCCCTGTCTTGTGCCTCTTCTTGCAGAGCCCAGCAGCGTGTATAGCACAGGCAGGCTGCTCCGAGAATCCCTGCGCAGTGACTGGAGAGGGAGAAAGATGGACGGGACAGGGTTCCTGCTCACTTTTCTCACCCCGGGGAGCTCTGTGAGTTGGAGAACTCCTGGCCCCCGAATCTCAGAGTGGATGGGCCTTAGATGTCTTGTCTAAGGTCTCCCCGCAAGTGGAGACTAAGATAGGAATTCTTTGTGGGTGACTTACTGTGAGAGTAGGAGAGCAGGCGAAGCCAAGGTCAGGAGAAAAAGCCAGGTCAGGATGAGGTCTAACCCACAGGAGACTCCGGAGAACAACCAGCACCGCGGAGCTGACCCCTGGGCAAGAGATCAGCTTTTTTTAAATTATTATTATTATTTGGCTGTGCCACGTGGCATGTGGGATCCTAGTTCCCCACAAGGGATCAAGCCTGCGCCCCCTGCATTTGAAGCACGGAGTCTTAACCACTGAACCGCCAGGGCAGTCCCAGGATCTGCTTTTTATCACCTCCTCCCTGCCCCCAAGCAGGCGGTCATTGGCAGCCCAGGGTGGGGAGGGGCGTAAACGTCAGATATCTGGGCCAGGTGGATCTATTGGCTGAGAGTAATTCTCCTGAAAAAGGGGCAGCTGTGAGCCCTTAGCAGCTGGGGCTGGATGTACCGGCCTGATAAAAACAATCTGGGTGCACCAACAGCACCCACTGCATCCCCAGAATGCCCTTCATACTAGGTAGCCGTGGTTTGAGTCTGTCCCAGAGGTGTGTAGAAGGGAGGACAGAGGGACACTGGTCCCAGACTGTCAGCCTATGGGGGCACCAGTCTGGAGAGTTTTTATGTCAATTTTGCACTGAATTACCCTCTTCCAAATGCATGAATACACCCTATTTCATTATGCATTTGCCCACATCTGGGTAAATTCTATCCCATTACTTTGCCCCAGCTTCATTTGCCCTCACCTGACCTCTGCCTGGACCCTTGTAAGGGACACTGTCCCCACCCTCAGCCCCTGCTGCCTTTGTGCTGTCTGGACCCATGATCCCACCCCTCAGCTTTAGCTACCGTAGGGCTTTGCACTGAAACAGAAGGGGCTGGAGAAGCTAAGGTTTGGGGGAGGGAAGTCATGAGTAGGCGGAGGAATCTGTCAGAGACAGGAGTGCAGGGAAGAGAGAAGCAGTTCCTGGTCAAGAGGAGACCATGCAGTGCAGAGAGGTTGGCTGGGAGGAGCAGTGGTCCATCCAGAACCCCAGCTGATTCTAGTTCCCTGAGCACTTGGGTTCCTGTGAGATCCCCGGGGAAAGTAAAAAAAGCCTGGGCCCATATGGCTGATTACCTACCTGGCACCATCTCGCCTTCTTCCTTAGACTGTAGAACCCTGATTTTGTCGGGGGGAAAACATGCTCAAGGAAGTGGACCCAGTCTCTGGCCCCAGGAGATGGAACATGGTTGGTCTAAGCCAACCAAGCCAATCCTATATACTTTTACTAGTTTTTTGTTCAAGGGTAAGCATGTGACCAAGTTCTGGCCAATGAGATGGAGGGGGAAGACTGCTGGGGGCAGGGAGCCTTTTGTGAATGATCCTACTCCTTGATTAAAGGAGATGGGTAAGGAAGCATGCACCTTCTTCCTGTCTTGAATGTGGCTGAGTAAGGGTGTAATGTCTGGAGCTATGGAAGCCATTTTGTGACCATGAGGGAACAAACCTAAGGATTAAAAAGCCTACCATTGTGAGGATGGTGAGGTGAAAAGGTGTAGAAAGCCTGGTCCTCAATGACATCACTGAGCCCACTCAAGACACTGTGACTGCCTACAGACTCCTCATATGTGACATAATTAAGTGTCATTATTGCTTAGGCCTCTGTTTTGTGTGTGCGTATGTGTGTGTGTGTTGTCTGTGCCAGATATCTTCCTCCCTGTCTAGATCCACTGTGTATCACTTCCCCCTCCTCCTCTTTGCCTCAGGAGACTTCTGATTGTGTTTGGCCAATAGTGAGCCCTGGCAAAAGACCAGAAAGAGAGAGAATAGTGACAATGGGGTTGTTTATTTCCCTGGCTCTCTACCTGTATGTAAACTTGGGCTGCTTGACGGTCACCGCTCCTCTCAAGGTGGCCTGTTCTCCATGACTCTCTCTTCTCTGAGTTCCAGTAACCCTCATCCCTTTGAGCTTTGGGGTGGTGACAGCTCCATTGCTGCCAGCCCTGGGTTTCTTCATTTTCCCCTGTGGTCTCCCTAAATCCCACCCATACCTTTGTAACAAATCCCTTTGTAAATAAGCCCTCCTTGAATTATCCTAGCTTGAGTGAATTACCTACTTCTGTTGAGATCTTGACTAACAGTTTTAATAGCCACAAGCATTCTTAACCGATATGACCCTTTATTCTTGAGTTAACGTTAATGGCTCTCATAACCAGCAGAGCCTGGCTGGAACTGTCTCTACAATAGCTGACCCTCCAGGATCCCCATGAGTCCCTCCCGTGATGGCTGTTCACAGGTGTTGTGGGTGGAGCATCTACTTTGGACCTAGACAGACTTGGACATGAATCCCATCCTTTTTGGGTTTTAGTTGCAGGACTCTCTCTTGGCAAGTCATATATTCTCTTTGGACCCCATATTCACAAAATGCATACCTTGCAGAATTGCTGTATGGTTTGGAGATACTGTTTATAAAAAGACTATCTAGAAAAAGAAGAATCTTTAAATATATCAATCTCTCTCTCTCTCAATGGACAGATCTTTAGGATATACTATGAAGTTTTAAAATCACAATATCTGGCATTCAGTAAAAATTGGTAGGCATACCAAGAGACAGGACCAGATCACCTTAGTCAAGGAAAAAAAATAGACAATAGAAACAGACCCACAAGTGATTCAGATATTGAGGACTTAAAAACAGCGATGATTAATATGTTCAAGAAGAAGAAAAGACGAAAAATCATTTAAAATGGAATATTTCATCAGATAACAGAATCTATTAAAAATCAAATGGAAATTGTAGAACTAAAAAATAAAATAACTGAAATTAAGAACTCCATATATGGGTTTAATCAGAGGATTAACCATAGAAAGAGAAATATAACAGGCCAATAGAAAATATCCAGACTGAAGCAAATACATAGTCATGTGTATCCTATGTTACATTTTAGGTAAAGCCGGGGAGGGATAAGAACATATACATATCTATTTGTTGTTGTTGTTAACATCTGTCACCATACACAAAAAATTTTTCTTGTGATGAGAACTTTAAAGCAACTTTCAATTATGCTATACAGTATTATCAATTATAGTCACCATGCTCCACATTCATCCCCATGACTTATTTATTTTATAACTGGAAGTTTTAACCACCTTCACCCATTTTGCCTACTCCTCACCCAGCCTCTGACAACCACCAACTAGTTCTCTGTGTCTATGAGCTTGTTTTGTTTTTTTTTTTTAGGATCCCGCATATAAGTGGGATCGTACGGTATTTGCCTTTCTCTGTCTGACTTATTTCACTTAGCACAATGCCCCCAAGTTCTATCTGTCTTGTCACAAATGGCAAGATTTCATTCTTTTCATGGCTGAATAATATTCCATTTATATATATATATATATATATATATATATATATATATATATAGCACATTTTCTTTATCCATTCATCCATCGATGGTATTAGGATAAGAACATATGCTTTTATTTACATATGAAAGGTTTGGAAGGATGAAAAGCTGTATGCATGAGGATAGGATAACTTGGGATAGAACAAGCCTTTTCACCATAAACCTTTCTGTGTTGTGTGTTGCGTTTTGAGCCATGTGTATGTATTACCTGTTCAAAATAAACAAATAAAAATAAGTGCCTTCACTTATTTTTCAATAAACTATAGCTAGCATAATTTCTTTTTGAGGAAGTCTAGTTTGATAACTAGTTTGGTTCCTTATGTTAAACCCAAACCTACCTTTCTACAAGTTACATGCATGATCCTTGCTCATCCCTAAAGAATGGCAGAATACAAGTCCACTCAACCCTCCATGTGACAGTTACATGGCTCCCAGCAATATCTTCTGTGCTCTGGTTAATACTCTCAGATATTTCTGTTGTTTTCAATCTGACACAGTTTCTAGGAGCTTATATTTCTGACCACTTTCTTCTGACCTGGTTAATGTTTGCCAGTGTACTTATATTAGGCCCAGAACAGAACACAACAGGTGAGCTGGGTTCTCACCACATTGGGACTATCACCTCCTTTGACCCAGTGGTTTTAGTTCTTTTAATGTAATCTAAGAAAGAGCAAGCTTTTATGGCTATCACATCAAATGTTTAGCAGCTGTTAAACTTATGGTAAGCTAAAGCTGGGTCTTTTTCACACAAACTTTTATTGAACTTAACACCCTCACCCTCTTCTGAATTTATGTAGATATTAAACAGCAGATCACTTTTTCCCCAATCTTTTTCATCTTTTACATTTCAGCCTGTCAAAGTCTTTTCAAAACTGGATTCTGGCAGCTCTCAGTTCTGAGCAGGTTGGACGAGCTGCTTAAACAAGGTAGCGTGTATCTAAGTGGTGTGATGAACGAATACTGAAACTTTTTATTAACGTGTCCCAGAGTCTCTTTCAAATTTATTCAGTGGGGGTTATCTTCCCCTGACACAAATGAAAACACCGGCAGGCCTATGATTTTTTTCTGCTTTCTTAGGTAAGTGATGGTTCCACAGTCACTTTTTTTTTTAATGACAGCTTTACCGAGATATAATTCACACATCATCAAATTCACCCTTTTAGAGTGTACAATTCAGTGGTTTTTAGTATATTCAAAGAGTTGTGCAGCCATCTCCATGATCAATTCAGGAACACTTTCGTCACCCCAAAAAGAAACCCTGTCCCCATTAGCAGTCACTCCTCATTCCCCTTGTCCCACCCCATCCCCTAGGCCACTATTGCTCTAATCTACTTTCTACCTTTATGGATTTGCGTACTCTGGGTGTTGCATATAAATGGAATCATACAGTCTGTTGACTTTTGTGTCTGTCTTCTTTGACTCAGCATAACATTTTCAAGGTTCATCCATGATGTAGCATGGATCAATATTTCATTCCTTTTTATGGCTGAATAATATTCCGTCCTAAGGATATACTACATTCTTTGTCCATTCATCAGTGATGGACATTTGGGTTGTTTCACTTTTTGGATACTATAAATAATGATACAATGAACATTCATGTACAGGTTTTTGCATGTACGTGTTTTCATTTCTCTTGGGAATATACCTAGGAGTAGAACTGTTGGGTCAAATGGTAACTAACTTTTTGAGGAGCTGCCAGACTATTTTACAAAGCAGGTACACAATTTTACATTGGCTCTACCAGAGTATGAGGGTTTCAATTTCTCCACATCCTCACCAACCCTTGGTTTTACCTGTTTCTTTTTTTTTTTTTTTTTTTTGCGGTACGCGGGCCTCTCACTGTTGCGGCCTCTCCTGTTGTGGAGCACAGGCTCCGGACGCACAGGCTCAGCGGCCATGGCTCACGGGCCCAGCCGCTCCGCGGCATGTGGAATCTTCCCGGACCGGGGCACGAACCCGCGTCCCCTGCATCGGCAGGTGGACTCGCAACCACTGCGCCACCAGGGAAGCCCCCCCCTTTATTTTTATTTATTTATTTCTAATTTTTTTCTTTTCCATTATGGTTTATTGCAGGATATTGAGTATAGTTCCCTGTGCTATACAACAGGACCTTGTAGTTTACCCATTCTATGTATAATAGTCTGCAGGGCTTTGTCATGCTCTAGTCAGCCTGTCCTGACCTTTCTGTTCTTAACTCTCTGTTCCTGCCCCCAGCTCTCCTGGAACCACTCGCCCGTCCCATCCCTCTGAAGTGTTTGCATGGGGCTTGTTGTTCACACAGTCTCAGTCTTAGAATTAGTGGGGAGCCCTCGGGCGCCCGACAGCAGAGTAGCCAGGTTTGAGAGCCCAGGCTTAGCTCCTTCATGCCAAGTGGGGTCACAACCCCTCACCTCAGCTTCCTCAGCTGTAAACTTGAGTGTGAGACTAGCCACTCACCTTACAGGGCGGTGGATTCTTATGAAATTAGTTAAGTGGGAGGGTCCTGTAAACTGAGTGAGGGTGGGGAGAAGTTGGCCAGGGAGGCTGGGGTCTCATGGACACCCACTGACTTCCCAGTGCCACCTTTCCAAGGCCACCGGCCTCAGTGACTGGAGCAAGGCACCCCAGACCCTCCAGTTACAGGCCTGTCTGTGCCTCCTTTCCCGGGTCCCAGACTCCACTTCCATCCCTGTCCCACGTCTCTGGGGGTGAGGGGAAGAGTGGCAGTGCCGACGCTAACTCTAGGGTTAGAGTCCGTATACTCAATCCTCACCTGCGAGTCCAAAATGAACCTGTGCGTGTGTACCCTCAGCCCAGATTTGAGACTGAGGAGAACACAGTGACAGTGCAGTGCACACACCGATGGGCAGACCAGATTCCCTGCAGCCCACTCCTCTCCAAGGACCCCCCCATGTTCCCCGTGCCCCTCCTTTCCCACACCCCACCCCAGCCTCCTAAACGGCCCCAGTATTTATTACTGCATCTTCCATCAGAGTTGGGAGGAGCCTTAGAGGAAGTCTGCTCCACCCCGTCTACTCTGCTTGTGGGGAAACTGAGGCCCAGAGAGAGGAAGCAGCTTGCACAAAGCCACGGGGGTTAGTCAGGCCAAACCTCACCTAGGGAGGCCCACAATTCCCCACGCAGTGGTTCCCCGCCAAACCTCAGCATCCGTTGCATTCCTGCTTTATTATTTAAACAGGTCCTGTTTATAGGAGCACTGGGCTAGGAGTCAGAACTCAGGGCCTGTCCTGGCTCTATCATAATCGGCGCATGGCTTCAGCCTAAGGGCCTCAGTTTTCTCAGCTCTAAAATGGGCTTTGAAGTTTCCCTTGCAGTTGTCAAAAAATAGTTGCTATTTGAGAAAATATAGATGGTAAACCAGCCCAGGCCCAAACCTCAGCTGGCTGCTAATGAATGACATGAAAACAAAAATATCCTTAAACAACACACCTATTAAATCAGTAAAAATACATTAAAATTGCACCAGCTGATGTTGGTTGGGAGGAAGAGGAACACTGGCTTAGAAATTCCGCCATGGCTCTATTGTTTGGGTTGATGTTTGGGAGTCCAGTCCAGCAAGAGGTAACAGCCGCTATTGCCGGAGAGAACGAGTCACACCCTTCAGCCTGGCAGGTTATCGCACATTTGGAAATAAGTCTCAAGGAAATAACACAAAGGGAGAAAAGCAATTTGCACTAATGTGGTTATCTGGAATGTTGAAAAAAATTAGAAAAGGTCCAAAGTGGTCATTAAACCATGGAATTTATGTGACGGAATACCATCCTGTACTGTGGCAGTGACCGCTAGTTGCCTCCCTGGAACCACTTCTCTTTCTACTTTAGAAAAAAAAAAATTAGCAGGGTACATGGCTGCCCAGAATAAGTATTTCATTTCCCAACCTCCTTTGCAACTAGACGTGGCCTTGTGACCAAGTGCTAGCCAATGGGATAGAATCAGAACAATCAGATGTGATGTCATTACAGAGAAGGAGCATCTCCCCTCCCTTGACCCCACGACTTCCTCCTTCCCTCTGGCTGGGATGCAGACATGATCATTTGAGTCTCAGCAGCCATCTTAAGCCATGTGGGGGAAGCCATCTGATGAGAATGGCAGAGGAACACGAAAGGAGCCTGGATTTCTCATTATCACAGGGTCACCATAACAGCCCCCAACTGCCTCCCTCTAGAGTTTTTACTTGAGAGATTGAAGTAACCTTGGGTCTTTAAGTCATTCTTAGTTTGGGTTTTCCGTTATTAGTAGCCAAAGTGAATTCCCACTGATGCATACACGTAGGGAGAAAATATTAAGTGGAAAAGTAGGACAAAAGAGTGGTTGCTCTTCATGGGTCACAACTATGTAAGCTGTATGTTAGTGCAGAGATCATGAGTGGGGACTCATCAGTGACAGTGTGATGGTGCTGACTGGGTTTTTCCTCTACACCAGTTCAGTTGCTGAATCAGTCAGAGGTTATGCTGAGGTGACAGGTAACTCCTAAATTGCAAGGGCTTAAAACAGCCAAATTTAATTTTCACTCGCTCTTCACGTTCATCAGGAGGCTCTGCTCACTGCAGTCGCTGGGAGAGTCAGGCTGAATGAGAAACTGTGCCAGAGGCAAAGAGCCAACTCTGGAGGGTCTTGCACCAGTAATTAAATGCTCAGGCCTGGAAGTGACACTTTCACTTCTGCTCCCAACTCACTGACCAGAACCAGTCCCAGAATCCCACTCACCCACCCTCCCACACTGAGGCCTCCACGTGCAATTCAACCATGTATCCAGAAGGCAGATAACTGGAAAAATTTGGCCACAGCTGCACTAAGGACTATCACAGATGCATCATGAAGAAACTTCAACAGCATAAACATTCGTGAAATAATTTTTAGAAGCTGTCCTTCCGGATAAAAAAGTTCTATGTTTCTGTAAGCCTTTGTGTTCTCAATTAGATTGTAAATTCTTTGAGAACAAGCTGTGTTCCTACCTTCTTCATTAGCTCCCGCCTGCCTGTCACAGGGCTGAGCCCATCAGAAGCTCGATAATAGGAATTAGTCATAACGATGTCAGCTGACGTGCTCACTCTGTGCTATGCACTGTACACTCTGATCACAGCATTTATTAACACACAGGAGAGGTTCTCTGCACCTTATATAAATTAAGACATTGAATGCTCACACAAAAAAAAAACGCTTTGAGGCTGGTACTGCTATTATTCCCATTTTACAGATGAAGACACTGAGGCACAGAGAGGTTAAGTTGACTTGCCCAAGATCACTTCTAGGAAGAGGCAGGAATGAATCCAGGTAGCTCCAGAGCCCATGCGATCCTGTGATCCTGCACAAACTCTGGAGGGAGTTTGTGCAGGATCAGCAGCAAGAAAAGACAGGCTTCCCGTCTCAGGGACCTCACAGTCTGGTGCCTGCAGCAGGATACTCTCTGTGGGGCCCTGTGGTAGCTGAATGACGGCACCCGAAGGCAGCTCATTGTCTCTGCTGAGCCACCAGGGGAAGCAGTGGGTGTACCAGCCAGGAGGACAGAGTCACAGGGAGACATTTCAGATACTAGCCCAAGAGGTGGGCAGAGGTAAGGAGCAAGAGAGATGGGAATAGGTGAGGGCAGAGACTCAGAGAGTCAGAGCTGGGGGGAGGCAGCAGCAGCAGGAGGAACTAAGGAGCCTAGACACAAAACAAGCATGTTTGTTTCCTTTATCCACAACAGAAATGGCGGTGTGTGCAGGCAGAGAGTTAAGTGCACAGCTGGCTTACTAATTCCTGGTCCAGTTGGCTGTGGCAACAACAAGCGCTCCACATCACAGCAAAAAACCCACGCTCCTTCCGCGGCCTGCAAGGGCTGACTTGCTCTGGACCCTGGCTCTGCCTGGGTCTCATTTCCTGTCCCCACCTCTTCACCCACCCACAGTGCTCCAGCCACTCTGGCCTCCGAGAAAGCCCAAGTGCGTTCCCATCTCAAGCCTTTGCAGCTGCATTCCCTCTGCCGTCATGCCCTTCCCCATGACACGTGGCTCTCTTCCTCCTTTCACTCAGGTCTCTGCACAGGTCACCTCCTTAGAGGGACCTTCTCTGACCACCTTTCTAGAACAGCAGCCCACTACATCACTCTGTAACTTGATTTTTCTCCATAGCACTGGTCATAACCTAGACTGCATAGCTATTTGTTTAATGTCTGTCTCTCCAACTGGAGTATAATATCACGGATGTATCCCAGTGTCTCCAGTGGCCAGGAGGCCCAGGTGCCTATTTACATTTACATTTCAATTGCATTAAAATGAAATGGAACCTAAAGCCCAGCTCCTCAGTCACACCAGTCACATCTCCAGTGCTCAGAAGCCACGTGTGGCTAGTGGCTACCCGACTGAGCGGGGCAGATCTAGAACATTTCCAGCATCCTTTGTGACAAAAATCAGCTAATATGAAGCAGGTGGAAACACTGCCTAAGGCGCACAAGCAGCTTCATACTGAGCGGGTCTAATTCTGAAGGGCTCCCCTTCCCAGCCTCCCAGGTGCTCCCCGCTCTCCCTCCCGCCTGCCTCCCCTGACTCTTCCCCAGTCTGCCTCCTGCCCTCCTGGGTGTCCCTCCTGGATGCTCTCACACCCTCCCAACTGTACTTACTGGATTCTTTTTTTTTTTTTTTTTTTGGTGGCTTCTCTTGTTGTGGAGCACGGGCTCTAGGCGTGTGGGCTTCAGTAGTTGTGGCACACGGGCTCAGTAGTTGTGACTTGCGGGCTCTAGAGCGCAGGCTCAGTATTTGTGGCACACAGGCTTAGTTGCTCCGCGGCATGTGGGATCTTCCCGGACCAAGGCTCGAACCTGTGTCCCCTGCATTGGTAGGCGGATTTTTAACCACTGTGCCACCAGGGAAGTCCCTCAACATGTGACCTTTAAAATTGTGGAAAAGATTTTTTGGTGCATATACTCCTGGAAGCCCTGTGCTGCCCCATGGCACGTCCCCCTCACCTCCTGCCATAAAGGACAGGGCCCCTTGGAGAGCCCTGCTGTCTTCCCTCCCTACCTCCTCTCTGGGGTCCTGGCCCAGGTAGCAGAGCTCCAGGTGGGGGCAGGGCAGCAGGGAGAGAGCAGGGCCCAGGGTCACATGAAGGGAGGAGAGGGGGCATTACACGGATTATGTGCCCCCCACACTCTCCACTGCCCTCCCCCCCACCCCCGTCTCTCCCTAGCCTGCTCTATCCCGATTCTGGGCCACCCGGTCCAGCTCCTCAGACCTGACCAGGAAGCCGCTTTGTAGTTGTTTCCCTGGCCTTCAGCCTCCCCAGATACTCCCACCTAGAGCCCTGGGGGTGGGGGGGATGCCAGCAGGGACAGCTGAGGGCTGAGCAGGTTGGGAACCCCTCTCTCCCTGCTGCACCATGTGGGAACTTAGGGTCAGGAATTACATTTTTCCAGGGATGACATTGTCCACAAGGCTTCGGAAACCTCCTGGTTGGAAAGCAGAATAGGCTCGCACGCCAGACACAGGTAGAATTGGTGGAACTTAGTGAGGGCAAGGGGAGCACCACTGGGGGAGGACTGCGGGGGCTTCCCTCCCTGAGTCCCTGAGATACTGAGAGTTGGAGTGTGTGAGGCTCAGTGCTGGGCTGTCCTACGTGCCTTAATAAAGACACTCCACTACCCTGGAGAGCTGGGTCTCAGGGGATACAGCCTCTCTTGGGCCCAGCCTGGGGAAGGCACTGCACTTGCCCCTCCCCGCCCAGGCTACCAGAGAAGCTCCAGAGCACCGGCTCCTAGGACAGGCACTGCCTGGCGTTGCATTCCTATAGCTGGAGCAAGAGGGTCCTCCCTGTCACCAGAGCCTCCTCCTTTGACATGAGAGTGCTCCTTCGCAGGGGAGTCCTCAGGGGGTTTCTCTGTGACATGGGGTCATTCTCTCTCCACCCCACTATAGCCCAGGACAGTAGCAGGACAGACTCAAACCAGAAACCCAGGCTTCCTAAGAGCAGTTCCATTAATTCTCCAGCCTCCTTGCTCATGCCAGAGCTGGACAGCACCTTGGAGAAGCCCCCATTCTACAGACGAGGTGGCTTAGCCCAGAGGGAAGAGGGACTCATGCAAGATCATGCAGTAAGTTAGGTCAAAGTCTCCCTCTAATCAAACTAGTGATAGGGGCTTTAGAAGCATGTGCTGAAGCCCGAGTGTGTGTCTTCCTCCGGCATTTGTGTGCGGCGTGTGTGTGTGCTTGTTCGAATGGGTGATTGTGTTCTCCTGTGTCCACTGCATCAGAAACTTGCTTTCTCCCCTCCTTCAGGAGCTTCTGGTCTGACTGAAGTGGGGGCCGTTGAGGAAGCTCCCAGCACCCACCCACCGGGGAAGTGGATATCACCCACCTGCTGGCCGCCGGGCACCCAAACTCCCTACCTCTTCATGGACTCTTCCAGTGTGAGTCTGGCTGGGAGGCAAAGCCCTGACCCATTGTGGAAGCCAAAGGGGTGCAAACAGGCCCCCTCCCCTGTCCCCGGCAGCTGGGCTGTGGGCACACAGGCCATCTTGGCCAGAGGGTGTTTTTGTCCAGGATTTTAGTTTTTACATTAACATGCATGAAATTGATTTAACTTTTTTTGTGTACAGTTCTATGAATTTTAACACAAGTATAGATTCATGTGACCACCATCACCATCAGGAGAAGTGGGGACCATTACACATTGTTCACAATGTGCCGGGGTCCCGACATGCTGCCGTCCGTAGGTGGCCAGTGGCCAGAGGCAGCAGTGTCCCCTGCCTTAGCTGGGCTGCCCCTGGGTGTAACTCTGCCTGCCTCCCCTTCACCAGCCTTTCTTTCTTCTGGCCAGTTTTCCGAGCCTGCCTCCTCAGCCTTCTCATCAATTTAAGAAGCTGTGATGTATCCTCCCAATAAATTCCCTCCTTACTTGAGGTGGACAGTTTTCTTGCTTTTTTACAGTTTGCAATGTGATCCTTGATGAGTTCAGGTGGGATTGGGGTCTGGGGTCTGGGGAGGGAAACTCCCCAAAGATATACAGGGCCAGAGAGAAACGGGATCTTCTGAGATTTCCTGGGAAGATGAGAGCCTACTCCCGGGCCCTCCCTAGGGACTGGTTTCCTGGGCAGTCATTTCAGGAAAGCAGAACTTGCCCTAGCATCCCGCCCCCAACCCCCCCTCCAAAGCCCCATTTCTCTCTTGCCTAGGTCTTAGTGTTCCCCTTCTAGTCCTTAGCCAAGAGACAATACCACCTGCCGTCTCCTGAGTGAAGAAGTGGAGTCCCTGCTGGGAAAATGTGAGGGAGGGGGATTATTTTCAGCTTGGGGGCCCCCTGCAGGCTGGAGCAGGGGCGGTGTAGGGGGCAGTGGCGGCTGCCCAGCTCCTCCTTCCCGAGGTTGGTGGGGGGGAAGGTTTCCATGGAAACAGCAGCTCCGGAGTCTCCGGAGATTTGGGGGAAAACTGGCTTTAAAAAATCACTGCACAGGAAGATCAGCTCGGTGGTTTGTGACCACCTAGAGGGGTGGGATAGGGAGGGTGGGAGGGAGGGAGACGTAAGAGGGAGGAGATATGGGAACATATGTATATTGTATAACTGATTCACTTTGTTATAAAGCAGAAACTAACACACCATTGTAAAGCAATCATACTCCAGTAAAGATGTTAAAAAGGGCTTGCCTGGTGGCGCAGTGGTTGAGAGTCCGCCTGCCGATGTAGGGGACACGGGTTCGTGCCCCGGTCCGGCCCGCAAACCGCAAAAAAAAAAAAAAAAAAAAAAAAAAAAAATGGCAAGTAACAAATAATAGATTATAATAATACACTTAATATTTATAACAAAGGAAATATATATGTGATATAAATCGCTAAATGGGAAGATGATTATAAAATATTTTACTATGTTTCAAAAAAAAAAAAAATCACTGTCTTTCTTTCAGGCGGGGAGGGCAGCAGAGCTCCGTGGAGAGGAGAGGAGCTTGAGGGTGACAGGGTCCTGGAAGAAGAGCTGGTGCCCCCCTCAGGCCCACTGCTGCCCCCATCAGTTCCTGAACCCCCTCCCCAAGAGGGGAGAACCAGGAAGCCCCTGGTTCTCTCTCTGCATTTCCTGCTGCCCCAAAGAGAGACCTGCCTCCTTCCCTACCCACGGTGCTGATTCCTCACACCACCTCCCTGTTATCTCTCCACCCAGCCCCTCTCCATCTCTTCCTGGTGGGGCAGAGCACTGTCCCTTGTCCCAGAAATGCTCTTCAGTGCCCCCCTCCCTCAAGGACCACAGCTTCCCCTTCTCACACACTGTGAAGATGCCCTCCCCCCGCCAGCTCCCAGCCTCAGTGCACTACCCCCCATTCCAGCCTTGGGGACAGAGGAGACAGGCGTGGGGACTCTTGCTGGGAGTTAATCAAAGTGTCCACAGCTTCTCGTGTTCCTGTTCCCTCCCTTGGGAGAACGGGGAGGAGGGGTGGCCACCAGTCTGTGTGTGACCGATGGAGGGGCAGCATCAAACACGCCAGCCCCGAGGCATGCACAGACATGAAATCAACTGGAACACTCGCTTTTAAAATGACTTTTCCAGCAGTGTTCTTCCCTGGCCAGGGTCCCCCATCTCTGCCAAGAATCTTCCTGAATTCCTGGTGCCACAGCGAACCTTGCCAGCCTGTTCCCAGAAAAGGAAATCACCCCTGTCCTTTCCACATCCAGACCCCATCCCACACAAATAGTCATTCATTCGTTCATTCAACAATGATCAACTCTGTGCTAATTTTGTGCCAGGCTGTGTTCTAGTGCCTCAGACACAGACGGGATATTGACGGTTGGGGCAGGGACAGGGAGGAAGCAGACAAAAACCCCAGCCCTGTGGAGCCTATACTTTGCAGAGAGACAGAGACAGAGAACAAACAAATAAATAAGTAAAACACATCATAAGTCAACTGTGATGAAATGCTCTGGAAAAAAAAAGCAGGAAGAGAGATAGAGAAAGTTTGTGTCAGGGTAGGTGGCTTCATTTTTCAATGAGGTGCTCAGGGAGGGTCTTCCTGAAGGGTGATGCTTGCTCATGACCTCCAGAAGGTGAGAGTGAGCCATTCAAATTTCTGAGGAAGGAACACTCCAACCAGAAGGAACAGCACATGCAATGGCCCTGGGGTGGGGGTGTGCCTGGTGTTTGCAAGGAGTAGCAAGGGGACCAGTGTGGCTGGAGTGGAGCAAAGGGGAGAGGAGTCAGAGATGAGGTGTAGGTAGTGGTGCGGGATGGGTGAGACAGATGCTCCAGGCTCTGCAATCCACTGGAAGTGTACTTTGCTAGATTATCAACAGCCCTCTACCATGCAACCATATTTTGTGCATGCTATGGGGCTCCTAAGCTCAGATGGGAAGGACTAGAACGATGATATCAGCCTTCCCACATTCCGATCATCCCAAGTGAAGAAGCATGGACCTCTGCTTAATTCCCTGTATCCCCCTTCCCATTTGGAATGGGACTCTGAAAGCTCAGTGTGGGTATGTCTGTTGGTCACAATCCAGAGAGGCCTGGGGGCTGTCCCAAGGCCACACGGCCAGGCCTCCTGCCCACCAGTGGGCCTCTACCCTTTATTTTCTCCCTGCCCTCACTGGCACCTGTGGCATTGTGATGCTGGGCGCTGCAGCAGCGTCTGTGTAATTACGGTGATGATTTCACATGTGACTTTCCCTTCTCTTATCATCTCCCAGTGCAAAATAAACCGTTCAGTAAATAATTGACAAAGATGAACTTTTTGTCCTCAGCCGGGCTGGGGGGAGGGTGGGGGATGGCCACAGCCTCCACAGGCAGATGCTGTGAGAAGTAATTGCCCTAGGAGAGGAGGCGAGAGGTATTAAGATCAGATTTGCAAGGTCCCTTCCAAGAGCCCGTGGGCACCAGGTGACAGCAACTGCTGGGATTTATGTTGCTAATTCATCACTAATTAATGTTCCAAATTGGGCCTGACAGGAGGAGAAATAAATGTGGAGGCATCTGCAGAGATAGGGAGACCGAGGCTGGGAACAGAGAGAGACAAAGCAGGGAGGAGACACACAATCAAACACTCAAGTGCTGGAGAGAGATGTTGGAGCAAGAGCACAGGAGTAGAGGTGCTGAGACTGGGTTCCAGGTCTATGTTCCCAATGGGGTGTGTGTGTGTGTGTGTGTGTGTGTGTCCACACATGCTCCTTTGCTACCACCCTGGTCCAGGCTGCCATTGTCTCTTGCCTGGATTATTGCAACTGCTTCTACCCCATCCCCTCTCTAGTCTACTCTCCACACAGCAGCCAGAGGGATCTTTTCAAACAAGCCAGTTCAAGCCGGTGTCTTTGTAAACCCTTTCATCTCACCCAGGGTAAAAGCCAAAGCTGTGATGGAGGTTCAGAAGCCCTACACCTTGTGGTTGCTGTTGTCCACCACAGCCGCACCAGCCTCCTTACTCTTTTTGGAACATGCCAGCCTCTCCCGCCTCAGGACCTTTGCACTTGCTGTTCTCTTGGCCTGAAAACTTCTTCCTCCATATGGTCACTCCTCTTTGTTCAGGTCTCTGTTCATCTCCTCAGAGAAGCCTTCCTTGGCCACCCTGTTTAAATGATCAGCCTTCTCCCCTTGCTACCGTAGCGCTTATCACCATGTGACTGTCACTTCCCTCTCTGTTTGGAGTCCATCTCTCCACTCTGGACTGTCAGCTTTCTGAGCAGGGATGTCATCTCTTTTGTTCACGGCTGCATCCCCAGCACCTGGATCAGCGCTGGGCACCAGGTAGGCACTCAGTGAACGTTATGGAAAGAATTCCAGAATTCTGTTTCAGAGAAGGACGGGCAAGACGAGAGAGTGGCGGATAAGAGCAGGATGAGAGGGGACAGGGAGTAGGCCATGTGGGAGCTCCGTCCTTTGTTCCCTTGAGGGGGTCAGCAAAAGTGAGCAGGGACTAAGGACAGAACTCGAGGGTGACCACGGAGAGGGCGACACCTCCTGAGACCAGGCCTGTCCCCAGGCCTCTCCCGAGCTCACTGCTGCTGCCAGTGGCACAGAGATGTTCTTCCTAGGCCAGTTCCTTCAGAAGCCACCACCAGCACAGCACAGGCATCCCTGACGCCTCCCCCTAGTTTAGGAGAGGATGAGAAACCATCCAATTGCTACACAATAGGGGCCAGTTAAGTAAAATGGAGTCTGTCAATAGAGTGGAAAATTAGGCAGGCCTTTAGCAGGCTGAGATGAGAATTCTGTCAAAACCTAGAGCAGTGTATGAAATGCTGTTATGAGACCCAAGGAGGCCGCCACGTTGGAGGCACATGTAGGTCACTCTTCCCACCACGTTTACGGAGCACCTGCCGTGTGCGCGGCACCCTGCGGGGCACCCACAGCCTGGCTGGTAGACCGATGTGCACGTGGGCATGCGTCTGTCTCTAGGAGACAGAGGCCCTCCATCAGATCCTGGGCTGGCCTCTCACCAACAAGGAGCCTGGCAGGCCCCTGAGGCCGCTGGAAGGTTTCTTCCCCACTCAGTGCTGTGGCAGGCACCAGCGCTTAGTCCAGAGCCTGGAGTAACACTGTGGGTCTTCGTTCAGTATTACTACTGATGATTAATACTACGAGGATATCTAGGCCCGTGGTTAAAAATGCAGGCTCTGGGGTCAGGTGGCCTGAGTCCGTATCTTGGCTCAACCACTTACACAGCTCTAAGCCTCAATTTCCCAACGTGTAAATGAAGGCACTAGCACCCAGCTTGCAGCATCCCAGCAACGCACGCACTCATCCTGGCGAGGAGCTTAGTATCGGTCTGTGCTCACTGAGAGCTTAGTGGGGGCATTAGTGTCCTAGGGCTGCAGTTACAAAGTACCACAGACTGGGTGGCTTAAACAACAGAAATTTATCCTCTCACAGTTCTGGAGGCTGGAAGTCTGAGATCAAGGTGTCAGCAGGGTTGATGCCTTCTGACGACTGTGAGGGAGAGTCTGATCCAGGCCTCTCTCCTAGCTTCGGGTGGTTTACTGGCAACCCTTGGCTTTCCTGAAAGATGGTACTTTCACATCATCTCTCTGCATGTGGCTCTTTCTCTGTATGTGACAGTTTTTTATAAGGACATCAGTCACATTGGATTAGGGACCCATCTTATTCCAGTATGACCTCATCTTAACTATATCTGCAATGACCCTATTTCCAAATAAGGTCACATTCTGAGGTACTGGTGGTTAGGACTTCAATATACAAATTTAGGGGGACACAATTCAACCTATAACACTGAGTGTGAGTAGTGGTTACTGGGGTCTGTGGCAGGGGGGAGCAGAGTCCCCTGGGAAGATGGGGGAGGGCTTCTTAAAGGAGGCGGTGCCTGGGGGAGGGCTGGAGGATGAAGAGGACACATCTGCAGGGTGGAAGAGGAAGGGAGATGGGAAGCCTGTCCAGGTGGAAGGCTCATATTAAGATATAGCTGTCAGGCTCCAGAGGAAAGCTGGGCTCTTATAAATGGTTAGAAAGGTGCTTTTAGTGCATGAGGTTATTTTCATACAGTCTGAAAATCAGGCAGAGATTTGAGACATTTGGGAGAGGATGCACACGGCCTTCATGTTACTCTGAACTACTTTCTCTCGGCATCTGACAGCTTCAGTGGCCTTCAGAGTTTGAGAAGTAGGGGAAGGTCAGGCGAGAAGAGGGAGGGCTGGGCCAGACTGGGGCACTTTGGGGGACATCAGAGACGGGCGGGGGCCTAACTAGGAGGTCCTGCTAACTCTGCCTTCCCCTCACCCTCTCGTGTATGTATTTTTCCTGCAGTTTCCTCCCCCATCACCCTTTCCTGCAGTCCCCAGAGGAAGCGAACATGTCAGCATCCCCATGTTGGGTGTAAACAAGGATGACCCTGTCTTCGCTGTGCCGGCTGCCTCATCTTGGGCAAGCAGCCCCCTGCCCCCACCCCCAGCCTCCCAGCTGCAAAGCGTTGGATTTTCTGTCCTGCTTGCTGCATAGGAATGCTGGAAAACCCTATGTGACCATCTGCACAAGAACGCCTTCTAACCTGGGTCAGGTGGAAGGGCTCCATTCAGGACGCTTATGGACTCCAGTTGCGTCCATATTCTTTTGTTCTGTCCTTTGAAATTACGTTGAAATCTACCCAAATTATTAGCACATTGGTCCTTTAATTCCCTAACTAGAAATTCATCCTACTAACAGCCTTTCTGTCTTTGATTGGGTTCCCTGGAAACAAACAGTCTCTGAGGCAGAACTTTTCACGCAGGAAGTTTTCTGGGGGAACATTCTAGGGAATGACACCTGTAGGGGAGTGAGAGAGGCAGGATGGGCAGAGGGTGGAGTTGAACGTCCATGCAGATCCCATGGGAGCTCTGGGCTGGGCTGGCCCTGCAGGGATGTCCCAGATTGGGGCAGGGGGCCCTTACGATCCAGTTAGTGGGTGTTTATGCCCTGGGCAGGGGCATAGCCTTGGGTGAGGGTCAGCTGAGGGCAGTGCCTGAGGAGGTTTGCAGCTGTGAGCTTTTAGCGATCCATGCTCCAGGCAGCTGGGGGAATGAGTGCCCAGTCCTGTTCCTGAAGGAGTCTGAGCAGTGCATCCTAACATCCACTCCACTTGCCTTCATGAGAAGCGACACATGCATGGGGATGTTTATTGCAGCAATTTGTTTAGCAAAAGATTGGACAATGTCCTTCAATAAAAACTCTGTTGCAATAATGATGGTATATCCACACAGTGGAATTCTATGCAGCCAGAAAGAAAGCAGAAGCTACTAGAATATTGATGTGGAACAACCCCCAAGATACAGTCTGAAGTGACAAAAGCAACGTGTAGAGCAGTATAAAGAGTATGCTATCATTTGCATAAAAATGGGGATATGGGAACCTCACGTAAACCTATTTTTGTGTAAGGATAAAATATCTCTGGTAACAGTGGGTGTTTCCAGCTTGGGGAACCTGGTGGCTGGGGTCAGCAGAGAGTCAGACTTCACCGTATACCATTTAATATCTTCTGAATGTTGAAACATGCACTTGTGTTACCTACTTAAATAAGTTAAATTATATTACCTAATTAAACATGTTCCATTAAATACTGTAAAAGAAAGCCACTGAAGAGCTCTAGAAGAAGGGATGGGGCCTTCCAGAACCCAGGCACTAGGGTGAGTAGGGTATTTTGGAGGCCAGTGGAGGCCCAGCCAGGGACCTTCCCCTTAAAGTGAGCAGCGAGGTCAGTGGACCCAGTGAGAAGAGGCAATGAGCATCTCTCTCTGAATCTGTGAATCAAGGCCAGTTCCTTACTGGCTGTGTGACCCTGGGCAAGGTTGTCTAGGTTCTCTGAGACTCAGTTACCTCACCTGTGAAGTGGGGACACCATGGAATGCTAAGCTGGAATGAAAAACAACATGCTAGATGTACAGACAGATGCAGGGATAGATACTAAATATCTACTGTTGAGTGGGAAAAAAGAAACAGAATTAAGGTCCATAGCACAATATCATACATGGAAATTAGAAACACGTTCTCAGGCAAACCAATACTACATATTTAACAAGGATAGACATACATATTCAAAGACACATCAAGTGCATCGGAATGTGTGCTGGTGTCAGGCAGTGAATGAGAGTGGGGGCTAGGGACGAAGGAGAGAAAAGAAAATGAAGATGGGGGGGTCCTTGCACAGACCCACGAAAGTATACCATGAACTGAGGGGCGATTTTCCCTTGCCTTGGCCCCATGGTCCCCTCCCCAGGGATGTTGCAAGGGCTTCCTGAGAGAATGTCTGAAGAATGAGCACAGAGTAGGTACTTAAGTAAATCTTTCAAAAAATAGGAATCCTTCCATGGGTGTTTTGTTATCTTGCTTTTCATTTTTTTAACTTCAGTAGCAACACACAAGCCAAAGACTTAGGTGTGAGCATCGGCCCCAGGAAAACAAAAACGACTACAGGCAGTGAGTAGCAGGGCTAGAGTTTATCCCTGGACCACCAGACTCCAAAGCCAGGACTCTTTCCCACCAAACCCACCAACCCTCTCAATCTATTACCAGTGGAAAACCTGAGACTCAGTGGTTAAATTGGGCTCGTGAAGATAGAGGCTTGGGCCTTATGGGACTTGGGTCTGGCAGAAGAGGTTGTACACGCTTATCTACAGGGAACTGACATTGTAAGGAGGCATGACATGAGGTCTGTCTTCTCTTTGGCGGCTGTTAGGATTTTCTCCTTCTGTTTGATATTCTGTCAGTGAGTTTCTCTTAATAGCCAAGGGCCATCTGCAGGAAGTCAGTTAACCCAAAAAGTTACTGAGGTGAATTCAGTCCTTTAAAAAAACTACCTTGTCTGGGCTTCCCTGCTGGCGCAGTGGTTGGAATCCGCCTGCCGATGCAGGGGACACGGGTTCGTGCCCCGGTCCGGGAAAATCCCACATGCTCTTCCCACATGCCACGGAGTGGCTAGGCCCGTGAGCCATGGCCGCTGAGCCTGCGCGTCCGGAGCCTGTGCTCTGCAACGGGAGAGGCCACAGCAGTGAGGGGCCTGAGTACCACCCCCCACAAAAAAAAATTGCCTTGTCATTTTTAGACTTTTGTTGCATGATTGTCTTTGCCATTCAACTTTAAATTAAAAAAAATGTTTATGCTATTCTTTTGAAACCAGTGTCTAATTATCCTAGTATCTGAACTTCTTGGGAATTCACATCTGTGGCTTATTGTTTCTGCTGGCTCTCACTACGATGGTTCATTTTTGTAAGTGTTTGGTGAACTTTGATCATGAGATTTTTTTTTCCTAACCTTAATCTGTGGAAATCCTTGGGGACTAAGTTGATATATTTTCTTTCAGAGAGGATTTGCAGTAGGTTTTTCTGGAAGCCAGGGGATGTGGGCTTGAAGCACTGAGTCTCTACTTTTTTTTCTCTTTTTTCTTGCAGGTCAAGTCTGTACTTAAAGCAAGAGTGCCGGGTCAGTTTCCTTGCCTTCCCAGCTGTGGAGCTAATATCAGCGTGTTCCCTCAGGGCAGTCTTGAAGAGTCCCCTGACTTCTCCGAAGTCCCACATCGTTACATATGGTTTATTAAGGATTTGAGTGTTTTATAGTCAGAGAGCCCTTTGGCATGTCTAGTCCTTCACGTTTCTTCAAGTGGCGTATCTAGATGAGAGGTCCAGGACAAGTGCTACAGGGGTTCAGAGCAGGACAGGTCTACCAAAAGCTGGGGCCGTGGCATGTGATGGGGTGAGGGTGTGGGTTATTAAATGAGCAAAGTCCCAGACATCCTCTCCCCCACAGAGTCTTGTCCAATAGATCCAGAGTGGAGCCCATAAATCAGCATTTAAAACCCACTGCCTGGGCTTCCCTGGTGGCACAGTGGTTGAGAGTCCACCTGCAGATGCAGGCGACGCGGGTTCGTGCCCCGGTCTGGGAAGATCCCAAATGCTGCGGAGCGGCTGGGCCTGTGAGCCATGGCCGCTGAGCCTGCGCGTCCGGAGCCTGTGCTCCGCAACGGGAGAAGCCACAACAGTGAGAGGCCCGCGTACCACACAAAAAAACAAACCACTGCCTTCTATACATTTCATGCGATTCTGATGCTGATGGTGTAAGCCGCTTCAAGAAACTCTAGGCTCTAGTAATCAAGGAAGGCTTTGTGGAGGAAACTGGATTTGACTAGAGTCTTTAAGGGGCTAAGGTGAAGAAGACAGAGACAAGGACAGGGAATAGACAGCCTAGTTTTCCAGAATGTAGAGTCCTGTAGCGAGGCAGGGATGTAGAGAGGGCCCAGATGGTGGAGGTCCCAAAATCTCAGAACTAGGATTTTGGGGTTTAGCCTACGCAATCTTGGGAGCCACTGAAAGCTCTTAGGGGAGAAGATGAAGTGACAAGAGCAAAGAGGGACTTTAGGAAACTCAGTCAAGCATCAGGGAGCTGGATGAATGTATTTCTACAGTTACCCACTTACTATGGAGAATAATTAACTAAATCACGCTCTTGGGACTTCCCTGATGGCTCAGTGGTTAAGAATCCGCCTGGCAACGCAGGGGACATGGGTTCGAGCCCTGGTCCAGGAAGATCCCACATGCCGCTGAGCAGCTAAGCCTGTACGCCACAACTATTGAAGCTGTGTGCCACAACTACTGAGGCCCACATGCCTAGAGACCATGCTCTGCAACAAGAGAAGACATCACAGTGAGAAGCCCGCGCACCGCAACGAAGAGTAGTCCCCACTCGCCGCAACTAGAGAAAGCCCACGCACAGCAACGAAGACCCAACGCAGCCAAAAATCAATCAATCCATCAATTTAGTTAAAAAAAAAATCACACTGTGATTTTAATAGAGTTTTGTTTTTTTAAAAAGAGGAACCGTGACTAGCTAATGCTCAGTGTTCTGAGCTGTCAGCTCCTGGGGCCTAGGGGACCGGCTGAACAGGCAGAGTGACATGACCTCCACAGGCCCCCCCATCCATCTGGCCAGGCCGCATGAACCTTTGGGGATGGGCCCCAGTGGGTTCTAAATGGCTTCCTGAAGATGAGCCTTGGCTCTTAAGAGGAACCCATACATTAAGGCCTGTGTTCCTGCCTTGGACTCTGCAACCCCAGAGGGCAGGCAACTGTCATGTCACCCTTGACCGGAGACCCAGGGTGCTACCACCACAGTGAGGTACGTGATAACGGTTAAACTGTAGTAGTAGGCCATTGTGCTTTCTCAGTGATTTTCGGCCTGCCAGCTGCTTTCACCGACAGTCTCATCTAACCCTTACAACAATGCCAGGTGCTGGGCTCTCTTCCCTCTGTGATGGATGAGACTCAGAGACGTTCACTGACTTGCCAGGGGTCACACAGCAAACCAGCAGAGCTAGGACTTGAACCTAGGCCTCCTGGTGGTAGCCCAGAGCTCTGGCCATTGCACTGCTGGTGGTGGAGGAAATGGTGAGGGGCCTTCTCAGTTAGGGTGCTGCTGACGAGGGCAGTGGTGTTCAGGGGAGTGGGGGGAGTTCTATTTTTCCTGAACACCTGGGCAGGGGTTCTTGCTATAGACACTCTTCATTTTCAAGGATGGTACTTCCTCAGAATAAAGAAGTTTTGAAAAGTGGCCTGGCCCTCCCCCTTCCGCCATGTGGGATGGCAACTGAGCCTCAAGGGTAAACATCCAGTCAGGGGAGAGGCCCTGCAGCTTGGGCAGATCTCCCCGGGACCAAACCCCACCGTCCCAGTGCCTTCATTTCTCCTGGGTAGGAACTCTTTCCTGCTGCCTGCCTCCAGTTCTCCTGCCATTTCAGTACTTTCCCAGCAGAAGCAGAAATCAATGGTTTCTCACAAGTTACAATAATCTCCATAGACCTTAGGTCTAGAACCAGGGGTCTTTCATATCCCAGCGTCTTCAGTTTCTCCCTTATGCAGAGTGACAACCAGGCAAGCTGGGAGCTCCCCTCCCTCAGACTGGGGGCTCCCCAGCATTCTCTCCTCAGTCCAATTCACAGGGGCCGGTTCACAGGGCTCGGTAGACCCTGAATGCACTTGGAGCAGAAAACTCTCCGTGTTATCCCTCCGCCCCGGGGCCTGGACTTTCTTCCTACCTAAGCATTTAGACTGCGCTGGGGAAGCTAGGCCAAGAGTGAACAGTGGGAGATTGTCCCTCATCAACAAGGGGATCGCTGAGTGATTTAACGATAGGGGTGTGAGTGTGTATGTGCCACAGTGAGTGGGCTGACACTGGGGCTGAGAGGCCACCTCTAGGCTATTTCGCCTCCTCTCTGCTGCGGAGCAGGTGCCCCAGGCGTGGTGTCCTGTGCGAGAGAGACTTGCCTCTCCGCTTCTGGAGGTAGAAAGGGCCCCTCGGCACCAGCACAGCTCCCACCATTGGCCTGCGCTACCCCTACAGCAGGCGCCTGTCTACATCCTCAGCTTGGCCATCGCAGGGGGGAAGGCGGGGTGCTTCCGGCGCTTCTTCTTTGGTGTGGGCAGCTGAGGAGTGTTGTACCTGTCCTGGACTATCCAGAGTGCGGGGCAAGGCGGGGCCCACGTTCTAATTCACTGTGCGGCCTTGAGCCCATCCATTTGCCTCCTTGGGCCCCTGAGCTTGAAGCAGTGGACAAGAGCCTTGCTCCTCAAAGAGTGGCTCACTGACCGGCAGCATCAGCATCGTGCGGGGATGGTTAGAAACGCAGAATCTCGGGCCTCACCCCTGACTCACTGGGTCAAAATCTGCATTTTAATAGGGCCCCAGGGGATTCCTGTGCACGTTCAAATAGGCAAAGCCCTGGATTCCATAGTCTTGAGGTATCCTCCCAACTCTGCTTATAGAAGTTCCTGGAAGGTGGCTTTAGAGACAATAATGAAGAAAGCTCCCGGATTTCTCCTTCTGGCTTCAGAGAACTCTTATTTGGGGGTGGGAAAGGCCCTAAACTAGGAAAGGAGCAGCAGACTGAACCCAGGGGTGGGGCTTGGTTCTGGAGTGGCAGAGAGATTTCTCCAGCTTCTAAAATTCCAGAGGCAAGTGGTCTGCCAGGAGTGGCTGTGTTTCCAGGATGCTCACCCACTGCCTTTCCCTGAGGGCAGCTTCTCCACCAATCCATCCAGGACCGGCTGTCACTTCAGCAGCTCAGTGCAAGTGCAGACAGGCCAAGACAGGCCGTTCTGCCTGGCCACAAGGAGGCCCAGGTTGACGGGACCCAAACGGCCAGAGATGTTGCCCACACCCCAGGCCAGCTCAGAGTGCCCCAGCCTTCCTGTAACAGCAAGGTGTGTTTCGGTGGAGGGGAATCACTGCCTTTGAGGAGAGAGGACATGCTCCCCACCCCCTCAGCAGGTCTACGGGCAGCCTGGCCAGCACCTGCAGCCTCTCTCCACACCACCAGGCCAGCTCTGCACCACTCTGCCCTCAACTCACTCTGGGAGACCAGGCTCCAGAGGAAGTTTGTGGGCTCAGAGATGTGTTTCTGTTCCCTGGGGAGAATACTGCTCTCCATTACCCCCTTTCATTCGTGTTCTCCATCACCCCCTTAGGCCACATCTGTACCCCCCGTTATGTTTACCTGCCCTTCCCAGGGACCCATGGGAGCCAGTGATAAGTGCAGTGAGAGAGGTGCCCTTGCAGGAGCAGACAACAGGTTGCAGCCCAGAAGCAGAGGGGTGGGAAGGCAAGATCCCCATGAGATTCTCCGTTTCCCCTCACCAGTCTCTGCAGTAAGGCTATACTGAGCTCCTCCTGTAGGCACCCAACCCAGTACTGGGCTCCTTGGACATACAAGAAGGGGCTGTAGCCATCCAGGAGACAGGACGGACTGAAGAAGAAAGCTGGACATCAGTGCAAAAGGATTGGAAACAACCCAAATATGCATATGTAGTATGATGCTTACATAAAGTATGATACACCCATGTTCCTGTTATCTGCTGCTGTGTAATTAACCACCGTAAAACTTAGTGGCTTACGACAACAGCAGTCAGTTATTTTTCCCACATGTCTGCAATTTGGGCAGGGCTCAGCAAGGCAGCTGTGTTCTCTACTGGCACCAGTCGGGACAGATTGATTAAGGCTGGATGAGTCGCTTAGAAGCGACTTCTTCACCCGGCACGTTGGTACTGGCTGCCAACTAGGAGCTCAGCTGGGGCTGTGGTTCCCAGGGCCTCTGCTCCTCTCATGACCCTCTCCATGGACTTCCTCACAGCATGGTGGCTGGTTCCAAAAGCCAGCATTCCAAGAGGACAAGGTGGAAATTTTTTGACTAATCCCGTAGTGTTTAGTGGTCAAGGCAGTCACAAAGGTCAGCCCAGGTTCCAGGGGACGGGGCTCAGACTCCACTTATTGAAGGGAGCTTGTGAGATGGGAGATACTCTTCTAACCATCTTTGGAAAATACAATCTGCCACAACCCATAATGTGGGATACCATTCAATCATTTAGAGATTTTTAATGCATATTATCAAATGAAAGAAACAAGTTGTGAAAAAGAGAAAAGCATGTGCATATTTATGAGAAAAATACTGGAAGGATATATACCAAAATGTAATTTTCCCTCTGTGCTTTCTACTTTGTGTTTGCTCTAATGCATTATCAAACTTTTTTTTTTTTTGCAGTTGGGCATGCATAATTTTCCTAATTAAAAAAAACACAAACTATTTCTATGTTAAAAAACAAATAATGACACAAAACTCACAATTAGGAAGTAAATGATATGAAACAAGTGAAGGGTCCCAAACAGGAGGGAGTGGGATTCTTTGATGCCCAACTTCTAGAAGGCTTTGATATTCTGATGTGCACTGGGAACCTACGGGGAAGGGTCAGGGGACAAAGCAATTCCCACTTTTATCTGACCAAGAAAGAGTGTGTGTGTACCCACACATGGGGTGTGTGTATGTGTTATATGTGTATCACTGTGTGCACATGTGTTTTGCTGTGTACACAGGGGTGTGTGCTGTATGTGTGTTTCTATACATGTGTATCTGTGTGCATGGTGTGTGTGCTTCCTTATATGGGTGTGTGTGTGTTATGAGTGTGCATGTGTTGTGGCATCTCAGGAAACGTGTGATGCTCACATACACTTTGGGTAATGCTGGTCCAGGCAGAAGTTCTCCTGAACTCCATGGAGGAAGAGGGCATTTCCCCTCGCCTGCATTGCTCCTTTCTTTCTGTTTCTGCCTCTTCTGTTTCTCTGTCAGTGGCTTGACACTGTTTCTTCAGCCCTGGCAGCTCCCAACCCCTCACTCATGGCAAAGATTGGGGATGAGGGCCTCTCTTTTCCTTTCCCACCTGTTCCCCAATGCCTTCTCTTGAGCTCTTGACAAAAGTTGCAGGACTGGGGGCTTCCCTGGTGGTGCAGTGGTTGAGAGTCCGCCTGCCGATGCAGGGGACGCAGGTTCGTGCCCCGGTCTGGGAGGATCCCACATGCCTCGGAGCGGCTGGGCCCGTGAGCCACGGCCGCTGAGCCTGCGCGTCCGGAGCCTGTGCTCTGCGACGGGAGAGGCCACAACAGTGAGAGGCCCAAGTACCGCAAAAAAAAAAAAAAAAAAAAAAAAAAAAAAAAAAAAGCTGCAGGACTGGGATAGGGAAAGTGAGAAAGAAGCTACACAGGCAAGGCAGGAGTTAAGAAAGAGACAGAACTTCCCAAGGAAGTTTGACAAATAGCATCTAAATCCCCTTCCAACAGAGACATTCTATGCTAAGTACTTCAAGCGCTTGGTTCAGGTACAGAGACAAGGCTCAGTGACTCCTGGTCATGGTCGTTCATTGTTACAATATGACTCTTTCTCCCCAACGCTCATAAATACACACTCATCACACACTTGGATTGTGACCACTTCATTATGGACTCTGGGTGAAGCCTTAACACCCAAGGATTAGACCAAGCTTTTCCCCTCCCTAGAGAAATTCCCATATTTTCACACACATACACAGGAAGGTTCCCAGCAACACTGGAAAGGCGAAAAAAAAAAAAAAGGAAACAAATTAAAAGTCCATTATAATACAAGAATGGATAAATAAACTGTGGCGTAATCCTGCAGTGGAATACTATAAACGGTAAGGATGAAAGAATAAGATCTATGCACATAACATGGATGAATATCACAATACATTATTGAGAAGAATAAGTAACAGAGGAATTGCATACAGTGTGATACCATTTATATATAGAAACAGTAAAATAAACCATGTATGGTTTGGGCGTATATACACGTTAAGTAAAAGTATTTTTTAAAGCATGGGAAAGATAACACACTCAGGATAGTGGTTCCCTAGAGGTTACCAAAATATTTTCTCTGGGCGTATGAGATGGGTGGGAGAAGAAATACAGAAGAAATAGACGGGTTGCTAATATTAATATTAACTGTGTTGCTAATATTAATTATCTATCACTGAGTATCAAATTATCATAAAACTCAGCAGCTTAAAACCACGTAAATTTATTATCTCAGTTTGAAATGATCATGTGGATTTTCTTCTTTCGTCTGTTAACATGATGGGTTACATCGAATGCTTTTTGAATATTTAATTTTTTTATTATTTACTTTTGGCTGTGTTGGGTCTTCGTTGCTGCATGCGGGTTTTCTCTAGTTGTGGTGAGTGAGGGCTACTCTTCGTTGCAGTGCACAGGCTTCTCATTGCGGTGGCTTCTCTTGTTGCGGGGCACAGGCTCTAGGTGTGCAGGTTTCAGTAGTTGTGGCTCATGGGCTCTAGAGCGCAGTCTCAGTAGTTGTGGATCACGGGCTTAGTTGCTCCACGGCATGTGGAATTTTTCCGACCCAGGGCTCGAACCCATGTCCCCTGCATTGGCAGGCTGATTCCTAACCACTGAGCCATCAGGGAAGTCCCGATTTTTGAATATTGAACCAGTCTGGCTTTATTCCTGGAATAAACTTCACTTGGTCATGGGGTATACTTTTTTATATGTATTGTTGTATTCAATTTTCTAGTATTTTGTTTAAGATTTTTGTTTGAGGGATATTGGTCTGTAGTTTTCTTCTTTATCTGCTTTGGGCAATCTGACAAGGCTAACCTCATAAAACGGGTTGGGGAGTTTTCCCTTTTCTGTTCTCTGGAAGAGATTGTGTAGAATTGGTGTTTTTTCTTCTTTAAGTGTCTGTTAGAATTTACTAGAGATACCATTCAGGCCAGGAGATTTTTTAGAAGTTTTTAAACTATGAATCAATTCCTTTAATAGGTATGGGATTATTCTGGTTATTTTTTTTTTATTGGGTGCATTTGGTAAATTGTGGCTTTTAAGGACTTGTTTTATTTCGTCTACATCAAAGGTCATCAAACTTTTTCTGTAAATGGATAGATAGAAAATATGGTTGGCTTTTGTGCCATACAGACTCTGTTACAACTATTCAGCTCTGTCACTGTAGTATAAAAGCAACCATAGACAATATATAGAAGAATGAGCATGGCTGTGGTATTTGTTTCCCGGGGCTGCCATAACAAAATGGGTGGCTCAAAACAACAGAAGTTTATTCTCTCCCAGTTTGTGAGGTTAGAAGTCCAAAATCCAGGTGTTACAGGGCTATGCTCTCTCTGAAGCCTCTAGGGAAAGATCATTCCATGCTTCTTCCAGCCCCAGAAGAAGCATCATGGTTGCATACCTCCCATCTTTAATTCAGTCTTCACCTGGCCTTCTTCCGTCCATGGCTCTCTGTATCTCTGTATCCAAATCTTCCTTAATGTATCCACTCCTCTTCTCATAAAGACATCAGTCATATTTGATTTAGGGCCCATCCTAATCCAGTATGACCTCATCTTAACTAATTACGCTTGCAAAAACTCTAATCTCAAATAAAGTCACATTCTGAGGTTCTAGGTAGACATGAATTTGAGCGTGGGGTACTATTCAGACCAGTGGAGCCATGTTCCAAGAAAACTTTAGTTAAAAAACACAGGTGAGGTCTTCCCTGGTGGCGCAGTTGTTGAGAGTCCGCCTGCCGATGCAGGGGACGCGGGTTCGTGCCCCGGTCTGGGAGGATCCCACATGCCGCGGAGCGGCTGGGCCCGGGAGCCATGGCCGCTGAGCCTGCGCGAGCGGAGCCGGTGGTCCGTAATGGAAGAGGCCACAGCAGTGAGAGGCCCGCGCAAAAAAAAAAAAAAAAAAAAAAAAAAAAAAAACACAGGTGGGCCAGATTTGGTCCATGGGCCATGATTTGCTGACCTTTCACCAAGGTTGTTAAACTTATGGACATAGAGATGTTTGCAGTATTCTCTTTTTGATGTCTGTGAGATGGGTGGTTACATTCCCTTTTTCATTCCTGATATTGGTAATTTGCATCTTTTCTCTTTTTTTTCTTTGTCAATCTAGCAATAGGTTTATCAATTTTATTGATCTTTTCAAGGAACTAGATTTTAATCTTATTGATTCTTTTCTATTTTCTTCCTGGTTTCAATTTCATTGATTTCTGTTCTGATCTTTATTATTTACTCCTTCTGCTTACTTTGAGTTTAATTTGTACTCCCTGCTGTCCCCCCACCCAGTGTCTTAAGGAAAAAGCTTAGATTGTCAATTTGAGACTCTTCTTCTTCTTTAATATAAGTATTTAATATTATAAATTTTCCTCTAAGCATTTCTTTAACTGCATGCTACACATTTTCATATGTTTTATTTTTATTTTCATTCAGTTCAAAATATTTTCTTTTTAAGATTTCCTCTTTGATCCATGAGTTACTTAAAAGTATGTTGTTTAATTTCAAAGTGTTTGGAGATATTCCAATTATCTTTCTGTTATTGATTTTTAGTTTAATTTATTATGGTCAGAAAACATACTTTGAATTCGATTTTTCAGAATTTGTTAATGCAAATGTTCAACTTTTGGTATTGTCCCACAGATCCCTGAATTTCTGATCATCTTTTTTTCAAAACTTTTTTCTGTCTGTTTTTCAAAATGAATAGCTATCAGTCACCCAAGTTCATTCATTCTTCCCTCTGTCATCTTCACTCTGTTATTGGGCCCATCCAGTGAATTTTTAATTCAGTTATTGTATTTTTCAGTTCTAAAATTTCTGTTTGGTTCTTCTTCTTTATATCTCTGTTTCTTTGCTGAGTCTTTCTAACTTTCTATCTACTTCAATAGTGTTCACTCTGACTTCTTGGAGCATGGTTATAACAGCTGCTTTGAAGTCTTTTTCTGATAATCCAACATCTGTGTCATCTTGGGGTTGGCATTTGTTCCTTTTCTTTTCCCTTGTGAGTTAAGATTTTCCTTGTTCTTAACATGCCAAGCAATTTTGGATTTTATCCTAGCTATTTTGGATCTTATTTAAATCCTAAGAAGTGTGTTGGTTTTTTGTTGTTGTTGTTGTTATTGTTAGCAGGTAATCAACCAAATTAGGTTTAGGCTGCAAGTTCTGCCCTGCCTTCTGTGGGTTGTGGTTCCAATACCAGTTTAGTTTTCAAAGTGTTTGCAGTGCTTTGAGGAACAGTCTCATGTGTGTGCCACCCACTGGCTAGTCTGAAATCTAGGTGGTAATCTGCACTGTAGCTCAGTTCTCAAAGCCTGGATCAGCTGTTTAGCATCAGATCCAGGCATACACAGCTCAGAGGTGACGCCTGAGATTCACACACAGGAACAAGTAATGGGAGAACAAAGAGGAAGAAGAAAGTAGTGGGGATTCGCCCTATGCCCTTGGGATCACAGCTACTCTGGTGAGAGATAAGAGTTTCCCTCTCTCAGAGATTTAGACACCTGCTCTGCTGACTAAACCTCCATCACTGTGTAACCATCACCACTGCCACCAGAGTATTGCCTGGGGGCTTGGGCCAGAAAAAAGGGGAAAAAAATAAAAGCAACAGGGGATGTCCCCTACTCTCAATAACCCATAGGGGTCCCCTTTCCCTCTCCTTGGTCCAGAAATAGAAAGCTTCTCATGGAGCTCTTTCTGTCCACACCCAGTGAGCACTTCTGAGTTTCAGGCTGCCTTTAAGTCCAGGATGGGCAATACCAGAGGGGTGAAACTTGTCATTCTTCCTTAATCCGCCTGCCACCACTTATTTTTCAGAATCCTTTGATACCTGCTCCAAGAATTCAAGATTTATAGTTTTATGCAGTGGGAGACAAGGTGGGGATATGCCTACTCCATCTCCTCAGAACCAGAACTCAAAATCTTATCAAAGAGGAAACACCCACCTCCTTTCGTTGATGTCTGAAACTGCACCATCAGAGACCCCCTTCACGATGGCAGTCATTTTGTCAGTCTACTTCTAAGGACCAGGTTGCCCGTAACTCACCCAAGAACAACCCAAGACACAATCTGCTGCAAACACCCAGGTCTCTCCTCTTCCCCACCCAGGCTCTTCCTAACCCACCTGTGTGCTCACAGGGAACGTTCCCCTCACTTTGAGACAGAATAGGAGAACTCTCCCCTGCTAATGACGCTCCCTGATTGATGGCAGGGCCCGCACGGCAGGAGCGGCGGACCCAAGCCAGTACCTTGGAGAGCTCCCACCACTCTCCTGGGGAGGAGGAAGACAGAGCTGTAAACCTGGCTGACGCTGTGAGGCAGGGCTTTCCACTCTATCATGATTTAATTGCTTGTTTACTTGTCTGTCTCTATGGGTGGGGAACTTCTTCAAAGGGGCCAGAGCCTTGTCCCCTGTTTATCTCCAGAGTCCAGCACTGTACCTGGCATGCCAATAAAGAGATGATGAGTGGATGCATGAACGATGTTATGATCTAATTCTTTCCCCTTGGCCCCTCTTCTCCCAGTCCTTTCTTGCCTCTCAAGGGCTAAATTAATTTACCATTTATTGGGCATCCTCTATGTGCCAGACATTTTGCATTTAATATCTCATTTAATCCCCCAATGGGGGAGGTAGTATCATTCTCTTTAACTAATTAAAAGCTTAGGCTAAGAAACTTACTTGACTAAATCACATAACAAGTAAAATGGAGAACCCAGGATTTGAACCCAGGACAGTTTGTTTCAGTTGTTCATCATTCTTGGTCCTCCCTTTGCTTCTCCAATCTCAGCACCACCCCTGGGGCTTAGGCACCACCACGCCCATGGCAGAGACTGTTTATTATCCCTCCAAATCCATTCTCTTCATATTCCCAATTTTAGCTGGGCATCTGGAGTCACGTAGAATAAAAACTAAATTTTCCAGTCTCCTTTGCTGCTACGTGTGGTGAATATGTAAGTAGAATCGATACGTGCAACTCTGTGGAGTGTACTCGAAGGGAGGGGGCACTCCCTTCCTTGCCCCTTTCTTCTTCCTGTTGACTAGGAAGTGGATGTGACTCGCTGCTGGTACCCAAGCAGCCATCTCTTTCCATGACACAGAAACCATCTACTAAAGATGGCAGAGCAAAAAGACAAAAGGGGTCTGAGGATCAGCCCTGGACTGATACACTAAGATTTCTTTTATGTGAAAGAAATAAATGTTCACTTTGATTTAGCCACTGTTATTTGGGGTTTTCTGTCAATCTGAACTTAATCCCGTTTAATAACACCCCTTACCTGGATGACCACAAGAGGCTTTACATAGCCTTCCCTCTTCTTTCATTGCAACCTAAGCTATCCTACAAACCACCTCCCCTTTAAACACTACTTTTCTCATGTCTTTCCCCAACTTATAAACTTTAAGTGGCTCCCTATTTCTTACTGAAAGTAATTCCATATTTATTACCCTGACATTCAAGGTCCCACTAGTAACTGGATTCATCTTGTCTCACAGTCTTCACACATGCTTACTGTGCTAAACAGACTGGTTTCCTTGAGGTCTCCATCACATACTATCTTGGTCAGGGTATGCCAGCTGCTGTCATAAATAACCCCCAAATCTCAGTGACTTATCATAAGCAAGGTTAATTCCCCCTCATGTCACAATCTGATGGGTGAGAGGTAAAGTTCTGTCCCACATAGTTATTCAGGGACCCAGGCTCTCTCATCTGGTAACATCGCTATCCTCAAGTTGCAGACTCCAAGGTTATCATGCAAGAGGAGGAAAGAGTATGGAGGATCAAGCAGAAGAATTTATGGGAAGCCTAGAAGCAGTGCTCATTAGTTTCATCCATAGTCTGCTGTCCAGATCTCGGTCACATGGGCCAACTGAACTGCAAAGGTGTCTGTGTCTGGGAAATGTAGTTTTTCTGAATACCCTAGAGAGAAATGACAGTGCTTTGTTGAATACATAACATTGTCTCTGTCACACATGCCTTACTCTTCTTAGCTCTGAGTCTTTGCATATACTTTTCCTCCTACCTTGGAGTGCTTGCCTTCAGTCCCTGCCAAATCCTCCCCATTCTTGGAAGCCATACAAAACCTCTTCCTTGAAGCTCTCCCTGATTGCTCTCTCCCCTGAATGAATAAACCATGGAATTTCTCGAAACATGCAATTTGGCACAGTTTGTTTTTGTGTGTGAGGGTCCAGACAGCAGCTAGAGGACACTGAGAAATCAAAGACAATGATTTATATACACATATTCAAAAAATGTTTGTTGGAAGTGAACGTTATCAGAAATTGTACATATTGAAACCTGATAGGATGCAATAAGGACACAGAATCACTTTGTTGATGTTTTTGGCCAAAGATGCATAACTTGAATCTAATTATGAGGAAAGCAACTGAAATTGAGGGACATTGTACAAAATAACTGGCCTGTAATCTTTAAACATGTTGAAGTTACAAAAGTCAAGGAAAAATCAAAGAACCATTTTGGAGTGAAAGAAGCTTCACGTGACAGAAACATGACAACTAAATACAACACGTGATTCTAGACTGCATCTTTATGCTATAAAAGATATTATAGGGACCGTGGTCAAAGCGTGAACAGAGTCTGAGGCTCAAATGGTAGTAATATATTCATTTTAATTTCCTGATTTTGATGGTCGTATTGTGGCAATGCAGGAGAATGCTCTCGTGTGTAGGAAATAGTAACGTATTTGGGAGTGATCGGACGTTAGGTCTGCAACTTACTTTCAAATGGTTCAGAAAATACATAGTTATTTGTAACATACTTCCAGCTCTTCTGTGAGTTTGTTGTTGTCTCAAAAAATAAAATACTTGTTGGAGGAAAATATCAGTAAATCTCCAAGTTCAGACAAAAAGGCACATTTCACAGGCAAGCCTCCTCTCTTGTCCCCTGGGCCCTGCTCTCGGGATTTCAGCCATAATTATCACTGCTTTGGTGTGGGCTGCGGATGGCCCACACTGCAGCCACTCCCCCTTCTCCTTCTCTCAGTGAACCCTAACTTTGCTGGGGCTCAGCAGTGTGCCCAGCCTCTGGCGTGAGTCACTGGTCTAAACCAGGTGTGACAGACCACTCCTCTTTGTCAGACACCGCAGTTCCTGTTCCAGGCAATGACTTGTTAGGTCTTTCAGATCAACCCTTCTTCTAAAAACAACAAAAAGCACTGGAAAAATCCATTTTAAGAAGTAAACTTAAAAGTTTCAAAAAAGATGAAAAGACAGCAGGGAATACCAAGCTAATGTGGGGATGAAATCTCATAACCCGAGAGGTAAGCACCGACGCTGCTTATCCTGAGGTTCTTTGCAGACACTGTTCATTGGGCTTTGGTTTAGAGGATATTCCAGATGAGAGGCACAGAAGTCAAAGTCCGCCAAGGCCCAGGTGGGGGGATCTTCCAGGAGGCCCCCCCTACATCAAGCTGGAGCCCCACCCCAAAGGGTGCACCCTTGGGGTAAGGGTGCCAGAGGCTGACTTTCCCATACTCCCTTGCAGTTCGGGACGACTGTATGTATGACTCAATCCTAACCAATAAGACATAGGGGAAATCTGCGGGACAAGTTCTGGGAATGAATTTTCTCCCTGATGAAAGGAGAGAGGGCATGAGGGGAGTCCCCTTCTTCTCTCTCCTTCCTTGCAGCTCTGGATGCTGTCTTTGGAAGTTGTGATGTGGTGCTCTAGCAGCCATCTTGTGACCATGAGGTGGATACTGTGAACATGCTGAAGGTGGCAGAGCTGAGGGATCTGTGAAGAGCCAGGTCATTGACCAACACTGGAACCACTTCCAGACTTTTAGCTCTTTGAGAAAAACCATTTAAAGCCACTTTGGGTCTAGTATTCTATTCCTTCTAGTGGAAGACATCTCTCTTACTTGAGAAAACCAAGTACACACCACAACTGTGTGGCAGGGGGCTTGTCTGCTCTCACTTCCATCACTTATATACGGGCACCCCCTCTGTGAATTCACTGGGATCTCAGGAAGAACAAGGAAGGTGGGGGAAGAGTAAATATCCAAACCCCTCACCCTCATAGGCTCACAAAGTCCACAGCTGTTTATACTCGACCCTCATCTCCTCTGCCACAGGGTTGCTGAATTCAAGGTTAAGAGGGAGATCCCAGTCCCAGTCTCTGTTTCATCTCCCTGCAGGATTTGAATACATATCTGGGGCTCATTTGTTTGCTCTGTGAAGCGGAGAGATTGATCCCTGCTATACCTGTGTCTCAGGGTTGACATTAGGGTTGGCTGAGAAAACCCCTTATCCTGCTTAATTAAGCCTCTTATCCCTTGCTGGTGCTTTACCTACTTCATCTCCTTTAGTGTAATCCACCCACATCCTGAGGGGTGGGTATTGTTAATACCCAGTTTACAGACAAGGAAACAGAGGTTCACTGAGCTTACATGACTTGCCCAAATCACACAGCTCTTAAGTGAGTTAATACACTTAACTCAGATCTGTCCAACTTCAAATCATTGCCTTTTCTCAGCCCCCACCCCACCTCACCATGATGGGCAGCTTGGGGCTGGGGGCATATATAAGGTCAGAGGCAATCAGGGAAGACTTCCTGGAAGAGGTAGGGAAAGCCAGGCCTCGAATTCTGGGGAGAAATTAGAGACAGATGAAAAGCCAAACACCCCTGAAGGAACTGAGTTAGAGCTTCAGAGCTTGGGAGGGAGGGAGTTCCAGGGAGATGGGGCTGGGGCTGGGAGGGGGCCAGTGGGCATAACTTCGAGGGACAGGGAGTAGAGCCTGAGGCTAAGCACCTAAACTCAAGAGGCAAAGGGCTAGATTACCTCCCAGCTCTGCTACTTATGAGGTATGTGACTCAGGGCAAGTTTTCTAATGTCTCTGTGCCTAGTTTTCCCATCTGGAAAGTGAGTTTGATAATAGTAGATACCTTATTGCTTTTAGCTACAATGATGTCCAGTACTTGACAAGTGTTATTATCATAGCTCTCCCTTTCCCCTCCTGCAGATTTGTTTGGCCAGTCGGGGTGCCACAGAGAGCGCCTGGGTGTGCTCCACCCCTCAAGGCCTTGGTCCTTCTGCTGAAGATGCCCACTGCCCCCAGAACTCCACCAACATGGGCTTCCTCTAACCCCAGCTGTCCTCCTCCCTCCCCTCTTCTATGTGGGAGAATGAGAGAGATAAGAACCAGAAGCTTCAATTAAAACCGAGTCGCTTGAACAATAATGGAAAAGTAATTGAGCTAAATTGAAATGTAATTGGGAAAAAAAAACAACAATCATGGCTTAACATGGATTTAGAAACCAGGTTGGGGGCAGGGGACTTTCTACTCTCTCGTCTCCAAATCTCCTTCTTTCTTCCCCATCCCTCAGGGGACCCCATCACCTCTCAGTCCAGGGTCCCCACAAGCTCCTTCCTATCTTCCCACAGCTCCTCTCTACCCTCATCCTCACCCCCAGGCTTCCTAGACAGTGCTTCTCAATCGGGGCAATTTTGCACACATACACGATCCAAGAGACATTTGCCAATGTCTGGAGATATTTTTGGTTGTCACGATGGACGGTGGGTCAGTGCTACTGGCACCTAGTAGGTAGAGACCAGGGACACAAGGCACAGGACAGTCCCCCACAGCAAAGAATTATCCAGCCCCAGATATTAACAGTGCTGAGGTTGAGAAAGTGCCCTGCTCCAGCTCTCCACCCTGCCTAGGCCCAGCCCTCAACCAAAGGACCTCTAGTTTCCTCTCCCCTCTCCAGCATCAGGAGGCACCCTCTTTTTTATGTGTCCCCTGTAAATTTCAAGACCTTCACCCTCAGCAGAGACAAGGGCAGATGTCTTTACTTTATGGGGACCACTTATCTCCCCCCTGGGGAATTCACCCTGACTTCCTTCCTCTCTTCCCATACCTTTTCCCCTCTCCGCTTCTTCTTCTTTTCTCCCTCTGTCCAACTCCCTTGCATGGGCCCATCTGGAGACCAAGCAGTGGACAGGATGACCTTTCAAGTCTCCCTGCCATCCCTATCACCCAAAAAGCCCTCCACGGCCAGTCCTTGGAGAGACCCATCACCACGCTAGGATGTGGAAGCCAGAAGTGTCCTTAGAGATCATCTTCATGGGTGCAAGGGGAGGGCATGCCCCCTCCAGACTCCCTGCCCCCACTCCAGCCACTGTGCTACCTGGGCATCAGGAGTGAGGAGCTCCCCGTCCTCAGGCCCCCTTCCCCTCTGTCCACATCGAAAAGTGGACCTGCCACCCACAGAAGCAGGGCCTGCCCTCCCCCACCCCTCCATCTCCTCCCATCTCTCCCCCTTCCTGGCCAACTTCTGAGCTCTGGTGTGTGACACCAGTGCGGGGGGGCAGCGGGGGGGCGGGGAGGTGAGCTGGAGGTGCCAGTTTGGGCTCCTGATAAACTCAGAAGTCAGCCGGCGTGAAATGAAGAAATATGGCTCCCGGTAAATGTTTATTTTCTATCAGAAATTAGCAAACCAAATGTAATTAAAAACAACTCTGTGTGTGCCTTCTCCACTCCCACCCCCAACCCCAAGTCTAGAAAATGACATCTCAAAGTACTGAGTCATAAAGACCGTGTCCTAATTAGCAGGCTGCCCCTGCGGCTAAGGCCACCTCCCTCAGACTCCCCAGGAAGTGGCTGGTACCCCGCAGGGGCCAGACCTATGAAGCCTCTGCTGGTCCCCTCTCTCCTTCGGCCCTCATCCAGGTCTGAAGAGCTTGAACCCTGAGCAGGGCCCAACAAGGTTGGAGGGACAGCAAAACACACCTCTCATCAGTGAGTCTGATGGGAGAGGCAGGACCCCAACCTCCTCCTCTGCCTGGCAACCACCTGTCCCTGGGGAAGCAGCTGGGGTTGCTCATTGAAAAAATAGCTTTGGGAAATCAGCAGAACCTGATTCCCTCACTTTCTAGCCCTGTGACCTTGGACAAGTCCCTTTAATTCTCTGAGCCTCAGTTTCTCTATCTGTAAAATGAGGGGTTGTGAGGCCCCCCTTGCAGATTCACCAGATGTGTAGTGAGCCCCTACTATGTGCAGGACACATACAAAACAAACATACAAAATCCCTGCTCTCAGGATTTACCTTCTGCAGAATGTGGTAAAGTGTGTAGCACACAGTAGGTGCTCAGTAGTCAAGAGTGTTCTCTCTCATGGTCTCCATTCATCACCAGGCTGACAGAGTAGTCCTGGCAGCGTTGTCACCACCTAGTCTGGGTAATAGTTACCACTCTTTATTGAGTGCCTACTCTGTGCCTGGCACTGTGCTAGGCGCGGCTCCTCCAGTGTGGCTCAGCTCGCTAACGGGCTGGCCTCCAAGACTAAGGCCTGTGCTGCCGCAGGATGGGCACCAGCCCAACTCCCAACGGCCAGCACCTGCAGCTCTTTGCCTGCTCACTCTCTGGAGCAGCCCAAACCATCCTGCTGTGCTCACAAATGACACCTCCTCTGGGAAGCCTACCCTGATTGCTAGAGCCTGCTCGACTCTGCCCCATGGAATCTGGCTTCCTTCAGCTCTGTGTAGACTCTGCTTTGACACTTGGCACAGACCTCCTGGTATTCGAAGTTCTATTTCACATGTCCAACTTCAGTTCATCATGTGGATTGATTCTTCCTTCCTCCCCCACTTATGCCACCCAAAGTTTGGGGTTCAAATTGTGGCTCTCTCACTTAACAGCTGCGTGACCTGGGCCAAGTGATTTAACTTCAACTTCACTGAGCCTCAGTTTCCTCATCTGAATACCATGGATGATAATAATAGGAATTTATTTCATGCCTGTTTCAAGAAATAAAGGACATGAGGCAGATAAACTATTTGACAAGTTGCCAGGCACATTGTGAGGGAAGGAGACAGCTGTGCCCTCCTAACTGATAATTCTTATATGGTCTTCCCAGCCCCCACCACTCTCCTGGGACTGGCATACCCCTTCTTCTGGGGGATGGACCCCACCGGTCCAGCTCTGAGATCCTGGTAGAAAGCATCTATCAGGCACCTCCCCCCACCGTTGGCCATAGATGACCAGTTGAGGAGTTAGCCTGTGCCCAAAGCAGGGCCAATCAGAATTCTTCCCTGGGATTCTTCAAATTGAAGCTGGGAGACACGAGAGAGAAAGCCACAGTGCCTGCCATGTGGAGGAAGAGGGTCTGAGAGACTTCAGTCAACAGGCAGAGAGGTAGAAACCAGAGGGGAAAACGACAGAAAGTTTTGGCAGCGTTTGAGTCCTGGGATCCAGTTGTCACCAAGGCTCTCCTGCCTGCTCGGCCCTCCCTTCCCTTGATTATGAGAGATATTCTGAATCCTTCTCATAAGTCCCCCCCCTCTCCTTTTTAATTTTTTTTCCCCTTAGTTCAGTCATTTAAGCTGGGTTTCTGTCATTTGCTCCCCATCCAGTAGTTCTGGCCAACAGAGAACTCCCAGGAAACCATCGTTCTGGAATCTGCCCGAGAACAAAAGGGACAGGACTTTGTGAATGGAGAAGGGGAGGTGAGAGGGCCTCTGGGCATGTCCTCAGAGTACTTCCTGTTTTCCTTCCTCACAAAGGATACAGTGAAAAGAAACTGTAGCCCCAAAGAAGGCTGATTAGTGATCAAGAAAAACTCCCCAATGCCATGAGCATGAAGTTCAGAAGCTGAGAGTGTATATTTATTGCCATGATAAGTTAGTGGAGGGCAGCATGGGGTGGGGGGGGGCTGGTCATGAAGTACTCTAGAACCTTGACCTCAGGTGGGGTGTCATTGCCCCTTTCTACCCACTGGCCACAACTGAGTGGCTGGGGGCACTCCTGGGAGGCAAGGGGGTGGGCAGGGGCCTCCATGGAGCCAGCCCAGGAGAGGCTGCTGGTTTATTGTCTGCGTATCTTTTCACTCCATTCTCCAGACTGCTCAAGGAAAATTACTTCCCTAATTGGCTCTTCTCTCCAACAAGCTGTAATGAGGCTAAGCTTCATTCCAAGGGTGCTTAACCACCCTCTGCCATCACTGGATGCCATCTGCAGCCCCTGTCACAGTCACTGCCCAAATTAGAGGGGGTTAGGAGCAGGGGGGAAGACCAAATATTCTCGCCTGCACTGGTGTCAGAAGCCAGGCACTGCTCTGGTCCTGAGAAAATAAAGGGACCAGGAGACTTGCCCTCAGGGGATTCCAGATTTAAGAAGGCTGGGCGGGAGGAAGAGACACAGCCTTGCCTTAGAGAAGCCCCGGTCTAGGGGGGGAGGTACATCACAGCCCTCAGAAAGCCCCAGTATGACGGGGAGACAAAATTCTGCACTCAATAATTTCCAGACAGGGTGGGGGAGACAGCCCCGCCCTCAGGGAGCCCCAGTCTGAGGGGAGACACAGCCCTGTCCTCAGGGGGCCCAGTCTGAGCAGAGACACAGCCCCGCCCTCGGGGAGCCCCAGTCTGAAGAGGCCATATAAGCACTGTCCTTGGATTAGGAAATACTATTTTTTCCTTGGGTCACTTACCCATTGGACAAGTACTTATTGAGCATCTACTGGGTATCATGCTGCATTTCCAGCACTGGATTGAAGAAATAAGTCTAAAGAAAAAGAATAAAGGCCCTGCCCTTGTGGAGCTCACACGGTATTAAGAAGGAAGCATTACCCACTTTCCCACAACCTCCATTGCCAGACCCAGCTCCAAGTATTTAGACTTGGGCTGCTGCAGGCCGCCTTGCGGGAGAGGCTGGTTTTATTAAATAGGATAAAACTAAACTCCTATAACAGAGAATCCAAAATGCAAGTAAGAGAATTATAATTTCCTCGATGCAGTTTGAGTGCCAGGGTGGTAAGAAGCTCTTCTCTAAAGGGGATGTGGAGACCCTGACTATACGCTCGCAGTCTGATGGCCTCCATCACTTCCCACCACATCTCACAGAGAGAGCTTAGTCCCATGGTTCGTGGGTGCAAGGGAGGTTGAGAACAATGTGCAGCTGGGCAGCCATGTGCTGCTGGGCTACTGTCCCATCACCGAGGGAGAATGGTTTGGGTTGTCAGCTAGCAATCTACTCCAGTATGAGACTTCATTTTCCCTGACATTCAACTATGCAGTCAGCTCCTGGGGTCAACGATCTCATCCACTTTACCTGGGCCCACACCTGGTACAGCACCGGGCACTCAAAATACCTCTCAATTCATATGTTGATTCAGACCTAGGAAGCTGATATTATCAATTCTCTACTGATGTGTGCCAAACTCAGGGGCTTCAAACAAGAACCATCTTATTTCCTCTCAATCCTGGGAGTCAGCAATCTGGGCTGGGTTCTTACCAGGGATTCCTCATGTGGCTGCGGTCAGTGGCTTGACTGGGGCAGGATGTTTTCAGGTGAACTCACTTACACATGTCTGGAGGTTGGTGCTGGCCGTCAGCTGGGCCTTGTTGTCTCCAGCATCTAGCAGGATAGCTCAGCAAGAAAGCGCGAAGAGGGCTTCCCTGGTGGTGCAGTGGTTGGGAGTCCGCCTGCCGATGCAGGGGACGCGGGTTCGTGCCCCGGTCCGGGAGGATCCCACATGCCGCGGAGCGGCTGGGCCCGTGGGCCGTGGCCACTGGGCCTGCGCGTACCAGAGCCTGCGCTCCGCAGCGGGAGAGGCCATGGTGGTGAGAGGCCGGCGTACCGAAAAAAAAAAAGAAAGCGAGAAGAGAAGTTGCAAGGCCCTTGAGTCTTAGGCTTGGCCGTTGCCCATGACTTCTGCTGTATTCTGCTGAGCAAAGCCAGCCCAGATTCAAAGGCTGGGGAAGCAGTCTCTGTCTCTTGATGGGAGGTGTGGCAAAGAATCTGTGGCCAGTTAAAACCTGGTTGTCTGGGACTTCCCTGGTGGTCCAGTGGTAAAGAATTTGCCTTCCAATTCAGGGGACGTGGGTTCGATCCCTGGTTTGGGGAACTAAGATCCCACATCCTGCGGGGCAACTAAAACCCGCGCACCACAACTACTGAGCCCGCATGCCACAAACTGTAGAGCCCATGCACTCTGGACCCGGGGCGCCACAACTAGAGAGAGACAACCCGCAAACCACAAATAGAGAGAAGCCCGCACTGCAACAAAAGATCCTCACACCTCAGTGAGGACTCCGCATGCCGCAACTAAGACACGATGCAGCCTAAGTAATCAAAGAAAATAAATAAATAAATAAAATCTGGTTGTCTATTGCTGCATAACAAACCACTCCAAAACTAAGTGGCTTAAAACAATGACGGTATTTCTTTTGCTCATGAATCTTCAAATTGGACAGGGTTTGTGGGGACAGATCATCTCTACTCCACCAGCACTTCAAGCAAGGGTGGCTTGAAGGATGGGGGTGAAATGATCTGAAACTCACTCAGGTGACTGGGAGCTGATGTTGGCTCTCAGCTGACAGCTACCTGGGGCTGCCATCCTGGACACCTATATGTGGTCCCTCTCTGCGGCTTGTGCTTTCTCCCAGCATGGAGATGGGTTCCCAGGGAGAGTATCGAGAGTCGGACAGAAAGAGATTGGCAGATAGATGGACCCAGGCAGAGCTGTATCACATTCTCTTGGTGGAGGCAGTCACAATCTACCCAATTTCGAGAGGAGAGAAAATAGATTCACTTTTACATATATATATATTTTTTTAAATTTATTTTTGGCTGCGTTGGGTCTTTGCTGCTGTGTGCGGGCTTTCTCTAGTTGTGGCGAGCAGGGGCTACTCTTCGTTGCGGTGCACGGGCTTCTCACTGCGGTGGTTTCTCTTGTTGCGGAGCACGGGCTCTAGGCATGTGGGCTTCAGTAGTTGCAGCGCGTGGGCTCAGTAGTTGTGGCGTACGGGCTTAGTTGCTCCATGGCATGTGGAATCTCCCAGACCAGGGCTTGCACCTGTGTCCCCTGCATTGGCAGGCAGATTCTTAGCCACTGCGCCACCAGGGAAGTCCCCAAAATAGATTCACTTTTGATGAGGAGTGGTCAGGTCCTGGAAGAAATATTGCTGAGGCCAATTTTGCAAAATACAATCTAGCACACACTCCTGATTCTTCATCCATGTACCAAATTCCTGTGGTGCCCAGGACTGCCAAACACAGAGTGAGGACCATTCACACAGAGTCTCTGCTTCCCAAAGGAAGTGAGTCACTTTGAAACCCCAAGCGTGAGAGACTGACAGCCTATCTTCAGAGGCATCAGAAGGGGGCCCGGGGGAGATGCCAGTACTGATGCCTGTCACACCCAAGAACAAAGAGAGAGTTCACATTTCAGCAGGCAGGATTCTCATTAGAACCTAAGAAGGCTTTTTTTAAATTAATTAATTAATTAATTAATTAATTTAGGTTGTGCTGGGTCTCGCTGCGGCACATGGGATCTTTGTTGTGGCACATGGACTTCTTAGTATGTGGCACGTGTACTTAATTGCGGCATGCATGCGGGATCTAGTTCCCTGACCAGGGATTGAACCCAAGTCCCCTGCATTGGGAGCACAGAGTCTTACCCACTGGACCACCAGGGAAGTCCCCAGGAAGGGTTTTTCTAAGCACAGATTTGTTCTGAGAGACATGCTCTCACTTGCCATCGTCACTGTTCTCCCTTCCTTCCTTCTACATCACTGGTTCAGTAGGGGTAGTCCACGTGAGAGGACAGGTGGGCCAACACACAGCCCCCCAAACGTAATGTCATTGGTGCTCTTTGCTTTTTGGTTTGGATGCCTGTCTGGGCAGAGGAGGTGCTCACAAAAGTGTGTTGGATGTGAATGTCTAGACTTGCCTTATTCTCCCACTAGATCATGAGCTCCTGAAATGTGGGGCCTCGGCACATGGCACAGTGCTTTCTACAAAGTATGTGTTTATACATGTTTGATGAATGAACAAGTGAATGAATGAGTGAAAAAATCAATGACTGCTAATTGCCCCCCATATCTTTTCTCACTTTCTTTTACAGTAAAACAAAAATTATAATTTATTGCTAGACACATAGCAATGTAGAATAGAGCATACGTTTCCCAGTCTCCTTTGTAGCTGGGACGGGCCAGAACTTTGTAGCTAGTTCTGGCCAATGACATGTGAACAAAAAAGTGTGGGATATGTTAACTTCCAGATCACACCTTCGAAAGAGAGAACAAGGCCCTCTTGCCTTTCTCCCTTACCTCAAGCTGAGATGTGATGCAGTGGGGACACCTTGAACCATGTGGACAAGAGAACACCCCAGGGCTGGTGAAGCAATGAGCTAGATGGATCCTGGGTCTCTGACATCTCAGAGCTGCCACCCCAGCCCTTGACTACTTACACTCAGACTATTTTGTGAGAGAGAAATAAATTCCTATTTAACTTAGCCACTGTTACATGAGGTCTCTGTTAGAACATCCGAACTGCTATCCTAATCAATTCAGTAAGAAGGTGAATACATGCATGAGTGAATTTGTGAGTAAGTAAATGACCAACTGAATGAATGTCTAAATTGTGCTGTTATGGTGACAGCAAAATAATAATAATAATATTTATAAAGCTTTAACAATTATGACACTTGTTTACTTAACAAGTAGTATGAAGGGGTCATGGGGTGGTTTCAGGAATGACTCAACAGCTCAAACAATCATTAAGGACCCCAGGTTCATTCTACTTTTCCACTCCACCATCTTCAGAGTGTTGGTTTTTATCATTGTGCTTGGTGCCTCATGGTCATAAGGTGGCTACCACTGTGCCAGGCATCATGAGCTCACACAATCATGCCCACGGGCAGGAAGCAGGATGAGGGCCAGGGTGGTGAGATAGGATTATTCTTCAGAGTTTCCTTCTTTCAACAGGGAGGAAAACCTTTCCCAAAAGCTCCCAGCAGACTTCCTCTTGTATCTGTTGGTCATAACTGGGTCACATAAGCCAGCTCTAGCTGCAAGGGAGGCTGAGAAATGAGTACCTCAGTTTTTCAAGCTCTATGGTGGGAGGTGGGCAAAAAAGAAGGGAGTTACTGTGACATCAGTAACCAGCAATGTCTGCAACAGTGACTAAGTGGATGAATGAGTGAATAAATGAACAAATACTACATAGTAAAAATAAATGCTACTATGTCCTCTCAGGGTCAGAATCCAAGAAGGGAGAAGCAGACAATGGAGGGAAAGGGATAGAGATGCTCCTGTTTTGTTTTTTTTTAATTGAGGTATAACCAATTTACAATGTTGTGCCAGTTTCAGGTGTATAGCAAAGTGAATTTTCCATACAAATACATATATCCACTCTTTTTCTCCTTGGGTTTAGAGGAAAGAAGGAGGTCAGAGTTTCTGCAGTCAGAGTGGGTGGAGAGGATGGTAGGCTCAGAAATGACTAGATGGATCCAGAGTGGACAGGGAACCTGGAAGCTGGGCGGGGTGACCCACATGACAACAGGGGAGAGAGAGAAATCCACCCTGGCCTGAAGATGATGTAATTCCTGGAAAAGGGAACAGGGCTCAGTCAAACCTAAGAACCTGGACAGAGCCTGGGGGACAGACAAGGGTGCTGCGTCCCAGATGTGGTCAGTGGCCCTCAGATTAAATGTGTGTTGCAGGAATCTATCCTCTGCTAACCCAGAGAGACAAACAAACAATGATTCTGGCTATGAGTGATGGTCCTTCATGCCCAAATCTTTACCCTAATAGCAAATAACACTGGAAGTCAGAGCTTTAGGACCCTAAGAAAATCAATCAATCCAAACTCCTTCCATTTTACAGGTGGGAAGATTGAGGCTCAGAGACAGGAACTAAAGAAAGTCCATGGCAAAGCCTGGGCCAGAACCCAGGTGCCAGGACCCCAGTGTCTGCCCCTCCCATTGGGCATTACATCGCTTCTCAAGGCAGAGCCACGGCCTCAATGGAGTGACTCAAGGGAGACAGCCTGGGGTTCCCCAGCCCATTCTGAAATGTTGGAGTGGGGAACAGAGCCCTCACCCCCATTCTGCCACAGCCTTCCCCCCACCATCACACAAGATGCAGAGGGTTGGTAGGGGACAATGGCTGGCCAAGAGGGGGTGACCTGCCTGCAAAGTACTGAGCTCCTGGCCACTGGCACAGTTTGGGCAGGGCTGGAGGGGTATTGTAGGGAAGACTCTGGCCAGCCGTGGAGGGGGTGACCAGAGGTTCTCTTCAGCGCTGAATCTCCAGACTGAGTCAGTTCTCACCAGCCAAGAGGGGCCGGGCCCTGCTCAGGTCTGGTGGCAGCAGACACCTCTGCCAGCCCTGGAAGCTGTCCCCATGGTGACAGGTAGGTGAGAGAGAGGCAAGAGGAGAGATGTCTGGAGGCTTCTAAAGGGGTGACTCTGTGCCAGCAGGGGTGTGGTTAAGGCCACAGCGGAGGGGGCTCCCACAGAGGCAGGCTGCTCACTTCCCTCAGAGACTGGGGGTCTGGACAGAGTGTCGGAGACAAGGACTCCCACCTCACCACCCCACCATCACTTCTCCACAGGCCAGGAGGCACCAGACGCTGCACTTGCCTCCTGCCAGAGTCCCCACCGCGGTAGCAGCCTGTGTGGGGGGGAGATTGACCTGCTCTGCTTCTCAAGTTTTAGACAAAGGAAAAGGGCCTCAGATTCCCATTTCAGCAGGAGGGGAAATGGGAAATTTTCACCACCCTCCTCCCCCATCTTGTCCCCATCTCTGGACCTAGGGTGAAGAGGTGAAGGGACGTCTCTGAGACCCAGTTAGGTCCTGCCTCCCACCCACTTCCACCCTCACTCCAGGAGAGGATGTCCAGGGTTGGCCAGTGACCTCCTGGAAGACTTCTGGGTTTACTATGCTGTCCCCACCACCAGGGTAGAAAGGCCAGGCTGAAGAGGGCTTTTCTGATGCCTCTGGGGAGCCATGGAGGGGAGGAGCTCCTCCCCGCATCCTTGTAGCTGCCATCCCCCAAACCCCCAAGTCCACATGTAGCCACCTCCCACTCGGAAGCCATCCTCCCTGAGGACTGTCCCTCTTTCCTCCTCTGTCTTTGGCTCAACACTGATGTCACCCCACCCTGCTAAGACCCCCTGCTTTAGGTCTCAGCCAGACCCCAGTGGGTCCCACTCATCTCCCACCACACCACTGGCACAGCTGGCATCTGCCCGCCAGCGCCCCACAAGGACCCTGGCCTGCCCCTTGGCAGGGGTGGGCCCCAGTTCAGGGATTGGGGGTGCGCCTGGGTAACAGGGGTCCCCAGTGCTGGGAAGGGGGACATAGACAGAAAGGTGCTCAGTCCCACAAACAGAAACAGGGCTATGTCGTTGGGGTTCCCATTGACCCCTTTGGGGGAGCCCCCTTTCTCAGGAACACCCCACCCCCTCACTTCATTCAATCCCAGAGCTGGAAGACCCTTTAAGTTTAAAGTTCCCCATCCTGTCCCCCAGTTTACAGGGAAACGGAGGCCCAGATGGGGCTGGCTTACTGGAGGTCACAAGCCAGAATTTGGGTCCAGGCATCCCTGTCCCTCCTCTCAGCGCTCTTTCTACTTCCTGGGCTCGGTCTCTGTCTCTCTCCACCTCTCCTCAACCCCTCTCTCTCCCTCTCTCCCGTGGAAGCAGGACACCTTCTCTGACCCCAGTCTTGAGGCAGAGATCAGCACAGGCCTGGATGCTTCTAGTCAAGGGTCTGAGAGTTTCCAAGGGTCTTTCTGCCACCTGAGTCGGGAAGGAGTCTGGGAAGGGCCCAGAGGCAGTTCTTGCCCATCCCCTCCAGGCCCTGTCCAGGCCACACAGGCCAGCCCTCCCACTCGCCCCGCCCAGTGGGTGTGTTTGTCCACACACTCACCTTGGCCGGAGTGAAGCCTCATTAAATGGCCCTGCATTCATGAGAGGGAGGGAGATGCCAGCACTGCACGGGGGCTGCCAACACCACGGCGCCCAAAAGAGGGCATGCACACGCACTCACCCACGTGCCAACACCCATGCACGCGTTCACACACTCACACATGCACAGGGCTTGGGCATACCTCAAATGTTAGTGTTTGTTGCTGCGAGTAGTGTTATTCTTTCTCCTTGGGATTTCTCTTAGTCAAAACCTGGCTTAACAACCCACCTCCTCACTCCCGATCAATGCAGGCCAATTCTTCTCCCTTTCTTTCCAACTATCTGTTTTTATTTGAATACATCAGCAGGAAAAAGATTTCGAGGCCTAAGTTCAAAGCCCTTTCCCAATCTCTGTGATGTGTAGTTATAAAAATAATGCTAAGAACAGAAAGTGACCTTTATGTATAATCTATAGTCCTTGATGACTTCTGGCTTTTCTTTTCTCGAGAAAATAGATTTTTTCCTGGTTATTAAAAATAATACATGTGCTTGTAAAAGTATTCAGACAATACAGAAAAGTCTAAAGATATGAGTCAGAAGCATCTGAAATTTCACCACTGAGAGAACGACAGATAACCTGGTGAATATTCTTCTGGACTTAAAAAAAAAATGCACACACACACACAAGTACACACAGATATTTTTATATTAAAAAATGCCAGAGTAATAAGCATGCTCTTTTCTAGTCTGCCTTTCTCTCTCAACAATACATTATAGACATCTCTAAATGGCAGCAGCGACGTTCACTGCGTGGACAGTTGGCACTCGCAGCCTCTCTGACTCACGCTCTACTCTACTTCTCACCACCTCACAGTCGAGAGTGAATTGGTGGATGTCCTGGGAGGTGGGGACACTGAGAGTGGGGCTCTACTTAGCACAGCATGTGTAGGTGGAATGGGGCCTTGCAGAGTGCTGAGTCCATTCGGCCGAGATTTGGCTGGCCTCAGGAGGCCTCAGAGAAATGGGAAACTCAAAATATTTTTAAAGACCAGAACTACTAGAGAGACAGGGTGATGGATGGAGTGGTAGGATTTGCATTTGCGGGGGGGGGGGGGGCCTGCCAAGTTGACCTCAGAGCACAGAGACCTGCTGGGTGCTGACAGGGCTCCATGCCCAGGAAAGGTGAATTTGGGAGCAGGCAGTTCAAGAAGCAGTGTGGAGGGATACCTCCATGCGGGGTTGGGGTGAGTTCAAGAAGAGTTTCGGCTTTTTTCTTGGATTTATTTATACCCAACCTCTTTCTAAAAAGGTATTATAGTAGCTTTCCACAAAGGACATATGCAAAAAGGTCAGGCAGCTAGAAATAGAAAATCAGGCCCGGGAACAATTTCCATCTGAAGTGAAGGGCCACACAGGAAAGGGCCCTGCTTTTCCCAGCTCCTGGGGATGAACCGGTGAGAAAAGCAGAATGATCCCAAAGGGGAGGAAGAGGAGAGGATCTGGCTGACATAAACAAACACTGCACCAAAAGTCAGAAATCTTGGGCTTCCCTGGTGGCGCAGTGGTTGGGAGTCCGCCTGCCGATGCAGGGAACACAGGTTCGTGCCCCGGTCCGGGAAGATCCCACATGCTGCTGAGTGGCTGGGCCCGTGAGCCATGGCCGCTGAGCCTGCGCGTCCGGAGCCTGTGCTCCGCAACGGGAGAGGCCACAACAGTGAGAGGCCCGCGTACCGCAAAAAAAAAAAAAAAAAAAAAAAAAAAAGTCAAAAATCTAGATTCGTCTCCAGGTTCTTCCCCTTCCTAATTGTATGAGCTTGGGTAACCACAGCATCTTTCTGAGCCTCAGTTTCCTCATCTGTAGACACGAAAGTAAAAATATCTGAGTCACCACAAGTGCATAACACAAGACTCCGTTCCTGGAAATTACCTGACCCACCTGTACAATTTGCATTGAGACCCGCCCTTGGATGGGATCAACTTCATGGTGCACACCCTGCATAACTGTACCCCTGGGAATAGATCATCATTAGAGGAGGAAAGAGAGGGAAGAACCAAGGAAGTACGTTTATGGTGCCTGCCAGCCCCTTGCCCTTCTGAAGTGGGTCCACGCACAGTCTCTCTGAAGCAGTGGCCCACAGGCAGCCATGTTTTATATTCATGACCCCCTCCTCCAACCCAGTGGATTGGATCAGGGGTGGCACTTAACCCAAGGGCAAGTTATCAACAGGTTTCCCAGGGATGTACGTATGACCGGGCACAAAATGGTGGGCCAGTCGAGTGGGCTCTTTCTCTCGAGAACTTGAGTCTGTGAATGCTGGGAGCTGTCACTGGAAGGTTGTGAGGGAGACTTAGAGCTGGAGATGTCTGGAAAGCAGAAGTCATGAAAGCGCAGACACTATGAGTCAGGAGAGAACTGCATGGGTAAAAAGAAGCAGATGCTGGAAAGTGGCTGAGTCACGCCAGGGTGGTTAGCGACTGCTGTTGTAACAAACCATCGCTAACCTCAGGGACTTAAAACAACACTTATTTTATTTTACCCCATGACTTCATGGGTCAGGAATTTGGGCAAGCTGGGCTGGGCAATACTTCTGTTCCCTGTGGCATCAACAGAGGTGTTCAGCTTGTGGATGGGCTGGTCTGGAGGGTGCAAGGCAACTTCATGCCCATGTCCGGTGCTTTGCAGGAGACGGCTGGAGGTCTGGACTGAGCTGGGATGGTCTACTAGAGCCCTTCACGCAGCCTCTCCAGCATGTCGGTCTTGGGGGAGTTGGATGCCCTACATGCTGGTTCAGGGCTCCCAGAAAGAACATTCCAAGAGGCCTGAGCTGAAGCTGCAAGGCATCTTCAACTCAGAATGTCACATTCTATGGGCCAAACAAGTCACCAAGACCAGTACAGATTCAAGGGGAAGGGAATTAGAGTCCTGTTCCCTATAGGTAGGATAACAAAAGATTTGTGGCCATCTTTACTCTGCCAGGTGAGGAGCCATAAACTCCTAAAACTACCTTGAATGCAGAATACCCATCTGGTTTAAGAAATTCATCCCTGTTATGGCTCTTGTGTTTGGCTTTCTGAGAAAGTCTGTCCCCCTCACTACACAGAGCCTCACAGTAGTGCTCCTGTACTTGAGTGAGGTCGAGTGAGTCTCTCTTCCTGGTACCCAATGAGCCAACCCGAAGCAGTGGTGGGCTCCAAGCTCCAGAAGAGAAATCCCAGGTGTGGCAGCAACAAGTTACCCAAGGTGTGAGCTGACAAAGGTGGGCATGGAGCCTGCAGTCTTGTCACCTTTCTGACCCTGTTTGCCCATCTGAAACAAGGAAATGAAACTCTCTGCTCTACCTACCTGTTCCTACCGAGTAACACGATAAAGTCTCTTCCTGTTCTTTGCCTGATCTCCCGGTAGTTCATATCATGACACATCTGCCCTTGATTTGGGATCATGTCACAAACCTTCACAGGGAAGTGAACGTTCCCCATCACTGCCTGTCCCCATGACCTTGGCAAGCCTGTTTCTCCCAAGGAAAGCATAGGAGTAGATGATTGAAATAAGTGACTTTAAGGACATCCCAGCTGTGAAATTTTAGCATTCTGAGAGGTCTGGGAAAAGGGAAAGGTTGGCACAAAATGATTTGGGGGCAAGTGGGCAGCTAACTGGTGGTGAATAAGGGAGGCCAAGTAGAGTGCAGAGTGGGGCTCACAGGGCCAGGACAGAAACAGAGATTGGGGGTTGGGGGTGGGCAGTACAAGGGTATAGGAGGGATGGTGGGGCTGGGTGTTGAGAAGGGAAAGGGCAGAGTTCTTACAGGTAGTGGATCAATTTTATTCCTCCTTCTTTGTCTTCCTTCCTCTTCCTTGAGCCTTCTAAGTTTTTTTCACCCCTCGTGGCCTGTGCGTACTCTGTTTCCTCTGCTTGGAAGATTCCCTCTGCCCCCCAAAGGCTAACTCCAATCATTGTTTAGGTATCTTCTAAATGTCTCTTCTTCAGAGAAGACTTCCCTGGAGCCCCAACCCAGATAAGACCCTCCTCTTACCTTTTTCCAGAGCACCAATTTCCCTCACAGCATTAATTGTGCTCATAAGGATACATTTCCCAGTGCAATTATGAGCTTAGTGTCCACTAAACAGGAGCTTCCACGAAGGCAGCATTTAGGAGTTAGTTGGGTTGGGCACCAGGCTGCAGGTCCCCACTGTCCACGCCACAGAGCAGGAGCCATGATGTTGGGGCCGAAGGGAAGAAGGGCTCCCTCCAGGGGCCTGAGGGGAAACCCCAGGCTCTCACCCATACCCCCTCCAGGCCCAGCCCACCTGCCGCCAACACACACCGCCTGACCCGGAGCACTAGAACACCGCAGCTTTATTGATTGAAACAACCGCGTCCGCAACTAGAGGTTACATCTGGGGGGTGTGGGGGGGAAAGGGGAACAAAGAGGGGGCAGAGGCTGGGGCGGAGACAGAGAGCAAGGCAAAGGGGTGAGGATGGGGTCATGTGACTAAAACAACCCCAGTCCCTTTCACCCGTTAATGAGGGTCTCCGGTTGTGCTTTTTACCTTGGTGGTAGGGTGGGCCTGGGCACGGAGGGGTTGGCTTTCTCCCAAGTCTGGAGGCCGCAGGGCTGGAGCAGTCCCCTCCCTCCCCTGCCCTTTCTCCTGGGTTGGAGGTAAAGGCCTTGGTGAGCTGGCTACCCTGGGGCAGGAAGGATGCTTGGAGGCCATGGGTGCAGAGGGGCCAGCAGAGTTGTGCTGAGATGGTGATGATGTGAGCATCTGTGGGGGGATGCCAGGAGCGAGGGCATTCCTAGGGGTGCCCCTGGGAAATGAATGCAGGTGACATGAGGGGAGGGGCTGGTGGTGGGCAAGGGCCATCTCTCTGGACCTCAGCTTTCTCACCTGTACAGTGGGGACACTGGATTAAATGGTCTCTAAGGTCCCTTCCAGCTCTAAGGGTCAAGGGATCCCCAGGAAAGAGTGGTCCTTCTGCCCTAACACACACCCTCACACACACACACACACTCTTACTCAGGCATACACCCTCTCTCTCTCACACACACACACACACCCCCTCTCATCCACGCACACACACAGCAGCACTGACTCAACAGAGAGGGGGTGCTATCCTGCCTTTGGAATTGAGGAGGGCTCCCCTGAACCCAGAAACTCAACCAGTGGCCCTACAGGGACCCTCCAATGCAGGTTCACCCACCCCATTCCTGAGGACCCTGAAAATACCCCCGTCCCCCTTGAGCTGTCCAGAGAGAGGAAAACACAAGGATTTGCCCTGCTCCCCCAGGTTCCTCTGGTCCTTAGGGGGAAGTCAACAGGATAAGGACACCAGGACACATTGACCTTCATTCCCAGCCCAGGCTCATGTGAAGACAGAGGGGAGGGGAAAGAGAGTCCCTTTCATCTGGGAGCCTGGGGGAGGGCAGCAGCCACAGCCAGTGTGGGCAAAGGGCGTCAGCCTCCGTGTGGCACCCAGGCTTGACCTGGGGCAGGAGGGGCCGTGGCCTGGGATGCGGGGCCAGAATTGGGGGCAGGGAGACAGTACCTCTCCCAGTGCAGGGCCCAGTAACATCTGTAACATCTGTACCGGCACCCAGAGAGAGGGATGTTTGACCAAGCTCCTCCTTGCTGCCTGGCATGAGCAGTGGCCAGAGGTGTGACAACCCCAGGACTGTAGTACCTGGCTTCCAAGGCTGGCTCCACCTTAACTGTCTGTGTGACCTGGGGCAAGTCCCTCCCCCTCTCTGGGCTTAACTCTCATTCTTACCATGAGAAGTTAGGATCTCTATGCCCCATCCCAGCACCGACAGCCTGAGCCAGGGGCTTTCACTGAGCATAGGGAGAGGGCAAAGTGAATGAGAAAGAAGAGTCAGAGCTATCCCAGAGAGGGCAGAGGCGGAAGGAGCGTCCCAGGAGCAGGGGGCTTAGTCTGCAGGCTTAGCTCGGCACCCCGGGTGGCCGTCTATGGTTCCAGGGGCAGGACAGCCAAGCTGAGGCTCCCTGTCTCTTACCTGTACAGCACCTGGCCCCAGGAGTCCCTTTGTCCCCCAGACACCAAGCTGGAGGGGACAGGGGTAGAGGACCCTAACACCCTGAGGGCTGACCCTGGACTCCCTGTTTTAAGGCCACAAAATGCCTCAGCCACCCTGACCCAGAGGGTGAGACTGCCACTGGGGAGATGCACTGGATCCAGCCAGGCTGGTCTCCCCCGGGCTGGGGGTCCTCATGGGCCACCAACCAACACATGGACACTGATACCCACTGGCACACAGACACGCATGGCACAGGTGATGCTGACACAGAGGTGCTGACTCATAGGCACACAAACACTGACTCACAAGTCACCCAGGGACACACAAGGACACTCATTCCTTGCAGGACCCCCCACCACACACACACACAGGCTAGCACCCCCCTAGGTGCTCGCATCACACACTGTTAATGTCAGCACACACTGACACCCACATCCGCTGCAGACCTGCTGGCACATGCAGACACACGCAAGGTCCAAGGATCTCAGCGGCTCCCTCGGGCACTTTGTTAGCCCAGGTCAAGCCACCCTGGAGTCAGGGCTGCCCCGGTCCCACCCCAACCTCCCTCTGGAAGTGCTCCCTGGTGCTCCCCCACTCTGCACTCTCTGTCCACATGACCATGTCCCCTCTCTCCAAACAGACCAGAACTCAGAGGCCATGTGTATGTGCTTCAGCTCAGCTGACATATGCTGACTCCCTTTTCTGTATCCAGCTCTACAGATGTGGAGGTGAACAAGGGAGAGAGGGTCTCCATTATGGAGCAGCCAGAGCAGGGGACAGATGTATTCAAAGGTCATCTGAGGGCAGTAGGCATGGGGCAGCATGGAGCCCCAAGGAGGAAGCGCTCTGATCTCCAGCACCCACGTCAGCCGGGGCCCGGGGGAAGCACCTGGCAGGTGACAGGCCAGTGGTTCCTACTCTAGGGTTCTCCTGAGGAGCTTTCAAACATTTCTGATGCCAGGTTGCACTCCAGTCCAATTAAACTGGAATCTCTGGAGAGGGCCCCAACCATCGGTGCTTTCTAAAAGAATCTCTGGTGGTTCTATTCTGCTGGGAACCACTGATTTCTATAATCCATTCCGCTAGGCAAAGCCCGTTGAGAGATTTCCATAACAGACCCACTTGTGATGGGCATGCGGGTGGGATGGGGTCAGGGGAGGGTTGGAAGGCTCAGAGGAGGAGCTCACAGTCTAGTTGGGACAACAGACCCTGCACAGATGGGACAGTTAAGAAGCAATACCTGCAGAAAAATGGCAGCACGTTCTGGGAACCTGGAGCCACTCACTTCGGACAGAGGCCTTGGCTGGGCCGGGAAGGCAGCCACGCTGGTCGGGTATCAGGAGCCCCCACTCCAGCCCTGGCCTGGCCACCCACCAGCTGTTGGTGATGATGATAACACCAGCCTGGCAGAGCTGAGATGGGCAGCGCTTACTTTGGTTTCCTGCCTGCCTCCTGGCATTGCAGTGCTGCCTCTTCTCTGCAGCTGTCCCCACCAAATGCTCCAGGAGGAGCCCTGTGACACCTCCACCAAAGATGCCTTCATTTCCATAGGGTCATCTGTAAGCTCTTTGTCACCCATAGGGGATAAAAGGTAGAAATTCGGGTGGTAGCAGGCAGCTTGAGACTACAGAATAGGGCTGAAGTGGCATATATGGCCAGCACTCCACAAACATTCATGTCACAAATGAAGATGGACATACTGACCTACGCAGGCACTCACAAGAGACGGGGGTTAGACCCAGCCTCACATATGGATAACTGCACACGCAGATACATATTTGCACACACTCCTGCTAGAGATATACCCACAGTGGTACACAGACAACAGATGGGCCCACACATGCTCACACGTGCACACCCACACAGCCACATGCACACACACGTGATGACTCACCCTGGAAGGGGTTGGGCCTCCTCTCTCCCATGGACCGCTAGGAGGGGGGCTCAGGGATGATGGTGAGGAGGAGGTCTAGGTCCCATCATGTTCGTCTCAGTCTCCCAACCCAGGACCAAGGACACGGAGCCCTTTCCCAGTTTTGGGGCACAAGGCTCAGCTCCCAGGGAACATGGTGACCAGCAACTGCCCCACACACCACCCCCAGCCCTACAAACCCCTCCTCCTTCACTGACCCTGGGCGGGGAAGGGAACAGCCTATTAGACAGTGCTTTGCGGTGGAGGAGGACAGGGCAGCCCCCTACACACACCCCGTCCAGAGCACCCCTTCATGGCAAGTATATAAGAAATGGAGGTTCCACTCTACTCCTAAGATCAATGTCCAATATGGGGGCATGAAATCATAAAAGCAGGACTTCTCCTCTGCCCCTCTCGGAGCCAAGCCTCACCCCAGAAAATGGCTTGGCCACCACCCCTCCCCCCTGGCTCAGCTGGGGGCTGAGGTTAGGCCAGCCGAGCAGGGCAGGGACTGTGTTCTCAGGAATACAGCTGCTTGTGGGGCGGGGTGCAGTGGGATGGGGACGGTGGGGAAGGGGTCAGTCTCCAGACTGTCCGGGCCCAAGACCCTGCGCTAGGTCCCTTCGAAGGGGGCACAGTGAGGGGCGGGATATGACATCCCAGGAATGAATGGGTCAGGGGATATGGGTGGCCTGGGCTCTCCGGCTTCTGGCCTTCGCTCTGGGAACAGAGTTGTGTGCAGCTGGTGCCTCATGTCCTTTGTCGTTCGCAGAGTCAGTCCCGCTTGGCCCTCTATGACCCCGGCCTCCTCCATTCCAGGGGGCCCCAGAGTCCAGCCAAGGGCAGGGCTCCTGTGTCTGCTCCCCTTCTGGCTCCTTCTGGTAAAGCCACGGGGCTGAGCTCAGCCTTGAGTCAGGGACAGGGGAAGGTCAGAAACACACCGCAGGTGCAGCCAGGACAAGGCCTGTGTGGCGCCGAGGTCCCTGGAGTGGTGGATGCCATTCAGGCGAGTCCCGTCTCTGCAGCAAAGAAGATGCTGGCAGGTCAGATAGAAACTTGTGCTTTAATATATCTCTGTGTGTGTGAGCGTGGGTGTGTGTGTGCGTGTGTCGAACAAACGTCTCCGGGGCCTCAGTGCTGGGCCGCTGTCCTTGTTCTCTGCTCATCCTCACAGCCAATGCAGGCCCCCTCACTGGCGGGCGGCTCTGCCCCTGGACACCCCGGCTGGCATGGGGTCAGTCTTTGGTACGATGCGGACACTTTGGTGTGCCGGGGGCGGGGTGGGGGGGCCACGAAGCGCTCATCATCTCTGCAACGCCAAGAGGAAGATGGCCATGGGCCCCCAGAGCTGTGGGCGGGACTGCCAGGGGGCTCCACTGCCCGGCATCACCACCACTGTGACGGGAAAGAGAAGGGAGACAGGCCAGGGCTCCGGTCAGCTCAGCAGGGCCAGGGAGGGCTGTTCCTCTGCCCCCTCTCTGTGCTCACAGACACACTCGTAAGACATGAGGTGGTGTGCTCTGCCTGCTGGGTCCAAATCCTGGCTCTGTGGCTCACTAAATAAGACACAGAGCAATTCACTCAACCTCAGTGGCCTCAGTTTCCTCGTTTGTAAAATGAGTCTAATAGGAAGAGCCACCCAGAGGACTGTGAGAAATAAATGAGATCACGCATATACAGGTGTTGGTACCTTGCCTGGTACATCGTAATCACTTGGTAAACTCCAGCTGTTATTATTGCAAACATCTGGCCCTCAGTGGCGGAGGGGGAGGGGTACACATTCACACCTGGACACACACACACACACACACACACACACACACACACACACACACGGATGTACCTAGACACAGACGCTGCTACTGTAAACTTAGTAAGCTCACAGGAGGGTCTGGTGGTCTCATTGTCCTCCATACGGCCCACAGCCTGAGCCAGGGTGGGGCCCAAGGTGGGTACCAAACACATCAGCAGCTGTTCCCACAGTCACCAGCACATGCATCCCATCACCCAGCCACTCTGAACCCCAATTCAGACAGCAACGCCTCCCCTGACACAGGCACCCACCCACACAGTCCCCCAGAGATTCAGCACCCCCGCCCTCTTTCCATCCTGCACCTTTATTGGGATCCATCTGCTTCCTGGGACACTCTCCCTTCTTCAGTGTGACGTCATCTATGGCGATATCCCCCAGGTAGCCCGAGCCTCGAACCCCCTCAAAAATAATCTGGGGTGGGGTCAGAGAGCAGGGAGCAGGGATGAGGGAGGTTCTGCACCACAGACTCCCAGCCCTTAGCCTCCGTCTCCCTGGAAGGCCCCCCATCCCTGCAAGCTTTTCTCCTCAGCTCCCAGGAGCAAGCCCTGGGCCCTCCTGAGGGCTCCCCGGCTGGAGCGATGGCCCAGGGCCTGGAGAGCTGTGAGGAGCCCTGGGCCCAGCAGACTCACCTGGAAGGGCCCACTGGGGTTGATGGGCACATGCGCCTGCTGCCACACGTTGCCCTTATTGCCACTGAGGGACCAGGCGTGCGTGTCCAGTGCCCCTTTGTTCCGGGACCGCACCAGGAGGTTGAGGGAGCCTGTGGTGGGTGTGAGGAGAGGGGGCAGTGAGGGGGCACCCTCACCTTTCCCCATTCACCAGGCTCAACTCCCTACCACTGCCCGCAGCACAGTCCCCGCTGGGCAGGACATTCTCCCCATCGCAGACTGGCTCGGTGTCCTGTTATCCCAGAGGGGACCTCAGCATGGGAAAGAGAGGGGACAGCAGCAGGGCAGCAGGGCTTCCACTTATCGGGACGATTGGCAAATTCTCTTTCATTTCTTCCTTTCCTTCCTAATCAGCTAATTCCCCCCCCCACAGTCACTCACTCACACACACAAACACACCCACACACAGCACCCTTCCCCCTCTAGACAGGGGAGTTGTCCCAGGACACTGGGGCCCATATCTGAACACAGAGCAGGATTCCCGAAGCACGTAATGCACACGCTTGGTGGTACACGATACATGCAATGATTTCTGGAGGTACAGGAACGGACTTTAAAAATTTAACACTTGGAGGGTGGCAGGTGGGTGAAATGGGTGAAGGGACTAAAAAGGTACGAACTTCAAGTTATAAAATAAATAAGTTCTGGGGATGTAATGTACAGCATGGTGACTATAGTTAAGAATACTGTATTGCATATTTGAAAGTTGCTAAGAGAGTAGACCTTAAAAGTTCTCATCATAAGAAAAAAAAATTCTGGTGATGGTTGGCTGTTAACTAGACTTATTGTGGTGATTGTTTTGCAATATGCACAAATGTCAACTCATTATGTTGTACATATGAAACTAATATAATGTCCATTATACCTCAGTGAAAAATTTCATACTTATATATATGTTTTAAGAGGTGAATAAAGCTAGCCTTTCAAACCCACAACTTCTCTAATATTGATGCTTAGGACAAAGCTAAGAAAAAAGGAGTGAGTTGATTCAAAGAAAGATATTAGTATATGTGCTACATAGCTGTGGTAAAATGTGAAAATTTGGAGTTATTAGCCTAGGGGTGCTGAGCCCCTTCGCCCACAGACCCAGGGGCCTGGGATTGTGGAGATGCTGAGGGGCAATGGAAGAGAAGGAAGGGATCAGGCCTCGATGAAGAGCACCCAGGCAATGTCATGCCCCCTTGCCGGCTCTTCTAGCCTATCTCAAGCCTCCTATGATATAAAGACTTGGCTCAGAGAGAAGGGGAATCAATCTTAGATGGCACCTGGTAGCTGGCATTTCCATGGCACTGCCCCAGACAAAGCCACACCATCTGTGACACCAGATAGATGGACCCCCAGTGGGGGAGGGCCACCAAATGTTACCTGCCTGAGATTAAAGGAGTTGGCTTGGACCTAGGAGAGCCAGTGAGGCACAAGGACTGGGGACAGCTGGTGCCCAGAGCTGCCAGGTGGGGTGGGAGGGGAGGGGAGAGGAAGGACCAGGACAGCAAGAAACACCCACCCCTTCCCAGCAGCAGACCCAGGCCTGGGGGAGGAGCAAACAAAGGTTCAAGGCATGTGGAGAACCCTCACCAGCAGATGGGGCCCTGAGAGGGCTGAAGCCAGCACCCAGTGGGCCGGGAGATGCCACACTGGCTTAGGCAGGGCCCAAGCCCCAGAGACTTTTGGGCTTCTCACCAGCCCCAAAGGGACCTCCCTCTCTTCCCCTTCCTGAAGATCTTCCCCGGTTCCAATCCCCCAACCTCCAGGGTCCAACCTCCATCTCCAAACCATTTCTTCCTCCTCCACCACCCTGCCCCAAGGACCCTAATGGGGGAACCCCACCTTTTCACTACTCAAACCCAAATTGAATTTCTGCCCCCTTCCCTGATCATCCACCAGCTCCAAGATCTCCCCTCTTCCTGCCAGCGTTTCACAGGGTCAGCCAGGGCCTTAAGGGTGCCTGCTCACTACCTTCTTCCCTATCTTCCTGGCACCTCCAAAGCCACACCGAGCTACATGCTGCAGCCTGGACACAGCCCAGCTTTCCAGACTCTGGGCTTTTGCCTGGGTTGTTCCCACTGCTTGAGATGCCCTCCCCTACTACGTTCCCCTGACCAAATCCTTTTTGTGCTTCAAGCCCTGTCTGAAATGTCACCTCCTCCAAGAAGTTTTCCCAGGCTTGAGCTGGGAGCCCTCTGTGCTTCCTGTGAACTCTGAGACCTTAAACTGCAGTTCCCCATGCCCAGACCACTCCCTGCTCTACAGTGTGGTAGTTACTGGGATTCACATCCTCTCTCCCTATTTGGCTCCTGAGGGAAAGTCCCCATCAAATTCCTATCTGTTCTCGATATTTGAATGCTCAGTGAAGAACTTGCCATCACTGTCATCAGGACTGACTGAAAAGAGGCTTCTCAGGGTAAGAAGTTATCTCAGGGTTCATCAAGCCCAGCCCTCCCTACCTCCCCATCATTCATTCATTCATCTAATTGAGCAGGCACTATTCTAGACACCAGAGACACATCCATGAATAAGATAAAGAACTCTGCTTCCTGAAGCTTATGCTCTTTTGGCAGTAATCACTATAAAGAAAATAATGCAGGAAAGGGATACAGAGGTGTTTTACATGGGGCTGTCGGGGACCTCTCCAAGGAAGCCTGAATGAGGGGAGGGGAAGAACATTCTAGGCGGGGGGAAATATCAAAAGCAAAGGCTTCTAAGGCCTCAAGTGCTTAAAGAAAAGCAAGGAGACCGGCGTGCTTGAACTGAGTAGAGTCAGGGGAGAGCAGCAGAAAATGAGGTCAGAGAAGCAGGCAGGGGCAGATCGGTACGGGAGGCCTAGAGAAGATGGTGATGGAAGGGGGCCGAGCAGGGGAGTAACATGACCTGGGACAGGGGTCACCTCCACAGCACCCCTGCTGGACAGTCCTGTCCAGGCACAGGATAGCCCATTCCTTTGCTGGGAAGATCTGCTACTTATAGGATCTGCCTCAGGTGGAATTCAAACTTGCCTCCCAGAAGCTCTCAGTGACTGGTGTTTGTCCCACCTGCTGGGGGCACCAAGCAAGCTCTGGAGCACAGACAGCTCCCTCAGGGCTTTTTCTGCTCCCAAGCACCTGGGCATCCCAGCTCTTAAGGCTTGATCTCCCAGGGCCCTACTGTGTCCAACATGCTCTTCTTGCCAGCTGGGTCTCCCATGCCCCTCCTGAACTGAGGATAAAATGACCAACTGTCCTGGTTTGCCTGGAATGTGGGACTTCTAGTGTTAAAAGTGGGAAAGGCTGGGGCAAGCCAGGATTGGTTTGAAGTGGTTACTCTAGCTGGGCAGGGAGGTCCTGGTCACCCTCACCCCCACCTACCCCACAGGAAGCTTCTCACGAAGTCCAGACCCAGGTCACGGGTGAATTGGATTGTGTGGATGGCCCGGGGGACCCCAGTGGATGCAGAAGGTTCCATCCCACCTCATTGCAGTTCGTCAGTTCGGCCTGACCCATCACTCTAGCTGTGGACACTTCACAATGAGCCTTTAGGTCCACACTTGCTTAAAGTCACTTCCTCTACCATGTAGCTGAGGAAAACAATGAAGCTTTCTAGGGTCTGTTAAGGCCTGATCACCAAGATGCACAGTTTAGAGGGAAAAGCAAGGCACAGAACAGTGTGTGTAGAATGGAGGGAAACAGAATATATGTGTACTGGCTTCTACATGCTTAAAGCATTTCTGGAAGTTTGCCCCAAAATCTAATACATTGATTGCCTCCGGGAAGGGACTCTAGGTGGCAGGAGGACTGGGATGGGAGAGGGACTCTCCTTATGCACCCTTTTGTACCTTCTGACCTGTGCAAAATACATTACCTTTCCCATAAATACGTAAACAAACAAATAAATAAAATTAAAATTGTCATTTCCTCAGCAGAGTCTTCCATAACCAGCCCCCAGAGTCAATCGGCTATTCCTTTTATCAGCTGTCTTGGCCTCCGTCCTTCTGCTGCAGACACACATCACAGTGGTCACCAAATCCTATCTGGTGCAATTAATTATTTAATGTCTGTCTCTCCCACTTGACTGTAGGTGCCAAGAGGATGAGGGATTTGTCCATCCTGTTCACTGCAGCACTAGATGCCTGGCACAGAGCAGGAGCTCTGGAAATGATGGCTGAACTGATGAGTTCATTGACTAATGTGGCACTCCTACCAGCGCCATCTCTTCCCAAAGGGCACTCCTTAGGTTCATGGTCATGCTTACGAAGTAGTACTTCCCCTCACTGCTCACAGAGCAGCTCCCTTCCAACCCTGCGTTTAGGGCTTGGGAGAGTCAGACAGACTTGGGTTGCTGTGTGATCTTGGGCAAATGCTTAACCTCTCTGGTCTATATGGTAACACCCCCCACACGTGGTGGTTGTGAGGGTTAATAAGACCACAGATGCATCCCTAACCCAGGATGTCACCTGGCACCTGGCAGGCACTCGATACATGCAACCTTTTAGCTGATTTCTCCATCCCCTCCAAGACTCATCCTGGTGGATCCATTTTCTTTGCACCCTCAGAAAGCCTTGATCATCTCAAAACCTCAGACAAGCTGGCTCTGGACTTCCCCCTTGCCCAGATTCTGCTCATATTCCCTATAAGGATCTGTGATTCAGCCAACTTGGGATGCCCAGGCCTTACCCGGGCCAGTCCCCAGCTTCCTGTGGACACCCCTCCCTGCCCCAGCACACACTCGTGCAGCTTACCTGGTCCCTCGACTCACCGATATGCTTCCCGTACATGTGGTAGAAGAAGGAGACGCAGTAGAACTTGGCGCTGGCGTTGTACAGGGGACTCACCAACCTCGCACGGTCCCCCAACTCCCGGGGCCTTGATGTCTCAATGAACATGTAGTAGCCTGCAGGGAAGGGGGAGATGTGCCAACAGCCTCCCCCTCACCCCTCCCAGGCCTCTTTCCATCTGATTCCTTTTGGGCCTTAGTATCAGCTGCCTGAATCCCAGGTGCCTCACCCCACCCCACCCAGTCCTCCCTGCCTCACGGCACAACACAGGAGTCTGGGCCAGCAATTGTGAGTGCTTAGCTCTGCTGCAGTTTCTCTTCTTCCCAATCCTCTAGCAGCTCAGAGCGCTTTCTCTCCTCTCAGACCGGAGCTCCCTGAGGCCGGGGCTGTGTCTCCTCTCAGACCAGGCTCCCCAGGGCTAGACCCCTCCCTGAAGCTGTTCTCCATTCCTAGCAGCAGGCCATGTCCTCACCCTCAGGGGTGCCACTTATGTCCGTGGGGGGACCAGTGTTGGGGGAGCGCTTGGGGTTCTGGGTGAGGGCATTCTGCCGGGTCCAGTCAAAGTTGTCTGTCAGGTCCTGGGTGTAGCCGCAGATCTTCTCATCCTCAAAGTGGCAGGTGTTGTCTGTATTCAGGGCAGAGTTGGGAGGGAATGAAACAAAGAGAGTCAGCCTCCTCAAGTCCCCTGGTCCAGCTTTGCCTTCCTGGTCACCCATGAGACAGCTCCCAAGCATCCAAGCAGCGGGCCCAGGATCCCAGGGCTTCAGAAACCAGGCAATGGAACCCATGACCGATCTATTCCCGGAACAGGACCTCTTCATCTTTTTTGTGCCACAAACCCTTCTGGCGTCTAGTGAAGTTAAGAATCTCATCTCAGAATAATTATTTAGGTGCATAAAATGAAAAACACAGGGTTACAAAGGAAATCAATTACATTGAAATACAGTTATCAAAATATTTAAAAAATAAATTTGTGATGTAATAGTAAGTGGGCTTCTCTATTATCTAATTAAATCACAGGATCCAGTGTTAGGTCTAACTACTGTAGTTTGAAATACTAATGAAATGATATTTAGAGATGGCTGCAAAAACTTTTAGGTGATGTGGAAACATTGGATTTCCACTGATGACAGAGTCACAGGTAGTGATTATACCACATTCCTACATTCATCACTGAAGATGTTAAATTTCTAGAAGTTAGGGAAAATAAAGAAGTAATTGTATGCTCTTCCAGGGTCCAGTTTCATGGACCCTTCTCATCCTTTGTAGGGGTGGTCCATGGATCTCAGACTAAGGACCTCTGCCCCAGGGAACAGAGAATGTGGATTAGCCTGGTCTTTCCATTTTTCTTTTCGGGACAGTGAATGGTGCTAAGTGAGGACAAAAGGCCCTGAGTTAGAGAGATGTTCTCCTGACTCCACCCGCACTTCAAGCCTTTAAGCCCCAGAATAAATCCTGGATGCAAATATCTCCAAGCCCAGCCTTGCTCCCTTCTGCTTTTTCTGCCAACTTCTGGCCTCCACACTATTTTCTCTCTGGGTTATCTCTTGGGGTCCCTCCCACCCGGGGAGCCTCTGTGTCCCTAAAGGGAAGGGGAAGCGGGTAGGGGTGTCTCACCTGACAGATTGGGAGAGTTGATGGCTGAGAAAGCAAGCAGGAAAACCAAGTCAGAACCAAGGTGTGGGGCTGTGCAGAGGGTGCGTGGGCTTAGGAACAGGGTCCCCAGAGTAGGCCTGGGGGCCAGAGGCTCCTGGCCTGCAGTGACAGGATAGGACACTGCACATTGGAGAACCCCAAGCTCAGGAACCATGTGGGGAATATGGAGGGGTCCCCTGGGCATGAGATGGGCCCACCTATTCCACCACCACAGCCACCACCACCTACGCTCTGTGTAGTGGATGATGCGGGAGGCCGTATCTCCAGCCCCGAAAGTGGTGTAGGGCGTGAGGCGGACCTCGTAGCTGTGGGGCACTCGAAGGTCGGTCAGGATGTACTCCAGCAGCTGCCCCTTCTCCACACGCCGCACCGGGATGGCCTTCACCATGGCGTTTTGCTGATTCAACTGTAGATACATGGAGTTCCCAGATGCCCGACACCCTCCACCTAACACCAGCCCAGGCCCTGGTGTGACTTTCGGGGGCAGTGCAGGGGGGCAGAAAGAGCAAAGGACTAGGAAGCCAGGCCCTCAGTTTCCTCATCTGTAAGATAGAGCAATCACCCCTTCCATGCCCACCTCCCAGGGCTGTCTTAATAATAAGTGATAGTAACACGTATTGAAAAATTAATGTGTGCTAGGCACTGTTCTACATGCTTTGCAATTATTAACTCACTTAATCCTCAAAATAATGATCCTATCAGTTGGAATAGTATAATTACCCCCATTTTACAGATGAAGAAACTGAAACCAAACAGATGTAGCTTGCCCAAGTTAATACAGAACTGAATTCTAGCTTAGGCAGTCTGCCTCAGAGTCACACTCTTACCCTCCACCCAACTACCCCTTAGTCTGGGCAGAACCACATGCAATTAGACTGGACTCGAGACTCGTATAGTGGCTCTGGCCTTGTGTCCTAGAGACCCTGTAGATGAGACTTAAGCTCATGCTTTAAGCTTCTGATATAAGAGTAGATTCTCTGTTTTGTGAGCAGGACTGGCTTTACCCACCTTCCCCCACATGAACCCAGCAGACCCCTGCCTAATTCTCAGGGCTGTGCCCAGAGCATGGGTTCAAAGGGGACAGGTCCCTAGAGCGTCCCAGCTCCTGTGTCCAGAACACTTTTTCCCTGGCTCTGAAGAGTTATCTCTAAGAGGGTCAATGTGTCTCCAACCCCTTCCCCCTGGCTTGATGAGTATTCCCAGGGCCAGCCTGCACCTGAGCCCCTGTCCCCCTTGGCCCACCTGGCGGACACTGAGTCTGTAGTTGAGCAAAGGGTCGACAGCGTCAGGCTCCCTCTGGGTCCACTGCAGCACGTAGGAGTAATTCTTGGACAGCTTGTGGCTGCGGGTGGGGTTGGGGGTGTCGAAGTAAAACTCCGGGCTGTAGGCTTTGGCTGAGAGGGCCGGGAGGGGGGCACGGGGCCGTGAGGCGCGGGGGATGAGGGGAGACACAGAGAGAGGAGGTGCGGGAGAGGGCGACAGAAGAGGATGCGTGGTACGGGGGGGCGGGGGAGGCAAAAAGAAGGAATATTGTGAGGAGAGGAGATGGTGGGAGAAGAGGAGATTGGGGAGAACGAGGGGTAGGCGGGGAGGTGGGAGATTGGGAATCCAAGAGGTGGTGTTGGTGAGAAGGGAGTGGAAAGGCCAAGGAAAGGACGGAAAAGAATAATGTGGTTAAGACACAGAGAAGGGATATTAGAGAAAACACAGGGGAAGAGAATTGGATAGAAGACACCAAGAAGGGTCATGGATTTTGAGGTAGAAGGAAGGGAAGAGAGATAGCGGCCAAAAGGTGGGGAAGACAGGGAAAGTGTGGGAGAACAGGGGAGGGGGAAGGAGGTGGGAAATGTCACAGGGGCCTCTGGCTGGCAGGGCTGGGTGGGGTGGGGAGGGGCTGGGTAGGTGGCCAGTGACCTGTGGCCCTAGCCCCCCACTGTGAGTGAGAAGATCCAAACAAGAGCTAAGGGGCACCCAGTCAGTCAGAGGCTGTTGGGAGAGCGGGGGCACAGTAAAATGGGGGACAGGCACACCTGGGGCTCTCCTCTGGGGTGCTGCTTCTGACAGGGTACCGGCTCTCTCCAAGGGAGGAAGAGAAGGGAGTGGGTCCGGCCTTTCCCCTCCACTCTCACCACGACCTTCCCTCCTTTCTGACTCACCCACGCCCATCTGCAGCCCCAAAATGCCCACCTGAATGACGTGAAGAGATGGGGCTGAAAGGGATTTCTGGGCACCGAGGGGCCTGAACCTCTAGAGTGACAGCTCAGGAAATGTGTGCTGGCTGGCCCAGCGCCACCCACAACGTTCCAGAGAAGCTGTTGGGCGCTTCTTCCCTCCTCTAAGCTACAGCTCAGGCCCCTCACATTGGGCCCTTAGTCAGGAAGAGATTTCCTATCTGCAGCCTCTAGGGCCAAGGACGAAGGAGGAGGGGCTTGAGAAGTGACGGCTGAGATGCGGCGGTGCCCAGGCCTTGAGCGGGTCGGTCTAAACCTGACGTGGACAGGGCTGGAGGGAAAGCGATCCCTGCTACTCAAACAGGTGGAAGCAGAGAGCTGGAAGGGGTGGAGCCTATGCCTCACGTAGGCAGGGCGTAAGCCAGGTGTGAATGGGCCTTTAAAGGCAAGGGCCCATACCTGGTGCTCCTGGGGCTAGAGGGGCGAAGTCTAGGCCTGGTGAAGGGAGCGGGCCTGTTAGATGCCAGGAGCCGGGCAAAGCTAAAACAGGCGAGGCTTAGGCCAAGTCGAGGCGGGCCTCGAAAGGGGAAGGCCTAGACCTAGAGTGGGCAAGTGGAGGGTTCAGGGCAGCGAGAGAACGTCCCGGTTATTTCCAGGAGGCCTGCGCGGGATCTGTACCTGGCATGGTCGGGTCCTGGAAAGGCAGGGCCCTAAAACAGGCGCAGTGAGGCCGGAAAGGGCGGGGCCCCAGGCGGAGCCTGGGCAGGGCTGGGGTTGGGGCGGAGCCTGGCGCCAGGTGGGCGGGGTTGGCTGGGGCGGGGCAGTCGGGACACTCACCCGAGACCTGGAAGAGGCAGGCAGCGGAGCCCACGTCGTTGGAGATGCTGCACTCGTAGCTGCCGCTGCTGTCGCGGGTGACGGCGTCGAGGCGCAGCTCAGAGTGGTCGGGGGCCTCGGCGGCGACGGGGACGGCAGGCGGCAGAGTCAGCAGTTGCCCTTTGAAGCGCCACACAGCCGAGGAGATGCGCTGGGGGCTGCCTCGAAGCAGCGAGCAGCGCAGCAGCACTGGCCGGCCCAGTGCCTGGCGCACGTCCTGGGAGCTGGGCTCCACCTCCGGCGGGACTGGGGGCGGGGGCGGCGGTCAGCGGGGCCTCTCTCCACCGAGTGGGGTCTGAGGAGCGGCCCCACGGGGAGGCGACGTACTCGCCCCTACTCCCGCCACCCCTCCCCCCACCCCCCAGCATCCTGGAAGGGTCTCAGGGTGGATACATACTTACAATATACAAAATAGACACACTCATACCTCCCCGACCTGCAGATACCTACTCCTTCCCAGCCGAGCTTCCCAGACTGGGCCTCTATTCATGCCTCAAATGGTCCCCTCACCCTCCGTGTAATGAAAAGCAGCATAACGTCGGGATTTACAGCATGATCTCCGGAGCTAGATAGCTTAGGTTCAAACCCCAGCTCTGCCTCTAACTAGCTGTGAGATCTTAGGCAAGTTACTTAACATCTGTGTGACTCGGTTTCCCTATTTGTAAAAATGGGTGAATAACAGAATCTCTACATAGGACTGTGGAGGGCTAGATGAGTTAGGGCATTGAAACACCCAGTGCTTGGCACGTGGTAAGTTAACTCTCGTCATTATACTATCAGAAGCAGTGTGTTCCCTTGAAGGTTCCTTCCTCCTTCAAACTCCCAGTTTCACTTGGCAAAATCAGTTATTTCTTTGCTCACTGGGTCCCTGGGAATGAAGATGGAGTAGAAGTGCGGCAAGAGTCATGGACCTCCATGTCTTAGAGCACGGGGGTCAAGGAGGGTTTAGGGGTATCAGCAGAGGGTGGGTGAAGGGGTGAAGAGGGGGCAGGCCTGACTGTAAACCGGGAGGGACAGCTCTGGACGGTAGTCTGGGTGGGGCGGTGGGACTCACACTGCACGTTCAGCTGCACCTGGGCCTCGCGGGGGCGCACGTTGAAGCCATTATAGCGAGCCGTCTGGCAGCGGTAGGTCCCACTCATGTCGCGGCTCACACGCTCCAGCCGCAGCTTCCCGTCCGAGGTCTCGAGGGGCAGCCCCGAGGGCAGCAACGCAGCGTCCTTGTCCACACGGGACCAAAGCACAGGCGGCCGCGGCTTGCCCCGCACCTCGCACTGCAGCTCGGCGGGCGAGCCCTCGCGCACGGTCACCACGGCCTTGCCCTTGGGCACGCTGATTGTGGGAGGCACTGCGGGGCAGGGAAGAGGTAGGAGCGGGGTTAGAGCTTCCCCTCACCGCCCCCCCCCATCCCCTGGCCTCTGCTCTGGGGCTCCTGCTTCCCTCCCACTAAGTGCGAGCCTCCTTTCCCATCCCTGATGTTCCACAGATCCTGCAGTATCTTCAAAGCAGAACTCCCCTCCCCAAATCCTCTCCACCTCCTGGGTCTCTACCTCAAGGTCTCCCAACTCAGAAAGAGTGTTGAAGTCGTCCAGGCCAATTCTTTCTATCCCCTTATCCCCAACATTACTAAGTTTGGGGGATTCCACCTTTTATTTATTTATTTGGGGGGGTTCCACTTTTTAAATAGTTCTGCTAAATATCTTCTCCCTCAATCCCTTCCTTCCTGACTACTGGCCCTGCTCTAGTGAAAGCCTCCATCTTCTCTTTCTGGAGTGTTATCACAGGTTGGTAGTCTGTCCCCCAACATCCTTACCCTTTCTTCAAAAGTGAAAGAATATCTGGGCTTTAGCAGGACACACAGCCAGAATAAAAACTGTATTTCCCAGCCTGCCTTATGGCTAGCTCTGGTCACGTGACTAAATCCTGGCCAAGATGGTGTGAGTCTTTAAATGGAGAGGCAGTGCCTCTCTTCCTCCCTGCAGGCTGGAATGCAGACTGATGGCTGCAGCTGGCACTGCCATCGTGGACGAGGGGGCACATGCTAAAGATAACAGAAAAGCAAGACAAGATGGAGCCTGGGGCTCTGAGGATTTGGTGGAGCAGAGCCACTATTCCAGCCTGGACTTCTCACTCTTACATAAAGAAGAAATACACATCTAGCTCATTTAAAGGCACCATTATTTAGGTTTTTTTCTGTTATTCACAGCCAAACCTAATCCAACCCAACACATTGCCCAAATTAAGGGTCTTTTAAAGACTTCCATGGGTCCCATCCCATATCACATCAAACAAATTAAATGTCTACATTAAATATAAATCGTAAATAACTCTACAAGGCAAGCTGAAGTCCAGTTATCTAGTTAGCATAATTTATACTCTGTAAACATTTATACATTTATTGGCTTTAATTCTGCAGTTTTCCCTTTGTATTTTGGAGCCAGTTAATTTTAATTTATTTTTCCAATTCTAAACCGTCTCCACAGGTCCTTAAAAAGCTTCTATGTCCTAGGCATCAAGCTGATGAATGAAATGAAGGAAATGGCCCTGTACCCCATTGATTTCCCTGTTTCTAAAACACCCCAGCTCCCAACCCTTCTTTGCCCCCACAAGATAAAGGGCTGTCCCATTTTGAGGCCATACTGCCCTCAGGCTAAAGCTCAACCTCCTTGGCTCTTCTAACAAGGCCCTTGTGCTCTGGCCTCTGTCAACCCCCAGCCTCATCTTCCTTTCCCATCCTGTGCTCCAGCTGTGGGATCCACTTGTAAGGAACATACTTCCTGAACACAGCAAGTCTCATACACCTTGGGGGCTCCCTGTCCCTCCTCTCATGGGCTTGAGCACGGGCAAATGCTCACATGGAAAATGGCTCCTCTAAGAAGCCTTCCCTGATGACCCCGGGCAGCCTGGTACTCCTCTTGTGCCCCCAGATGCTCTGCAGACCCCACCTTTAGCTCCTGAGTCTTATCTAAGATTTGTCCTTCCTTTTCCTCCACCTTGCCTGACCCTTCTGCAACAGGTCTATCTCTCTGTCTAGGCAGTGAGCTCTGATGATGGGGCTGTGGCATTCGTGTCTGAGTCCCCAGCTCCTCACCCCAGACATGGCTCTGTGATTTGCAAAATGGATTTGTGGAATCTGTGGAGGCCTAGTCCACTCCCAAAGCCCAGCTCAGGTCTGTCTCCTTCTGGAAGCCTTTCCTGACACCTCCAGCTACACCTGGCCTCTCCCTGTTCAGATGTCAGGATGGGAAGAGCTTCCAAGGCCATCTGGTTCAATGTCTCATAGAGGAGAGACTGAGGCCCAGAGAGTTGAAGAGGCTTAGCCAAAGTCAGCCAGCAACTCAGTGCAAGGTACTGGGGGCTGGAGATGAGATTCCAGAGACCTTCTCCAAAGTCACTCCCTCCAAACTCTTATAATTTTCAAAGTGTAAACCCTTCAGGGGTGGCTGAGAGCAGGTTCTGAAGTCTGGTTGCCTGGGTTTGAATCCCAGCTCCACCACTTATTGATGTGTAACCTTAGGTAAGATTCTTAAACTCTCTTAGCCTAAGTTTCCTCACCTCTAAAAACTGAAGATGAACCATCTACCCCATAAAGTAAATCATGAAGGTGAATGAGATAAATATAAAATCATCAGAACACATAGTAAACACTCAGTAAATGTTGGCCATTATTTCATTATCGTTATTTATTATTATTGGAATAAAGACCCAAATCCTCTGCAAAATCTGGCCCCTGCCAACCTCTCCACTCTCATCTCACTCTATTCTCCCAGCCACACTCTCCTTCTTTCAGTGCACCAAACGCTCCATGTACTTTCCTGCCTCGGTGCCTTTGCATATGCTAATTCCTTGGCCTGCTTTTCTCTTCCACCCTCCCTTTGCTCTCCTTTGCCTACTAAAATCCTGCCCCTCCCTCAGATCTCAGATCAAACCTGCTATCTTAGGAAACTCTTTCCTGACTCTCATGCATCACAGTTTGCATTGATACATTTATTTGTGGGATGATCTGAAAAACATTTGCTACTAAGTTCAATGTGGCCTGTTTTGCCCACCACTTTACTCCAGTGCGTAGCATAATGCCTGGCATATAACAGGTGTTTAATAAATGCATATGGCATGAACAAATGATATCCTCCTCACTGTGGCCTCCCTTTCCCAAGCTGCTGCCCCCACCTCCCCTCTGTGGGTCTCTCCAGCCCCCTCATACCTCCCTGTTGCCCCCCTCCAGCTGCCCACCTGTCTCAGAGGAGATGTTGACCTCGACGCTCAGGTCGGGCACAGGTGCTCCCGGGAAGGAAGCCACACACAGATAGGTGCCGTAGTCGCTGAAGTGTAGGTCAATGAGCTCTAGGCTGCTGGTGACAGCGGGCAACTCAGGGTCATTGCGAGTCACCAGCAGCCTCTTGGACATGCGTGCTGGCTTGCCATTCTTGAACCACTGGTAGGTCACCTTCTCCTGGGGCACTGCATCCACATGGCATGACAGCTTCAGGTCCTGGCCCAGCTGTATGTTCTCGCTCTCTTTGATCACATCTGGGGTGATCTGGAATGTGGCATTCTTCATGGCTATGGGTGGATGGGGAGGGAAAGGTGGCTGGAGCTGGCCCAAAGCCAGGGTTCCCTGTCTCACCACCCCCATCCAGATGCAGCTTCTACCCTCCAACTGGCCTTCCTGGAGTTTGGGGGCTACGATCCCACTCCCAGGAGAAACCATCACTTTTTCTGCTTGGAAATTGTTCTCCTCTCTCAGATGTGTTTCCAAAAGTTAGAAAAAAAAGCTCGCTGTAGAAAAGTGGGTTTAGTAATCAATACAGCCACTGTTGACCAAACATACGCTATGAGAGGCCCTGTTCTAAGCACTGTATGTGGGTTTCCTCGTTTAGCCCATCCCACAATCTTTGAGGGAGGCATTTTATTTTCCCTATTTTACAAAGGAGGGAAATGAGGCTCAGACAGTTTAATTCACTTGCTCAAAGAAGTATTGGTAAATAGCCAATCTTGAATTCACACTCAGAGCCTGTGCTCTTAACTACTACGCTGCTTTATTTTTATTGTTGTTTTAAACCCAGAATATACAAAATACAAATTTTGGAAAGAGGCACCAGAATGTAACACTGGTTCTACCTAGAGAATGGGACTGAGGGAAATTGAGGGGAAATTTTTAATTTGCCCTTTTGTGCTGTTTAGCTCTTTGCAACAAGTTTGTGTCATAAAAAAAAAAAAGACCAATACAATCATTTTACATGCAATTACATAAAAATACAGAGTTTAGAAAGAAAATGGTCTGGCCTCCTTTAAAAATCTAAAAATTGTTTTATGTATGCCAAGAGTTAGACAGAATTCTTAATATTAGGTGCTCATTGGAAAGGACTCTGCTACAACAGCCATAAATCAGAACTGGGCTGAGTGAAGCAGGCTGTATGTCACCCCGAGAGGTGACCACAAGTATTTGATGAAAATGGCAATCTTATCAACCCAGGTTTTAAAGGGCGTATGGATCAGGTGGAGAAGAACAATCTTCTGATGGGCAAAGTACCATCAAAGGAAACAGTAGTCATTAGATAACCACAGTTTGACTATTATCTTTCTCACTACTTAATCATAATTAAGTAAAAAGTCATAGAGAGCTAGCTTCTCTTGGTGAGGAGAGTCAGGGAGAGACTGGTCAGTGACAGATGAACAAAGAAGAGTGTTCATCAGAAGATGCTCAATTGAATTTGACAGAAGCTGTACTTTACTTTCAAGTGCTAAAGAGCTGGAAACAAGCCTGGATCTTTAAAAAAATTTTTTTTAATAAATTTTAAAACAACCACCTAAAGCTGCACAAGAATTTAAAGTTTCCTCCTTAAAGCAGAGTAGTAAAATCAAGATCTTATCGAGCAGCTAATGATAATTACTGAGGCTGAAATTTAGTTAGGAAAGTATTTGTACTTCTTTATATTGTGCTCCAAGTTTTAATCATTTTTACATTTAGTAATTATCTTTATACTCACTGAAATGCTTTGCTAATAAAGATTTACATATGAGGTATGTGGAAATGTGTGTTATTTTCACTTTAATTCTATTAATCATGTAGAAACCATTGTACAGGGAGAAAGTCAGGAACTTTCTCTTAGAGTCTGGAATGTCCACATTTAGCTTTTTGCAGCCTCAGTTTCCCAGTCTAAAAAAAAATCTAGGTAATCAACACCAGCCCTTCCTACTTCTTGGGTTGTTGAGGTTATATTTGAAAATGTATTGATTGTAAACTGTAAATAAAACTTTATGCAAATTTTAGTCCTGCCATCTGCTGGCAGACACCTGAATTGCAGGGAAATCAAAGTGCCTGGAACCTGCCTTCTCAGCCTACCTCCCCTACCAAGGAGAAGCAGACAGGCCCCTTTCCCATTTCAGTTCCCAAGGTACAGGGACCCTGTCTGCTTCCCAAGTTTCCTTCCACCCCTCCGGAGCCACGTACATCGCACCAGGAGGTTGACAGTCTTCTTGGCAGGGTTGCCCACATTGTTGGTGGCTGTGCAGTTGTAGTAGCCAGAGTCTTGGGCCTGCACTGAAGGGATGCTGAGGGTGCCACCCTGGGCCAGGGCACCCAGGGGCAGTGGACCTGGTCCATGGGACCACTGCAGCTGGGGCAGAGGATCACCGCCTGTCAGCAGACACTGTACCGTCACATTCTCCCCAGGGTTCACCACCAGAGTTTCGTTCACAGACAGCTTCAGGGCTGGTGGTGCTAGGAGGACAAGAATGGGGTCTTAGGGGACCAGGAGGCAGGGCCAGATGTGGGGGAGGAGAATCAGGGAGCGAATGGGGGCCGGGGAAGGTCTGCAGGGGGAGAAGGGAAGGAGCAGGCAGGAAGGAGGAGGGGAAACACTCGTGGTGATGTGCTTGGAGTCTAGCATGAGATGGGAACCACCTCCTGGTTGAGGACTCAGCCCAGGTGGGAAAGGGGATGGGTGGGGAAGTGCCTGTACCCGTGGTGTTGGTGAGCCAGAAGGTGACGGCCTTGTCCGGGATGCCACACACGTTGCGTACAGACACCTGGCAGGTGTAGCTGGCATAGTCCTGGGGCCGCAGGTTCTTCAGCTTCAGGACCTTGGTCTCCCCCTGGGCAGTGACCACTGGGGTGAGGGGCCTGCTTGGGTCTCACACACATTCACCAAGCACCAGAGGCTAAAGCAAATTCCTATTCAGGACTGAGCCTGGGGTGGATGGCACACTCCCCATACCCTGGGCTTCCATGGGTCTGAGGGTGTCCTGGTATACACTGGTCAGGACCAGGCCTCAGTTTCCCCATTCTAGGAAATGGAAGGGTAACGAGGGAATCCTGCTCTGTCTTACAACCCATACAAATATAGGGCTGGCCCTACAGGCCATGGCTACATGTGGAGTTCTGACAGCCACCTAGGAAAGCTGCCTCTGAACACTCTCTTGCAGGATGGCTTCATCACCATCTCCTAGGACTGCAGGAGAGCCATGGGAAGTGACTCATCTTTCTACCCCAACTCCTGCTGTTCCTGCTCGTCGTTCCAAAGACCCTGACAGCCAGCAACAGGCAGGGATGACTTGTCTGCCCCAGGAGGTGCCTCTCCTAACTGGCAAAGTTCTTAGAAGACATGTTGCCTTGAGGAGTCTCCTGTCCTCACCACTGCTTCCTGACCTTTCTGTCTCAATTCTGTCTGCCCCAGGTGGTCTGAAGCCCAATCAGAATGCTTGCTTCTGATGTCAGAAGAAACTTGTTGGAGTCAGGGCAGTCCCTGGAACTCCATATGGTGAGGCTTCAGCCCCCCTGGCCCCCTCCCTTGTGGGGTGCAGGAGGAAGAATGTGGGGTGAGCCATGAGGAGACCAAGCCAGCTGCCGCCCATCCTGACCTGGGTGTAGAGGGGCTCATAGATGTCGACCCCATTGTCCTGGCTGTGAGACAAGGTGTCCAAGCCCCGCTTCCAGATGAAGCGGGCAGGTGGGTTGGAGTTGACCGTACAGCGCAGGAACACCGTCTTCTCCTGGTAGAAGTTGCCTCGAACATCGCTCACTGTCTGGTGTACTGTCAGCACTGGCTCGTCCAGGTCTGCAAGGGCACAGCCCCAGTGGAGTCAGATGCGTGACCCCCTAGGTGGAGGGCTTGGGCCCCTGGCAGCTCTCAGGGAAAATTAAGCTACCCTCATGGGATGCTTCCAGAGAGCAAGATGCTCTCCCAGCCCTGCAAGCTTGAGCAACCTGTCAGAGGCAGGGGACTGGATGTGTTGGCTTCTCAGCAGTCCCTCCCCAGGGATCTGCATTGGCTGGGGGGTGGGGAGGGCGGGGGTATGTGTGTGTCTATCTTCACCCTCCTATCATGGGATGGAGGAAGCAGCTGCACACTGGAAATCAGGCCATGCCTGCCAGACCCTTCCAGCTGCAATAACTTGAGAAACGACCCTCAGCCCCAGGGTTTGTCAGGCCCCTGGGTGGCTGAAGGGGGACAGAAGAGAGGGCCTGGGGTTCCACCACTCTATCAGGTCCCACTTGGGGCAGGGGGGTGTATTTAATGGATAGGTTCATTGTAGATATTAAGATGGTGGCAGACAGACCTTTGGGCCTGGCCCCACAGCTTCTGGTACCTAGGTCAGCCTGGATGGCACAGAGGCGGATGGCAAGAAGGAAGATAGCCTCTGAGTGGTCAAGGGAATATCCGTGGATGGCAGGCAGGGACTGAGGGCTTCCCATTCAACCTGTAGCAAGGACTGAGGGGTGCCTGGTCCTGCAGGTGTTGGGATAGGGAAGTTTCAGAGCTTCCCTGGGACAAAAGCAGAGACATGAGGTACTGTGGGAAGGACACTGGACCATAATGAGAAGAGACCTATGCAGTGAGCAAGTCACAAGCCTTTGGTCTCAGCTTCTTCATCTGTAGAATGGGTATAATCCAACCTGTCCTGCCCTCCCTGACCACTTTGCAGGGATGCTGCAAGGTTCATATGGGATTAAAGATAGAGATGGGTGAATGGTATAAGGTAGTGCACATCAAAGGAACATCAGGGATGCCCTTCTCTATCCCGGAAAAGAGAAAGTCTCTACCGTTGTTCTCCACGGAGGTGCCACTTCTCTACCCTTCTCCCCACTCCTCCTTCCCAGCCTGAGCCCCCAGAAGCAGGCCCCTGGCCCGGGTACTCAGAGGCAGACCCGACTCACACTGCACATCCACCCGGATGGACTTGATGGCAGGCACGCCCACGCCGTTCTCAGCCTTGCAGTAGTAGCGGCCGCCCTGCGTGCGCGCGATGCGCTCGATGCGCAGTGTCTCATTGAACACCGATGTTTCCTGGAACTTGTCCGACGCGCTGCCCGCGGTCTTGGTCCAACGCACCTGGGCCAGCCAGGCAGGGCAGAGTCAGACCGCACAGAGGGGGAGGGGGAGGGGGAAGGGGAGGGGGAAGGGGAGGGGGGTCCCCGCCCACCCCCATACTTTTCCACGAGTGCACATAAGGCATACACAGGCCTGCAAAACTAACCCAAACAGCCTCGTGGGAATGCACGCTGGAGGTAGGACCTCTCAGTGAAGAGCCTGGGGAATCTGGGGTCAGGTGGAAGAGGCTTTTAAAAAGGCAGTATGTGCAGTTGTTAGCATCATGGATTTGCGGGCAAGTTACCCGACCTCTCCTGCCTTCCTTTCCGCATGTGTAAAATGGAAATATTACTCCCTTCCTAGGCTTACTGAGAAGACTAAATGAGTATATAATTCATTCCTGGAAAAGTAAGAATTTGATTAAATTTTTGTTATTCCACTTATTAGCTTAGTGGCCTTGGGTAGGTTACTCATCTCCTAGCTTCAGATTTCTCATCTGTGAAAGAGGTCTATGTGATAGCCAGCCTCCACCATGGCCCCCCGTGGTCCCCACCTCCTGGTATTCACACCTTTCTGTACTTTCCTCCCATTTTGTACCAGGGCTGGTCTGTGTGACCAATAGAATTTGGCAGGAGTGACGGTGTGTCACTGCTGTTCTCATCTCCTCACCACCCTCAACTCTACCCTCATGGACCCAGGGGTTACAAAACTTGGGGAAGGCTACATGCAGTTTCAGGACATTCAGACGTAGATCAGAGGGTGCTTTGGAAAAAGAACAAGACCATGAAAATGTTTTTGCTTTTTGTACTTGACATTTTGCAGTTTTACCATGATTTATCTAGATGGGGTTTGTTTACAAATGCTTAGGACTTGGTTTATCCATCTGAGAGTTCATACCATTCTTCAATTCTACAAAATTCTCAGGCTTTATCTCTTTAAATGTTGCCTCTTCTAAGTTTTCTCTAGTCCTTGTAGAATGCCTAAATTTGTTACAGCTTCTCATTCTATCCTCCATGTCTCCCAACTTCCTTTTCACATTTTCCATCCCTTTGTCCTCTCCAGACTGCATTGTAGCTGATTTCCTTGGATCTATTATCCAATTCACCAGTTTCTTCTTTAGCTACTTCTATGGTATTGAGGCCAAATTTTTCTAAAGACTATTATTTTTTATTTCTAGGATTTCTATTTGCTTTTTCCCATATCTTAACTGATCAGGTTTTATAATCTCCCATCTTATAGATTCTATTCCTTCCATTATCTCTTTAAACATTTTAAGCACATTTATTTTAAAGATCCTTTCATATTGCTCTATCATCTCTGTTTTCTCAGATGTGAATTGTTCAATTATTTGGGTCTATGGACTGGCTCTCCTGGCACTGTATTTTTAGATATGCTTTAAAATTTCACCCCATGGGCTTGTATTCAGTAGGAATTATCTTCCTCAGAACTCCCACTTGGGCACTGACAGGCCTGTCTGTGGTGTAGCTTTATGGTTGCCTATGCCCAAGATATATGCATTCACAGGTTTCAACCAATTTGGGTATTTTTCGGCCATGCCCCGCGGCATGTGGGATCTTAGTTCCCTGACCAGGGATCGAACCCATACCCGCTGCATTGGAAGCACAGAGTCTTAACCACTGGACTGTCAGGGAAGTCCCAGTTTTTATATTAGTTTCTCAGCTTAAGGTATCCTCACCACTTGGATAGTGCAAGACACAGACCGGATTAGGGTTATTCCCTCATAGGTGACTCTGTTTGCACCCACACCCTGAAGCAGAAAGTCTGCTCCCTGCTGTGACTCTGGGCTATGGGGCAGAGATCTTCTGGTCCCCATTCATAGGTGGTATCACTCTTATCAACCTTCCAGCTTTAGGTAAGAAGTCCAGTTCTAGCTCCAGTCATAGATGGGCCTGTGGCCTCAGCGCTTACCCCCCATGTGTGTATTAATACTACTACCCCTGAGGTGAGTACGCAGTTAAGTCCCTCAAAGTACCAGTTTCTTCAGCTTTTGCTCACTACCATCGCTATAGATTTCTTCTTCATTTTAACCATAGAGAGCCCCTCTCTCTTGCTATTAGTTTGGAGTAGGGAATTCCATGCCCACTCATTCTTCCATCTGACAACAAACTGGGCTATGAGATGATACTTGCTCCACCCCTAGACTGGATGCTCCATGACAACAGGAACTTCAGCTGTATCCTCAGGACCCATCACAGTACTTGGCACATAGCAGGTGCTCAATAAATATTTATTGTAACGAAATGAGCAAAAGGCACTAGAAGGCATTTCAGGACAGGTAAAGAGCAGTGGCTAAAGCAAGAATGAACAGGGTGTATTTGGACAGGTTCACTGAAGACGGGGTGTGAGGAGGATGGCCGTGGGACATCAGACAGGACAGGCAGGTGGGGGCTGGATTGTGGGGGGGTGTCTTTAGTTCCACCCCTATGAGCCTGAACTGGGTCTGGTAGGTAATGTGGAGTCATCGAAGGTTTCTGAGCAGGGGAGTGATATCATGTAGCAGGTCTAAGGATGATGATTCTGGGAGCAGGGTGCAGGAATGGATTGGAGGGGGAGATGTAGGAGAATGGGAGGCCAGTTAGAGTCTACTGCAGTGGTCCAAGGGACAAGGCTAAAGGTCTGACCTCAAGGGGTAATGAGGAATAGAAGGAGACCCATGCAAGAGACATAAAAAGAAAGGCCTCGGAGCCTGGCTAGGTGTGGGGAATGATATGCGGCTGAGTCAAATATGAGCCCAAGGGTTTGAGCCTAGGTAGCAGGAAGAATAATGAAACTACAAATGGAAATAGAAAATGGGTGCATGGACTCACAGCCACAGCCACAAACGACTCCTACATGTGATGCGCAAGGGGACACACAGATGGCCAGTGCAGCCTGAGGGAGAGGTGGGCCAGCTGCCTCCCTGGCTTTAGGGAGCATCATGCCTAAAGTCACACCTATGCGAACACCAACCTGAAGACTGGCAGCGTTGTTTACACTTCCAAAAAACAACCTTAAGAAGGAGGAAGCAGTGATGATAGTTTCCGTTTGAAAAAGTCTTTAGGAGTTTTCTTGTCCATCTGCTTGTCTCAAGACCAAACCTACTAAAGCTGTCCCTGTTCCCAAAATTGTCCCCCCAAAAAGGATTTTGCAATCACTGTGCTTCCTAGGATCCAATCAAAACCTTTTCTGTTGCTTTTAAAGGTCACCGCAGCTCGCCAGCAAATTTTACCCATCCCTCCAGCCCACCCTCCTGCCTCCACCTGTCAGCTCTCAGTGATAGCCAGCCAATACTTCCTGCCTGAACCAAACACTTAGTCTGGGACAAAATCCACCCAGATTTTCCAGATCCGCATCTTCTGTTACTTTCTAATGGCTTTGAGTCTCTTAATGTCAAAAGTGTGGGGCTTGCCTACCGGAAGCCTCCTGAAGTAGGAGGAAGTGTACCAAGTTACAGAGAATGCTGGTTCTGGATGTGAATTCTGCTCCCACCCTCACAAGAGCTGGGGACCTTGGGAGTTTACCCAACCTCTCTGAACCTCGATTTCCTCAGCTTAAAATGGAGGCCCTGATGCCTTCCTCACAGCACGGCTGCGAGGCTCCAAAGAGAAAACACTGGAGAAAGTAACGAGCATAGTGCTTGGCGCGTGGTCTGCCTTCAAACAGTGGTTGAAGGTATATATCTGATAGAGCGTCTGCTCAACAGATACAGGGATTGGACCGGAACTGGACAACTGACATTCAGTTTTTGCCCTCAGTCATCAATATTTCCAGGTGAGTAAGCCCACAGCCTCTAGCCCTTCCCCACAGGGTTTATTTTCCAGCTATTTCCCCAGCCCCAGGCTCCTGTCTTCTGCTGACGTGCTGCTGCCTGTCTCTAGTCACAGCTCCCACTGCCTCTTCTGATCCCAGAGCGGGGTGGGGCAGGAGGGGCCTGCTCAAGCCAGGCCAGGGGCTTACCTGGGGCCGAGGGTGCCCGGTGACAAGGCACTGCAGCACCAAGGTGTCCCCCTCCCGGATGGTGTAGACGCGCTCACTGATGTTGTCCTCTTTCACCACACACGCCTGGCCCGCGTGCACGATCTGAGCCTGGGCTGGAGCTGGCGGGAGATGGGGAGGTTTAGACAGGAGGCACCAAGGCCAGAGGGGGTCTGAGGCTCCCTCCTGAGTGTGTCAGGGGGAGGGGTCAGCCCAGACTTCTCCATGACATCCCTCAGAGGCCTGATCCCATCGAGCTCAGGAAAGAATCCTCCTAGGGCCCCGGGCCAGACCAGAAGGGCCAGGGACTCAGGACAGGGGCAATTCCTCCCCATCCCACGGCCCTTGCAAGAGATCTGTGCTCTTCAATGAGCTGAGGACTGTGAGGGGGCTTTGTAATCTGTGCAGAGTGGTTATCACCCAGTGAGCATCATGTCTTAGCAGCCCCCTGTCGTGCAGGCTGCTGGTGCTCTGCCCAGCTCCCTGTATCTGGCAGGTGCCTCCACTCCCAGCTGCTGTGTTAGCTGCTAGGCACGCAGAGCTCACCTGCCCCAGGGAATTGCCCTCATCCAGTGGGAGCTGCCTGGACCAGACATGCCTATAGGAGGTCATCCCTTCCCCAATACATACACACCCCAATGACTGGTGGACATGATGCAAAAGCCCAGCCACCTTGCCTCAAGCTGGGGTGACCGCGGTTCTGTTCATGCTCCAGAGGCCCCCTACCCCACCCCAGGGAACAGGCTGAGACTAAGTCAACTAAACCACATTTTCACCTGGCTGTTTCCCTTGTCCCCTTTCAGTTGGTCCTTAGAGCACTTTCTCAGCACATCACTTGCCTGAACTCACTGCCACCAACAATCCAAGGCTCAACCTTCAGCGAACCTAACTAAGATGGCCCCCAGCCCCAGGGACTGCACGTTCCCCTCACCCAAACGCCTGTTACTTTTCCCTCATTGCTCTCTGAACCTATGCCAGCCTCCTCTCCAAGGGAGAGAAGTTCTCACCGGGGGCCTGGAAGCTCTCACAAGACTTTGGATCCTCCCTAACCTCTCTCACAGTGGCCAGGGCTGGGATCTGACCAGGGCTGGGGGACCAGAGCTGCGATATGGCTGGGGGACCCAAAGGGAAAATGATTGAACCAGAAAAGTTCATGGCCCTCCTTCAGTGTCTTAGCCCCACTGTCCTGAAGGCAAACCAGCCCCCAGCCCACCAGTACCTGGGCTCTGGGAAGGAGGGCAAGGCCCCCAATTTCAAACCTGTCTGCTCACATATGAGGATGGAGGGAGTGGAGGCAGGAGAGCTAATCCAGGGCACGAGGGACACAAGGGGGTGAAAACTCAGTCCTTGCCCTAAAGAGGTGCAGGGAGGTGAGATAAAACCGGTTCATAAAATGTGTAATTTCCTCCGGGAAGCATTCCATGATTGACCTACATCCTCCCTCCTTCTGTATCCATCACTTTTCCAGTGCAACAGCAAAGCATCAATCTGCGTGTCTACCAAATTCAGCATTCTTATCTTTCTGCCTACCAGACCATGAGCTTCACACCTTGGTATCCCCAGCGCAAAGCCTTGAATATAGCAGGTACTCAGTGAACACTGAATGAATGAATTTATAGGAATATGCCATGGTGAAGTTGCTAAGCATTGTTAAGAAAGGTAAAGAGGAGGTGAGAGGAGAGAGACATCACTGTCTGCTGGAGAAAGAATCACAGAAGGCTCTATGGAAGAGGCAGCATTTGAACCAGCCCTCAGAAAACAGGGGGGCTTCCTGCAGGTTGATAGGGCAATTTTATATTCCATATTACCCGGGGTAAAACACTAGTGATTTTTGGACCTTCATTTTCTCATCTCTAAGATGGAGAGAATGCTACCAACCCTGAGAACTCACAAGGGTGGATGTGATCATCACACAGGATAAATGAGAAGTGCTTAGTAGAACTCTGATGTGTTCTACTGTTGCCACAAATAGCACCTTAACAGAGTCTTTCCAACCAGCACTGATGGGACAGTCATGAACTCATTACAGAGGTGGGTCCACAGAGGCAGCCAGGGCACACATCAAGAAGTTTGTGGGGCAGCCATCTGGGGGGTGATGTAGGCTGTGTTTAACCATGAGAGTCTCTGCAAACAGTGGCAGCTGCTACCAACCCAGAGTCTGAGTGTCCAGTCTGGCTGCCATGGAGGAATGAACCTAGGCTAGTTGTCAGGAGACAAGCTGTGTGACCTTGGGCAAGTCAAACCTCATGGGCCTCAGTTTCCCCACCTATAGGAGGGGAGTGTATTAGATGACTTCTGAGGTCTTTTTTCAACTCCTACTTTCTATGAATTTTATAAACAGCACGTGGGCCCTGTATAAGATGCACCCTGGAATCTAGGGAATGGGTCTGAAACTATCATCCCCTGCAATGAAAATGCTTTGGGAAAGATAGCCATCTGTGGCCAAGGTCCTCAGGAAAAAACCCACCAATGTGTGATGTGTGTGCCAGTTGTTGATAAGCCCAGAAGGCTGCATGGATGTCTGCAAGAGGCCTGGGGTGCCTCTCAACAAGGAAGACATTGATTTAACAGGCTCCAATGGAAGATAAGCTGTAATCTTGGACACTGTGGCTTGCCCGTAGCCAGGCAGTGTTGTAATGAAAGACACTTTGGTGACTGATAAGGAATACTGAAAAAGAGCTGGAGAGCTGGACTTTCTCAGGGCCTGGCTAGCCCAAGCCAGAAAAGATGGGGCCTGGCCAGCAGACACAAGGCCTCTGGCCACCTGACAGGTACTCTTCCTCATTGGACATTGGGCTATGAGCTGGCATCATGGGTGATGACATCATTAAGATTATCTAACGCCCTTTAATGACATTAACTCCTAAGACTATCCAACTCTAAAATAGTAGAACCACTTTGGAAGAGATTTTGGCAACACCTACTCAGGCTAAACAAGGGTACACTCCATGATGCAGGAATTCCACTCCTGGGTATGTACCCAATAGAAATTAGTGCTATGACAACCAAACAATAGGTCTGAGAACATTCATAGCAGCTTTATTCATTATAGCTAAAAACAAGAAACAACCCACATGTCCATCAAGAGCAGCAAGGATGAACAAATTCTGGCATATTCATACAATGGAATATTACACAGAAGTGAAAAAGAGCTACAGATAGACACAACAACCCTGTTGAATCTCACAGCACAGTTTGAGTGAAAGAGCTCAGACATAAAAGAGGAAATAGTGTATGATTTCATACATTTGAAATTCGAGACTGGAAAAACCAACCTTATAGTAACAGAGCTCTAAACAGTGGTGGCCCTTGGGTGGAGGTGGGCAATTATTTACTGGGAAGGGCACAAGAGAAGTTTCTGGGGAGGAGGTGGGATCCCATCTCGTGAGATGGGAATGTTCATAGTCTTCATCTGAGCGGCTGTTACACGGGTGGATGTACACGTAAAAATGCATCAAGGTATTTGCTTTAAGATTTTACTATATCACTTTACACTTCAATTAGATTAAAAAAAAAAGAGCATCCACCCCGCTTTGATGACATTGTCTGTTGATGTTACCCAGCTTCCTCAGGTGACACTAACCATTACAATTACCCACTCCCTTTACTCTGAGTCCTATTTGAGGAGCCACTTCCCATGGCTGACTTCTTCCCGGTTCAGATTTGCCTTCTGGTGCAAGTGCTGCCTACTTGCAAAGCACTCAGACCGCCTTGGCATAGACATTCCAACTTGCCCATCACCCCCGCTGAGTTTCGTTAACATGAGTCAGCCTGCCCCACTCTGCTCACCCCTGGAACGGCTGGAACTGCTTTCCGACCCTAAACCAACGGAGATCCCACCAAGTTACAGACCCCCAAAGGGGTTCTGTCCCACTGAGCCTCAGCCTCTCACTCTACACACCCCAGGAAGTCACTACCAGCGGCAACATTTTCTGATTCTAAAGGCAACCAGGCCAGGGCCTGAGTCAAGAGGCACCATGACATAATCCCTTCATTCAGTCTATCAAACAACAAAAGCAGACCGCTGCCCTGGATGCTAGAGAGACTGTCATGAAAAGCAAACAAAGATCAGCTCTGAAAGAGCATTGTTGGGGAGATGGATGGCAAACAAGGAAACAGAAATGAACGGATGGTTTCAGAGTGTGTTAAGTGCTAAGATGACCCTAAAGCAGGGCGTCGTGAAAAAAGGAACAGTGGGCAGAGAAGGGATCTGCTGGAGAGAGGTGGAAAGAGCAGACAATCTGGGACTAATTTCTGGCTCTGCTACCCACTAGCTGGGTGACATTGGGCAAGTTACTTAACCTCTCTGAGCCTCAGCCTCTTCCTTTGTAAAATGGGAACAATAATGCCTTCTCCCAGGGCTAGTGTGAGGGTTGAATACAATATATGTAAAACATCTGGCCAAACAGTATGTGTTCTGTCAACAAATGACAGTTCCTGAGATGATTAAATAGGAGCAAGAGGTGGGGACAGAAGACCACCCTCTGTGGCCCCCTCTATATCTCAGGGGTGGAGCCGCTCAAAGCAGACACTAAACCATTAGGGATGTTTCACGAACGTGTTCAGAGTTCATGTTGAGGACTGTGCAGGGAGTCGGAAAACCAGAGGGGAGGGATGGAATGGAGCCCTTTCTGAGCGTCCCTCTTACACACTTAACTCTCAGAAAGTTACCTTGTGACTTTTAGCAAGTTATTTAAGCCGTAGTTTTCTCATTTGTAAAATGGGGTTGTGGAGAGGAATAAATAAGTAAACTCAGGTAAAGTGCTTAAAACTGTCTGGTACACAGTAAGCCGTCAAGCATGTCAGCCAGCATTATTATTCCGTAAGTGATCCTGCACTCCTCTTAAAACCCCACCTCCCCAGGGGACTGCAAGGCCTTCGCATGAAAGGACGATGTCTTATCTGCCACAGACGATGAGGCCTGTTACATTCCTGGGGTCCACTGTATATTTGCAAGCTCCTTGCCTCAGTTCTGAGAGCCAGAAAGGGCACGTCCTAGTTAGCCTCCTTTGGCAGAGAAGGAGACTGAGGCCTGGAGAAGGGAACACCCTGTCCACTCACAGACACAGGACAGTAGCAGAGCTGGGACTCGAACCCAGGCCTTCTTCCCACTAGCTTGGAACTCAGTTCACTGCCCTCCACGGACTCCTCTACCCCCGCCTTGTGTCACTAGGGGAGCCCTTTGCAATGCATATTCCCAGGCCCATGCAGAACCACTAGCCCTGACTCTTCAGGGGCGGGCCTCAGAGGTTGTATTTGTAACACGCTCCCTTTGAATTTCAGAGGCGCTGCTGGATTTGTTTATCTCTGCTTGACGCCACGTTGGTGGATAGAAAATAGGAAGGATTGTGAAACAATTTCCCTGCTTCTGGCCTATGAGACTTCTGCTATTTCACTCTCCCAATATTTAGCAACAAACACCACGGAAAAGGAAAACACTGTCTGCCAAACCTGTGCGCCATAAAATGCTCACAGATAGCCCATCGCCAAATAAGGATGCGGCATCTTCTCCCTCTCAGAGTCTCGGCACACAAGAGTATACTATTAAAGGCCCTGAAAAGTCCTGCAATAAACACATCCATGTAACTTGGTTTAATCCAGTGCTTTCCACTTGACCATAAAGCTCTTTCCTAACAGAGTATAATGGCTGTGGAGCCAAGTAACATTCCCCTCCCCAGCCCCTTGGTTGAGAGTAACCAAGCGGCATGAGACATGTCACCAATGAGGCAGCATCCTAAGGAGGGCAACTGAGCAGAAATGGCAAGTCCCTGGCACATGCTTCTGGTCTATCAGCTCACTCCTTTCTACCTCCAAAAGTGTACACCCCAAACCGTAGGTAGGGGTGGGGACTGCCAGCACCCAGGAGGCCCAGTGAGGAAGCCACAAACTCTCAAGGACGCATGTTAAGGCAAATTCCAGCTTGCTCCGTGGCCTTCTGAAGAGAATTCTCACTGGAACCTAGAAGGGGAATTTCATCAAGGACCCCCATCCCCCATCAGAGAATTTTCTCCCCAGCTGCGAGCCAAGGGGGTGGGGGACACTGGCAAAGTACACGAGGATGCAACAGTAGGATGTGGAGCCAAACAAGGCTGACAGACAGCAAAGGGAATGAAAACCCTTGATGAAAAGCCCCATCACATCAGCTTTCCTGCAGCTTTCCTCCCCACCATAAATTTTAAAAGGTTAATCATGACCAAGTGGGATCTGGTGTTCTGCTTCCCCCTCCTGACTCTTTCAGGGGAAGTGTGTCTGCAGGCTGCAGAAACTTCCAAACAGAGCAGAGTGGTGGGAAGGCAAGGAGAGAAAAGAAGAAGGGGGTGCTGCCGACCCCCCCACCTGAAGTTGGTTCTATCTCCCAGTTACTGGATGGCAGGGCAAGTACCATCACCCTAACCACCTCCTGGAAGCATCACTGAGTGTTCCGGGCCAGGCGATATGGAAACAGAATCTGTGGTCTGGTCCTACCTTCTGTCAGATAGTCATTCAACAAATCCTTATAAGTGTGACGTGCTGAGCTTGGTGCTGGGGGTACAGAGAGCTATGGCACTCAGGCCCTGCACTAGGGAAGTGCATAGTCTAGAAGAGGTGGGATAAGAATGATGCCTATAAAGGCCTGCTGAGAGGCAGAAAGGAAACAAGGAGGGATTACTGTGAGCTGGAGTTATGTCTCAGGTCTCCCTCCCATCACCATGATATAACGATCACATAATAATATATACATAATAATAATATTACTCTGCGCAGGCGTTTTATTGAGTGTTTTGTATCTATTATCTTATTTATTGCCCACAACAAGCCTATTATTGTTCCCACTAGTCAGATAAGGAAGCTGAGGCTCAGCAAGTTTAAGTAACTTGCCCAAGGACACCCTGCTGGTTTGGAGTCCATCTGACTCTCTGACTTTTGTGCTAAGCCCCATGCATTTCCAGTTTGCAAGTGCCAGGCACAGTGCTGAGGACACAGGGCTCCAGGTGCTGGACATAGTCTCTGAGTCACTGGTTGGGCCTGTCCCACGTGGCATCCTTAGAAACTACTCCTCCCTCATTCTCCCAGCTCCTGGTACACACGTTTATCGATCCTTTTGTGTATGTAATGCAAATGGACACTTAATAATTTAGCAGAGTTAACAGTGCTGAAATATTAACAGGCTTTTCTCTTTTAATTAGCTGCTCAGAGAATGGCGGCCAGGGCCTGAAAGGAGGCTCTCAGGGCAGGCGCTCGGCTGGCTCCTCCTGGGCCTCCTTCTGCCAGAGATGATGCTACACACCTCTCCTGCGGACCACAGACCATCAAATGTGTACCTCTCAGGAAAATTAACCCTGCTCTCTGTGCTCTCCACAGTGGGGCTTCGCCCTGCCCTCCCCACAGCCCTGTCTGCAGAGCTGGCTGAAGTCTGCCCTCTGTTTCGGCCGCTGGCCAGGGGGCAGGCCAGGTGGCTTCTCAGGAGTTCTGGAGTCTAGGGGAGGTGCAAATTCCATGCTGGGAAAACAAGTTTGAACCAGTCCACCCACCAGTACCACCTCCCTGGCCTCTCCTTAATGTCAGTCATCTTGAGGGGAAGCATCAGCACACCCTGCCCCGTCCACCTCTGGTCACTGTCTCAGGGCATTAGACCTTGGTCCAGGATGATTCTCTCTCCATCTTCCCTCTTGCTCCCTGGCCTCCCAGCCCTTCAAAGGCACATACGATCGCCTGTTAACTTACCATTGATTCATGGATCCCTTCTGTAACATTTCCTGAGCACCTGTTGTCCTGCCCTCGGCTCTAGGATGCAGAGGCAGTCAGGCACATGCCCCTCCCTGAAGCACCTCTGCCCTCCCCTTGCTGCCGACTCTATTAAAGTCTGCTCTCAGCAATACGTCTTTTTTGCTTACCAAAACCAGATCCACATTCAGCCGACCTCCCCTTTGGCTTCAAAAATCTCTCCCCAGCCTGAGTATGTATGTATCTATCTCTGACCTCCGGGTCCAAGAGCACTGTTACTGAGTGTGGAAAGCAGCCACAGCTGAAAGATCAGGGCACAGGCTGCCAGCCTGTCACCATGATTGAGCATGAAAACAAGCTCTGCTCTCATAGTCAGAGGCAGGGCCTGGTAGGGCTCGCGGGGTCTGCCGCTGTGTGTAAGGCCCGGTTCCATTTTCAGGAGCTGATACTGTTTGCACAGCCTGATGCTTCCGGCAGAGCCTGGCACTGCTGAAAGTGGTGGCCAGTCCATCTGTGCCCCCGTCCCTGGGAAGGTTTGGCACCACTGCACCTACACCCTGGCCTCATCAGAAGGCACACAGGTTTTGAGAGTGCCAGGTTCTACTCATAGAATCTTCACTGTCTGCATACCAGTGGAAGTCTAACCTGTACACAACTAATGAACTCAGGGATGTTAGGACAGGCCACCAGAAAGCCCTCTAAGTGGGGGCTCTGAGGTCCCCTGGGGGAAACTATAAAGGGACTTTCTCCCTGGTGGGCAGGGAGATCAAAACTGTCAACAAATGAGGTGCCCTAGGACAGTGCTAACATTATAGGCAGGACACTCAGGGAAGAGAGATCAGAAAGGCACATGCCTCAAGTTGGGCACTGCTTGAGCCAAAGCTGTAAATGCAAGTCTGAGGGGCTGCCCAGATGGTGTAGTATGAGGGGCAGGAGGTAGGGCTCTATCTCTCCTCTAATAACTATGTGACCTTGGGCAAGTTATTTAACTTCTCGAAGCCTCAGTCTCTTCATCTGTAAAATGGGGATAATACTACATCTCAGCTCTAGTGAAAATAACTTCTAGGTTGTGAGGATTAAACGAGATAATGCACATTTGGTACAGAGCATAATCACTAGCATCTAGTAAGTGCTCAATAAATTTCAGTTCCCTTTCCATTTGATCATATAGCCTGGGACCCTTTGGGACCCTGTTCCAAGGGCCTGTAAGAGGAAAATGTAAAACTGAATGAAGAGGTCTACTTTGGGGGGATGCCAAGAGCCATAATCCCGAGAGACCAGAACATCAATATGGACAGAAAGAGGTAATCACTGGAAGGAAAGCTCTTCCCAGAAGAACATCCAGGATGATGGAGAGAGAGAGGGGCTACCACCTATCAGAGCAGAGAATGGTTTCTGGAACCCAGGACCTGAGTCTGCCTGGCCCAGGGCTGTGGGGCCCATGGACATAGGGTTTCTAATGTAAAAATTTTCTGCTGGGGTCCCGCTACGCAGCCCCACCAAGATCTGCAGTCCTGGAGACCCCATCACTGCAGTTCACTTGGCCCTGGACCCTGGCAGTGGGCCAAATTCTGGATGTGACCAAGCTTCCAGCTGATAAAGCAAATCTGTTGAACCAAGCCCATGGGAGGGGCAGGGCTGGAGTAGACACAGCACTCTCATTCAGATTGTTTGCAATAATTGCTGTGTGACCTGGGGCAAATCATTTAACTCTCTAGTCTACAGCCTCAGTTTCCTGCCTGTAAAATGGGCATAAGAATGCTCCCTATTGAGAGCGTTAAATACAATAAGAATAGAATCCACCAATCACAGCACATGCTGCCCAGTAGATGCTCTAGAAGTATAGTTAGAAGGGAGCAGAATAAAACCAAACTCACGGGGCTTCCCTGGTGGCGCAGTGGTTGAGAGTCTGCCTGCCGATGCAGGGGACACGGGTTTGTGCCCCGGTCCGGGAAGATCCCACATGCCACGGAGCGACTAGGCCCGTGAGCCATGGCCGCTGAGCCTGCGCGTCCTGAGCCTGTGCTCCACAATGGGAGAGGCCACAACAGTGAGAGGCTCTCGTACCGCAAAAAACAAACAAACTCATACCTAAGGGTGTGTCCACCCTGAGAAGGTCCCCCTAGTCTGAGAGTTGAAGCCTCCAGTGTTAAGCCTCCAGTGTTGAGCCTGACAGGCCCCTGAGTAACCCTGTTTATTGGAGCCTGAGGCTCAGTCACCTGGGCACCAGCGTACCTGTGACCAACACTAGGGATGGGGTACATCCTGGGTGGGACAGAGACACACTGCCAGGTCCAGGCCCCCAACCCAGAATGCAGAGCCTTGGCCAACCCCGGGCCAGGGAATGGAGGGAGCAGTGGTCTCGCTAAAGCAAAGAACCCTCAAAGGCCCCTATGACCCAAAAGCCCAGTGTTTTCCTCCCACCCCCCGAGCTGAGACCCAAGCCTGAAGCACAGGGCACAGCTTGCAGCCTGACACAGGCCTGGCTGTGGGAACCGAGGGAGACAGGGGGCTGAGGCACTGGACTGGGGCTGAAATGAGCATCTGGGGACCTGGGTCCTCAGAAAGAACAGGATGGTGGGGGGGCGGGGCTTGGGCCCCCTGAAAGAACGGGATGGTGGCAAGTGGGTGGGAGTTCTTTCCAACCAAACCTGCAAGAACTGGCTGGAAGTTCCACTCCAGCGCTTAACTTGACTAAACCCCCATTTCACCATACAAAACAGAGGCCAATAATATTAGGCTCATCGTGTCTCACGTAAACTGTAAAGTTCTGCACAGATCAGGTCTTATTATTATTAGGTGTTCAAAAGACCCAAATATAGCTTCTGGAAGTAAAAACTGGAAGTTAAGAAGCAGGCCATAATGCACCTATTAAACCAGTGAAAATAAATTAAAATGAAAAAAATCCATTGTGGCTGGGCTGCGCACAAGCCCGGCTCAAACTTTTTGTAGCACGGGCCGGCAGTGCGAAATGAGAACCGTAAAACTGTTCCTATCCTACGACCTATTAGGCAATCTCACTTTGGGGAATAGGCCCCAAGGAAATAATTTAAAAGGAAAAAGTAATTCACATAAGGATATTCACGGCAGAGCTATTTAGAAGAAGAAATTGGCATCTGCCCAAATGCCCAGCACTGGAGAAATGGTGCCCAAACTCCAGCGCATCAATGCAGGGGGTGCCCTGCGGCCATTAAGCTGACAGGTCTGAGGGCTCAGTCAATACCAGGAGATGTGTGTAGGAGATAAAGTCAGCCAAGAGAGCCGAATGGACCACTGTTTACTGCTATGTAAAAATATATTGACAGGTGTGGGCAGGGAATTTAGAATGAATGGTTAATGTTTGATGGTCACTGGGTTCCGTTTTTTTCCTATGAAGTTGTTTAAGTGGATAATAACAACCTTGAAAGCAAAATCAATCTTGAAGCTTAACAGCAGGTGGGGCCTTAGACACCAGGACAGAAGGACAGGGGACAGAAGGACAGTGTTTCTGCAGAGCTTACCACCGCCACTCTGGCTGGGCAGCACTCTGCCCCCCCCACCCCCACCCCAGGCTACTGTGGGTTCCTGAGCATCACCCCACCCATCTGGGGGTTAGAATTATGGGTGTCACAACCTGACGGCTTGAAACCTCTTAAAGCTGCCCCTGTGTAGTTCCTCCAGGCTGGACCTTCACCCCAGTTCAGGAGGCAGGAGGAGGATTGCCTCTGAGGGTTTAAAAACCAGGGATCAGAGATGCAAGGGCCTGATTAACTTTATGCCTCTGTCCACATCCACTGACCTCAGGAGGACAGCACTTAGTGACCCCGCCACACCCCCAAGGCCTGAGAGCCATTCCTCACCCTCCGTCACTGAAAACACACTGGCAGCCAGAAACCTGGGAGTCATCCCTGCCTTCTCTCCGTCCACATCCCATGCCCAACCCACCAGCTCAACCTTCGGAACTGATCCTGCATCTGACCCCTGAAACACCAACCTGGTCTTAGAAACCACTACCACGATGCCCTGCCTGGATTTTTACAGCAGCCTCCAGAGAGCTCTACCCTGCTTCCTCCCTTGCCTGGCACAGTCTGTTCTCCACAAGCAGCCAGAGGGATCCCTTTACAACATTAGGTCAGACCCTGTCCCTTCTCTTCTCAAAACCCTACCGTGGGTCTCCTCTCACTTTGAGTCAAAGCCATAGCTTTTTCAATAGCCTGCCACACCCTGCATGTGTCCTCCTCCCAGCTGCGGCCGCACTGCTGTCTTTGCTCTTCTTCAAGCAGACCAAGCCCACTTCCACCTCAGGGCCTTTGCACTTGCAGCTCCCCCTGCTGGATTGCTCTTCCCCGGATTTCCAGAGCTCACCCCATTGCTTCCTTCAGCTCTCTTCTGAGACAGGCCTTCCCTGACCACCCTTTTTAAGACAGCCTTCCTGCCTCCACCACCATCACTCTAAATCCCCTTACCTGCTTTGTGTGTTCTTCATACCACTCATCAACACCAGCATATTAAATAGTCACTTGCGGGTTTCCCTGGTGGTGCAGTGGTTAAGAATCTGCCAGCCAATGCCGGGGACACGGGTTTGTAGCCCTGGCCCGGGAAGACGCCACATACCGCAGAGCAACTAAGCCCGTGCGCCACAACTACTGAGCCTGTGTGCCGCAACTACTGAGGCCCACATGCCTAGAGCCCCCGCTCCACAACAAGAGAAGCCACCACAATGAGAAGCCCGCGCACCACAACAAAGAGTAGCCCCTGCTCGCCACAACTAGAGAAAGCCCGCGTGCAGCAACAAAGACCCAGTGCAGCCAAAAAATAAATAAATAAAATTTTAAAATAAATAAATAAATAGTCACTCGTGCATTCTCTTTCTGTGTCCCTTTCAAAAGGAGAACACCCCTGGGAGGGAAAGCACGTTAAATTTCTGAAAGGGATGATCAATCTTTTTTTTCTTTTTTTTTTCAAGAGTCAATTCCAGAAGCATAAAGTTTGGGAACATATTTTCTTTTAGCATCAGGTATATTTATAAATTGGGAAATGTAATACTTGCCCCCCTGCTAAGTATTCTCATTATTTTTTTCTTCCATCACTGAAGGGTTTCTCTCCTTTTTTGGCTGAAATTTAAGAATCCACATAAGTGGCGTGCACTGTAGGATCTCAGCATGCCAAGTCTCTGAACAACTTGTAAATGACTAGAAACCCAGTCGGCTGGGGGAGAAAAGTGAAGGACCTGTGGATGGGGGAGGCCAATTGGACCTAAGTTCAATCACAACCAGGGACAGAAAAGTCACTGCCATTAGGAGGCTCCTGGGGGCTAAGGACAGGAGGTGGGGGGCACTGCCTCTTAGGAGGAAAGTGAGGTCTGGAATGGGCAGCCATGTGGGTAGCAGTAAAGGGCTGGGTGCAAAACACACCTGTCTCCCAACTCATAAAGTAGCTCATAGGGAACATTCTTACTATAAATTTCCCCAAGAGGAAGATGGGAGGAGGGGTGGAATTCTGCCACACTTTCTCCAGGACCAGGGTCTCAGCCTTTCCTCCAATATTGTGTCACATGCCTGTACATAGAGCCTCACATGCCACTTCCCTGGTGGCAGCCTCTGTGACTCATCAGAGCAGGCCTGAGCAGACCTGGGCGCTGGAATCACTCACTTAGCAGTGCCTCCTCGGAAAAGCCCCAGGCACTGGGCTCAGAATGGTTTTCCACAAGTTCCCGTTTCCTCTTCACCACAGCCCCCTGAGGGGAGCACTATTATTATCATTTGCTTGCGCACAGGGAAACTGAGACACAGAGTGTACCCTGCCCAAGATCACACAGCCAGTGAGTGACTGGGGCAGGACTTGAACCCAGACCTGTGGCAGAAGCCTCTGCTACGAGCCTGCAGGCCACACTGCTTCCCACACTCCCACCTGAGCGAGAGAGATGACTTTGATATATTTAGTTACTTGCTTCTGAAATTAGACCTCGGGGGTGTCATGGAGCCTGGCAAGTCATGTGCCACAGCTGACCTGAGAGCTGCTAGTCACTGACACCTTGGTGTGAAGAACTTCTCTGGTTACTCTCCTCCCTGGGGCACTGAGGCATGAGGGAAGGAAACAGTGGAGAGCAGGGGTTGGGGGCAAAGCTGCAGGACCACTTGGCTGACCCTTCCCAGAATCCTCCTCTCTGGTTGCCATGGAGCCACCTCTGCAGAGGCTTGGGCCCTGGCGGGGAGCGGAAGACCAGGTGGCACCAGAGAAAGTGATCCAGAAGAAAGGAAGCTGGCCTGTCTGTGGAGGCCCTTGGAAAAGGGGGGGGTGCAGAGGCATCAGTCCTGAGACCCTAGGTCACTAGGGCCAGCCGCAGGTGGAAGGGAGAAGTGATTCCCAGGAGAAACTGAAAACACTGAGCAGAGACGGCTGAGGGAGGTGACAGAAGTATGCAGAAGGTTGAGGAAAGTGAGGTGCAGGAGGACGCCTGGACGCTGCCCAAACTGGGTGCTTGGCAGCACTAGCCCAGTGCCCAGCAAGTAGTTGGTACTTAATAAATGTCAGCCAGAGCTATCGTTATCCTAGGTGCTCAAAAGAGACTCCCTGGTGAGGACACCCGTGAGCTCCAGTCTGCTCAGGCCAGGAATGAAGCGTGAGCGCTGTGTCAGGCAGATGCGCTCAGGGCTCCCGCCGTGAGGGGCCCCCCCCCGCCCTGCAAGGGGACTCTCCAAGGTGCCAGCTCCCCTCTGAGCCTGGGCAGTTCTGCTCCTGCGAGGATGGCTGGGGAGGGCTTCAGGAGAAGAAGAGGCCCCCCTGCCACTCAGCCCAGCTGGGGCCACTGTGCCCATGCGTTCAGCCCAGCCCCCACCCTGGCACGGGCACAGCGGGTGAGCGCACGCCTGGCACAGGCCCCAGTGCGGGGAGAGAGGCTCCAAGCAGGCAGCTTTGTATTTTGTGAAAACCACATCCACAACTGAGCTTTCCAGCCAAGCAGGGCCTGCTGGGAAGGGTCTCTCTTCCCATCCCCCTGCTGGGGCCCACCCTCCCCTCCTCAGCCCTCACCCCCAGGAGTCATAGGGAGTACCAGCTGGCATGGGGGGCTGAGGGGGATGGCTTGGGCCCAGCTCTGGCCATGCCAGGGTTCCCCGTCCCCCCACCCTGGCCCCCTTCCTGCCTGGAATAAACTGGAATACAAATCAGAGGGAAATGCTTTCCTCTGAACAAATTGCTATGGATTCCTCCCTGTCGCAGGTCAGGGCTTGAAATGGGGGATATTTTCACTCGCCGACTGCTAATAGACTCAGGAGAAGTTTCTGGATCGATGGAGGCCGGGAAAATTAGCCAGGAGCTTCAGGCCAGCCTCAGCCTGTCCCTGCCCCCCACTTCAGGTCTCCCAGAAGCGGTGGTGGGCAGTTATAACCCAGGCTGGACATAGCGCTGGGCTGATGATCCAGAGAGCTGGATGCCCATTCCCGCCCCCTGCCTGGGGACCAAGGCAAGGATGACCAGGGGCTGCCCAGAGGAGCAGTGGGATAAAGGGGGACCCAAAGAAGCCCCCAAAGAGGTCTGCAGTCCCCCCCCACATACATACATGACTCCCTGCACATAAACCCATGTTCTTGTGGGCATGATCACATATATGCACACTGTCAGCACACGCATGCCCACGTATATTTAAGTGTGCACAGAAAATACTGATGACGTGTACATGCCCAGCATAGAGAGGACTTGGGGAATGTATTTCAGCTCCGGCTGAGGTACCCAGTGAGAACAGCATATTTCCTGCCAATGGTTCTCCATACACAGACAGACAGAAAGACACACACACACACACACACACACACACACACACACACACACACACACACACACACACACACACACACACACACTGATCTCCACCAGCAGCCAGGGCTCCCCACCAATCATTCCTTTCACCCCTCAGCCCCGCATCCCTGGCTCTATAATTCTGCAAGGGAGCCTGAAGGAGCCACTGGCTTCACCAGCCCCAGCTTCGCCAGAACGAAGGGCAGGAGACTGTGGGGAGATGCAGCCCACCCTCGCCCTGGACAGCCTCACAGTCCCTGCTCCCTCAGCTCCCGAGAAGGTGAGGGAGTGAGCCAGGCAGGGTGTCGGTGCTTCAAGCAGATTAGGGCATCCCTCAGGGCTGAGCCCTCCCAGCACCCCCGAGGCCACTGTGTCAGTGGGCAACGCCAGGGGCCATGGGGAACTGGAGGAAGCCAGGAGGGGGGGCGAGAACTCACTGTCCTCTGCATGCCCCAGAAGGAGGTGGGTGGCTTGATCTGGAGAAAGTCTCTTACGTCTCCTGCCTGCTGCCCCTGGCACATTAAGCCACACATGCACACGCACGTGTACACACGCACACACTCCTCTCGGTATCCTAGAGCCCAGATATGACTTGGGAGTTAGAAGTGGGAGAGAAGGGTGTATTCAATGGCAGGTAGAGCTTGGAGCGACCCTTCACCTCTGACCACTGGTTTCTGCCTCTGAAAACTGACCAGTGAGGGCCAGGTAACCTCTAAGCCCATTACCTGTGACCTTCCATGATTCCAAGCTGGGCTGCCTGTTTGCTCTGTGGTCTGGGGACTTCTCTTGCCCTCTCTAGGCCTCAGGTTTCTTTTCTAACAAATTATTATATTTGATCTAAGTTCTCTCCTGGCTCTGACAATGCCAGTGCAGTTTTGAACTTCATGGGAGCTTATAAATACCATGCAGATGTGTCCTTGCTTCTCCTGAGCCCACAGGATAGTACAGGAGAATGAGAAAGATCCAGCTGGAAAGTCCTTTGACGTGGCTTTTAACTTCAGCCTTGGCACCTAATTGCTGTGTGACCTTGACCTTACCTTCTCTGGTCTCAGTCTCTTCCTGCACAAACTCCTTGAGATTCAAGGGCCTCTGGGTCAGTTAAGACCACTGTATCACAGCTGAGCTCACTTCTTACCACACCCTCAAGCTCCAACTCCTGGCCTTCCCTGTGTCTGGAATACATGGCCTTATTCCAGAAAGGAGAGTAAAGCCAGGTCTTGTGATGGCACAGACCTTCAGCTTGCCTTGTGGGCTTATGTATTTTGCTAGAGATAAACTGACCTCCCCAGAGGCCCCCTGCATTTTACTGGAACACCAGAATCCAGCTCCCTCCCCAAGTCTACCCTCCAGATGTCCCTCTCAGTGATGGGATAAGTGCCTTCATTTAGAGTTTCACATAGGAAAAGCCTCAGGGCTAAGGAGATATTCAAGTTCAGGTCAGAGGCCTCAGCTTCTGAATCTTCCTGATAAGAGATTATGTTACAACAAGCTGAAATAAGGTTAGACAATGAGAAGAACTTCCCAACAAAGGATTAGACATTGAGCAAACAGCAGTGGGGTTGCCTGGGCTCATGCGGGTACGGGCTTGCTGAGAGGCAGAAAGATGAGGTAGATCATGGTTTCTAGCACAGTCCCTCAGTTTCTGGTTCCCCCAAACCAGGAGGGTCCACAGAGCTCTCCTGCGGCTGGGACTGAAAGGAGCCACCTGCTAGTAGAGGGAGGTACCAACCAGTGGAAATGAACAACCTCATGGAAATGTGAATGAACAGCGTGTTGGGGTGAGGGGGAGCAAACGAGCATTAGCAGATGGGAAGCTGGACCCTCACATGAACGTCTGGGTTGCCCCAAGCAAGCCTTTCCCCTGCTCTGGTTCTCTGTCTTCTCTAAGGTTCCTTCTGGCCATACTCAGAGCCGCCAGAGCACCCCACCCAACCCGAGCTAGACTGGCAGGGTAGAGTGAGATGGGGAGAAGAACAGCTGTTCACATCCATCTAAATCCTTTCATTTCAAGAAATGCCAACTGATCCTGAGGTGGGGATTTGTGGTAAAGACTGCTCATGACCTATCCAACTTCCATTCTCCCCTTCTATCTAAATAAACCCTGATATTCTCTTAGGTGAGAATATGTCCATCTAAAAGGCTACATTTATCAGCCTCCCTTCATCTAAGAATGGCCAGTAAGGGACTTCCCAGGTAATCCAGTGGTTGAGAATCCACCTTCCAATGCAGGGGACACGGGTTGGATCCCCGGTCAGGGAACTAAGATCCCACGTTCCGCAGGGCAACTGGAGCCCGCACGTCGCAACTACAGAGCCCTCACGCCACAACTAGAGAGAAGCCTGCATGCCACAACGAAAGATCCCGTGTGACACAACTAAGACCCGACTAAGCCAAAAAAAAAAAAAAAGAATGGCCAGTAAGATGTAAGCAGACATCATTGGGAGGGGGCTTCTGGAAAAGCTGACTCAACTGGTGAATGACTCAGCCTTTTAAGTGTTCCTCCCTTCTTCCTGCCTGGAATGTGTCACGATGGCTGAGCCCCAGCAGCCCCTCGGTGACGTTAAGGCAAAGTGCTCTAAGGCAGGGGTTCCCAAACTTTGCTGCACATCTGAATCATCTCGGGATCTTTCTTTTAAAAAAAAAAAAAAAAAATGCTGATCCCTGGTTCTCACTCCCAGACATTCTGACTTAGTTGATGTGAGGTATGACCAAAGCATCACAAATTTTAAACACCCCCGGGTAATTCTCATATGCAGCAAGGTTTGAGAAGCACCACTGTGAGGAGATCAGAACAGCAAGAGGAAGGGAGCCTGGATCTCTAGTGACCAAGGAACCACCAGAGCAGCCGTGGATAGCCTACTTCTAGACTTAAGAAAGTCACTTTAATTTGTTGGAGACTCTGTAGTCAGGTCTTTGGTTCTGGCAACAGAATGTGATTCCTAACTGCTATAGGACTGAGGGTCCTCGTGCTGCTCCCATCAGCAACCCATTCTCCACAGCACAGTCTAGGGAAAAAAAAAAAAAAAGGTCAGATCCTGCCCTCAGGAATTTCACACGGGGGGCAGTAGGCAAGTACCAGACTTGGTATCGGGCGGGCTTGAGTTCAAATCCTGACTCCACTACCTGCTAACTTCAGGGGCTTGGGCAAGTCCCTCCAGCTGAGCCTCAGCTTCGCCATCTGGAAAATGAGGACGCTGGAAAAGCCTGCATTCTCCCGCACCACTGCGAGCTCCTTGGGGGCAGGTATCCTTCAGCCCTCCCTGCAGTCACAGCGCCCACCTCCCTTCCAGACACTTAGCAACTGCTCATTAAACATTTGCTCGGTTTACATTTGAATTGAATTGCTACGATGGGGCCCCGCTCTGAAATTTTCATTTTCTCTAAACCAAAAAGAGAAGAGAATAAACAAAAGGGCCACATTTCAAAAAGGTAACAGAATTTACCTATTGAAAATCAATGAAAACAACATTTCTGGAGCAGTTTCTTTCGGTCTCTTTAGGTTCAGGTCTGGAAATTCCCTGGCTAGAAGCAGAGTGAGAGAGGCTACTCTCCCAAGCTCCTGACCTTTCCAGTTAGACTACTAAACTAGAAAGTCCCCTGGCTCATAATTTAAAAAATGGTAAGTGCGTTTTTTTTAAGACCCGAGGGTCTAGATGAGCATGGTTGAAACAAAGCTTGGGCAGTGACCTGGAAAACCCAGAAATGCCCTCAGAAAGCCCAAGGGAAGAAGGCATCTGTTTGGGCCTGACTCATTCAGATGCACTGTCTACACCAGCTGTGCCTGAGAATCAACTGGAGAGCTTCTGACCACAGCTGCCTTGATGCCACCTGCAGAGTTTCTGATTCAGGAGGTCTGGGGGTGGAGTCAGGCATCTGTTCTTGAAAAAGCTCTCCAGGTGGCTCTGACATGCCCGCCGGGCTGAGAAACACTTCTCTACACAGCTCCCAACCCTCCAGATAATCAAAGTCAATCCCTGCTGAGTTTCTGGGACTGGAAAGGAACCAAGAAGAGCCTGGGGTGGAATCTCCAAAGCTGGCCAAGCAGTGGCCTCACACCGGCCCTCATCTCTCTCTCTCTCTCTCTCTCTCTCTCTCTCTCTCTCTCACACACACACATACACACACACACACACACACACACACACTGAGGTCACCCACCCCTGCAGCCCCAGCTTCCCACAGGCAGAAGGCCCGGCCTGGGTAGGGGAACTGCGGTTCCAGCCCTCCCTGGCCTGCGACATTTCTCAAAAGCGCAGCCTGCACCTCCTGCTTCCACACGCCACCCACACCCAGGGCTCCCTACCATCTGCCCGCCATCTCCTCTGCTCTCATGAAACAAAGTCCACATAGACTGCCTTAGAGTTTACGAAGTGCTATCACTCTCGGCTCCTCTGTAATCCCAAGAGGTGGGAGCGCCTGAACCAGCCTTCCAGACAAGGACACTGAGCTCAGAGAGGTGAGGCTCCTAGGCCAGGCTCTCTCAGAGGCAGCAAGCTGACCACTGACCCTCCCACCCAAGTCTTTCCATTTGAGTCCAATCCTCTTCCCCGTCTGCCCTTGCTGTTCAAAGAGCAATCTGTGGGCTAGCAGCGTCAGCATCACCCAGGAGTTTGTTGGAAATGCGCAATCTCTGCTCAGCTCCAGACCCACTGAGTCAGAATTTGCATTTTCACAAAATCCCCAGGGGACTCCTTGGGAAGTCCCCTTGAGAAGGAGCCCCGCTCTGTGCTGCAGCCGCATCCCCACCAACCTCCCAGTCCCCAGATGGCCCTTACTCTGTCTCCTCCCCCACCTCAGATGGCCCTTCCTCCCATGGACTCCATCCCTTCCCTGCCTTTCTGGTCCCTGTCCCCTCCTGGGTCTCCTCCTACCTCCCTGATGCCACCTGCTCTGTCTCCTCTTTCTCCTCCCAACCCCAGGGCATTGGTCTCAGCCCAGTCTCCTCTCTCACTCTACTCTCTCTTCCTTGGCAATTTTATCCCACCTCGTGGTCTCACCTCACATCATTGTGTAGACATAAATCCAGATGTGCAAGTCCACCACTCAGAACAGATCTCTCCCCTGAGCACCGCCGCTCATGTCCATCAACATCTCTCCCAGACATCCCAGCACCAGAATCCCATGAAGTTCAAAACTGCACTGGCATTGTCATTCAAATAAAACTATTCACCGAGGCCTTGCTAAGTGCCAAGAACAGTGCTCAGGGCTTTCCAGGTATGGCTTATTGCATGCTTATCACAAACTCATCTGACAAGCAGAAGAGCCACGGCTTTGAAAGCAGATGTAATTTCTCGGGCTCTCACAGCTGGTTCAAACACGGGTTCCTTACCCAGAAGTCCAGGCATTTAATTGCTTCACTCCACTGCCCCAGACCTGTCTGACTTCCCATGGCCTTCACTCCATCTCATTGCCATTGTGTGCCAAGCCTCCCAACACCAAACTTCAGAGCCGTTTTCAGCTCCCATCCCTTGCCCAAGCTCTGAAATACTGTCAGGACCCAATGATTGTACAGTCTCACTTCTCGCCTTTTGTAACAGTCTCTGACTGGATCCTTCCTCCATCCCCAACCTCCTACAGTCTATGCTCTACATGGCAGCCAGAGGGATTCTATTAAAAAGGTGTCAGTTCATGTCTGTCCTCTGCTCAAAACCCTCCCATGGCCCCCACCTCTCTCAGGATAAAATCCAAAGTCCTGGGCTTCCCTGGTGGCGCAGTGGTTGAGAATTTGCCTGCCAATGCAGGGGACACGGGTTCAAGCCCTGGTCCGGGAAGGTCCCACATGCCGCGGAGCAACTAAGCCCATGCGCCACAACTACTGAGCCTGCGCTCTAGAGCTCACGAGCCACAACTACTGAGCCTATGTGCCACAACTACTGAAGCCTGCGCGCCTAGAGCCCGTGCTCCACAACAAGAGAAGCCACTGCAATGAGAAGCCTGCGCACCACAACAAAGAGTAGCCCCCGCTCGCCGCAGCTAGAGAAAGCCCGTGCGCAGCAACGAAGACCCAACGCAGCCAAAAATAAATTAATTAAATAAATTAATTAATTAAAAAAAAATCCAAAGTCCTTACTTAGCCTTCAAGGCTGCAAACAACCTGCCCGCATTAACTCTCTAACCCCACCTCCTACTCCCTTCCCCATGGCTCACTCTGCTCCAGCCATACTGGACTCCTCGTTGTTACTAAGTAGTCCAGGCATGTTTCTACCCCAGGGCCTTTGCACTGGCTATTCTCCTGCCTGGATCACACTTCCTGCAGACATCCACGGGGCTTCCTCCCTCCTCCCTCGGGCATCTTCAGGTCTCTGCTCTGGTGGCACATACTCAAGGAGCACTTCTACCCCCAACTAATGGGTATGAACTTGAACCACAGCCTACCACACCTTGTCCCCTTAGCTGCTTTACCCTTATTTTATAAAATTCATCACCATAGAATGCATTACTTATTCACTGACTTGTTTACTGCCTGTTTCCCCTCAACTTGAACTTAAACTCTAGGAGAATAAGAGCATGTTTATTTCATCAAACATCTCAAGTGCCACTTACAGAGGCTTCACTTACATGTTTGTTGGTTGGCTGCAGTTCTTGTACCCACTGCCTCCTGTCCATTCTCACAGTCACCACCCTGGATCAAGCTCTCATTACGACTTCCCCAGACAACTTCTGGATCTCATGACCAGTCTCCCTCCGCCTGACCGCAGCCTCTTCAAACACAGAGCTGCACGGCTACCCAGCCTGATATGAGGTACCTGGGCTCATATCAACCCATTCCCCTGCTCAACACCCTCACAAACCCAAGATTCCAGCCTACTCCCCACAAGCACAGGCTTTATAATCAGCAAATCTGGGTTCAAGCCCAGCTCTGCCCCTTGGACAAGTAACTTCATCCTTCTGAGCCCTCAGTTTACTCATTGGTAAAATGGGCTGATGAGTGACTCTCTCTTAAGGGATTATGGTAAGGATTAAAGAAGACAATACATATTCCTTATCTCAGCCTGGGCAGCAAATGTTAGCAGTTTTTATTATTATTCCTTTACTGTTCCAACTCTAACCACCCTGACTCCCTTTCAACCTACGCTCCAGCCCAAATCAACGACTCACAACTCCCCCCACACACCCAGGTTCTTTACGCTCCATGCCTTTGCCATAATGAGTCCTCCACCTGGGATGCCCTTCTCACTCCTTACTTCTATGCCCTTCTCCTCTACTTCTGGTTCAAATGCCCCCTCCTCTACCAGGCCTTGGAAGTAATTTCCTCCCTCTTCAAATTCCCACAGCCCTTTATCTGCCCTTGTCACATGGCATTTATCAAGATCGTCCAGGAACCACCATCGTGTATGTGATTCCTCTCCCCTTCTCCTTGAGAGCTTCTTATTTATCTCAGTAGCCCTGTCAATGCTCAGAACAGGGCCTTGCTCAAGGGAAGTGCTCAGTAAATATTTAATGAATGGCAAGAGGGACACCATACTGTTTTCCAGCCCCCAAATCAGAAGATCCACTGGGATCGAGTCTACAAGCCACTTCTTACCAGCTGTGTAACCTTAAGCAAGTTCTTAAACTCTTAGAACCTTGGTTTTCCCATCTGTTAAATAGGGACAATAGGACCCCCTGTTCTGACCTCTCAGAATGTTACGGAATCAAAGGAGGTAGACACATGAAAATGCTTGGCAATGCACGTGGTACTTACACACCTATAAGATATGGTCGTCATAACCAACGATTCTCCCCTGAAAAGTTCATTCCTATTTGCCCAAAAAGATGCCTGAAAGAATCATCATCGAATGCAAGGCAGGATGTCAAGTGAGTTTTACTTTCTTCCTTATACTTTTATGTTTACTCTGATTGGTTTTGCAGAGAACACGTGTTACTCATAGACTTGGGAAAAGGGAGATTGCGTTGCTTAAGAAAAAAGATTCATTCCTTTGGGTTAAGCATTGCTTTTGCCTTCCATATCAGCATTTAAATGCAATAGGGGCCCCTTAACACCTAGTATCAGCCGTCAGCAGATGTGTGCCTGCAAAGCAGGGTCTCTGACTATGGGCAGGAAGATGCAGAAGAGGGGCCATACCCAGGTTCACAAAGAGGCAGCTCTGCCGAGGCACAGGCCCCTGCTCTGCACACAACCCAACCAGGCCCCACCAGAGAGCTCTCCTCCAGCCTAGGGTTCAGGAAGTGTGGCTTTGGCCACAGGCGAATGCCCTGGGACACTGGGGTGGGGACACAGGAGGCGGAGGGCGGCCTGGGGCTTCAGAAGGCCCTAAGGAGCTCCCGTGGGCCCCAGGCTAAGCTCATCCTACTGGGAGTCTTGAGGCCAAGGGAGCCCAGGAAAGGCAAGAAGCAATGTGACAGCCAAGCCCTCCCCCTGCTGGCCATTTCTGGAGTGGCAGTGCCAGCAGCACAGGGCAGGGTCCCCAGACACACACCCTCACACCTGGAGCCTAGTCAGGTTCAGGTGTCCAGAGGCATGTCAGAGCTGGGGAGCGCTCTTCCAGTACTGAGTGGCCCAAGGTCCCATCTCCCAGGCCCCCTGTTTTTGCCAGGTGGGGCATCTCCTGGCCCATCCTCCCTGAGTCCAGCCACAAGGAGATGAAAGGGAGGAGTGGGGGAGAGGAAGGCAGACGAAGGGGAGGGGGGAGGGTGTGGGGGAGAGGAGGGTCCTCACACTGCTGCCTCTGTCTCACTCCTCCCAGGCCCACCTGCGCCTCCTGGGCAGCTGGAGAAGCCATGGCTGCTACCACTGCCCGGATTTCCACTCCCGCCCCCAGGTATTGATTTCCTGCATCATTCATTTGTTGGCCTTGGCAGCTGTGATTAGCTCCCTCCATTCTCCCTATGGAGCCCTCACCCGTCCCTCCATGTTCCAGCAAAGCAGAGCTAATACCAGGCTCTAATCGAGGCTTTGTCACCCTGGCCCCAGCAGCTCACAGCCAGGCCTGGCCAATTACAAGTAGGCTCTTGGCATGTCCCCAGCCCGCCTCTCGAGGGTGCCTTCCTGGCTAGCAAATTCATCCTCTCTAACCACCCCCAGCCCCATTCCCCAGAGCCCCCTTCCAGGCAGGAAGCACAGGTTTGCAGCCTGCAGTGTACGATGGGACATCATGGGGCTCTTGACCTGAAGGAGGACTCTCTGGCCCGACGTCAGGCCTGGGAGCCCTCAGACTAGCACAGGGGTCCACTTAAACTCGGTGGGGCAGGGGTGCAGACGATGCTGACAAAGCAAACAAAACAGCCTGGATTTGTGGGCGCAAGGCCCTCTTTCTCCCTCATGTAGTTTCTATAACTGAGAAGGAAGAAGGGACAGAGGCAGGGATCTTCTTGAGGACATTTAGAAACCCCCAAGCCTTCTGCTTGCCCTGGGAGGCAAGAGTTTTCTGATGCGATGCCTTCCTTCTCCAGGGGACAGCCAGTTTCAAGGCATGGGGTAGAAATGCCAGTGAAAAATCCCAAGGGCGCCCACACTCAGATCAACACCCAGAAGACGGCACTGGGAGACACACTTCCTGAAATTCTCTCTCTGCACCCCTCAGAGGAGGGAAAAAAACCTGACTTGGTGATAATTCTGTAAGCTATGTTGCTCCTGTCAAATTATTCAACATCTGTCTTCATGTTCCCACAAAAATTAGCATAGGATAGTAGTTTCTGATGACACCTTTGGTGAAATATTTTGACTTCCACCAGTAAGTTGCAAACAACCTGTCTTAAGGATAATGTCAATTTGCACTCCTGCATATTAAATAATCCAGGGGTTTGTTGTGTTTTTGTAAAGGAGAGGAGTCCCACTGACCTGCCCCTGGCTGGACGTCCAGCAGCTATGGAAGGAAGAGAGGAAGCCAGGATGGAGGAGGGGGTGTTTTCTGATGCTATCCACACATAGATTATTCCTCCTCCATCACCTAGCTACTGTCTTTGCCCCAGAACTAGGCGTCTGGGGCCAGCCCACCCCCCTGGCTTGCCAGAAAGCAGATTACAGGATCCACTGGGAGCACAACAAACTGGGCCAGGAGATTGGGAGGTAGGAGGGAAGAGGGGACAGGCTCCAAATGGACCATCTGGTCCAGTACTCAGCTCCTGTAGCATCTGTGCCCCCAAGAAGAGCAAAACCACCTGACCAGACTGACAGCGCCTCCCCAGCCCTATTGTAGACAGCGGACCTCAGAGACGACAAGAGCACACTCAGAGGGAAGCCAGGCATAGGGCTCCAGGCACCTGCCTCCCACCAGCCTCATCAGAGACCCACAGCCCAGGCCAGATCCTGATGGGTTTATCCTACACAGCCTGCTCTTCCTCCCTCTCCTCAATTCAGCTTCCATGTCAATCTGCCCCTCCCTCAGCCACACAGGCTGGGGTTCCCTCCCTCCGGCACACTTTTTCTTTTGTGCCTTGAGTAAAACCTGCCTCCCTTCTCACTGCCAGGGAAGCTGAGGTCCCCTCCGGCTGCCAGCCTAGGACTCCATGACTCTCCCTAAGCAGAGACTCTCAGAGAGACCCCACTACGCTGCTGGAAACCATCCTAGACAGGGTTCTTGGAGAGAAAGAATTTCAAGAAGCATTTCCTCAACTTCCCCCCAACAATGGCCCTTCATTCGTGCAACAAGTACTTGCCAGCTCCTGCTGTGTGCCGGGCACCGTGCTAGGTGCTGACATACAATGATGGGCATGAGTGGCCATCCCTCACCCCTACACTCTACTCTTTCTCAAACTGCTTCATCTGCTTTGGGGGGCGGGTGGAGCAGAAGAACTAGCTCACCATATGATTTCTTTTTTTTTTTAAGAACTAATATTTTTTTAATTAATTAATTTATTTTTGGCTGCGTTGGGTTTTCGTTGCTGCACGCGGGTTTTCTTTAGTTGCGGTGAGTGGGGCTACTCTTCATTGCGGTGCACGGGCTTCTCATTGCGGTGGCTTCTCTTGTTGTGGACATGGGCTCTAGGTACGCGGGCTTCAGTAGTTGTGGCTTGCGGGCTCTAGAACGCAGGCTCAGTAGTTGTGGTGCATGGGCGTAGTTGCTCCGCGGCATGTGGGATCTTCCGGGACCAGGGCTCAAACCCGTGTACCCTGCATTGGCAGGCGGATTCTTAACCACTGCGCCACCAGGGAAGCCCCTCCCATACTATTTCTTTAACCCAGACCCGGTGATACCATAGTTCTCCCTTCTGCTATATCTGGCCAAAGCGTCTAGCATCACAAGGAACTCGGCAGCCTCTTGTGGTCCTCCTCCTCACTAGATCCACCACTCTCCATCCACCTCGATTAAGACTTCTCACCCTGCAGTTCCCCTGAGGCCTTCCTTGGAGTAATGCTCTCAAAGGGCAAGTGGAAAGAATGTTACTCAAGAGTTCCGGGTTGGCCCCAGTGCACAGCAACACACCTTGGTGAGCTCTGAGTGAGAGCAGCTGGGACCCAGGCACACGAGGGAGTGGAGAAAATACAGAGAAAGGGGGACTTACAAGCCAACGGCTAAATCCTGGCCCCAAAGTACTCTGAATCAGTGTCCACAGAAACTACTGCCCCACCCCCTGCCTTCATTGCTGAGGTTTCCAGGCTAGGCTCAGGGGAGCCTCTTCAAGATGGGTCCCATGCAGCCCCGGATAAGGTTGAAGAAACTGGAGGGGATAGAGAAGAGGAATGGCCAGGAGATGGGCCTGCCAGATCTGCCCAAGGGCACTCAGAGGGAGGAGCAGGGTGGAGGATAGCAGCAGAAGCGGAGGGCTCCCCATCGCTCTCCAGAGCCCCTGGGGTGTGGTGAGAAGGCAAAGACCTCAGCAGGTCCCTCCTTAGGCCACCTCTCAAGGAGACAGTGAAGCTGTAGGGAAACCTTGAGGAGAAAAAAGAAAGAGGACCCCCCAGTACACCCTGATGTCTTCCCCTACCCTGGGGAGGCCAAGGCCCTTGGAAGACGCTCAGTGGCCTCCTCTCCACAATGCAGCCTCTCTCAGTCCCTGCTGCATTCTTCCTCCTTCTTTCCCTTTCTGGCCTATGTAAAGAGCCAGGCAGTAAGAGACACACAAACTAATTAAGAAGCAGAGTTTGGCCAGATGCCTGGGCCAGCCTCCCCAGGGAATTAAGCCCAAGCCAGCTAGCTGTGTAGAGCCAGGAGGATGTCACCTCCCAGATACCCCCAGGACACCCCTCCCTCTTGCCAGGCTCAGGGAGACAGGCCAGGCATCCCCAGAAGGAAGCATTTAGCATCTGCACTTGAGGCTGGCAGCTGAGGGACAATGCCTCTGCCCCCGCCCCCTCAACAGAATAGGTCAAACCCTCTCCCGGTCTAAAGGTGAATAATTAGGTCCTCAACCCTAGAGAAAGAAGGAAAGAGAATCTTCCTCACTCCAGCTACACATCATTAAAAAAGTGACCTATACAGACCACCCTGCAGTTAGAAGAAGGTAAAGTAAGGGCCACCGGGCCCCAAAGACTTTTTGTGCTGTGGGTCAGGGCATTGCTGGCTGCCAGAACTCAGAGGGAAAGTCCCCGAGAGGGATGAGCCCTCGTCCTCCTGAACGGATGATGCCCACTCCCGGGATCTTTCTCCCGGAAAATCCACGAGGGAGAAGGAAGAAGGGGTAACCAGAGTTCCCTGGGCGCCTGAGAGTGTGGGTGCGGACGCGGGAGCAAAGCTGCGTGGCAGGAGGCAGAGTTTCGACACGTAGCCTGATGGGTGCGTGCAGTGTTTGCTTTTCTGGGGACTGTGGCTGAATGTGTGCGCGCAGGCAGAAGGAAGGTGGGGCTGGGGTTTTGTAGCTGGGAACCGGGGACAGGAAGAACTAACTGGCTCAGGAGAGGTCCGAAAAGGGATTCTGGGGCCTTGGGAGCCGGATCTAGGGGATGCCTGCATCCGCTTGGGCTGTCAAGAAGCGAAGCAGCGAAGCCCAGCGAGAGCCGGGAAGGCGAGCCAGCCGCCGGGCCGCGGTACTGACAGCCGGCTCGCTCGCCAGCCGGGCGCAACTCCGCATCGTGCATCGCTCGGCTTCCACTCCGGAGGCCGAGCCAGGGTGGGATGAGGTTTCGGTGCAAGTCGTTTTCCCAGCCCCCGGTGTGCGGTCTGTCAGGGTCTCCCGAGCCAACTGGGTGCTCTCAAGGGTTCCGATTCACTCCCACCCCTGGCAGGGTTTGGGAAAGTGGGTACTACCTCCCCCTGGCATCCCTGGCTTCACGCCAGACCCTACAACCTGTCTCCGTGCTCTGAAGCAGCTAGCTCGATCTCCTCGCTCTCTGGAAAAGGGCGGGGACCCGGGCATCCACTCCAGAGTCCGAGCCGGGGTACCCACCAAACCCGGGCAGCGCGCACTTTGCGCCTTTTGCAAAGTTTCCGCGCGGTGCTAAGCCGGCATGGAGCGGGACGCGGGCTCTTACCGTAGACTCCTTGTCCCTGGCAGTGTAAGGGGATCAGCGCCAGAAGTAGAAGGCAGGTCACCTCCATCTTCACGGCCCGTGCTTCATCCCCGCGAGGCGGCACAGCCCGAGAGGCGGTGGGGGGCGCCTCCGCCGGGGCCCTGCGATGCCCCTTGCGTCTTCCCCTTCCCCGAGAGGCGACGGAGGGGGCGGCGGCGGCGGCGACGGAAATCAGGAGGCTGAGGAGTCGGCGGTGGCGGCGGCAGCGACCTGGGTTTCTCCTCCGGCGGGGCCGCTGCCCGCGTGGGAACGCAGGGGGCGCTGGCCCGGCCCCGGGTGCCTCGGCGCGCCCGGCGCAGCAGCCAGCGCCCCGGCCCGAGAAGTCCGGCCGCCGAGCCTCTCCGGGTTCCCAGGGATGTCCGCTCGGGGTTCTGGGCGCCAGGGACCCCTTTGCGGAGGCGAAGGCGCTTCGATCCAACAGGCCACCGACGACTGACAAACTTGTCGTTTCCCCGCCCAGCGGACGCCCCTCCGCGGAGCTGGGGCGGGGAGGCCGGGGCTCCGCTGGGGTTAATCCGCTGTCTCCAGTTCTGCGGCTGGTGCTGGGGGCTCAATGGCCCGACCCAAGGGGGCCGGGCTGGGCGTCCTCTCGGAGGCGAAAAGCCTCGGCTCTGGCCCTCCTGAGCAGGGGAGAAGCGCGGGCTAGGCTCCGCGGAGGGGCGAGAGTCACGGGTCCACGGGTCCGCGAAGTTAGCCGAGCCACCGAGGAACCCCGGGGAGGAATCGCGCCCCAGCGCCCCGCGGGAATCAGGAGAGCAATTCCATCCAAGAGAGACCCCAGAACGCGGGGAAAGAAGGAAAGTTTGAGTCGTTTGAAAAATATTCGCGCTCTCGCCAAGGCCTGGGCTGCGGCGCGGGAATCGCTCGCCGCCTCTGCTCGCCTCGCTCCGCTCCCGCCGTCTGGCCGTGGCGGTGGCGCTCCCGGGCTCGGCGCTCTCGGGAGAGCCGGGATGCGCCGCGACCCAAGTTGGTCGTCCCCGTCCCCGCCCCCGCCCGGCGGCCTCCGCCGGCGGGGGCCCAGAGCAGGCGGGGCCGGGCCGGGCTGCCGGGCGCGGCTGCAGCTGGGCTCCGGGCCGCGAGAGCGCTCCGCTCGCTCGGCAACTTGGGCTTCGCTGTGCTGCTTTTTCCCCGCTCCGAGCTTTTCATTCCGCGCTCCCCCCGCCTCCCCCTCTCCTCCCTCCTCCTCGCGTCTTCTCGTTCGGTCTCTCGCTCTCCCACCCTTTGTCGCTCGCTCTCCTGTTTGATTCCCCTCCAGTTAAAAAAAAGGAGCCAATTAAAGGCAGCGCAGCTCGCCGGGTCCAGCCTCTGTCCAATTTCCTCGCCTCCCCCAGGACCAATTAGAGAAAACAAAACAGGGCTGGGGGAAGCAGACTGCCTTTCTCTCTCTCTCTCCCTCTCTCCCTCTCTTTCTCTCTCTCTCCCCCCTCCCCCTCCCTCTCTCTCCCCTCCCCTCCCCCTCTCTGCACCCCCCCTTCTCTCCCTCTCTCCGCCCCCCCATCCCCCCAGCAGGAAAATGTCAGAAAGCAGAAATGGATCCATCTATCCCGAGGACAGAGGCGAAGAGACGTGGGTTTCGGCGCGGGCTCTGCAGCGCGCTCGCACACTCGCTCTTCGCCCGCCCTTGCACACCCAGACCGGCTGCCCGAGCCGGGTGCACCGATCCCAGTACTCTCGCTGGGCAAGCACGGCCGTTCGCCCCGGGGACTCTAGCCTAGCCTGCGGGGCACTGCCCACTTTGTAAATGTTTTGTACTTCTGGGGGGGCGGGACTGAAGCGGGGGTCGAAGGGAAAGGCCGGGGGCCGGGGCGCCCGCGGCTCTTGGGGTCCTGCAGGCTCGCGAGCCGGTCGCCTGCTGTGAGTCTGCAGGGTTGTCTGCGCGGCCCTGGAGTCCCTCCGCCCCTGGCCGAGCCCCGCCCCTTTCTAGGCAGCCTCGGCCTCTCCCGGCGTCCGGCTTGGGGGCCACCGCCGGAGCAGCTGGCTGAGCCCGGGGCGAAAAGGGTGCGATCAGAGCTCCTGCCCTTGCCTCGGCCCGCAGGTTGCCAACAGGTTTGTCCGCAGGACCCCGCAGCCAGAGCTTCCCCAGGCCACCTTCCATTATCCCCAGCTCGCCCCTCTCTCCGTCCTGCCTCCCCTCAAGACCTCAGGCGCCCCAGGGGCGCCCTCTCTTTCAGCAGCCAAGCCAGGGTCCAGCTCCACCTGCGGGGTCCCGCACTCCCAGACTCCGCTACCTCAAACCGGCCCTCCGAGAGCAGGGATGGGGAGAGTGCTCCTCCCAAACGCCGGCAGGGAGAGGTAAAGGCTAGGAAGCAAGGCGGGCGGCCTCCCCCGCACCTCCGATCGCTTTCCTCTACCCAGGTCTTGCTAATCTCACCTGCTCCACCTGTCGCCGTTATTGATCTCGGCGTGTGCGCAAGGATTGTATTAGGGCTGCCCGTGGGAGCGCGGAAAACCGCAGCAACTAACAAGCGGGGAGATTACAAGCCCTCCTCCCCCACCCCCCGGAACTGCGTAATATCTTGGTTGTGATGGTGGTCCACGACTCTAAGCATTTGTCAAAAGTCAAAGACTGTATACCAAAAAAGACTTTATTTTTCAGTACTCAAATTAAAACAAAATTAAAAAAAAAAAAGCCACCCCTTTCCCAGGCGCATGTCCTGCTGGTTCCCTCCTCTCCTGACCCTCCAGGGGCTAACCCTCACAGGAGCACGTGCCCCCAGCTCCGCAGGTGGGGTGGCAGGAATGGGAGGTGTCTAGAGAAATTCCAGGCAGCATGGGGGGGGGTCGTGCCATCAGGTAACATCTCAGCTTCCTTCTGTCCATCTCGGAAAGTCCGAGACCATCGGAAGAATCTTTTTTTTTTAATTTATTTTATTGGAGTATAGGTGATTTACAATGTTGTGTTAATTTCTGCTGTACAGCAAACTGATTCAGTTATACATATAACATCTTACGGAAAAACCTGAATGAACTTTCTGACCAACCCAATACATACATTCTTATTCATATTCTTTTATCGGAAGAATCTTATTCTGCAGCCCACCCTCCACTTGACCTCTCCTCTTTCAACCCCTCCTTTTTTTCCTCTCCTTCCTTACCTGTGGGTCCAAGGCTGAATAAGGTGAACCAGATCCAACTTAGTTTTGGGCACCCAGCAGATGCCAACAGAAGATTTGTTAAATGAATGAGTGATTCCCATCATAGGCCAGATACCACAGACCTAGGATACCCTCAATGCCACCATCTTTTCTACGCAAATTAAAACAAAATTTAAAAAATTTCACTCCCCACTACCGCCCCCCCCAAACCAAAGAGAAAAGTCCATTTTCTGCCTCACAGAGATACAGAGCTATCAGGCTCTGTATCTTCCCACCAACCTCCCCCACCCAGTCTGAAAAGGAAGTGGCACCAATTGAGGGTGTGATGGTGAGTAGCTTCTTTTATTGTCATCTTTCTCCCATTACTCAAAAATCGTCACCTCCTCCAGGAAGCTCTCAGGGAGTGATCACAGTGATTCCCACCCTCCTTGGCTTTGCCCATTTTGAGTTGAATGGGCACTTGTCCATGTCATTGGAAACTGCCTTCCTATTTTTCAATTAGCTAGTCCAACCCCAAATAGTTAATTGATCCTCTTTGGCTTTGGGGTGCATTACTGGTGAACAAGGAACCCCACTGACTCAGCTGACAGTCACTTGAATTTACCATCTCTGAATACCGACACTGGCCTAGAGAGAGAAGAGTTGCGATGGGGGAGGGATAAAAGGGAGGGGGAGCAGAGAACCAAATTCTAGCCAGGCTGGGACTGAACATTTGCTATAGCTAATCCACTTGTGAATACTCTGCAGCTAATTGTATGCAGTGTAAATACCTTGACAGCCTGCTTGCGCGTGCCTGTAAATTCAGTCATCTCCTCCACTAGGTGTGCCTTGCCTGTTGCCTCTGACAGAGCCCTGAGTCTGACAATGGGAGGCAGCCTGGGAAGGAAAAGAGCACTAGGCTTGGGAGCCATCTGTCCTGAGCTCCAGTCTTAACCTCTCTAGGCCTCAGGTTCCCCAGCTGTAAAGTGAGTAGGGTCCCTATTTCAGAGTGGTTGAGAGAAGCGAGTGATAATAGTAATAGCTGACACCACATGCCAGGCACTGTTCTAAGCCCTTCACGTGTATTAACTATTTAATCCTCATAACAACTATGTGAGATAGGACTGTTATTCTCATAGAATAACATAGAAAGATTCAGTGATTCACGCAGCTGCTAAGTGGCTGAAGTGGGCTCTGCGGCCTTGCTCTTTCCCACTGTTCGGTACAGAAGAGACGTAAGGGCCTAGGTATTTAGGAAATATTTTCACAAGAAGTGTTCCTATTCTCTTCTCGAATAGAGAACAGTCCTCTGGGCCCCAAATTGGGCTCTTGGGGGGTGGGGGATGAGAGCTAGACCACTGGACCTGAGGCATCCATGAAGCGGACCACTGGGCACAGGCTGTCTGGAGGCTCGATGGTCAGCACCCAACTGCCAACTCTTGGGTTCCACACATGATATTCTAAGAAGAACCCCATTATTTTGCCCTAGAGAAAGCCCAGCCTGCCACCTCCAGGAAGACTAAGTAACTAGCTGCTGAGTGGGGGGGGGGGGGGGGTACGTGAGAGGCCAGGGAACCAGGAGCCCCAGATCTCAGCCAAGCAGTGCAGCTTCGGGCTTTTGTTGTGAGAGTTTCTTACTAGAAAGCTCTCCCGTCTCCTCCCGCCTCTCGCTCACTCGCTCGTCTCCAGCAAGGCAGAGCCTGGGAGAGGAAAAAGGGAGAGAGAGAGAGTCTTTGCGGGAATAGCGTCATCACCTTGCAAGGGAAATTGTCTCTGAAAATCGTGCAGTGAGAGGTATTGATTCAATCTAGGGGCAAGCCACTTTCTGGTCAGGTGGGGGAAGGCTGGCTGGGAGGAGTGAGGAACGGGGAGAGTTATGACCCCACTGAAAGACCAGTTTATTAATTCCAGCTCTAACAAATAGCCAATTTAACAGTTCCAGCTGCTAATTAGTAAGCAGTTAACTCCTGTTATAAATCGTGCTGCTCGAGACTAGTAATATTGCAATCCTGCAATGACATCCTCAGAAAGGAAGGGCCATAGAGACTTCTGTTGTTCAAAGGGTCTGTAGCCCCCTCCACTGCCCCCTCAATCCATACCCTCAGCAGGTTCTCTGCTCATGGAATGCAGGATTCAGAGCAGGGACATATGGACCTGACCATATGTTCACCACTCATTCATTTAAGAAATACTTAATAGGCTCCTGCTATGTGCCAGGCACTACCCTAGGCACTGCAAATTCAACGTGAACAAAACAGACAAGAACCCCTCCTCTCATGGAGGTGACATTCTAGTGAAGAGACAGACAATATAGTCTATAAATAGTATTTAGATGGTAAGGAAAATACCAAAAGCTAGGAAGAGGAGCAGGAAATGTGAGGCCTGAAATGTTAGAGAAGGTGTCCAGAGAAGACCCCATTGACACTTGAGTCATGACCTTAAAGAGAAGAGAGATCAAACCGTGCCGATGTCCGGGGGAAGAACATTGCAGGGAGAGGGGGCAGCAAGTGCAAAGGCACTGCGGTGGTGAGGAGTGTTTGGCTGTAGCTGAGTAGATGAGGGAAGAGTAGTAGGAGCTGAGATCAGAGAAGTTAAGGGGGCAGGTCATTTGGGTTTTGCGTTCATTGCAGGATGCTGGACTTTACTCTGAGTAAGATGGGAGTTATGACAGCGTTATGAAGAAAAGAGGGACAGGATCTGACTTTAATTTAGCAGGCTTGTTCTGGCTCTGTGTGAGGAATTGATTGAAGGGGGTGCCACAACATCCCTAGCACCTGACACGGTGCCTGGCACTTAGTGGATGCTCAATAAATACTTGTCATAAAATGACAAACGAAAATTCATGGGGCTAGATTGTGAGAATGGGAACCATGATCACTTTTGAAAGTCCAATTTATTTGGATTCTCTTGTAAATTATTTTACAACCCTACAAGGGTGCCTGCGCATTTGAATTTTTCAAGGAGTTCCACATCCACCATCCTACTTGGTCCTTAAGTGAAGACATGTGGCCCTCACCATTTTACAGATGTGAAAACTGAGGCAAAGAGACATTCACTGACTGGCTTAACAGTGTGTTACTAAAATACCAGTCCTAGAACGGTGGGGTTGGGGGATGCAAAAGAGACAGGAGTCTCTCCCCCGCATTTCTGGCCACGGTCATGATTGCACCCTGCCTCACTGTGAGATCTTCCCTCTCTGGCTTCCAGATTCTCATTTCCGCAATAAGCAGATGTGCCTCAACTCCAAAGCGTTATGAGCTGTGTCAGAGACCTGGATGCTACCATTTCTCAAGTGAGGGTCACGTGGTCTGTCTCAAGCTCCCTTTGTCCACACTAATGTTAGAACAGGGGAAGTTTTAACTTTTTTGAGCTGACAGTTCAGTGGACCAGAAGTAATTTGGTTTTAGCACCAGCTTGGAAACACATGGTCTTCCCACTCTGAGGAGGCGTAAGGAGCACTGATTTACCCAGCTCCACTTCCCCACGGGGTGGGTCTAGGAAGGGGGTGAATAGGCTGGAAAAGTCAGGTTCTCTTGACTATTTATCCATTAATTCAATAAATATTTATTAATCCAGGCATTGTGCCTGCATCATACTGAGCATTCTGGTGGAGACATCCAACAAGTAAAGTCCCTCAGGAAGCCCCAGTCTGAGGAGACACAGCCCTGCCCTCAGGTAGCCCCAGGCTGAGGGGAGACATATCCATGCCCTCAGGGAGCCCCGGTCTGAAGGAGGAGACACAGCTCTACCCTCAGGCCCCCCACCTGGAGTGGGGAGACTGCTACTAAAGGTTCATAGATCCTGGCATAAAAAAGGAGCCAGGATATAGACACAGGAACAGATACACTGATAACAGCAATAAACTACCCACTACACGGGTAAATGCTAACGGCATAAGGAACAAGGACAGCACGCGGTGTGGTTACTCTGACTCTTGGCTCTACTGCAAGATTGTTTCATACCCCTAAGCCTGGTTGCCTGCAGCCTTCCAAGTCTCAACCAAGCCCAAGGGAAGCAGCCTGGTGTTTTATTTGGGTGTTTCTCCCAATGCAAATGTCTCTCTGGGCTCCTGGGAACCCGGCCTGCTTGAAAGCGAAACTGTGAAGCTGGCAGGCAGCATCAACACCCACTGGGAGGAGAACCCACTCTCTCTGGGGGCCAGGCGCCACCCCAGCCAGAAGCCTCATCCCTGCCTCACTCCACTAACCTCCCTAGGAAGACACACCTGGCTAAGGGGGCGGCAGAGCATCTGGAGACCAGCTCCTCTCTGAAGGCCCCGCCTGTTACTCTGGTCTCATGGATGTCACCTCCCACACCAGGCTTAGAGTGGCATCTGTGCGGTGTGCTCGGTTTCCACATGTGCTGTGAGCTCAAGGGCAGGGTGGGTGTCCTTCTCCTGTTTGGATCACTCGTAGATAGCACCCTGTGCAGGACTGAGCATATAGCAGCCACTCAATGTCTGCTCATTAAAATGAACTGAGTCGGGTTACCCTGACTGAAACAGAAGTAGGCTCTGGGCAAGACCTGAATTATCAGGTTAAGGGAGGCCCAAATTGTCCAGACAATGTGTAGATTAGGGACAAATAGACATAGTGAATATATAAGAAGACATGTTTGAGTTATGTGCAGGCCAAGGGGAAGCAAATTCTTAGGGAAGGGAAGTAGGCAAGTGAGGGACAGAACGTTCTGGGAAAATCATTGTGTACACAAGTGGCAGGGGATGTGACCCTCCACTGCTGCCTCATTCTAGGATGCTTTCTAGGAGGGGAGGTGTGGGTCAGGTGAGTTTCCTGAAGTGGGGGGTGCGTTCTGCCAGGCTGAGGGTGGCTCTGTCCTCTGGCATCTGCCCCCAGGACACCAGTGAAAGGCATCAGATTTCGCTGAGCTGGTCTTTCTCACCTTCTCCAGGGCAGCTCTTCGTAAGCGGGATCAAATGTCCTCAGGCTTGAAAAAACAGGCTGGGATATGAGGGGAAGGGAGGAAAGGGAGGAGGGGAGTGAAGCTGAAGTTACGGGAGGGGCGGGGGCCAGGGCTGGGCCCAGGGCCAGGGGCCGTGATTCTCCCAGGTCCCTTTCCGTTTAAGTTCTCCAGCAAATTCCTTTTCCTTTAACCATCACCTCTTTTTGAGCCCTTCAAAGTGGTGCTGGAGGTGAGGCTAGCGAGAAATCTGGAGCAGAATGATCGCAGGCACACACACGGACAGGACCGCTGCGTGGCATAAACTCCAGGGGGCGCTATTCACATAGAATATGACAGGAACGGCGCCCATCTCCCACCCCCAGTGGGTGCGACATGGAGGCCCAGCTGCAGCTCCCTCCGCTCTGTCCCGACCCCAGGACAAGCTGATGTCATCCTACTCTGTACCTCATACCCACCCCGACCCCCTGCACCACGCTCCTTCTCTTCCCAATCCACCGCAGCCCCCAGCCCCTCTGGCCCCCAGCACGATGCGCTAGGGGATGGGAGGGGTCCCGGGCCGTGTCCCACAAGCTCCTTGTTCCAAACACACTACAAGCCCTGGGGACTCGCTGCCTTTTTGATTAACTCGCCTCATTATCTGGCCCTCCCGGCTCTCCTTGGGGAACCGACACTTCCCGGGGGCCTTTGGGAGCCACATCTGGCCCTGAGTAAGCGTGGAAGGGGGACCCCGAGGGACCTTCCCACTCAGCCCTTTGAAAGCAGTCTAGCCCCACCTCTCACCGTTTCCACCCCCTAACCCAGGGCTTATCTGAAAGAGTAAGTAGACAGTCGCATAAGCATAAAATGCTCAGCCTAAAGGCCACTTGCCCTCACAACCACCCAGTAGGTAGGCAGTTTTATCATCGTTTTAGAGATGAGGAATTAAGGAACAGAGAGGTTCAGTTACTCCCCCAAAGTCACACAGCTAGTAAGTGGCAAAGCTGGTTTTCCAATCAGAGAATCTGGCTCCAGAAACTAGAGTCTATACTCTTCTCCACTACTTGGTGCTGCCTCTCACATAGAAGAGGGGCCAAAAGCTGACATAATACAGCTATGCTGGCCAAACACACAGCCTCTGGCTACTAGTATTTATATAAGTTTAAATCAAGTCAAATTTAAAATTCAGTTTCTCAGTCACACTAGCCGCGTTTCAAGCGCTCAACTCAACAGTCACACATAGCCAGTGACTACCGTTCTGGACAATGCAGATAGAGAACACTTCTATCATCATAGGAGTTCTGTAGACGGCAGTGCTCAGGAGTCTTTAATCTCACCCCAGCTCTACTGCTTACTAGCTGAGTAACTGTGGGCAAGTTACTTAAACTCCTTGTGTCTCAGTTTCCTCATCCAAAAAAATGGTGATAAGGATAGTGCCAACAGGGGCTTCCCTGGTGGCACAGCGGTTAAGAATCCGCCTGCCAATGCAGGGGACACGGGTTCGAGCCCAGGTCTGCGAAGATCCCACATGCTGCAGAGCAACTAAGCCCGTGCGCCACAATTACTGAGGCTGCGCTCCAGAGCCTGCGAGCCACAACTCCTGAAGCCCGGGCGCCTAGAGCCCGCAATGAGAAGCCCACGTACCGCAATGAAGAGTAGCCCCTGCTCATGGCAACTAGAGAAAGCTGGCGCACAGCAACAAAGACCCAACGCAGCCAAAAATACATAAATAAAATAAATAATAATAAAATTTTTTAAAAAAAGATGAATAGTGCCAACTTCATAGGGCTGTTAGGGGGATTAAATGAGGAAATGCATATGAAGTGCTTCATACTGTGCCTCACACATAGTAAGCATTCTAAAAATTATTTTTTTTAAATTATTTATTTATTTATTTGGTTGCACTGGGTGTTGGTCGTGGCAGGCCGGCTCCTTAGTTGCAGCTCACAGCCTCCTTAGTTGTGGCATGCAAATTCTTAGTTACGGCATGCAGGTGGGATCTAGTTCCCTGACCAGGGATCGAACCCGGGCCCCCTGCATTGGGAGCACGTAGTCTTATCCACTACGCCACCAGGGAAGTCCCTAAAAATTATTTTTATTATTAGGAATTCTAGTCCAGTCCTTCCTTTAACTCAGTAGGTAGTTAAGAAGCAGAGAAATCAAGGAATTGTTTCAAAGCCACACAGCAAATTAAATGCCAAAAGCTAGGGCTCCTGGTTCTTTTTATCACGGCCTAATGATACCACTACATTTGACCCTCTCCAAAGTGCTGGGAGGAAATTAAATGAGGTTTCATCAACCCCATTTTACAGATTAAGAAACTGAGGCACAGAGAGGGTGAAGTAACTTCTTCAGGTTCATGATGCTGTTTAGTAGCAGAGTGGGGAATTATTACTCTTCAGTGTTCTGCCCCCAGCTCTATTCTCCACTGTCTGTGCAACTTAACATGTGAGTGTGTGTGTTTGTGTTTTTTATTTGTTTACCATGCAGAGCACAGGGACCTTTGTCCCCTATAGATAGAATATAAATCATATAAGTAATATTAATATGGTCTCAATTATGTAAAAGCTGTATATAGAATAAAGGTGAGAAGGACAGATAGTTCCGTTTTAATGATTATTGTGGGTGATGGAATTATGGGTGATTTGCATTTCTGTCCTCATATGCTTCTATTTCCCCCATTTTGTTTTTGCAAGCAGTATGTATTGTTTTTTTTAATGTAAATTTATTTATTTATTTTTTGGCTGCGTTGGGTCTTTGTTGCTGCGCGTGGGCTTTCTCTAGATGTGGCGAGTGGGGGCTACTCTTGGTCGCAGCGCGCGGGCTTCTCATTGTGGTGGCTTCCCTTGTTACGCAGCACAGGCTCTAGGAACACGGGCTTCAGTAGTTGTGGCTCACAGGCTCTAGAGCGCAGGGTCAGTAGTTGTGGCTCACGGGCTTAGTTGTTCTGCAGCATGTGGGATCTTCCCGGACCAGGGCTCGAACCCGTGTCCCCTGCATTGGCAGAAGGATTCTTAACCATTGTGCCACCAGGGAAGTCCTAAGCAGTATGTATTATTTTCATAACCAGAAATAAACAAATGTGATTTTCAAATACATTAAAAAAAATAATAAAGATCTTCCAGTGTTTGCTCTGTGGTCTCCTCTGCCCTCCAAGCAGTTAGGGGGTCTGACCCAGGGGTTGGCTTTGCCTGGCCAGATTTCCTAGCAGAAAGGAGGCTGGTGTTGTGCCTCTCAGCTCAGTCCCCTTCATCCACAGGCCCTCAAGTCCCTCTGCACTGGAGTGGGTTTGAATTTACTCAGCAACATCCACATGCAATAAATGTCATACCGTTTTATTTTTTCAAGTCAAATAAATTCTGACCCCAAGTCTCCCCACTTGCCAGAGTGCTGAGAAATCAGCCTTAGTTATGTGTGGGGGGAGTCTCCAGGGTCATAGGAGAATCTGGGACCCAGGAAAGAGGCCTTGGGCCTTGTGGCTGCCATGGTAGTTGACTCCTGTTGCCTTGGCTCCTGAACCCTGGACCAGACCTCAGTTGGCCGGCTGCCCTGGACAGGCTGTGAGAGCTCTCCACAGCAGCCCTCTCAGTGACCACATCGGGCCCTGGAGACCCTCAGGGCCTCAGCACTTGTCATCCAGCCTCCACACGTATCCCCATCTGGTACTGCAGGCCAGAGGGACACAAGGCCCCAAACAAAACCCCCCAAATGTCTATCCCTTCCTGGGCTGGAGAGGCCCTTCTAGTCAGTCACTTTTTCCTCATCGCTTGTCTAGTCTACTCTTCACTCCCCCGCAAAAGACCTCTACTTCCAAACCGAACTGGATGGGGGTGTCCCTGTTGCATTGATAACAAAACCCAAAACTCCTTGAGGCAAGAAAGACCAGACCCAGACACTGACCTTGGTTCCTTTCTTGGGATGGAGGAGGGGGAAATGTCACTCATTATTCCAAGCGAAATGGGAAAACACAAAATAACATTTCAGTGTAGATCCTGGCTATACAACTCACGCCTGAACTTCAACTGATGACTTCTTAGACCTCTCCCTGCCAGGTCAGGCAGAGGAGCATTTATGCGCCAGGGGGTGTGGAATGGAGTTCTGGATGTCCCATCTCCCCCTCACTATGACCCTGGGTGGGGGAGGGCATGACTAGGGGGAAACCCAGCGATTGGAGTCCGAGACTAAAGTGCTAGACCCAAAGTAGGTGCTCAGTAAATACTTCTGTTGTGGATGAATCTAATCTGGGCACAGTCCTTCACGTCTCTGAGCCTCAACATCTTTATCTGTAAAATGGGCATCCATTCATTCGATAACTATGTCATGATTACCAGACACTGTTCCAGGGACAGAGGTTGTACCAGTGAACATGACAAAGTCCCTCCCTTCCATTTTACTGGATGAGACAAACATAACATTGTTATGTCAGCCCATATCCTATTATACTAACTTCACTGCCCTTGGGCTGACTTCTAATTGCCTTTGCCCAAGGCCTTCTTTGCCTGCCCACATAGTGGCCAGAAGAGCCAGGAACCCCCAGCTCCCCGGGAGCAGCCCTCAGCAATGACTCACAGAGCTGGTGCATAAACACCCCAGCTCCCTCACCTCTCAGGCAGGATGTCCCCAAGGTATGTGTCCCATACTACCTCCCAGAGTTCCCCAGCAGGGTTGGGCTCCAGTCCCCCTCCCTCTGCAGTAACTGGATAAATAACTGCACCCTTTATTGGCTGCTTCCCCTCCCCTGTATCACTTCCCCATCCTCCCCTGGGTGTTTCCTGGAGTCACTGAATACTATTGCCCTCAAATCCTTATCTTGGGGTCTGCTTCTGCCAATCCAAGACATCAGATTATGATTGGTGCTATCAAAACAAAATTCAAGTAGGACAAGAGAGTGGAGAACAAGGGTAGGTGCCACTTTAGACAAGGTAGTCAGGGAAGGCCCCTCTGAGGAGGTAACGTTCAGTTCAATCAAGGACCTGAGTGAATGGAAGGAGGGAGACAAGTGGATACCTGGCAGCAAAGGTGTTCCAGTCAGAGGGAACAACGGGTACAAAGGCCCTGAGGTGGAAACACCTGGGAACAGAGGGATGTTAATGACACCTGCCCAGTAGCTTGCAGAGAAGGATTCCTTGAGATAGTCTGTGTGGACTGGAAAGCCCTGGACACATATGAGACATTAGGGCTTTTTCAATTCCCTCTCTCGAGCTGGCAAGCTCTCTTCAGGGAATAGCTCAGCCTCCTGCCCCGTCTGGGCTGCTGGGCTCCGCACCTCCCCCTCTGTGCTCACCCAGCCTCTCTGACCTGGAGCAGGGCTTGGTTTTTCCAATAACTCATCAGTGCAGCTTTCGTCATGATTGAAGAAACAAAAGCCCCAGCAAGAAAACCCCGTTCAGAGGCATTACGGGTTATTTATAAGAGAAGGCAAGGCAGCCTCTGCACTGGGGGAAGTCTGGGGGAGGCAGGAAGGCCCTCTGGATGGGGGACTGGGATACCTTGCATTTGCCTGGTGCTGGCCACCAGTGCCCCTGCCCAGAGCAGAACAACCTCTTCTCTCCTCCCACCTGCCCCGGCCAAAGCTGCCATGAGTCACCACTGCCCAAGCCTCTTGATTTCCTCCCACCCACTCATCCAGTTCTTGGTCTATTCATTTATTTATGTATTCATTTATTCATTCATTCATTCAAACATGTATCGAGGCCTACTATGTGCCAGGCACTAGGTGGTGTTGACATTTCTGGAGCGTAGGCATGAATCAGCAATTGTGTGCTGGAACAAGCTCATATGTGCTCACAGCTGACTGTACATATCTCTTCTCAACTGCTCCTTCAGTAGCATCACGTCGGTAGCTTTAGGTCAGCCATGGTGGGAGAATTTATATCCCGGAAATTGGCAAGCGGTACAAATCAGGGCCTTTTCCCCAGAGAGATGGTTGTTAAACATTTACTAACCCACCACTATACCAGGCCTCGGTATACTGGGCCACACAAAGCTGAACCCCAAGAACTTACAGTCTAAACCAGAGAAGGACATTGACCCAATTTCCAATGCAACCTTTAGCCCACCCAGATTCGTTGGCCTCAGAGCCACACAGGACTCCTACAACAGTTGTCTTTGCAACCTAGGAGTACCAAGAACAGAGAATTTAATTCTATCATGCAAGACTTAAGAAGGCGTGATAAAGGAGGTGAATTTGAGCTGAGCCTTTAAGGATGGGTGAGATGTCGCCTTGAATGGAAGGTGTTTTTTTTTTTTTTTTTTTTTGCGGTACGCGGGCCTCTTACTGTTGTGGCCTCTCCCGTTGTGGAGCACAGGCTCCGGATGCGCAGGCTCAGCGGCCATGGCTCACGGGCTCAGCCTCTCCACGGCATGCGGGATCTTCCCGGACCGGGGCACGAACCCGTGTCCCCTGCATCGGCAGGCGGACTCTCAACCACTGCGCCACCTGGGAAGCCCTGGAAGGTGTTTTGAATGGCGGGAGCAGTCTCAGCAAAGTTTCGGAGGAAGGGTCAGGTACAGTGTGTTCACTCCACTTAAATAAAAATGCCATGGCAGGGTGCTGCTCCCACCTATTACCTTCCCAATCATACAGCAAAAGTGAACTGCTTTCTGGAAGGAAAAATTGATATTGCAAGAGCTGGATTATTAGGGAGAAGCTGCTGGTTGGATACCGAGGGATGAGGATGCCCCTCCTCCTTCCTCCTCCATTCCTTCTTAAATATTTACAGTGTGTGAAAGGGGCAGCCAAGAGGCCACCATCAACCCACCCTCAACACCACCGCCATTGCTACCACAGTGTTCGTCATGGTATATCACCCCCCAGGCTGGCCCCACTGTCACCACTGACCCCATCATTACTTCCCACGTGGCTCACTGGCCCTGCTAAGCAGCTCAGACAGACACACATGCTTGGCTTAAAGATATCAGGATAGACACCCAAACAAACTCAAATGCTCCCAGTACTTCAACTATCTCCATCCCACATAAGAGGAAGCTTCTCAAAGATTTAATACTTGCCACCTCCTTACTCTGGGAGATAGCTGAGTCTCCCCCAGACATATACACACATGCATATGTGCAATGGCAAGTGTACATCCAGGATGCAGCACCGTTGATGCCAAACCATTAGGCAGGTGTTGGGGAGGCTACAGTCCATTAGCCTTAACAATCCCTCCTGGAGCTGGCGGCGATGCCTGACCCACGTCCTCCCAGCTACCCTACCTGCCTCACCCCACTTGTCTGACAAGGAACTGAGCTTCCTACTAGTTCAAGGCAGCTTCCCCATCACTGTCCCTGGTCTGCTGCCAGCGGCATCCCAGGAGGGGAGGCAGAGCATGACTGTGCACTGCATCTGTAGAACACTCCACAGTCCTCAAAATACAGATTCGTATTTGCTCATTTAATTCTGGGAAACCTGTGAGGTGGGGATTGGTGACCCCAGCCTGCAGGTGAGGAAACTGAGGCTCTGAGTGACTCGTCCAAGGAGAAGGTAGAACGAGAACCAAGGTGCTCTGATTCAGACATTCACTCCACAAGTGTTTGTTAAGTCCTAGAGGCTGTGCTAAACCCTGGAGATTCAATAACAATAACGATAATGGTGAGTAATAATAATAATGACTAAGCTTAATGGAGTACATGTACAACACCATCTCAACCTTCACCACTTTAAGACGTACCACATTTGCACCTGCATTGCAGTGGAGGACACGAAGCATCGTTCCTGTGCTGAAGGAATTCACTGTGAGCCCCGGGGTCTCTCAAGGTTGGCCCAGGACCTCAACTCTCCTAGAATGACTGTAGGAGAAGTTCTTGGGTGGGACACAGGAATATATGGCGAATGTATTGTTCAAAAATATCCAGGGGTGAGCAGTACATGCATTAAAGCACGGGCAGCAGAGGGGCCCCAAGGGCACACAATTGGCCAAGGGTCTTTGGGGACGGTTTGTCAGCGTTCCCCGGGCGCTTGGCCCGCACCTTTGTCCCTTTCACGCACCCCCTGTGTGAGCTCATCTACTGCCCCTCCTCTGATCACCACCCACAGCATGTATGAGGTCAGGGGCGCTCCCTGGAGTCAGACTGCAGCTTCTTTCCTGTGTGACCTTGGACAGGTTACCTCACCTCTTTAAGCCCCCGTTTCCCTGTCTGTAAAACAAAGCTACTAATAGTATTAACAGTAGTTTCTTCCAGATTGCTTACTTTGTGAGAGGCACTATTCTGAACTCCTCATACGTGTAAATTCACATAACCTTCGAATGTCCCTGTGAGGTTGGCTCTTAACACCAGGCCTAGCGTGTTACATGCGCTTAGTAATCGTTAGCTGTTATTAGCTGCATCTTCAGCTCCGGGCTGCTCTGAGGCTGCCCATCTCTCTGCTTAGCACTTACAACCTCATTCTTCCTCCTGCATTTCTCCTCTCAGTGAATGGCTCACCATTTCCACATCACCCAGGCAGACACCTGGGACGAAACCCTGAACTCCTCCTTCTTTAAATCCACATTCAAGTCCTGCAGCTTCTACCTCCTCCCACATCTCTCACATCCATCTCCTCCATCCACTTCCTCTTCCCATCACCACTACTTTTGTGGTGTGACCCTGCTCATTTCTCACCTGGATTATGCAAAGGCCTCCTGATAGCTCCTTGCTTGCAACCTACACACCCTGCAAACCACCCTCTTGCTCTGCCTGAGACTTCCGAATTGCAAATCCACTGAAAATCCCACTGTGACTCACCATAGACTCCAGGATCAAGTACAGACTCTTTAGCTTAGCACACGGTGCTCTGCAGGATCCGGGCCCTGCCTTCCCACCCTCTACTCTCCTGACACACTGCAATATGGTCCGTCCGGTCATGCCAATTCATTCCTCTGGCCCTTTGCACATGCGGTTCCCACAGTCTGGAGTGTCCTGCCCATCCTCCTTTGTCTAACCAGTTCCCCACATCCCTCATGACTCAGCTCAGGCAACATCTCTTCCCAAAAGTCTTCCTGGATCTCTATTAAGTTCTCCTCCTCCATGCTCTGAGAGTATAACCTTTAATACAATGAAATTATAATGACTTTATCTGTGTGTTCTCTCACCAAACACAGATGTCACCTGGAGGCAGATGGTTAAAATTAGAACAGTCACCATAGTCAGACGGCCCCAGTTTCACCACTTACTGATTAATTTCAGCTCCACCATTTACTAGCTGTGTGATCTTGGACAAGTGACTTAACTTCACTCAGTCTCAGTTTCCTTGTCTCCAGTATGAGGCCAATGATAGTACTTACCACATAAAGTAGTTGTGAGAATTGAGATATAGAAGGAAAAGTGCTTAGCACAGTGTCTGGTGCAATCCAAGTACTCAATAAACGTTAGCTATTAAGTTACATACTGGGTGCAAGGCATCCTGGGAAAGTGAGCTCTGGCTTCTACTTAGGGGAAAGGCAAACACACAAGATATGAAGTCCCAAACAAAGGAAGAAGGTTTAAAGGCCCTAGGCAGCCAGGAAGAATAACAAATGCCCACTACAATCCACCTCCTGACTGCCTAAGGTCAACATACACCCTTCTTCCATTCTTAAGCTCATCCACCACCACCACTACCACCAAAACCTGCTTCCACCTAACATAATTATTCCTCACTAATGAAAACTTACCCTTTTGCCCAAAGGGATTCAACCCAAATTCATATTGGTAATTACACCAGGATAACTGGCATGTCCATTCTCTTTCCAATTCCATCATGATCCCACGCCGATATCCTATAATCCATTCAACAAATTGCAAATATAACCATCCAGAAAATCCCTATATACAAATAATAGGGAATGGGGATGGGAGAAAAAAGGGAAATTTTTAAAAAGCAGATCAATATATCCATCACAAATGGGGGTGAGTACAATATGGGTAGAAACGATAGTTCTTGTTTCTGCATCTACTCATAAGACCATAGCTGGTATTTGTCATCTCATCCCATGTCCTCACAAGTACCTCAGTTGGTCATGGTTCTTTATGTAAAGGGACAGTTGTAATCTTCCATCTGAAGAAGGCTGAGCCTTTGATGGTGTTGCTTGTTTGGGGTCGCTCTGGTCTTCCATTAACTTTTCTTTTTAAAGAATTTTTTTTGATGTGGACCATTTTTAAAGTCTTTATTGAATTTGTTACAATATTGCTTCTGCTTTATGTTTTGTTTTTTTTTGGCCCCGAGGCATGTGGGATCTTAGCTCCCCGACCAGGGATCAAACCCGCACCCCTGCACTGGAAGGCGAAGTCTTAACCACTGGACCACCAGGGAAGTCCCCCTTCCATTAACTTTTATCACTTGATGTAGAATTACTAGGAGATGCCCCATATACCTTCCTGCCCCATTGTTTCCCATTGGTTATTAAGGTCAATCACCCCAGTCAACACTATAATCCCCCTTTTAGCATGAGAAGCCAAAAGGTCTTGGTGACAACCCCACTTTTCAGTTCAATGGAACTATTTTGTCCCCTGCTAGAAGGATTCCTATCGTGGATATTCAGACTTCTAAAGTAGCAAAGTCTGGAGTCATGCGGCTGGAGAGCAAAAACCTTACAAATGGGTATTTAGGTAAAAGAGTGAGAGATCTGGGTTGGAGACATGAATTTGGGTTTCATCAGTGCATTGAAACCATGATCAGAGATGGAGTGCCCCAAATAAGCATGAAGCTGAAGACAAGAAAGGAGCTAAAAACAAGTCTCTGGGGAACATTGCCTTGTAAGAGTTCAGCAGGGGAGGCAGAGAACTTGGGAGCCAGTGAGGTTGGGTGTTCTTTCTACTGAAGTCCAGCTCTCTCTTTAATGAAACTCTGCGCAACAGAATCCCATCCAAGGGCAGGCATGTCACGCTCCTTGGATAAAGCTCATGTCCCTCAAGCCATGCTGTAGACCTAGTGTTACAATGCAGCAGTGTCTTATCTGCGTTTCTAGAAATTCTCTTTCTCAAATCCCAAGTCTCAAGAAAAGTCAGTCAAGAAAACTGAAAGATGGGAAAAAGTATTATAATTCTCCTGCGAAAATTAAAGCTTCATAATCAACAATAGAGATGTTACTGGTTTGAAGGGATCAACTGATGATGTCAAGTTGAAAGCAAAAGCTGAAAACCCCAATACATGGAGTTGAATGTTAAGGTCAATGTCTCTGGGAATTTGGTCAGGAGCTCATAGGTGGGAATTTTACCATCTAATCTGTCAATCTTGCTTGTAGCTGTTGCTATTATATCAGTGTATGTTGGGAGTCCTGTCTGTTCCCAATGGTGAGTCATTCTCACAAATAAAATAAATATTAATAAGTTTATATGCATAGTATATTTTATACAAATCCTCTGAACGATATTCCAAGAAATAAGCTTTGGAAGAAAAATAAGCCCTTAAATTGGCAATTTGGTATTTGTAGTCCTGTTAATTTTGCTGGGATCTGAATGTTACATTCTGCAAGTACTACCCAGTCATGATCACTGGCATCTTCCAGTGCTTGAATATTCTCTGTGGAAGAAATGCAAAGAGAAGGAAATAGGAATGTTGTACAATTCTCAGACGCAAAATCAGATACTGATCTAAAATCTGAATGAGCAAAGGCAATATCAATTTCAGTGGCAAAAAAAAAAATCAGGAAAAGCAGACAAAACACTTTCATTGTTAAACAAAAAATGAGCTTATATGAAGCAATGTGCATCCTGACACTCAGATTGAAGGTGCTTTTGGACATTTGCTTGACAATTCCAACAGTGTCAACACAAAGAATTTTTTTCTATGTCTGGAATATTTGTTGCAAAACAAAGATCAAAATTGTCAGGTCAATTAATGTTTTGTGGGTTTAAAAAACTTTTATTTTAAGAATAAAAATTTTTAAATATTTGTGTCTTTCAATTTTTAATGAGTTTTGTCATTAATTTTGGGTTAATGTTCCTTTCTTTTAATGTTTTCTCTTTCAAATGTCTATATCCGGAAGGCAGCAAATCTACGTTATTGAAATATATAGTCTTGGGGCTTCCCTGGTGGCGCAGTGGTTGAGAATCCGCCTGCCAATGCAGGGGACATGGGTTCGACCCCTGGTCCAGGAAGATCCCACATGCCGTGGAGCAACTAAGCCTGTGTGCCACAACAACTGAGCCTGCGCTCCAGAGCCCGCGAACCACAACTACTCAGCCCATGTGCCACAACTACTGAAGCCCACACGCCTAGAACCCATGCTCTGCAACAAGAGAAGCCACCACAATGAGAAGCCTGCACACTGAAATGAAGAGTAGCCCCTGCTCACTGCAACTAGAGAAAGCCCACGCGCAGCAACGAAGACCCAAAGCAGCCAAAAATTAATTAATTAATTAATTTAAAAAGCACTTTATTGCTAAAAAATGCTGACCATCTTCTGAGTCTTCATTGAGTCATAGTAGTAACATCAAAGATCACTGATCACAGATCCCCATAACAAGTATAATGACGAAAAAGCTTGAAATATTGCAAGAATTACCAAAAATGTGACAAAGAGAAATGAGGCAAACAAAGCCTGTTGGAGAAACATCACTGATAGACTTGCTCCACGCAGGGTTGCCACAAACCTTCCTTCAATTTGTAAAAAATGCAATATCTTCTTTATCCATTCATCTGTCGATGGACACTTAGGTTGCTTCCATGTCCTGGCTATTGTAAATAGTGCTGCAATGAACATTGTGGTGTATGTCTCTTTCTTTTTTTTCTTTCTTTTTTTTTTTTGCGGTACGCAGGCCTCTCACTGTTGTGGCCTCTCCTGTTGCGGAGCACAGGCTCCGGACGCGCAGGCTCAGCAGCCATGGCTCATAGGCCCAGCCACTCCGCGGCATGTGGGATCTTCCTGGACCAGGGCACGAACCCGTGTCCCCTGCATCAGCAGGCAGACTCTCAACCATTGCGCCACCAGGGAAGCCCGCATGTCTCTTTTTGAATTATGGTTTTCTCTGGTTATATGCCCAGTAGTGGGATTGCTGGGTCATATGGTAGTTCTAGGGCACATATATGCAATGGAATATTACTCAGCCATAAAAAGAAATGAAACTGAGTTACTTGCAGTGAGGTGGATGGACCTAGAGTCTGTCATACAGAGTGAAGTAAGTCAGAAAGAGAAAAACAAATACCGTATGCTACACATATATATGGAATCTAAAAAAAAAAATGGTTCTGACAAACCTAGGGGCAGGACAGGAATAAAGACGCAGACATAGAGAATGGATTTGAGAACACGGGGAGGGGGAAGGTTAAGCTGGGACAAAGTGTGAGAGAGTGGCATGGACATATATACACTACCAAATGTAAAATAGATAGCTAGTGGGAAGCAGCTGCATAGCACAGGGAGATCAGCTCGGTGCTTTGTGACCACCTAGGGGGGTGGGATAGGGAGGGTGGGAGGGAGACGCAAGAGGGAGGGGATATGGGGATATATGTGTACATATAGCTGATTCACTTTGTTATACAGCAGTAACTAACCCGATATTGTAAAACAATTGTACTCCAATAAAGATGCTTTAAAAAAATAATAAAGTAAATTAAGGAGAGAAAAAAACGCAATATCTGTGAAGCACAACAAAGCGAAGAGCAATAAAGTGAGGTGTGCCTGTAATAATGAACCATGTGTTTAACATTTTTTTTTTTTCTTCTTGCAGTACGCGGGCCTCTCACTGTTGTGGCCTCTCCCGTTGCGGAGCACAGGCTCCAGACGCGCAGGCTCAGCGGCCATGGCTCACGAGTCCAGCCGCTCCGCAGCATGTGGGATCTTCCCGGACCGGAGCACGAACCCGTGTTCCCTGCATCGGTAGGCGGACTCTCAACCACTGCGCCACCAGGGAAGCCCTAACATTATTTTTTTAAACAAAAAAACCTCTGAAACTTTTAGAAACTATTACAGAAAAATTATTCACCGTTTATTTATGGTCACTCATTTTTAAAAACACACAAATATACTGTTATGCAAAGTACAAAATACAGAATGATTTCAGGAATTTCCAAGAATTCTCAGGATTCCAATTTCTTATTTCCAAATCCACCAAATTAGTAGCTGTCAGGAATTCGGAAACACTGCAGACTAGTAGGATCAACTCTGGTCGGGAACACTGGATATACCCAGGCTCAGCGGTGCTGGAATGGCACAGAGAGGGCAGTCTTGCCCCATACCAGTCCCAGGTAAGCTCCACTGCAGGATGCTAAGCCCACCAGCCCCCTTCAGCCTGCAGTGACCTCATGCCCAGCACTCCAGCGCCCTCACCAAACTTGAAACAATCTGAACCCTGGGTCAGCCTCTCTCTTCCTTGATCCCCAGGAGAAGAGAAGAGTAACATTTACCTTCCTCCTAATTTTGTCCTTTTCAAATGTCAACAGGGAAGGGAGGGGGCTCTGTTCCTCTCTCAGCTCCACACCAGCCTTCCCAGCAGAATCCCTCACTCCACATCTCCTTATCTGTTTATATGGGGTGGGGGAGGGGTGTGAGTGGGGGATGCCCCCTGAGATCCCTGGAAGATCAGGGTGACTCAGGGGCAAATAAGGCCACCCCTGTTGGGGTGTGGAATGCTGGGCACCTCTCCTTTGGGCTTCCTGGAACCCAGGAAATGTGGAAGGGGATGAAAAGCCACACAATGAAGAGAGTGTCTGGCTCTTTGCCTCAGGGTGGACAGCAGTTCTATCCATGGATGCATCCTGAAACCCCAAGACTTAATGGTTTAAAACAATACGTCCTTCATTTGATCACAACTCTGTGGGTCAGAAATTCAGACAGGTAGTTCCCTGATTGTCCAGTGGTTAGGACTCCGCGCTTCTGCTGCAGGGGGCACAGGTTCGATCCCTGGTCTGGGAACTAAAACCCCGAAAGCCACTCAGCCAAAACAAACAAAAACCAAACCAAAAAAAAAGATAGAAAGAAGGAACGCAGACAGGTTACAGCCAGGACAGCTCGTCTCTGACCCGTTTGATGATGTCTCCTGAGGCTGGAATGTCCATGGCCTCTCCATTCACAGGTTGGAAACCTCAGCGAGGAGGGCACAGAGGCTGCAGGCTGGCTGGAGTGACCCAACTGGGTCACTTATCCAGGTTCCTTGGTTCTCCTCTATGTAGTCCCAGGGCCTCTCTCTCCTCAGGCGGCTTTTCCACGTGATGGTCTTTCCTGAAAGGTGGCTGAACTTCTAATGTGGTGGTTCAGGGTTCACAAAAGTTCTAACGTGGAAGCTGCCTAGCAGTGGGGTGCTGGTAACTGGCTCTACAGGAGAAAAAAGAAAAAGGAAGGAAGGGAGGGAGGGAAGAAGGGGGGGAAGAAAAGAAGGAAGGCTCCTGCTTTGTAATATTTGCCAATTTCCATAGGGTAAATATTTCCATCAAGACTAACTTTAAGCCACCAACTTGAGGTCAATCAGTCCATAAAATTCCTGAAGATTTAACAATCCGCTCTTGCAAACAGGTATGAGCAAGCTCCAGCGTACCAGGGCTGCCAGGCCTCCTTAAGGTTTAGGCCAGGAATTGACCCAAAGCACTTCCACCATATTCTATTGATTAAAGCAGGTCTCAGGCCAGCCCAGCATCAATGTGGGTGGGAGGGGAGTACACAGGCCATGATTCCTGGAGGTGTGTTTCATTGGGAGCTACCAAAGTAACAGATTACTAGGGACAATAACACTGATCACAGCTGTCATTACATTATGCCCACGGGTAAGAGATGCTTGGGCCAGGCATCTTACACATACTACCTCTTTTCAGCCTGATGAGGTAGGTGTTATTAACCCCATTTTAAAGGTGAGGACCCTGAGATCAGAGAGGGTGACAGAGTCTGTAACTTCAGATCCTATTTGCCTCTAGCAGTGAGGCATCTCCTCTGCAGGAAGGTAGGGGCATTACATATATTATATAAGATGTTACGGAAAAACCCAAATGAACTTTTTGGCCAACCCATAATTTTTGGATGGTATTGAGGAGTTCAAGAGTACTGGGGAGCACAGGAAATCAAATCTTATTAAATGAGTGTTCATCAAGTCTGGGAGCCTGGTGGGAAAGAACTTGAATGAACATGAAGAGGAAGGGCAAAGAGAGTAACTCACCAAAATCCTAAAATGTTAGTAATAACACAGCCATCGAGCACTTGCTTTGTGCCAGGGACACTGATAAGAATTTCGCACCTGATCTCATGTGACCCCTACAATCCTGTATGGGAGGCTCAGTGGTTACCCCCATTTTACCTATGAGGAAACAGGCTCAGAGAAGTAACCCGAGTGTGTTACTCTGCTCAGGCTGCTATAACAGAATTCCATAGACTGGGAGATTTAAACAACAGAAATTTATTTTCTCACAGTTCTGGAGGCTGGAAGTCCAGGATCAAGGTATCAGCTGGGCTGTTTTGCAGTTAGGAGGCCTCTCTTCCTGGCTTGCAGACAGCTGCCTTCTCAATGTATCCTCACATGGCCTTTCCTCCAGGTGCAGTTGGGAGAAAGAGAGAGAGAGAGAGAGAGATCTGGTGTCTCTTCCCCTTTTTATTAGGACACCAGTCCTATCAGATTAGGGCCCCACCCTTATGACCTCCTTTAACCTTAATTACCTCCTTAAATGCCCTGTCTCCAAACGATCCATGGCCCAGAAAATGTTAAGAATCCCTGTTTAAAAGCAAGTAAAAGGCAGTGCTCTGCTGGCATGTGGTACCCAAAGAGGGGATACTGGCTGAGAAAAGACACAAAACTGGTTACAATGAGCTCCTGGGTGAGGATGAGGGTTTGGGGACCTGGTTCTTATCCTGAAGGCTGATGCTGCCACCCCATGCTCCACATCCTCGTCAGGGACCACGAAGCTGACCCAGACCAAGTATTCTGACCTGGTGGTGCTGGTCAGTGAGCAGGGAGGATTGATTCTAAAGGCAAGCCCGTCCACCCTTGATCCCTGTGACTGCAACCTCGGCCTTCACGCCAGCTCTTCACCCCCTTCCCTGCCACGTGTGGGCAGGCCGGGCATTGCCGGGAGCCAGGTGCCTGCCGCACCAAGAGGCAATTTATGAACCGTGGGTATTTTGTCTGTTTGCTTGAAAGCACAAAAATTTGTCACTTGTGTGGGTAATTTGCTGCTAATTACGAGCTTACAATCTGCAGATAAGAAAATCAGGGCCAACGTGCGCTTCTTGAGGAAGAGGAAAATTACCCCAAGTAGTGTGTAATTATACACTTAGCGGGCACCGCACTCCCAACCCTCACCCTTCCCACGGAGGGCTGACAGTGTAGGGTGAGTTTGCATCCATACCCACTGGAGCTCCCTCCCAGGGAGGGGAGGGCCCACCTGCTGCTGCTGTGTCCCGAGACACGGGGCCACTAGGCCTTAGCCCTTCCCTCCTCCACTGAGCAAAGAAGGAAGGAGAGGAAAAAGAAGTCAGTCACCTCCCTCAGGGAGCATCCAGTCTGAGTGGAGAGACATAGCCTCTGCCCTCAGGGGCTCCCAAGTCCAATGGAAAAGACACAGACCAAGACCGCAGGTAGACCCCAGTCTAATGGAACAGACAGTTGCTGCCTACAGGGCCCAATTCTGATCGGGAGTACGGAATGCCTGCCCTCCAGGAACCCCTGCTCTGACATCAGGGCAGACGTCGGATCATGCCCACGCCATCAGGGAGCCTGCCGGAGAGGCACAGCCCACCCCTACCCCCCCCACCACCACCACAGTGGAGAGGAAGTGTTCTTGCCCTTGGGGAGCTCTCTGATGAGGGAGGCCTAGGCCCTGGCCTTGGGAGCCCCCAGTTTCATGGGGGGAGACACAGTTCCTGCCTACTAGCGTTCTGATTCTGATGGAGGAGACATAGCTGCTGCTGTCAGGAAGCCCTTGGTCTGATGGGGGAGACAAGCCCCTGTACTCCGAGTACCTCTCTATTCGATGAGGAGACATAGCCCCTGATTTCTGGTTGTCTCTGAGCTTCTGTTGGTCCGTCTCCGTATAAAAGGAACAATTTGACAGTGAGACTCAGGTTAGCATGCTAATCACCCTGTCCTGCTGTGGAAGTTGGGCCTCAGCCCCCAAAGCCTTCCTGTAGGTATGCCTAGCACCCTCTCCCCCAAGTCCCTCACACCTTTCAGATTCCCTCCAGCCACCCTCAATGATGAGTTAGGTGATCCTAGAAAATTCCTCTCCCTTTCTTTCTTCCTGATCCCTTTTATTTGCTGGCCTAAATCATTCATGACTTGCAATAAAGGCCTCCGTGGCCCCCTCCCAGCACCCTGCAGAAAATATTATTTAACAGAAAGGTGACAGTTATGTAATTTAGTCTCGGTCTCCATTATTGATGAATTTGACCATGAAATATTTAGGCTCCTCCATGTTCTGCTGCACAGGGTCTGACAGTAACAGTGTCACATTCTGGTTTATCCTCATGGAAGATGTGTCAATCAGAATACCCTGCTTCATCCACCCAAGGCTACACCCCGCTCAGCACACACCCCAGCTCTCCCCACTAAGGGCTCCACCCAGCACTGACAGTAAGGGTTCTTTTGTGCTCCAGGGATCCACTGTCTCACCTCCCCACCAGCAAAATCTCCAGAGTCCATGGAAGGACCTGTGAATTCAAGATAGTCTGAGATGGAAGAGAAAGAGGGAGGGAGGGAGGGGGGCAGGGAGGCAGGCATTGTGTGTTAAGCATCTCTAAGTGCTGGAACTGTATTAACTCATTTAATTCTCCCACCAACCCTATAAGGTAGGTATTATTATGATCCATTTGCATTTGAGGAAATGGAGGCTCAGAGAGGTAAAGACACTTTCCTAAGTTCACCCAGCTAGCCTCTGGCAGAGCTGAAATGGAAAACTGATCTAGCTTGCAAGCCTCTGTTCTCTGCACTCCACTATGATGGAAACAGACTCTGCCAGAAGACAGACTGTGCCAGAAGGCATGGCTTGGGCAACATAATACATGCATTCAGTGACTCCCAGTCCACGGTTCTTTCTGTTCTGGATCCTAGTTCTTGGTTGGGAATTCCAGATGGAGTGAGAAGACAGGAGAGAAGAGAAGATAGGGTTCCTCTCCTCAAAGGATTTCCAGGCTGATGGGGGAAACAGTGTCCTTGAGGAATCAACATCACTAGCAGGAAGCCCAGCCGATTCTGCTGGCCCAGGTCGGGGTAGAGCTGTAACTGGGGAAACTGAGGCCTGAGCATCATCCTCCTGCCCTGGAAGCTGGAGGGAAGGACTTTGAGCCTTTTAACATGGCACGGCTCTGTAACCCTCTGGGGGTGCTGTGCCCCCGAAAAGTCACTGAGAAGAACTTCTTCCTCCTGGCTCTGCAGGTTGACTGTCTGTCTGTCCCCAGCTGCAGGTGATTGATGAGCAGCTCTGGTGTGATGTTAAAATATGCGTTAGGCTAATCACATGCTAATTAAACAGACCAGGTCATTATGGCTGCTCAGGGGCCCATCTGTGCTCCGGGGCATCCCAGGGTGGCTGGCAGGGCTGGGGGCTTCAAGACACTGAGAAGCCAGACTTCAGGGCAATGAACAAGGTGACCCTCAGAGGGAGCTGAAGGGTCATCAGATTAAAGAAGGCTGGCAGGTATTTCAGTACAAGGAAGAGCTTTCTAACCACAAGTCACCAGCTATTAAATAAGGGTAATGACCTCCCTGTTGGTGGAGTTAAGCAAGCAGATAAATAAGGATTCCTGCAGCACCTGGTGGAGAGAAGGATGAGTGAATTCTGCAATTGCTTCCACATCCAAGATTTGGGGTCCTTATGATATAGGACAAGCCCCTCTCGGTTTTCCCGCCACTCCCTCAGCCACCCCCTGCCAAGGAGAGGCATCCTTGGCTTCATGGGGAGAGTGGGAGAGGGGATGCCTACACAGGCAGCAGGAAGGGGTCTGGAGATCTGCTTCTCCCCCACCAAACAAGGACTTGTTGTGTGTGCCCTGGGGGCCCCAGAACTCTGGAAGGTGAGATGGGACCCATGGAGATGTCCCCGCTTCTCAGCCCCATTGCTGTCCTTGCAGGAGAGAGATTTCTGCCGGGGTCTGGGGACGGGCTTGCTTCATTTCATCATCTGGTGCCTTGTGTGTAAATATTTCATGCCCCCTTTGAATATTTTGGGATGATTATGAATTCCTGATGTGATAAGAGCCTTGGTATATATGAGATGCAGTCAGCTGCCGGGAGGGGAGGCACAAGGGAGGGCAAATCAGATAAATCATTTCACGCTCTGAGCCCAGAGTGAACCAGCCAACACCCACACATCTCTCTCCCCAGCCACCAGCTACATGCCAACCACATGCCACCCAACTTCCCACCTACATACCACACACATGCCAACTACACACCAGCACACATGTCACCACGCTCCACCCACATGCCACCACATGCCACCAAATGGCAATTGCACGTCACTCATACTCCAACCACACACATGCTTAGTTTCTGACCCTGGTAATCCTCGTCGTCATCGTCACCACCTCCCATCCACCCCGTGTGTGATCATTCCCAGAGGACTTCCATGGTCCAGCATCTTACATGAGGTCAGAAGAGCAGGGATCATGACCTTGCAATAATTACAGCACAGAGAGGTGAAACCACTATCCCAAGGCCACACTGTACCAAAACCAGTCTTAGGCAATAAAAAGTTCTCATTTGCTTATGTAACAAAAAATCTTTCATTTGGTAATTAAAATGTCCAGTTCATTAAGGGGAAAAGAAAGGGGTGGGAGTGCAGATGAAACAAGACTGGCTGTGTGCTGACAACAGCTGAAGCCGAGAAATGGTCCATGGGAGTCCATTATAGCATTCTCTCTACTTGGGGATATGTTTAAAATTTTCCTTGATAAAGCTTGTATTTTTTTAAAGTCCAGTTTACGTCTTTCCAGAGAGGTACCTACATACAAATTTGAAGGCTCTTCCTGGCTGCCCGCCGCAGGTGTCCAACCCCCACTGTGGGAAGGGGAGGGATGTGTTTCACTTGCTTCTTGTCTCTTTCCCCATTAGAGCCCTCTCTCCCTTCCTCCAATCGCCAGGCCATTTCTGCCCCTCCAAGTTTGGAGGTGGGAGAGGCCTGGACCAGGAAAGGTTTGACTTGCCTGGTACTGTCTCATACTCTAGTGGAGGTCTCCCAGGTCTCGGCATGTGAGCAAAGCTGCCTTTTCCTCTCACGGGAAACTTCGTGGGTTTTTTGTTTTAAATATTTATTTATTTATTTATTTGGCTGCGTGAGGTCTTAGTTGTGGTACACGGGATCTTTGTTGTGGCGATGCAGGATCTTTAGTTGTGGCATGCTGGATCTACTTCCCTGACCAATGATCGAACCCAGACTCCCTGCATTGGGAGCGCGGAGTCTTAACTGCTGGACCACCGGGGAAGTCCCTTCATGGGTTCTTTAAAGACACCCCCCTGCTAACTCACTGCTGGGCTTTCTCAAGTATCATTGTTACCTGACGTGGGTGTGGCACTCCCCACCTGTCATTTCATCTGCCATCAATCTCTGGGCATCCGCTGGTCCATTCCTTTAGAAAGACTACAAACCAATCCCAGTTGGCTCCCAGATGCCCCATGGGAAATTCTCAGTGTCCTTTATCCTTATAAATGTTTTGTCCCTATATCTGCCATCAAAGTAGGTGGCCAGGCATAGCTTCTAGGTTTCCCACATGGTGTTCTCTCCGTGTTTGTGTCCAAATTTCCCTCTGTAAGGACATCAGTCACTGGATTTAGGGCCTAGTATTGTTCACATCTGCAAAGAGCCTATTTCCAAATAAGATTACGTTCACAGGTATCCTCAATATATCTTTTTAGGGGACACAAGTCAACCCACAACAACCAACCAGAAAGAGATGCCTTGTGAGCATTTGAGAATGTGGGCTTGGAGCTTGGAACCGACATCTTGAGAAAAACGGCTCTGAGGGTGGTGCCAGGATGGGGTCAAGGGGGAAGGAGGGTCTTAGGTACTGTTCTCCTAACCTTCTGAATTGGGTTCCACAAGATGTTCTGAAGGGAGACGTGAAAGAGAGGGGAGAGACTCTGTGACATAGCAGATCCAGCTGGAGAAATTCTATTATGAAAATATTGAGGGAGGGGTACTGAGGAAAGATAGAACAGTCTCACCGGGGCCAGTGGGGTGGGTGTTCAGGAAGAAAAAAATCACAAACAGCTCCCACAACCAAAGCCTGAAATGTCCACCATTTGTTACACTTTGTACCAGAACATCATCCCCAACAGACTGTGATTTCAGAGTGGGATCGTTGAGATAGCACCTATAACATGCCAGACACTGTTCTAAGTGCTGGGGATACAGTAGGAAACAGAGCAGATAACATCTCTGTCTTTGTGAGGCTGACAATCTATTAGTAGGACCGCATATTAACTCGTGTTTTAATGAAAATTCACTACTCAGTTCACTTTCTGGAGCAACAGAAAACCCAGAGAAGAGCCTTTAGAGAATGGGACACAGATCAAGTCAGTTTTGATCTTGGTGTGATGAAGGAGATAGCTGTGGTTCAGAAGAGAACCAGGCTGAGAGTCGGGAGACTGGCTGATAATATATGAGAAGTCTTGGGCAAGTTACTTTCCCTCTCTGTGCCTCAGTTTCCTCATTGGTAAAGTGACAGGACTACAGTAGGTAATATGTCGGGTGTATTCTAGTTCTGACATTTTCCAGGTCTATGAGCCATTTGACAACTTCTGGTCCAGTTCTCTCCTCCCCATTCCTTTTCCAACTTTTCAGGGTCCCTTGAATCTGTCTTGCAAACTCTGTTTCCCTCCTTGGGATCACTGCAGATGCCTCCAGAGTTAGATGATTCCCTCTCCCAGATTCCAAGCTCTCTCCACCCTTTAAGAGGTGAGGCCAAGGGGTAGACTGTTCTGGGCCTCTTCTCCCTCCAGAGAAAGCTTCTGGGCCTGGGCAATGCCTCCAGGAAGAAGACAACTCCCCAGATCCTGCCAGTGAGCTCAGATGCATTCAGTCTGCTGGTGCCCTGCCTCCAGCCCATGCTTTACTAGATAAATGGGTGGAATCTGGCTCCACCTTCTTGCCCACCCATTCCTCCACCTACAAGCTACCCTTTGGGATGTTTTCCATCTTCAAAGTCTGGCTTAGCCATTCACAGAAAGATGCTGGAGATAGGAGGAATCCAAGAGATCATCTTGTCCAAGCCCTTGTTTTACAGTGAGGAGACCAGAACTCAGAGTGTTTGAGTGACCTGATGGAAGTCATTCAGCCAGTGGACCACAGGTCTGTCTCCAAAGCTCTATAATGTAGGCTTGGTCTCAGTTCCAGTTTGAGGAGGAAGAGTCTCCCCAGTGTTTGGGAGACCATAGTGTGTCCACTTTAGCCCAATAGTAGATACACTGGCTCTTCTCAGAATGATGCTGGCTTGTTCCTAAGCTAGGCTAAGGGCCTGGGTAAAGTGACCCTCCTTCCAGCCCAGTCTCTTTGCCTACATAACCAATTCATTCAACCCCTCTTGAGCAGGTCCTGGGCCTGTTTTCAGAACCATCCTCCCACCAACTCTTTTCTGTAACAGGGGCTGACCCCTGCCAGGGTACATTTATCAGGCTCTATGCCAACTGGTTTCCTGCTGGTTTGGGCTGATAGGAGGCACTGGTAAGCAATTGGAAGGCAAGAAGTAGGGAAACGCCAGGGCAGTTGTGCCCCTTCTCTCTGTGCCTCATCTGGCATCTTTTGCAGCTGCTGCATCTCCTTCATGGCTGCAACTCCTGCCCAACAGGGCTACTGTGGTTCCCCTAGGGCCTGGAAATAACCTTCTCCTTTTGTCTTTACAGACTAAGGGTAATAGCAGTTTCCTACTCTCACTAATCTCTGAGTCACCTCACCATCCCTTGTTCAGCTTCTCTGTTCTTCCACCACTTGTAAAACCAATCCCCTGTATTGAGTTCCTCCTGTTTGAAACATCTGGAGTGACTTCTGCTTCTGTTTGGACTCTGACTGTAAGCCCTCTGGAGCCACTGTGCTAGGTGAGAGGAAATGAGCCTTTCCACCCAGAGCTCCCTTTGGTCCTCTCTGGGCTTCCCTTCCCACCACAGTTCATGCATTCATCCAGGCAGCCAGTCACTCAGTTAATGACTATTTGTTGAGTCCCTTCCACGTATCAGGTTCACGGTTCCTAAACTGTGAGTCAAGTACCTTGGAACACCTCAGTGAATTCATAGGGGCACTGTGGGATATTTAAAATTTTCAAAGAAAACGCAGCAACATCTGTTGTATACCACACAAGCTACTAGTTTGAGGTAGTTCTCATTCACACTAAACAGTAGATTGCACTGCATTTATTTCAAAAAGGTGATATCTTCAATGCCTTCCTTGGATTCAATTAATTTGCTGGAGTGGCTCACAGAACTTAGGAAAACAGTTTACTTACTGTTTACCAGTTTATTATAAAAGGATATGATAAAGGATACAGATAAACATCCAGATGGAAGAGATGTGTAGGGGGCAAGGTGTGCGGGCAGCGGCGCCAAGTTCCCATGCCCTGTCCGTGCACACCATTCCCCCACACCTCCATGTGGTCACCAACCTGGGAGCTCTCCAAACCCCATACTTTTAAGATATTTATGGAGGCTTCCTCACGTAGGCAAGATCAATCATTAACTCCATTTCCAGCTCCTCTCTCCTCTCTGGAGGATGGGGGAGTGGGGCTGAAAACGCCAAGCCTCTGATTATGGCTTGATCTTTCTGGTGACCAGCCCTCATCCAGGAGCCCACCCAGAGTCACCTCATTAGAACAAAAGACACTCCTATCACCCAGGAAATTACAAGGGTTTCAGGAACTGGGGACAGAGAGCAATATATATTTTCCATTATCTCACAAGATACTTTGTCCATTTTTAAATTGGATTATTTGATCTTTTTGCTATTGAGTTGTATGAGTTCCTTATACGTTTTTGCTATTGAGCTGTGTGAGTTCCCTGTCAAATGTATGGTTTGCAATTGTTTTCTCCCATTTGTTTTCTTATTTTTGAGTTTCGGGAGTTCTCTGTGTATTTTGGATAACAGTCCTATATCAGATATGTCTTTTGCAAAAAAAACAAGGTCATGTCTTTGTGAAGATAGGTTTTCATCCATGTGAAAATCAATGTAGAACAAGAAAAGAGGAAGTGGGTGGTGGTGTCCAATCTGATTTCAAGGTTTGAGAAGTTGCGCAATGCAGAACAGGTTCACACATCCTACTAGTAAGCAATTGTGGTTAAGAGTAAAGTTAAAATTTTCTTTCTTTTAATTTATGTGTGTTATTTCTTCAAATGGCTACTAAGTTGTTAGGACATAGATACTTATTAAGTTGTTGGATATAACTACTTAATAAATGGAAGTGTTACTATTTCTTTTGATCTAGGGGCATCGTGAAAAAAAAATTAAGACATTAAGGATACCATGAGCCAAGAAAGTTTGGGAACATCTATTATTAGAGAACAGGGATACCCACACTAAAGATAAGACAAGGTCCCTTTACAAGAGGTAAAGGCAGATGTATTAGTTATCTATTTTTTTTAACATCTTTATTGGAGTATAATTGCTTTACATTGTTGTGTTAGTTTCTGCTGTATAACAAAGTGAATCAGTTATACATATACATATATCCCCATATCCCCTCCCTCTTGCGTCTCTGTCCCACCCTCCCTTAGTTATCTATTATTGTGTAACAAATTATCCCAAACTTAGAATCTTAAAACAACATACATTTCTTATCTGGGTCAAGAGTCCAGGCCTGGCTTATCTAGGTGCTCTGCTCAGGATCCCACAGGCTATGTCAAGGTGTCAGCTGGGCTGCATTCTCATCAGAGGCTTGACTGGAGAACCATCTGCCTCCAAGCTCCCTCAGGGCAAATTAATTTCCTTGTAGAGGTGGAACTCCATGTGACTTGCTTCTCTGAGTCCAGCAGGAGAGTCTCTGACCTCAGCGAGGCCTCCAGTCCCTTTTTAAGGGCTTTAAACTAAGTAAAGTCAACCCAGGATAATCTCCTTTTTGATTAATTCAACTTCAGTTGATTTGGGACTGCACAATCCTGTAATCCTTGACCTAGTCTATTGATTATAAGCAAATCACAGGTCCCAACCACACTCAAGGGATATGACTCATGAAGAGGTCATCTTAGGGTGTGTCTGCCACAGAAGGAATTAAAGAGTTACAAGGGTGATGATTGTTACAAAAGAAAAAGTACAAAGTGCTATGGGAAGGTAGAACACAGTCCTGGTGAGGTAGGGACAGTCTTATGAAGAATGATGTTTGAGCTGAGACCTGAAGGTCAAACGGGAATTAAATAGGCCATGTGTGGAGTAAGAGTGCTCCAGGAAGATAAACTGTCATGTGCAAAGGCCCTGGGGCCAGAGAAATCTCAGTGAGTTCAAGAAACTTAAAGACTAGTGTGATTGGCACATAGAGAGGCAGGAGAAGACTTGGAGCCAGAGAGATAGGTGCTTTCTTTATGGTTACCAAGCAGCCAGTTGTTGCTGAAGTTAATACAAGCATCAATAAAACCACAGCCACACACAAAACACAACAATGGCTACTTCTGCAGGGTCTGTTCCTAGGGAGGGGCACAAGGGTGTCTTCTGAGGTGTTAGAAATGTTCTCTCTCTTGCTCTGAGTGGTGATACATGGATGTGTTCATTACTCAAAGTTATTGTCTTAGACTTAAGTTTAGGGCACTTATGGTATATGTTATATGTCTATAAAGCCCTGTTACATAAAAGCAAACCAATCATAGCTACAGGGTAGTTCCACAAGTGCACCAGCTGTAGACTACGATCTGATAATGGCCAGGCACCTTCAAAGCCCTGGTCCCCAGGGAGGAATGAGCTGAGATGCTCAAGGGCTTAATTTGGTCAAAAAAAACGTACTCACCAAGCACCTTCTCTGCCCTACTTGCATCTGGCCATAAGGAGGCTCAAGGTTGTAGAAGGCTCTGCCCATGCCCCCAGGGGCTCACAGTCTGGAAGGGAAGACAACTCCAGAACTAACTGTAATAGATGGCAGAGGGAATTTCTGGTAAGTACTATAGGCAAGGGCCCAGGAAGAAGTGGTTAATTCCATTTGGGGCTCTGAGAGGGCACTTGAAGGGAGAGGCATTTAAATAGGTCTCTGTCAGATGACATCAGAGAACCCTAGCTGTTCCCCAATATCATCTCTCCCTTTCTTCTGGACTAGATTTTTAGCCAGGCACGTGATTCAAAATAAAGACTAAATTTCCTATCCTTCCTTGCAGCTGGCCAATGCGAGATAAGTGGAAATGCAGTGTAGTACATCTGGTAGCCTTCCTTAAAAGCAGTCACACATAACTTTTGCCCTCTTTGCTGCCGAGAACACAGAGGTAATGGCCGGAGCTCTAGCTGCCATCTTGGATCATGAGGATGGGAACCACAGCCTTGAGATGACAAATCAATAAACTGAAATGAGCCTGGGTCCCTGAGGACTTTATGGAGCAGAGCTCCACCTGGACTTCCACATGAAAGAGAAGCAACATCTATCTTGTTTAAGTCACTATTATTTGGGGTCCCTGTGATTTGCAGCTAAACCTAATGCTAACTAATAAAGCGAGTAAGGGGAATTCCCTGGTGGTCCAGTGGTTAGGACTCTGTGTTTTCACTGCAGAGGGCATGGGTTTGACCCCTGGTCAGGGAACTAAGATCCTGCAAGCCATGCAGAACGGCCAAAAATTAAAAAAAATAAATAATAAAGTAGGTAGGAATCGAATGAGTAGAAGTCGGGAATGGGGTAGGGAATGGCCTTCCTAGGTGAGGGACAAATGTATGTGACTGCCTGGTGTCTTCTGAGAAAGCTGCCACACCCAGGGTGATGCTTGCACAGAGGGTTCAGGGAGCAGAAAGTGAGTACAGGGAGATGAAGGGGAAAGAGTTCATTGGGACCAACCTTGGAGAGCTCACATACGCCTTCCTGAGTAGTCTGGACTTTATACTCTGGTTTGGTCTTGGAGGGTGGGTGGGAGATACAGCAAGATGAGAGGCAAAGAGTCCCTGTGAGAGGGCCGAGGCTCAACCCAGTGGGGATGGTGAGGAGGGGTTGAAGGAAAAGATATGCAGGACGGAACGTCCTGGATCCACATGGTTATGGAGGGGGCTGTGTGCGGCTCCCAAGTTTCTGGATAAAGGGACTGAAGGGGCTGTGGTGCTGGTTGAAGGTTTAGGATTTGCAGAGGATAATCTAATTTGCAGACGAAGATTCTAACAAATTGATAGAGACAAATTAAATTTGAGGTTCCAGCATGAGCGCCTAGTGGAAGTGTCCAGGACACAAAGGGAACTGCCGGCTGGGCGTCCTTGGAGAAATATCAGGACAAGGGATAGGGATCTATCTGGGAATCAGCCTGGTGGCAATAAAAGAGTTGAAGAGGATTGAAGAGATCATGGCGGTGGTTGGGAGGGGGACACGTGGTGCCAGAATTGAACTCTGCTGGGGATGGTATCTCAGAGGGGCTGCTTGCATTTAAGGGGAGGACAGAGGGAGGAGTGAGTGGAAGAAGAGGAGGTGCCAAAGAGGGAGGAGGAGAAGTGAATGAGCTCAGTGTCAGCAAAATGGAGAGAGTGAGTTTCAAGAAGGAAGTAGATGGATACCAAGTGTCAATGTTGTGCAGAGGGGTAGGCAAACCCTGCCCGCAGAAAGTGGGACCTACCCAGGGTGACACTGTGGAATGGGGAGGAGAGGGAGGGGAGCAGACTCACCTTGAGAAATACAGACGCCCCCTGCCACGCCTGACCCATCAAGCTTATTTCCTGCACTCGTGGCAAACTGGCCAATGGCAGCTGCCCTGGCACAGAAAACAGCTTGGTTGTTTAAACATAAAGCCCATTTTAGAATTCTTTTGTGGAGTTTACTTTTTTTAATGCAATGTCATACAGTCTCACCTATTTGGCAGAGAAATGTTTCTAAGTTAACATATTATTCCTCACCCTGACAAAAGCTTCTGTGACAGGCGTGACTTGACAGTGTATGCACAGGACAGGGCATGTACAAGTCAGGAGTGAGAGTCCAGTGTGTGCATGCATGCATGCACACACGTGCACATGCACATGCACGTGTGCACACATGGACATCCATCTGCTCAGGGTCAGTGCTCCAGCAGGCCAGGCCTGGGAACTGATTTGGACAATCACACCCCACCATGCGCTAGTGCGTGTCTTGTTATAGATCAGTGGCTTCATTCACTGTGCTCCAACCAGCCTGCGGGCTCCTAGCGACCAGCACAGTGGCTTCTATCACCTCTTTCCCATGTCCCTCATTACCCGGTGGTGCACCTGGGAGCAAATCCAAGCACCTGGGAGCAAATCCAACAACAAAGCACCCCGAGCCCCCAGTGGTCCTCGGGGACCGCTCAGATTTCCCCTGACTTGATGCTGTGATGCTTCCTTCTGAGAGACTTAGAACTAGTCCTCCAGAGCCCCTAGTGACCCGCCTACCCCTTCCCCTCAATTCTTCCACCCACTAGAGGAGAGCTGGAGAGACAGGTGTGTAACTGATGAGCCAAGTGGAACATGCAGGGGCCACAGCTCAGCTGTAAGGCCACAGCATCCCCTGTGATCATTCTCTCAGGCCCCTATCACAGCTCCACAGATGACCTACACTCACAGGAAACATTAATAACAATCACACTAGCCTCCTCTGCCCCACACCCCCAAGACCTGAGAGACCCCTGCACCATCACCTGGAGGCTCTCACACCCCTGGCTCTGCCTTTCACTTCTCCTCTAGACCCTACAGACTTAGACAAGATTTAAACACCTCTGCCACTTCTATAATAATAACAAATATCTACTGAGTGATACATGTCCTAAGACCATAATGTCCTTAAATCCTTCAACAACCCTGTGAGGATGATGCTCTTATTATCTGCATCTCATTTTGCAGGTGAAATGATATAATGTCTGGGATGGGTTTTAAGATACTTGAACAACAAGTACAAGAAGGGAGGGTGGAGTCGATGAAACAAAATTAGAAAAATAATAAGTTGTAGAACCTGGATATTGTGTACATAAGAGTTCATTATTGCAATTCTCTCTTTATGTCTGGAAATTGCCATAATTAAAAGTAAACTTATAAAAATAAAGAAGCAGAAATGGCACATAGTACATGCTCATTAAGGGCTTTAAGTATGTACTATCTCATAAGGATTAAGTGAGTAATGTATGTAAAGAACCTAGTATAACTCCTGTACTCCAGAAAAGGGCGGGAGGGCTGTGGTTTTCCTAGAGCAGGCCCCTCCTGCTGTCCTATCACCCTGTCCGGTGCCCTTACCGACAATCTCCTACTCCTGGACAGGCCTCCGATCCTGGTCTCCACCCACCAGCTCCATCCTGGAGGGCCCTGCAGCACTGCCATCGCCCTTGAAATGACCGAGTGGCTGTAAATGATGTGAGTACCCGTGTCCTGTCTCCCCGTGTCTCCGGGAGGCCCCTGAAGCGGGCACACAGGAGGCAGGAACAGCCTCTCTCCTGCATCCATTCAGCAAATATTTGTGGAGCCAGAAGCCACCGTGGGAACGGCAGCCTCACGAGCTCGGGAGGCCGCGGGCTGCCTGGGGCGCAGCGTGCTAACGTGAGCCGGGAAGCAGCCGGAGGATCGTGACTGCCCAGGGTCCGGGGAGGCCGGGAGACCCGCGGGACCCCTCGTGTTCTCTACAGGCCCCGCAGGCCGCCCCAGGCCCGGACACAGGGAGTGGGGCGGGGGCTCCCCTGCTGGCCCCTCCCAACATCCCAGACGCCCAAGGCAGAGGGCAGCCTCCTCTGGCTCTAATTTTAACCCCGAGGAAGGTGCCAATCGTTCTTTTTCAAAGCTGTTTCAAAGTGACTCTGATAAGCAAATTGCTGGCAGCCCTGGCGGGTGATTATTCCTGCATTAATCAGGGGGAAATTATGCCAGTTACTGATTAACTAATTACAGCAATCAGATCGTCTGGGAGAACAGGGCACAAGGAGGAGGCCAAGGTAAACACAACCTGGGAAAGGTGAAGGAGGCAGTTAGGGGCGGGGGCAGAGGGCAGAACCCATGGTCTCTTCCTGCCTCCTCTTGCCCAGCCCCCCGCCCCACCCCCGCCCCCCACCAGCTGAGCTCCCGGGAGGCCAGAGCTGTGTGTCCAGGCTGATGGGGGAGGCGGGGTCCGACGTCTGGGAATTAGTGCTCCTCTCCCAGCTTCTGCCAGTTCCCCATCTGCTGAAGGACACGGGAAGCCCCTTTCTGGTACAGGAGGCTACCCCACCCCGCCCGTCTGAGGGAGGAGACTAGAGAGCGGATAGTCAGGAGTTGGCGGTTAAGACAGTCTCAGGGGGCTTCCCTGGTGGCGCAGTGGTTAAGACCCGGGTTCGATCCCTGGTCAGGGAAGTAGTCCCACACGCATGCCTTAGCTAAGAGTCCACATGCTGCAACTAAGACCCAGTACAGCCAAATAAATAAATAGTATTAAAAAAGACACAGTCTCAGAAGCGGGGAAACAAGTCACAAATGAAGGTGAGGCGTGGCAGCCAGGGCTTTGGAACACAGAACCCTGAAGTCACCAGGTCAGCCTGGTATAGGGTCACCCGCCCTGTGACTCCCCTCCCCAATCCAGGAAAGAGAATGAACCCCATCCTGCCCTCCCAGCACTCAGCTGCAGAGCCCACTAGGCACCTGAGGAGATGCATGGAGAATCCTTCCGGAATCCCCTGTGCTCACTCCCTGACCTCCTGCCTCCCAAATGCTTCTACTCATGATTGTCTGGGGTATCGGGGTGCAGGGGCAGCGGGGGGAAGGTAACCAAAGTTGGGCCCTGGTTCAGAAGTTGGCTGACTGCTACCTGACTCAGTACAGTATGTGTCCCTTAATGAGATGCTATTTCTAGACATAGCAGAAGCTGGAGGACAAGGAGGGGCAGCCATTTTCTCCCCAAGGCTTCTCATTATGGGGAGGGGGTGAGAGGCTTGATGCCCTCTGACCACAGGACGCTGTGGAGGAGCTGCAGGGACCCAAGGAGGCCACTGCTGGCGTGTGTGTGTGTGTGTGTGTGTGTGTGTGTGTGTGTGTAGTTCAGTTAGGGTCATCTACAGGCTGGATTCACAGGGTTTCCAGGCTTAGACTAGGAACTTGCTCCTCTGCGTGGGAAGCCTCTGTGTGCCCCTTCCCCAGAGTTCAGGATGATTTCTCTTCCTGGGGTGGCAGATCAGGGAACGGGTGCCCAAGGATGGGGGGTGAGGGTTCCCTGCCCCAGTTTCCCTCCAGTTCAAGTTTGAGGCCATCTTCTTTGTTTCCCGGGCAGGTCACAAGGGTGCAGCTCAATGAAGAAAGCTGTGCATATGATGCGGGGAGTCCCCGGCAGAGCTCCAGCAGGCTGTCAGGGGGCGATTCTGGGCAATTGCTTTCCACCAGGCTCATTGTTTCACCGCAGCAAATATTTCCTCAGCGTTGCTACAAGACATCCATTCGGCAAACCCCAGCAGGCCTGCAGGCCCTGCTCTCTGCCGCTAAAGAGGCGGGCGGCACTACTGATGGCTACAGTGAATCTGAACTCACAATTAACATCTCTTTAGAGATTGCAGCCAAGTGACTGATGGATAGGACCACAGGCTCCATCTGTCCCCCTCCACACTCCTCCGCCAAGACAGATATCGACAGGGCATCATAAATAGCCTCGCATATCCAAGGCCTTGGAGGCTGGCAGGAGTTGTGGTAGAAAAATTCAAGGAAAGGGCTGAATTGGGTTCTGCTCTTCAGGGTCCAAGTTGGGGTAAGGGGTTCTGTGCAAATCATCTTGGATGGGTAGGGAAGGTATCTGTGTCCCCTTTCTATAAAGGAGAAAGCTGAGGCCCAGGGGAAGCAAAGCCAGGCTTCCTCAACTTGAATTTTGGAACCATCCAAAACTCTATGTGGGCCCCGAGGGTCACCACACCCTTTGCCCTTGGTCACATTTTCCACCTCTCTGGCATGCCCTTCTCCTCCCCCAACACCCACTGTAGCAGATGATGTCGGGGCCCCACAGCACCCCTTTGTCCTTACCACTCCAGTATACACCAGCCTGACTCCCCACAGCCAGAACCTGCTTCTTTGTTTGAAGGCTCTTTCTGGCCATCAGAGCCCACTTTGCCATCTGTGCAGCAGGCCAGGAGTGTTGAAGAATTAATGCCTCCCAGGGTGGCTCTCACCAATGATTGATGGGAATTGATGGGAGTATAAATACCCCAGCTCCCTCACCACTCAGTTGGGACAACTCTGAGACAAGTACTTCACAGTTCCCAGAGGGAGTGAGCCCAGTTGCCCACAGTGATAACTTGCTCACTGATATACCCTGTATTGACTCCCTTCCTTCCAGGTCTCTCTTCCCCACTCCTGCTAGTGCATCCTGGGATCCTCCCAAATTAACTCCTTGCACTCTTTTCCTTGCCTTAGGGTTTCCTTCTGGGTAAGCTCAAATCAAGACATCTACCCATCTTTGAATTCTCAGCCCAACTTGCTCTCCACCTAGGAAGCCTTTCCCACTCCCTCCCTGCACCAGATCCAATGCTATCAGGCATTGACACAGTACCTCTAACATTTTCTGGCATGTATCAGCCCCCAAACAAGTCTCCCTAGCTAGATAGGAGCCTCTTGAGGACAGGAACATTGCTTTGTATTATCTTTATGTCCCCCGAGTCCCACAACTGGTACACAACTGGGGCTCAATAGCTGTTTACTGAATAATTAACTGAATGAATGAACCAGTGAGTAAATTAAATGTTCTTGTCAGTTAAGGCAATGGGGGTGAGGAATCTTTTCTTCCAAAGAAAAAAGAAATAAGCAAGAAAGAGCCACATGAACAAAGAACAACTTAGCTCTGTTTTGTTTTAAGCAAGGAATATAAAGCATTTTATCGATCTGCCTTTTAAATTAAGAACAGGAAACATACAGCCATTCAATAAATAATACGTAATACAAACACTTCGGTTCCAAAATATGGCTAATTAAGGGACACAGAGAGAACAAAGGAGGAGCGAGGAGGGGAAATGAGAGACAGGCCAGAGAGACAGGGACAGGGTCAGAGACAGTAGGACAGAGACAGTGAGACAGAGACAGGAAGACAGAGCAAGGCTGTGGTGGTGGTGAGTCACAGAGACAGTGAGAAATCTGAAGCTGGAGGTCACTTGGCAGCTGGGGCCGCTCCAGAGGCTAGGCTGCAGGGGAGAAGCAGAGGAAAGACGATTCCTGGCTGATGTTTAGGGGTCAACATCAAAAGTGCTACAAAGGAGATGCCCACTCCAGATCTAGAGGGGCAGTGCTCGTTCACTTGAGCCTTGGAAGGAGAATTATTAGGACTGGTCAGGACTATCGGGGATCTGAGATTCTTTGCGGTTAGAGATGAGGCCAAACTGAAATGCAGAAACTGAGTCACAGGTGGCAGGACACCTGCCTAGTTATTCTACTAACTAAGGCAGATTAAGCACTTCCTGCCTGCCAGGTTACATGGGCTAAGTGCTTTATGTGCATAAGTGCATTTAAATGTTATAACAACTCTATAAGACAGGTACTGTTATTATCCCCATTTCACAGATGAAAAAACTGAGGCTCAGAAATGTTAAGTAACTTTCCCAACACGTCACAGGGCAAGGAAGTGGTAGAGTCAGCCAGAGTCTGACCCCATGTCATCTGACTCCAGGGTCTGCGCCTTAATGCCTTCCTGCTGCCACTTTGGAAGCATAGGGAAGGGAGACAGTCATTGTGGAGGCTCATGAAGGGAGAGGAGATCTCTTACGTACTATAGCCTCTGAGACACTCAGCCCTGCACCGACTTCTTTCTCTGCTTTCTCTGTGCCCATTTGATATTTTTTTTCTAACCTGTAATAAGTTTAATTTGCCAAGTGGCCATGGAGGATCTAAAAAGCAAAGTATGGTGGGGGAGGAGAGGTTTACATTTTGGCCAAAGGCTTGACACCCCTAGTTTGGGGGTGTTGGGAGAATGTGGGTTGGGAATCTAGAAAGATGAGGCCGTGTCTTCTCTAGGTATCATCACTCTGTGTCCTTCTGTGCAAGTCCATCTGTGAGACCAGGTTTATACCTGCTGGACCTAAACTCATCGAGACACCCCCAAAGCCTCAGACTTGCCTTTTATGAGCTTAGGCTCTCCCCCAGCACCCCCCACCCCCCATACAACTCCTCTCAGCCCTTCAGGTTCTGCTCTGGGTCCTTCGGGGTCTGCAGGCTGAGGTATCCCCCATTCCTCGCCTCCACCTTTTATCCAGCCCAGAATTAGCTGGGCTCAAAGTCCAAGAGCTCGACACTGCTGTTCTCTTAGAAAAGAAGTCAGGGGAGGAAAAATAACCTCCTATACCCAGTGACCCCCGTGGACCTCATATGTCCCAATCTAAAAAGAATACTTTTGAGACAGAGAGGGGAGTAAAAGAGGAAGTCAAGAAGTTGGAAAGGGTTTTGTGACTGAGTTTCTTAATCCCCATCCCCAAACCAGCATCAGCCAACCAGACGCGAAACCCCTTACCAGTGCCTGCTTTGACCCACCCCACGTGACCTGTGCTCCAACCTCAAACTTCACCCAACTCGGGTCCCACCACTCATTCTGGAACCTCCGGGGACCTCAGCGAAGTCGCTGAGGATTTTAAAAGCCAATGGATTTTAATAGCCTGACAAAAGTAATACCACTATTTATAAGGAACAAACAGATACCATAAATAAATACATTACTAACTCATTGGATTAGTGTTTAATTACTTGAAGTTACCATCAGTTACCACCAATTACTTGAACAAGGAATGCATTCTTTCTCCATTACGCATGGCAATTCCCAGGGTGAAATCCAGGGAGCTCAGGCCCCATTAGATCTCACCTGGCCCTTCCCACACTGCTTCCCTCTTTTAAAAATTCACTCATTTGCTCCTTCATCACATATTTGTTGAGCATTTATGATATGCCAGGCACTATTCAAGGCATTGCGGATGCATCAGTGGGCAAAAATAGACAAAATCCCTGTCCTCATGGACCTTGCAATCTGATGGGTGAAGATGAACAAACCAACACACAAAAATTATATGCACTTTAGAAGGTGATAAGTGGCATATAGAAAAATAAGCAGGGAAGAGGTATAGAGTGCTGGGAGTGATATTTAAATAGTGCAGTCATGGGTAATGACCTGACCACCTTCCCTTTGCCTCTCCAGACTCACTCACCACCCTTCTCCACCAGGTTCTGTGCCCTGTGAGGCTGCATCACCTGGGCCCCCTGCTCTCTGGCTTCTGTTAGGTCTGGCCGATGGGGAGCCCCACAGATCAGAGGGAAAAGGGGGAGTACCCAGGTTGACTGCATCCCTCCACCAAGGATCTCAGCCCCTAGCAGGCTGCCCTTTCCACTCAGTCCTTTTCGCATCCTGGATTTTATAACAGCTGCCTCCCTCCAACTGGACCTCCCCACCCTGTTGTCTGTCCTTGGGATGGTCACGGCCCCTCACTCTTAGTAGCCTAGGGGTCCTGCTCTATCCTTTGTGGTTTCCAAACACCTGCCCACCTCTTTGGAAACTCTCCTCAATAGATCTCAATCTGAGTGTGCCATCTGTTTTCTGCTGGGACCTGACAGATAGAGATGGCTCCGTGATAAGGTGACATTTGAGCAGAGGTCTGAAGGAGACCAAGGAGTCCTCCATGTGGATATCTGGGAGGAAAGTTTCCCAGGCACGAGAACAGCAAGTGCAACAGCCGGAGACAGGACTGCGCTTGGCATCTTTGTGGCTGGAGCAGAGCGAGTGAGCGGGAGAGCGGTAGAGATAAGTCAGAAAGGAGGCAGGAGGCCAGGTCAGCTAAGGTCTGGTAGGCATTTTAAGGACTTTGATTTTTACTGTGAGGGAAACGGGGACCCCTTGCAGCATTTGGAGTAGTGAAGTGACTTGATCAGACACATGTTTCAAAGGGTCACTCTGGTGGCTGTGTTGAGAATAGACTATAATGGAACAGGAGGCCACTCGGGACTATTATGGTCGAGACCATAATAACGACTATTAAGGCAAGAGGCCGTGGTGGCTTAGACCAGGGTGGGAGCGATGGGAGTGGCGAGAAACAGCCACACTCTTGACGGATTTTGAAGTAAAGCCAACAGGACTTGCTGATGGATTGGAATGACAAAAGAAGGGAACTGTGGACCCCTCCAAGGTTTTTGGCCTGAGCAAGTGGAAAGATTTACTGAGATGGGAAGACATCCGGAGAAGCAGGTTTGGGGGGAAGATCCAGAGTTCAAATTAGAGCACATCAGTAAGGGCATAGCCCAGAATGTGGGCACATGGTGCCCCAGGTGTTGGGGGGTCAGCTTGCCATCCCCACCCCAAATCCAGGCAGCTCCTCTCTCAGTCTCCCCGGCTAGGCAAAGATATAACTTCTTCTCATGTCCTCTCCTACCCACTTCCCTGGTGGAGCTGCTCCTTTCACGAAAACTGAAATTTCAAAGGCGTTTGGGCTTCCCTCCCTCCCTGGCCCAGCCCCTCCTCCTCTCCATTTAATGGCGGAGTGCCCAGGTATGGCTGAGTCCTGGAGCAGGGAAGGAGAAGAAATTAGGGAACCTGGGAGAAGATTCCTGCTTGGATACAGTGGAGGAAGAAGGAGGTTGTTTTCTTCTCCCCACGCCTTAGGAAGCTTGTGACAAAAAAAATAAATGTGGGTCAAGAGTAACCCCAATCTCACTTGGGTCAGAGCAATCAAAACATAATTGGGTTTGTGAATAACTAACGTTTACACTGATGTTGTCCTAATAGGACCATGAGACCTGGAGATGTGACGCTGCCGTCTCTGCTCAGTGAGAAACTTGGGTTTTCACAGAAACTGGCTCAGGCAGTGAGAGATGGAGAGAGAAGCCACTGTCCTGGGTTAGGTGACCAGGATGGGGAGGTCCAGGAGATGCTCTGGGCAGATGCACAGAGGCTGTCATTTTGGGAACTGGGTGTCTAGGAGAGCGGTTTCACCCAGGAATAATGTAACTGTGATCATCATTTCACGTGCCATGCATTGAGCACCTACTATGTGCCAGACACTTCACTCTGTTATCCCTACAGTAACCTAGTGAGGTGAATTTTATGCTCCTCTCTTTACAGGCAAGGCTACTAAGGCACAGGGAAGCATGTGATTGGCTCTGCGCCTCTCATCTGGTCACTGGCACAGAGGAGTCCAAGGTCAAGTCTGTCTGGAGCCAAGCTCCTCTCACAACCCCACTCTGTCTCCATAAGAACCAGGGAAGCGACACAAGAAGGACACTACTTCTAGGAGCCATGGAGGAGCAGAAGTCAGGAGTGGAAATAGAAACAGCTGTGAAATTTCTGACTACCTTGTTTTTCTGAGCCAAGCTAAAGTGGGTAGTGAAGCCAGGCTGGGAATTACCTTCCTGTTGGTAATGATGGTGGTGATGGTGGTGCTGATGGTGGTGGTAGTGATGCTGGCTGCTACCACATGACAGCGATGTCACCAGTGATGGTGTTAGTCTTACTGGTGGTGTCAGTGCCCAAGGTGGCGGGAGTGGGTGTCAGGATGCTCTTCGAGATGCTGTTAGTGCCACCTTAGCTGTGGCAGGGCAAGTGATGTCCCACACTGCAGTCCTGGCAATGCTGCTGGAGACCTCCTGGCAAGCGCGACACAGGCTGGCATTTCCACTGGTGCCTTGCCCCACCCCTACCCTCAACCTGGAGAGCCCCTCTGCCCCTTCTGCCCTCAATGAAGGGGACAGGCTCAGGGCCTCCTGTAGAACTGGTTTTATTGCGTTCCCTGTTCTGGACAGTGTAAGCGATGGCCCTGCCTCTTCAGAGGGACAAATGTGATAAATAACCAGAGAGGACAAGCGGGAGGAAGCCGCCCAGCCACCAGAAGCCGTAAGTCTCTGTCTAGCCATGTGGCAGGCTCATTACAGAAAGCCCCGGGGCCATCCCGGGCTGCCTGGCCTGGGGCTCGGGAGAGACCCCCCATGCAGAGCTCCCAGCCCTGTTGGCTCTGCAGCTCTGCTCCTGGCCGCACCAACCTCACCTCCTCATCCCCTCTCAGGACACCAGGCCAGGCACACCCAATACACCCTTGAGGCATCTAGGGGCTCAGGCCTGTCTTATCCCCTCCCCCACCCTGAAAAATCCAGGGAGGCATTTAGCAAGGCTTTCCTAATGTCCTTGGAAGTAGGGGAGACAAATATGAGCTAGATGGCAGCCCAGTTAGATGCACTGGGCTGCCACATATCCACAGAGGCCTGAGTTCAAATCCCACCTCAGGTACTTACCAGTCAAGTGACTTTGGCAATTCACTTAACTTCTTCTCACCCGCAAAATGGAAATGATAACCACACACTTTGCTTCATTAGGATGAAAATGTGAGATGGGACTTCCCTGGTGGTGCAGTGGTTAAGAATCCGCCTGCTAACTCAGGGGACACGGGTTTGAGCCCTGGTCCGGGAAGATCCCACATGCCTCAGAGCAACTAAGCCCGTGCGCCACAACTACTGAGCCTGCACTCTAGAGCCCGTGCTCCGCAACAAGAGGAGCCACCGCAATGAGGAGCCCGCGCACCACAATGAAGAGTAGCCCCCGCTCGCCGCAACTAGAGAAAACCCATGCACAGCAATGAAGACCCAATGCAGCCAAAAAAAAAAAGTGTGAGATGACATAGGTAAGGTCTTGATTACAAATGTAATGTTAACATTTATGTGCCTTCTATGAGGCTGGTATAGGTCTTTACATAAATGATCTCATTTAATTCTCGTATGGATGCTGTGTGGTCAGTACTATCCTATCCCTCTTTTACAGATAAGGAAACTGAAGCACAAAGAGGCTAATCAACTTGCCTAATGACACACTGCTAGTAAGTCATGGAACTGGCATTTGAGCCCAGGTAAGCTGCCATCAGAGCCTCTTTACTATTAGATTGCCAACCTTGTATACATCAGACACTCAACAATGCATATTTATTGAGCAGCTACTATGTTAAGCCAGATTCATGAGGTCCTCGCAACTCTAAGACACACACAACGTTTGCATAGAATATTACATTTGATAAACTGTTTTCTTATTTAACCTTAGAAAACCCTGTGAAATGGGTATTATTATGTTTATTTCCCCGAGGAGGGAATAGATGCCTAGAAATGCTAAGTGACTTCTCCAATATCACATGTTCAGAAGCGGTTAGGCCAGTGCCTGAGCTCAGGGTTTCCGACAAGGAACCTCACAGCGCCCCACCGTGGCTATTGGGCCTGCCCCCAAAGGGGTCCTGTTCCCTTCAACATGTGGTCTCTGGATCCTTTCATCTCCCCACACACCTGGACCACTTTTCAAGAGTAACAGGGGGCTTGATTATGAACATCACAACTGGAATCACCAGCCCCTCTGCGAGGTGGTTTCTCACTAAAGGGACACTCATTCACTCCCGGGATCAAATGCACTCATTTGCAAAAATAATTGGCTGAGGTTAAGAGCAGAGTCAGTGCACATCTAGAATGCAATAAAGAAACTACAGCAGATCAACAAGAAAAAGGCAGACAACCTGATAGAAAAATGAGCAAAAGATTTAAACAGACACTTCACAAAAGAGGCCGTCCAAGTGGCCAATAAGCACATGAAAAGGTGCTCCACACCATTAGTCATCAGGGAAATGCAAATTCAATAAGACACTACTTCACACCCAGAGAAGGGATAAAATTTAAAAGATTGACAATACCAAATGTTGGTGAGGATGTTCACATATTTCTAGTGGGAGTATAAAGTGGTACAACTACTTTCAAAAACTGTTTGGCAAAATCTACAAAATGCATACATTATGACCCAGAGGTTTCACGCCTAGGGATAGACTCAAAATATAAGTACACGTGTGCACCAAATTATAAATAACAGTGTTCATAGGCATGCTGCTTATAATAGCCCCAACATCAAGTCAGACGGATAAATCAACTGTGCTATATTCATATAAGGGAGTATTAAGCATCTATGAAAATAATACGGAGGAATCTCACAGATAATGTTGGGCAAAAGAAACCAGGCACAAATGAATACATCTTATATGATTCCACTTATACACAGTTCAAAACTGGGAGAAGCTAACCTATGGTGTTAGAAGTCATAAGATGATCACTCCTGGCAGGGGGAGGTAACTGGAAATATTAGAAATGAGGGAGTCTTCAGGCCGCCTGTATCCTTCCATTCCTTCATCCGGATGCTGATTACATTGTGTGTCACTTGTGAAAAATTGTCAAACTGTACGCTTATGATTTGGGGCCTTTGCTGAATACGTGCTTCAGTAAAAAGTTTTTCTAAAGTGTGGCATCAGTGACTGGAGAACAAAATCCACTTTTCTTTTCTTGACAGGGTTGCCAGACTGACAGGCAGGAAACTGTGTCAGCCGTGGTGTGTCTGGACTTCACCGAGGAGTGTGACAAGGCATCTTGTGATATCCTTGTGAACAAGATGGACACATATGGCTGGGTGACCCTGTCATTAGGTGGATTGAACCACTGTCCCCCAAAGGATGCTAATTAAGGAAGCTGTGTCCACCTGGAGGGAAACTTCTAGTGCCTCCAGGCTCTGTCCTTGTCCTTGGCAGTCCAGCACTGTTATCAGGGACTGCAATGAAGACATAACAGGCAGGCTTATCACATTCACGGATGACATGAAGCCAGGAGGGAGAGAGAGGACAGGGCATGGCAGAAGCAAGATCCAAAATGATGTTGGCAGAACGGCCAAGTGGAGGAAACCTAATAAGATGAAACGGAGTCAAGGATCTGTGGAAGGCCCTGCAACAGGGGCTAAAACCTAACTTCCTAGGAACAGGATGGGTTGGGAGTCATAACTTTATAGCTGCAGCTCTGCAAGTGGAGGGGGTGAGCTCCCCAAGGGCAGGGACCCTCCTGTTTTCTCTCCAGATCCCCAGGGCCTACCTCAGGGCCTGGCTCAGACAAAGCACTCAGAAAGAGTTACCAAATTCATCGTTGAATGAAGGATGGGGCAGTGCCTGGTCGTGACACCCTGGCCCCCAGGCCATCTGAGGGAATCAGCAGCCTGTCACTCAGTTCTGGATCCTTTTAAACAGATGTAGACAAACTGCTACCGGGTCAGACAGGAACCAGAGACCTATCTTTGAGGCAGTATGGAAAGCACTGGCTGTGTTTCACCAGCAAAAGAAAAGCCTTGGGGTTCGAGGAGAGGGGGTCAGGAGTGAGGATCGTCAGGGTCCTCAAAAACCCACAGGGCTGCCCAGCCCCCTGGGGACTCACAGCTCACAGGCAGAGATGGAGTCACCATGGAGCTGATGTAGTTTCTGATTCAGGGTCCCTCACTTACACAGGCCCTTCCAAGCTCCTCCGAGGGGTGTTGGCAAAAATGTTCACATGGTCATATGGCTTTGTAAAATTTGCAAACATAGATAATTTAACTCTCATCAGTTAAGAGCCGTGTCTCTTTCCTCTGTAACTTCCCCTTCATCACCCTTTCCCTCATGTTGGCTGGTATCAGAGTGGCCATGGGCATTTATGGGATCCAGCTCAAGGGTAATTAAGTGAGGGACCCACTTAGGTAGGGTTTAGTGCATATGTTTATTTGATTCATGGTCACTTCCATATGAGTTGCTTTATTGGTAGCCTTCCTGGTGCAGGGATGACATTTGGGAATATTCCTGTGCTGTGCTGACTGTGCTGACTCATTTGGTAACGGGACACAAAGGAGCGGGGTCCATATATGAGTGTGTCCTGGAAGTATTTGGAGAGGGGAGAAGAAGTCAAGTATGAAATGTATGGAGCCAAAGACAAAACAACAAAACAAACAAGACAAAACCCTGCAGGGGGGTCCTGTGAAGGGGACACTCATTTCCCATGGCCCCACGACCTGGAACACGGACAAAAGGGCAGAGGTGTGGGCTTCATACAAGGAAGTACAGACTTTGTAATAGAGCTCTGAAAAGAGGACAGACATTCTTCTCTGTGTTTGTCTGCATCTTCTTAGTAGCCAGCACTAGCTTGCATTACTTTTGTCTTAAGCGTGGGTGGAGTGAGCACCTGTCACTAGAAGGTGTTTAAGCACAGGCTGGAAACCACCTACAGGGATGTTGTAGGAGAGAGTTCAAGAATCAAATGAGAAATCTTGCCTTCTCTGACCTCAAGACTCCAAAGTTCTAGCCAGTTCATTCCGGAGGGCAATCCCTGGCCAGTACTATTAAGGGCCGGCCATTTATCCTCGAGCGCCCCTTGACTCCGCAGAACGTCTCGAATTTTGAGAGCTTTATTTTTTAATATTTTTTAAAATGGTGGCAAAATAGACATAATATAAAATTTACCATCTGAACCACTTTTAAGTGTACAGTTCAGTAGTGTTAACTATATTGACATTATGGTGCAACCGGTCTCCAGAACATTTTCATCTTTCTACACTGAAACTCTGTACTCATTAAGCAACATCTCCCCTGTCCCCTGCCCCCAGCCCCGGGCACCACCATCCTGCTTTCTGTTTCTGTGAGTTAGACTACTCCTGAGACCTCATATAAGTGAAATCATATAGTATTTGTCTTTTTGTGACTGTTTAGGACTTTTATTTTTGCATTTTAAAAAAATGAGGTAAAATTTACATACAATAAAATGCATAAATCTTAAGTGTAAAGCTCAGTGACTTTTTACTTATACACACGTGGGTATCACTACTGCTCAGATGAAAAATACAGCCTTTCCAGTGACACAGAAGTCCCCTGAGTACCCCATCCCACAACCACCCCCAACCCAAGGTAGCTACTATCTGACTTCTGCCAAAATTTTTTATAGAGGAATACACACTGAGCTTGGAATTGAAAGGGCAAGTTCTCATCCCCTTATTAACAGTGTCACTTTAAGGCAAGTTATCCTGAGTCACAGTTTCCTCAGCTGTAAAACAGAGATGTTAATATCTACAACACAGGATGCTGTAGGGAGGGATCAAATAAAATAGCTTATGAGAGAGAGCCCAGAAGAGACTCAATACATGTTGGTTGAATATGAATGCCCTCCTCTCATAGTGGCACCACGGTGGGGGGATGAAGAAAGGGCGATGTACAATGAATGTAATGAGGGGGGTCCTAGGCTACAGAGGTCTGTGAGGGGTGGGTGGGGAGTACCACCACTGACAGGAAACTCTAGTCAAACCAGCTGAGCTACCAGCCACAGACCTGGGTGCACAAACCCACCAGCAGACCCATGTGCATCCTGCCGGTCTGGCCACACTGGACTCGTCCCGTGAGCGCTGAGATGGCGACTGCATTGCTCATTGTACATCCTGTGGTTCAGTCTCCAAAGCAAGCAGGCATCAGAATTGTCAGGAGGGCTGTTGAAAACAGAGCTTAGTGGGCCCTATCCCCAGAGTTTCTATTTTAGGGTCTCTGGGACCACACTCTGAGCCCCTCTGGTGCAGTAGAACCTGCTGATTCATTGCCCAGATCCCCTGCACACAGGCAGATGCACCATCCCTCAGCTACTGTGGATTTTGGCTGCTAATGGTACCCAGCTGCCCCTTTGCTAAAGGATCATCCTCTGCTGATGGGAAGCACCTTAGTCCTGAAGGTTACCCGCCTCCATGGCCCACAGCCAATGACCGACCGAAGAGGGGTTGAAAAGGGCTGGCCTTCCTCTCAAAGCGGGAGACGACTCTGCAGTGCGGTTTATGCTCCAGTGACCCCCTGGACACCAGACCAAGACGAGACATTTGCTGAGGCCACGTGCTTAGTTCCTGCAATGGACTGAATATCTGTGTCTCCCCAGCCCCCGCATTCGTATGTTGAAGACCCAATCCCCAGTGTGACAGTATTTGAGGGCGGGGCCTTTGGGAGGTAATTAGCTTTAGATTAAGTCATGAAAGTGGGGCCCTCATAATAGGATTGGTGCCCTTATGAGAAGAGGAAGAGAGAGACATCTCTTCCTCTCTCTCCACAAGCATAAGCCAAGGAAAAGCCATGGGAGCCCCGTGAGAAGGCAGATGTCTGCAACCCAAGAGGAAGGCCCGCACCAAAACTGAATTGGTTGGCACCTTGATCTCGGACTTCCCAGCCTCCATAACCGTGAGAAATAAATGCCTGTCTTTTAAGTCACCCAGTCTTACGGGATACCGTTACAGCAGCTCGAGCAGACTAAGACAGCTCCCTCCTCTACAAGGGGTTCCTGACAAGTGCCCCCTAATGAGCCACATGCGTCTGAATCCCTGTCTCAGGCCCAGCTTTCAGGGAATCTGACCCAAGACACACAGCAGGAGCTTAATAATGTTTGTTGAATGATTGAACAAGTATGAGACACATCAGGCTTGGGAAGATGACTCCCCTCTTCCCCTAGGCCCCTCTCAGACCACAGGACACTAGGTCCACATGGCAAAGGTTGGCAGGGTCCCAGGCCCTCGCCCGGTTGGAGTTGCTGTTTCTGTCCACTGTGCTATGTCCGGCAAACACTGCCGAGGGCAGCCTTGGGCCTGTGGATGGGTTGATTAAATAGTTACTGCCAGCCAGCAAGAGACAGCAGCCAGCCTGACAGCCCGGGCTGCTGGCAGGGCCCGCAGCACCCCTCCCAGCTCCTCTTGTCAGGTGAGGTCTCCATTTCCCAGCACCTGGCAGAGGCAGGCAGGGGAAGGGACAGGACTGAACTGGGGGTGGAGGGTGCAGAGTCTGGAGAGAGAGAGGACACAGGGGCCTTTGTTAAGGCCTGGGAATCAGCATTTATTAGCCCCCCACCCCCACCCCGCACCCCCTGCCCAGGGTCTCTTGTGGAGAGATAATCCCACTGTCCAGATAGAGAAACTGAGGCCTAGGGAGACACAGAGATTTCCTAGGATCACAGGTTTGATGCGGGGGTGGGCACCCCAGGCCCTCTGTCTCCTAACGTGGCTTTTGGCCTGCTTTAGAGTGTGGACGGTAAGGGGAGAGGGCAGGATTTCTACTAAATTCTCTCCCTTTCCTCCCCGCTACTGTAAAACTTCCCCATCAGCAGGTGCCTTCCCAGCCTGAGACAGACCGGGAGAAAGAGCTGGAAACCCCGAGAACTACCCATGTTTGCTCAGGGAGGGGCGAGGAATGATGAGGTGCTCTACCTCCAGCTCTGAGTTTCTCTGTGGCTTTCCACCCCTCCAGCCCCACCTCCTCTCTCCATCCCATCCACGCCTTCCCAGAGGCCTGGACCGAGCTGATAGCTGTTGGGCTGATAGGAAGGGCAGCTGCTTCCGTGAGGAGGAGAGGGGAATGTGGGCCGGGAGAGGGGAGGTCCCTTCAGCCAGAAGGGAGGGCTCCCACAGCTGGCTCTGGGTGGGAGGTTTCCAGGGTGGGCTCTGGGGTCTCTTTGTTGTCCTGCACACAGCTCTGTTGCGGTTACAAGCCTGGCATTGGCGTTTACAAAGCAGCCCATGGGGGGAGATGAGAGTTCACCTCTCTGAGCCTCAGTTTTCCCATCTCTAAAGTGGGAACAGAAATGATTCCTATGTCAGGGTTGTCGGGAAGAACTAATGTGTTAATACATGTAAAGCAGTCAGAACAGCACCTGGCAGGTAGGAAGTACTGCAAGCGTCGCTGTTACCGGCTTTCATCACATCTGAACTGTCATGGTTTGGATACATCATGACTTTATGTACTTCTAAGAAAAATAAAACGCTCCTGACAACAACTGTAGCATTCACTGCTTGTAAGACGCATCCTGATTTGAGAAACGTTAAAATTGTGGGAAAAGTGTGCTCGTTAGAAAGGTGAAATATGGCATTATTCTCCTTCTTATTGCTCCCTAAAGGAAGCACTTAGCCCCCCACCAGCTGCACGACAGCTGCTGAAAAAACATTTTCAGAGTGAATGAATCAGTGACAGGGCAGCACCCACGCAAGTGTGGGGAGGCACATGTGCCTCAGTGACAGCCCCTCCCCCACTGCCCTCCCCCACTGGATCCCATCTCCCTCACAGTGGAGCCTGCCAGGCCCAAGGCTTTTCAATCTCCGCCTCTCCCCCTTTCTCCACATCCAGACTAAAAAACCCCTCCAAACGCCTCGCCAGGCCTTGTGTGGCTCCCAACAGGTTAATTGGGTGGCTAATGGGCCCTCCCCCCGCCCCCCCCACACCCATCCAGGGGTGTCTTACGTACTCAGGTGCCCTGGCCCAAATAAAGCACACCTCTCTGCGGGACCCTCAAGAGTGATCGGGTCACAGGCAAGTGCAGTTGAAGGACTTCCTGAATTGACTGCATAGAAATGCTTTGGGGGTGGATGGAGGGGGACGGAGGGCTGGGAACACTGTGTGTGCCTCTCTCTCCCCTTCTCCCCAATCTTCTAGGAGGAGATTCAAATCCCAGCTGACATTAGCAGCATAACCTTGGTCATGTTACTTCTCGGAACCTCAGTTTTCCCTACCTGTCAAATGGGGGATAACAATAGCAGTTCCCTCTTCTGCTTCATGAGAGGGTTAAATAAAACCATATGCAGAGTGTCCTCCTGCCCTTCCGCTCCCCCCCCCCTCACTCCACGACTGCCTCACCTGCTTCTTTCTCTCTCCCGCAACCCCACTCTAGCCCTGCCCTATAACCTACTTAACACCAAGACTGATTGATTTTCCACCTAAGATGCACTCGAATCCTGGCAGGAGGGAGGGAGGGAGGTGGGGCCCAAGGCCGGGTGAAAGCCTGGGGCGGGGGGGCAGCCGAGCCAGTGAGGGGCCTTCCTCACACAGGGAATCTGCTCTCTGGCTATTCCCACAGATTTAATTTGTATCTTAATGGGCCTCAGCCTCCTTCATAAAAGCCCTAAAGTGCCTTTTTATTAAAAAAAAAAAAAAGTTGCTGATTTTTGTCTGCTGCTTCCTAGGGGATGGCAGAGGGTAAGGCAGGGGAAAGAGGGGAGGAGAGAAGAGGAAGAGGTGGCAGGGCCTCGGGGCTGTCAGATTCTGCGTTTCCCCTCGGCTCCCCTTGCCTAGGACCAAAGTCATGGGGCACTAGTCCTGGTGGGCAGTGAGGAGGTGGCTGCTCCTTGCTGATCTGGAGCGTGCAGTTACGGCCTGAAATACTGGACCTGTTTCCCTGGGTCCCAGTCTCCTGGGAGGACAGAGCATGTTGGGACGCAGACATTATACTCAATCCAACCAACAACCCCCACTGATCAGAACTCCCACACTGTATGAAGGTTTGGCTGGGGCCCCTGGGGCTTTAGGGAGGAGAAGAAAGAAGGGAAAAGGAGGAGAGATTAATATATCACTAATACTTAGTGGCTCTCACTGGAGGACGGTAGCCTGCTCTACCTCCCTCCCACCTTCCCCCGGCCCTCTACATAGTACCTGCTCAGCATCCCCTTCAAAGACCCGCAGCCATCAGCTAAGACCTTGGCCTCAACCACCTCTGCATCTCTAGTTCCTCCCAGAATCCTTCTTAAAGGCTTTTGTCTCTCCTGTAGCTGAAAAATCCCTACACCCTCCATTATTGGAGGCAGAGGGGTGTGGGTGTTGCTGAGGAACCCAGAGTGTGGTGTTTATACGTCCCAGCTGGGAAGCACCGATTCTAAAAACAGGACCCCTAAACCATTGTCTCTTTAGTATCAAGATTTCTCCTGCTGACAGACAGCATTCTAGGCCAATAGGGCCCAGGCGGTTAGTTCCAATGAGAAGGAACAGATGTATCTGTGCAATACAATTCAATGCTGATCAAGATAACTTGTGACACTGCAGATTAAAACAAAATAGCAGGGACTTCCCTTGTGGTCCAGTGGTTAAGAATCTGCCTTCCAAGGCAAGGGATGTGGGTTCTATCCCTGGTCGGTGAACTAAGATCCCACATGCTCTGGGGCATCTAAGCCCGCGAGCTGCAACTACTGAGCATGCGGGACACAACTAGAGAGCCTGTGTGCTGCAGCTACAAAGCCCATGCACTCTGGAGCCCATGCGCCACAACTAGAGAGAAACCCACATGCCATAACAAAGATCCCACATGCTGCAGCTAAGACCCTATGCAGCCAAAACTAAGATAAATAATTTTTTTTAAAAAATAGCAAAGCTTACAGCTTTCCTTCTGTTGAGGTTTTTTTTTTTAATTGAAGTATAGTTTATTTACAATATTATATTAGCTTCCGGTGCACAGCATAGTGATTCAGTATTTTTATAGATTATGCTCCATTAACAGTTATTACAAGATAATTGCTGTAATTCCCTGTGCTATACAATATATCCTTGTTGCATATCTATTTTATACATAGTAGTTTGTGTTTCTTAATCTTATACCCCTAATTCGCTGCAGCCCCTTCTCTCTCCCTTCTGGTAACCACTGGTTTGTTTTCTATATCTGTGAGTCGGCTTCTATTTTTTAATATATATTCGTTTGTATTATTTTTTAGATTCCACATATAAGTGATACCATGCAGCATTTTTCTTTCTCTGACTTATTTCACTAAGCATAATATTCTCTAGGTCCATCCATATTGCTACAAATGGAAGAATTTCATTCTTTTTTTATGGCTGTTGAGGTTTTTTTATGTCTAATGTCACCATGCCAACTTCACTCCCCTGGGCATAGATGAATGTGCTTATTAGACAACTTGAAAAACTGAGGCAGAGGATAAAAAACAGGCAGGGGTCAGTAGCTTATACAACCAAGGAATCAGAAATTCAACCAAGCCGAGGTGAGCCATCCTTAAGTCCTTCCTCTCCTGCCCCAGTTTCCTAACTCTGATTTTTTTCTACTTTTCCAGCCCAGCTCCAGGATTTTTTAAGTGGAGAAAATTAGATAGAGGTTGTCTCACCAAGTACCACTCCCTTCACTATGGTTCTCTGGAGTTTTGATCTCTGGAGGTTACCTGAACCAGTGATAACAAACGTGCATGCCTACAGGAGGAAGCCAGATGGGAAACACAAATGTACAAATCAAACTAGGTGTAGCCCTGCAGGGAGAGGTGAGGTCTGTGGCAAACTGGAGTACATGACTTTCGATATAGCAAACTCAAATAATTAAAGAATATGACTCTTCTGATCATGTTAATAATATGAATCTTCTGATTAAACAAAGTAATTGAATGTACACATCTTTCTCTGTTCCTTCCTAAAACACCACGAAATGACAGTTAAACATATTTTTAAAGGCAAAAACCCACAAAAAGAAAGAGAATGAAGAAGAATTGATGGCAGATGAGAGATGTCATTAAAATTTTGGAAGTTGGAAAGCTGATGGATGGGTGGTAATGGATTTTTGCTCTAAAAAGCAGCATTTTAAGCCCTCAAGTTGGAAGGGGTATGCCAAAAAGAAGCTAGTTGATTCACACTGCAGAACCTCAGGAATGCTTGAGCATTAAAGATGCCAAGTAGGGGCTTCCCTGGTGGCGCAGTGGTTGAGAGTCCTCCTGCCGATGCAGGGGACACGGGTTCGTGCCCCGGTCCGGGAAGATCCCACATGCCGCGGAGCGGCTGGGCCCGTGAGCCATGGCCGCTGGGCCTGCGCATCCGGAGCCTGTGCTCTGCAACGGGAGAGGCCACAACAGTGAGAGGCCCGTGTACCGCAAAAAAAAAAAAAAAAAAAAAGATGCCAAGTACCACTGAAGGTGGAGGTGAGGGGTGAGGCTGAAGCTTGGAAGATTAATTTAAAAAATCTCTAATAGGAGGAATTATACCCTCAGGTGTCCTCTCAGACCTCGGTCAATTACTCCATCCCCACCCCAGCAGAAGACTGGCAGCTTATTCCCAGGAGAGGCTGAACCAAAGAGCGTCTGGTTTCAGGGATAACAGGCCAGCTGGAAGTAAGGTGCTATGTAAGTTTCCTAGGGCTGCCATAATGAATTACCACAAAACAATAGAAACAATATTGGGTGTCTTCAAACAATAGAAATTTATTCTCTCACAGCTCTGGAGGCCTGAATTATGAAATCCAGATGTCAGCAGGACTATGCTCCCTCCCAAAGCTTTAGGGGAGAATTCTTCCTGCCTCTTTGAGCTTCTAGTAGCTCCAGGTGCTCCTTGGCTTGTGGCTGCATCACTCTAATCTCTGCTTCCATCTTCACATGGACTTCTCTGTGTGTCTCTCCTTTGTATGTCACTTATAGGACACTTGTCATTGGATTTAGAGCTCACCTTAGTAGTCCAGGATGACCCTATCTGAAGATTATTAACTTAATTACATCTACAAAGACCCTCTTTCCAAATATGTTCACATTAACAGGTTCCAGGAATTACAACATGGACATAGTTGGGGCAGGGGGTGGGGGCATCTAACAACTTGCTACAGGTATTTTACTGGAAAAGATGGTAAATGAAAGTCTGTACTCTGAACAGTGGGACTCTAGCTCTCCTCCCCTATTCAGGTCTCAGTATCCTGGCAGTCAAGTTCATACCGCCAGGGGGAAGATTGGAAATCTTTCCTAGAGAAACTGATTGGCTTAAGAGAAAAGTCTGTATATACTGACACTGAGCTTCTATCAATGAAGCAGCTAGGTCCCCACCTGACCACCCTTCCATGAGGCCTAGTGGTTGATAGCTTTCCCATGGAGCTGTCAAATGATTTCCTAGTAACCCACTATTAAATATGAACAGACAACAGGGATGACCACATATGGACAGAAAGTCTCTAACCTGAAAGACAGAGACAAAACAGAAAAACAGAGAAGTAGAAGTCGGAGGAAACAGCAACCAGGAAACAGATGAAAACTTAATAAAAAGCAATATAAAATCTATTTCAGGGAGATGAGAGTATGCTGTATCCATGAAATAAAAATAAAATGTTATAAAAGGAATCATTCAGAAAACAAGTGCTCTTAAAAATGAAAAATAATTTAAAAGAATAACTGCTTAAATTTAATATAAAAATTTTAAAATAAAGTTGTGGAAATCTCCTACAAAGTAGAAAAGACAAAGAATTACAGTTGAGTCATATGTGTATGATATATGTACATCTCTATATGTGTGTCGATAAAATGTTTAAGATTTTAAAAAAGACAAAGAATGAGAAAATGGGAGAGAAAATTTAAGAAAACAAAGATCAGTTGAGAAGATCCACATTTGACTAACAGGATTATCAGAAAAAGAAAAACAGAGCCTATGGAGGGGAAAAAAGAAGCAAAGATATAATACAAGAAAATTTCCCAGTGAGACATGCTTGAGATCATCCAGAACAATGAACAGAAAAAGACCCCTCCAAAACCACCTCATTGTGAAATTTCAAAACACTAGTGCTAAAAAAGAAATCCTAAAAGCTTCCAGAGAGAAAAAAAATAGGTCATTTGCAAAGAAAAGTGAATCAGAATGGACTCAGATTTTTCAACCATACCAGTAGAAGCTGGAAGACAATGAATCAATGCGTTCTAAATTCTGAGGGACATGGTTTTCTCTTGCATACCCAGAAAAACTAAAGGGAAGGTAGAATAAAGACGTTTTCCAACATGCAAGATTTCAACATATATATATATATATATATATATATATATATATACATATATATATATATATATATATCCCCTGCCAGGAGCCTAGAGTCTCTTGATCCTGCTTTTAGTTAAAATGTTGATATTTGGCTGATTAGTATTAGTTCCCTATTGCTGCTGTATCAAAATGCCACAAAACTTAGTGGCTTAAAACAACAAATTTATTATTTTATATTTCTGTAGGACAGAGTCTGACACTAGTCTGACTGAGCTAAAACCAAGGTGTCAGCAGGACTTCATTCCCTTCTGGAGGCTCCAGGGGAGAATCTGTTTCCTTACCTTTTCTAGGTTTTAGAGGCTGCCTGCATTCTGTGGCTCATAGCCCCATTCCATCTTCAGAGCCAGCAGAATCTTCATCACATCACAGTACGTCACATCACATCACATCAATCTGATTCTGCTTCTGTCGTTACCTTTCCTTCCCTGATTCTGGCTCTTTCTGCCTCTCTTTTCCACTTTTAAGGACCCTTGTGACTACATTGGTCCCACCTGGACAACCCAGGATACTCTCCCTATCTTAAGGTCAGCTGATTAACAACCTTAATTCTATTTGCAACTCTAATTCCCCTTTGCCATATAACAACGTATTCACAGGTTCTGGAAATTAGGACACAGACCTCTGGCGGGAAGGGGAGGGGGAAGGCGGGGAGTTATTCTGCGTAGCACAGTAATGGATTTTGTTTTGCATTAATTTTGATGTTTTTAAATATTGCATGAAAATATTTTGGGGGCACCCCTTAAATTTTATGCCTGAGCTGAGTGAGGCGTCCTAATCCAGGCCCTATTTTTCCTTCTTGCCCACCCCTCCCAGCCTCAGACCCAGCCCAGCCAAGCAACCTGGGCCTCTGGCTGCCCAGAATCCAGCCAAGTTCTGCAAGCCCTTTCCCAGCTATGCATTTCTCTGCTCCCGTCTGAGAGAACAGGGCTCAGGTTGCCGGAAGTGAAGTTGTTCGATTACTCCTGGGCCCCAGGGAGGAGCTGGGCCCTTGCTGCCCCACACCTGATCCCCTCTCGGGGCTGCAGAGATAGCAAGCCTTCCAGCCTGGCAGCAAGCAGGGAGGATTGAGGCTGGAGGTGGGGAGAGCAGATGGGAGAGCTGAAAGAGGATCCTGGTACTGCCTGAAGGTCAGGGGCAGTCAGCGGTGTCTCTGCCACCGCAGGGGGGAATGCTGGAAAGCTGATGCTGCTGGCTCTGGAGAGGCCCTTGGGAGGTGGGGGTCTGACTCTCAGCCTCCTAGCAATGTCACAGAGGACACTGCTGAGGGAGGGTGGATTGGGAGGTAAGAAAAAGTCTGGGAAAAGGGGGTCTCCACCCCAGAGACGGGGGCCAGGAGGGGAGGCACACGTGTGTAACGGAGTGAAGGCACACGTGTGTAACGGAGTTCTTAGAGTACGGAATCCAGGGTGTAGAAGGCGAAGGGCAGCTTTAACAAGCACACCCTAACTTCTACATCTGCGTGAGCCTGCAGAGCAATCCTCGTGGGAGGCTGTGCACTGGAGGCCTTACACTTGCATAGATTTTTAAAGTCCCCAGAGCCCTTCAACCTTCTCTTATGGTTCTCACCACAACCCCAGGAGGCAGGCCAGATAATCCCCATTTTGCAGATGAGGGAACTCCACGCAGGGAGTCCCAGCTGTCATCACAGCTCAGACCCCAGATCTCCCAGTTCCCTCCTCTTCACCTCCTGGCCTCTCTTCCAGGAAGCGAAGGGAGAGTGATGGAGGAAACAGGGAACAGGAGAGGGTCCCTGGGCCAGATGAGGGACAAACACCACTGTCACCCCCAACAGCGAAATGTCTGGCTCCTGGTGTTATATGTAGGACGATGTGAACCTCAGCTCTCCTCCTAGAGCCAGCACTCGATGGAGCCGGCATAGGAGCCAGAGGGGGAGCCAGCATGGGGATGTCATGGGGTCTTCCCCCTTCTGTCCCTCCACTCAGAACTGCCTGGTCCCCCCTTGCTACCCACATCCACCACTACGGAGGGTCAGACCGTGGGGTCCAGTGTCACTGGTCTCAGGCCCCTGCAGCCCCCTCCCCTGGGGTGAAGGTCGGGCCAGTTGCCTCCCCTCCCTACGCTCTGGCTTCCCTTAATGCCTGGCTTCAGGGCCTCTCACCTTCCGAGAGAATGACCCAGAGGCAGAGTTCCCTACTCAGGCCTGCCAGGCTACAGACCTCCCCTTGCTGGCAGGAAGGGTGCGTTGAGGAAGGGGCTTTTAGAAGGTGGCTGCTGTGAATACACCCTGAGCACCGTCCGCTCCCCAGCATGCACTGCATTTTACAGTCCCTGGACACTGCCAGGCGCACAGCAGGGACTTGGCAAATATTGATTTTCTTCCTCCTCCCACCCCCAGCTGTGGCAAAGACTCCAGGAAGACTTTTCCCCCTCAAACAGGGGCTGGGAGAAGGCCCAGGTGTTCAGAAAGCCATGCCACCCTTCTGGGTCCTGCCAGCCTGGAAAGGCCTCTCTACATGTCCAGCATGGCCTGGTGGGACGCAGGGGATGGACAGGGCGCCCTCTCGGGGCTCCTCTGTGCGGCCCTCAGAGGCAGACGTGACTGGCAGCTATGGGTTTTCTCGAAGAGCTGAGAGGATAGAGCAGGTCCTCCTCCCTCCCACCCCCACCCCAGGGTTGGCTGGGCCTTCTGAAAGCATCGAATTAGACCCAGGTGCAAATTAAGTGATTGCAGCACAAGGGCATCGAAGTTGGTAAATTTTCCATCAAGAGCACTGAGTGAAGGTCACTGGGAATAACTAACAGGTGGGCGAGGGAAGCAGGAGGTGGACATCTCCAGAGACTCAGAGGCTAGAGGGGAAGAGGCAAGGTGATGGCAGAGGGGGAGGGAAGAAGGGACATTCACGCTCCCTGAAAGGGGAGGGGAGGAGACGCCCTGGACTCTGGAGAGGGTGGCCAGTTTGCCGGGGTTTCTCTGAGCCTCTGGCTGCTTGAACCCCTCACTGCCCAGGGAGGGTGGCATGCCAGGGTGCCCAGGAGGGCTGGCAAGCTGAGGGGCCAGAGTTCCTGGTCTGGGCCCATGAAGGCCACCCTGCCTGACCCTCCCTTGGGCCCAGTCAGAGGTTTAGAGCACAGAGCTGTCAACTTACTGCTCAAATGACCCAAGCTGTTGACCCACAACTGATCACTAATCGTTTGCATATTTTGCATATCATTTGTATTCTCCAGGGGGCTGTCATAACCTGCAATTGCTCCCAGAGGCCCCTGCCCCTGTTTCTCGGGTCTCCATCCTCCATCCCTGTGCCTCCCATGTCCCGCAAGCCTAGCCCCACAGACTCCCATCTCCCTGCTCTGCTCCCTCATCGGAGATCAGATAGGGCAAGCCATGGATGGGGGCATCTCTAAACCCCAAGGGCACCACCGGGGCAGCTGGGGGCAGCTTGGAAGGGGGTGGCTGAGACCTGCCTGGTGATTAATCCTCCTGCTAATGGAGGCTTCACTGCCACCGGGGCTTTTAAGGAAGCTCAGGGAAGCCCTTTAGTACCATCAGAGCTGTCTCGTGGGTCCTCAGCAGGCTCATTAGCTGCCCTCTGCCTTGCAGTTAGCAGCCCCTCCTCCGAAAAGCTGCAGGAGGGGAAGAAAGCCTCGTGGAGCCTCTAAGACCCAAGGCCCTGAGTGGACTGCGGCAGCCTCCACTACTCCCCGTCCACAACCACGCACCAAATTCTCCGAAATGGAGTGAAACTGCCCCTGCCTGTCTTCCAAAGTACACGTTGCGCTGCAGCTGGAAAGGATTTGTATTCACCCTGACCTATCCTAGACAAGGTAAGCAAGGTCCAGAGAGGACATGAGGCTTGCCCAAGGCCAGCCAGGGCATGGGGCAAGCCCTACTGGAGGCAGGCGTCCAGCCTCCTAGCACTGTGTCCCCGGCCTGGGGTCTCCTCTGCTTCCTCCCCCACCATTAGCAAAGGCAGCCCCTTCTCTAAGGGATTTGCAAAGCAAGCAGGCCACTGACCTGGTTAGGACCAATCCCTGGGCTGGAGGCCAAATGTGACGACCCCTGGGAGTCTCCTATCAGCGCAGGACACTGGGTTCTCCCACATGCTGGGCAACAGCAAATGAGGTGACCCAGTTCACTTTCAAAACTGGCTATAAAGCTCCCCATTGCTTGTTGCATAGCAGTTTAAGGCAAAGGAGGCTCTCTAAGGGAGAAATCATATGCAGAGAGCAGCAGTCATAATTCTCTGAGAAAGCCTGTCCAGGAGGAAGGGTTGGGCATGGGAGGGATTTCTTTTTCGGTCTATTCCACAAACAGGAGTGCCCATCCTGAGCCAGACACTGCTGGGTTCAAGAAGGCATAGAAAGTGAAAGAGATGTGTCTTTACTCTCAGGCCAGATGGATGAGTGATTTGGAGCAAATCTTTTCAATTATTCTGAGACTCAGTTTTCCCATCTGTAAAAGGGGAATCATACCTGGTACTTTAGGAAAGCTGAAAGGCCACAAAGAGTTGGTCTCAGAGAGCAGCCATGGATGATGGTAGAAATGACAGTAAAAGTCTACAGCACAGCATCAGCTGTGTGAGTGCTCAACCAATAGTCCTTGGTGCTGTCATTATTTGCTGTAATGGTGGTTGCTATGGAGATAGCTTTCTGACCTGAGGGTCCCAGGCTGGGAATTATATACTGCAATCTTTTTGCCCAGCTCCCAACAGATTGCAAAATAGAGGAAATGGTATTTATTAAGCACCTACTGCGTGCCAGGCACTGTGTTGGACCATCTGCATGTGTTATCTCATTTAATCCTCATGATCACTAACAGGATAGGTAACATCCTCCCTCCTCATTTTAGGGATGAGGAAATTGGGGCTCAGAGAAGTGGGGCACCTTGCTGAAAGATTCTGCATCCACAATTCCAATGTGTGGGTGGAGCGGTAGGGGGAGAGGGTTCCCACATACCAGTAAATCGTTCTCTATGACACCAGCTGGGTGTCCTATAATTAAACTCAATTCTGACACTACCCAGAGATAACATCAGATCCCACTGGTTAAGGGCTCAGTCCCACAAGGCTGCCCCCTGCTTCAGATGCCAGTCACAAGCCCCTGTTGTTAACTGTGCTTCTGACGAACAGGCCACAGATTGGAGGTCCGATTAATTTGCTAGAGCATTGCACGGAGCTCAGGAAACTCACTTACCCACTAGATTACTGGTTTATTACAAAGGATACTAAAGGATACAAATCGACAGCCAGATGAAGAGATACCTAGGACAAGGTTCTGAAGGAAGGAACTGTGTCATCATGGAGTGTGAGGCCCAGCACGGTGGCACCTGGAAGCTTTATGTTTCCCAACCTGGAAGCTCTCCGAACCCCATTCTTTTTTGGGGTTTTATGGAGGATTCATCGCAAAGGCATGATTGATTAAACTATTGGCCATTGGCGATGGATTCAACCTCCAGCTCCTCCCCACTCCGCAGAGTTCCTGGGGCGGGGCCTAAAAGTTCCAGTCCTCTAATCATTTGGTTGGCTCCTCTGGCAACCAGCCCCTCCCCCCCAACACCATGCTTAGGTGATTTCCAAACGTCACCTCATTAACATAAATTCAGGTGTGGTGGAAAGGGGCTTGTTATGAATAAGGCAACCATTTCACTTTTATGGCTCTGAAGTGATTTCAGGAACTGAGGACAAGAGACCAAACATGATAAAAGATGTTCCTATTGCTCTTATCACTCAGGAAATTCCAAGGGTTTTGGGAGCTGTGAGCCAGGAATCATAGACAAAAAACATATATATTTCTTACAAATCACAGTATCACACTTGCTTAAGGTACAAGAATGTACCTGTTTTATTCATTGTAGCCCCAAACTAAAAACAACCCAGATACCTATCAAGAGGAAAATGCTTGACTGAACCGTGGTATAGATTCACACAGTGGACTATTCCATAGTAACGAAAAATAATGAGTTACTGCTACAAACAGCAACACGAACAAATCTCATGGTCGTAATGTCGAGCAAAAGAAGCCAGATACAAAAGGGTATCTACTGCATGATTCTATTTATTGATATATAAAGTTCACTGACAAGCAAAACGGTTCTGTGGTGATAGAGGTCAGAATAATAGTTCCCTCGAAGCGTAGGGAGTGGAGTGGGATTTTGGAATGAAGGGGGCTTCTAGGGTGCTGGAGATGTTTTCTATCTAGGTCTAAGTGGTTGGTGGTTATGAGTATGCGTGTACATATGTAAAAACTCATCGAGCTGCATCCTTAAGATTTTCCTCCATAAAAGAGAAAGAAAATGAACAAATGAGTAAGTAAATCAATGTGTAATATATATCATTTAAAAAGATGCCAGGCTTGGCCTTCCCTGGTGGCACAGTGGGTAAGAATCCACCTGCCAATGCAGGGGACACGGGTTCAAGCCCTGGTCCGGGAAGATACTACATGCCGCGGAGCAAATAAGCCCGTGTGCCACAACTACTGAGCCTGAGGTCTAGAGCCCGTGAGCCACAACTACTGAGCCCACGTGCCACAACTACTGAAGCGCGTGTGCCTAGAGCCCGTGCTCCACAACAAGAGAAGCCACCGCGTTGAGAAGCCTGAGCACCGCAACAAAGAGTAGCCACCACTCGCTGCTGCTAGAGAAACCCCGTGGGCAGCAACAAAGGCCCAATGCAGCCAAAAATAAATAAATTTAATTAATTAATTAAAAAATAAAGATGCCAGGCCAACAGTGGAGTAGCCAAGTAAACTCTGGCTTTGCATCCTGGCAGGGAATGGGGGTGGGGAGGCAGACCCTGTCCCACTCTCCCTTCATTTGGAGGGAGAGGTCCTGTGTCTTTGCAGAGAGGGAGGAGAGTCTGCATCCTGTGTTCCCCCCAGTGCCTCCCCCAGGGGAAGTGCCAGACCAGTGCCCCCCTCCAGCAGAGAGGGGAAGAGGGAGTGAGAGGCAGGAAGAGAGGGAAGAGAGCAGGGAGGAGAGAGGAGAAGGCAAGAGGTGGGTAAGGGCACGTTTCCTCCATGCCTCCTGTGGTTCTGACTCTCAACGGAATAAGTTCGGGGAGAGCTTCTCGGTCACCCAGGGAGCAGGAGTGGGGCTGGTAGGAGCCTGGGAGGCTGGGGGAGATGAGATGTTTCCGTACATTTGGATGGGTCTTGAAGAGCATTTGCTCTGAGTGCTAGATGATACGCCAGTGCATGTCCCAGATGGGGAGGATGGGGAGGTTGGCTTGCTAGCACATTTCCTGGAGGCGCAGACTCCTGCCAGCTTGTGTGCCCGGACCCAGCCACCCTCACAGATGCAGGGTGCAGAGCCAGTGCCCGCACCCCCAGGGCCCAGGCCCAGCCCTCCCAGGCCTGGAGCCCACCCAGCCTGCCTTCCCTCTGGCTCCTTCATCCTCCTTTGCTTCTCTCCATCCAACTACCCGACTGTCTTTTCTGCTGTTTCTGTATTTCCTACCCCCTCCTCTACCTCTCTCCCTGTGCTCTACCTCCCACCTCTTCTCCCAGCCCTCCCCCTGCTTGCTCCCCCTATTCCCCAGGCATGTGGCTCCTCTCTACCCCAATATAAATAATAGAAATTAATTTGTCAGCCAGCACATGTGGCCCAGCCGGCACAGCAGCAAGCTGAGGAGGCAAGCTGGTTAAAATAATTATTCTTGACTTAAGAAATCGTTCTTCTTATTCCTGAAGGCTAATGGAACGAGAGGAGCGCACGGCCAGGCTACACTAATGGCGGACGGCGTGGACCTGGGGAGGGGAGCAGCCTCTTCTGGTCCTGCACCGGGCAGACACCCCCCCCACGCCCACGATCCACCGCACTCTCTATTTAAAAGGCAAACGAAGCATTGAGCAGCACTCTCTAGGTTAATGGAGTCACACACACGGTTTGGGGACAGGATTTTTCATCAGGAGCACCCCCTCCAGCCCCTAACTCCCCTCTGTCTCCAGTACACAGCCCCCCATCCAGCCCCCGACCCAGAGGGGATGCTCTCCCCATCCCAGGTCAGGTGGAGGCAGATGTGGAGAGGAAGCCACTTCCCAAACGGAGAAGAACCTAACACCTACTGAGGTTCTCCAGCATGCCAGGCATCGTGATAGACCCAGGACTCAGGAGGACGTATGGAATCCTTACAACCACCCTTGGAATGAGGTCTGACAATCATCCCATTTACCCACCAGAAAACTGAGAGCTTAAGCAACTTGTCCCAGATCGAAGAGAAGAATCACCAATGCCCAAGGGGAGACATACAGACTTCCTCACCCCAGCATGGGTGGAGAGTGATGGGATGGAGGAGGTGAGGAACGTATCCATCAGTCCTGGCCAGAAACACAGGGCATACTGCAAGGTTTCATCGAAGGCATGTAAATGTACTATTTACAGAGAGATGGGCAGCTTTAAGGAAACTAATGAGACAATGAAGCACCCAGGGCTAGTTACTATCCCAGGCATGAAGGGGGAAAGGGAGGGGGCTGGATAGAGCTGTAGCTATGGGAGCTGGCAGCTCACCCAACAGGAGCTGCAACCTATGGCCTTGGTGGGGAAATGCAGCCACGGCCCAAACTGCAGCCTGGCGGGGAGAGGGGTGTGCTAAGTACCCTGGCCTTTGTCTCTTGCTGCTCTCAGATCTATTGCTAGTGTCTGCCACCAGCCAAGCCCAACTAGAAGCCAGAGAGCCAGAGACCAAAAGATGCAGTTGTGAAGGTCGGCCTTCCAGGGTTCCAAGTAGATCAAAGAGGAACGAGTAGCCAGTTTGGGGTGGGACATTCTTTCAGGGCTTTCTGAGAAAGGGCCAACTGGATCCAATAGAGATTGCGGAGTCTACAGGAGAGAGGAAGGGAGCGCCCCCAGACTTGGAAACCAATTTCTATCTATGGGGGCGGCACCTGTTCTGGTCTAGTGGAGAGGTACCAAGTTGGGCATCCTTAGGCTGAGACATCAGTTGGGGAACCAAGGAAACCCAAATAGAACTGGGACCCCAAGAAATGGCTGAAAAATTAACCAGGAGAGAGTGAAGGTTCCCTGGAGAATGGGAGTCTGCCTGCAAGTTTGAAGGAGGGAGGTAGAGAAGGAGCGAGTTTTCTTTTAATTATATGTTTCAGGTGTACAGCATTAAAATCAACACCTGTATACACTACAAAGTGCTCACCACCACACATCTGGTTACCATCCATCACCATCCAGTTGACCCCCTTCACCCATTTGAAAAGGAGCTAACTGAATGATTACCTGGCGCCAAGCACAGACATACTTGAAAAGGGGGGAGGGACAGCAGAGTTTGGAGGCAGAGACGGCACACAATCTGCATAAAAGCATCCAGGTAGGAAAGGTGTTGGGAGAAGGGTTGGGGGAGAACCTAGAAATCAGTTTTCTCAACAAGAGGCTGAAGTCATGGGAAGGACTGGGGGCTCATCTAATCCACTACCCCACCCCCTCCTGCATTTTGGAGGTAAGAAAATTTGTCCAGAAAAGGCTGTGATTACCCTGCCGAGCCAGTGAGCATGGCTAGGCCTCCAGCCCGGTGGATGGAGTGCCCATGCCAGCCTCCCTGCTGCTCCTGTGGTCTCTCATCCCATCCATCTTCCCTCCGCACAGCAGCCTCCGGGATCTTTCCAAAACACCAGCCCGTTCATGTCAGTCACGCTTGAGTCCCTCCCATGCTCCCCACCGTACAGATCAAACCTAGAGTCCTGCCCTGCTCCATGGCTGACAAGGCGAACCCGTCGGGGCCCCTCTGACCTTACCCCTCGTTCTCCATCCCACCCGTATTGAATCACCAAGTGCCCAGAATGTATTATGTCTGCCCCTTATATACGTTGTTCCCTCAGCTTAAAGTCTCTCCCCACCCCAACTCATACCCCCGTCTGGTTAATGCACACTCTGTCTTATGGTAGATGTCACTTCCTTCAGAAGCCTTTCCTGGCACTCCCCTGGCTTTCTATTTTAAAACATACTTCTCCCGTTATTAAACTAATTATACAGCAGAGGTTCTTATCTTTGTCTCCCCCTGACTGTAAACCCCATGAGGACAGGAACTTTTGAGGTTTTCATAACCCCGCCATCTAGTGCAGTGCCTGGCACTTAGTAGGTGCTTTGTATTTAAGGTATCATCCATACAATGGAATACAATGCGGCTGCATAGAAATGAGGAAAGCTTGATATGTACTCGTATGGAACCACCTCCAAAATATCCTGTGAAAAGTTGAGCACAGTATATGTTTGCCTAAAACGGGGGAAAACAGAATATACATGAACTTAATGGGTCTATACATAATATTTTCAGAAGAAAACTCAAAGAAACTGATGAAGTTGGTTGTCTCTGAGAAGAATTTGGGGGTTGGGGATAGGAGTGGAGAATCTGTGGCTTTTGGATTTAAGACCTATTCAGTAAAAAAATTAAAATAAAAGAAATCAATTAAAACTAAGTGGGAGATATTTGATAATTAAATTGGTAGCCCAGAAGCCCTGGAGTGTGTAATGCATGGGTTTGGTTCGAGCAACTTGCTGCTGCCACCAACTCTTCCTGGGTTGTCCCGACCCTGGGCCTGCCACCAGGCACCTGAGCCCTCAGGAGGGCAGGAGGAGGGAGGTGTCATTTTTTTTTTTCGTGTTTATTTTCAGCTCTCTTCTCCCTTAGGGTGGGGTGAAGGGAAAGTCTGAGCTTTCAATCTATCCCAGACACACACATAACGAGCCCAGTCACCATACATCCGCCTTCCCAGAGGCAGGTCCCAGGCGGAGCTGCTTTCTCACCAGTAGATGGAGAAGCCCTGCCCTTGAGGAAGGACCACCCCCCCTCGCGGAAAGACCACCCCCCCACACAAGGAGCACACCCCAACCTCAGCTCCAGCATCCTCCCCCAGCTGAAGGGAGCCCTCAGCAAGGAGAAAAGCGACTGGGCTCCCACCCAGCTCCCCACTAACTCACCAGGAGACCTTCAACAGCAGTGAGGTCCTCAATTCTCAGACTTCTTTCCTCAGTGGTAAAATCCAATAAACTCCAGAGGTTTCAATGAGGTAAAGCACCTGCAAGGGTTCTGAATGCTGTCTCTTCTTAAAAGAAGATCTTCATTTGGATTTGCAGGTTGTCCATGCCATTTGTTTAGTTTGCTTAGCGTGTCAGGAGAGAACCCCAGGGAACAACCCCACAAACCAAGGGCAAGACCCCCTCAAGGTGATTTAGGGGATGGTTAAGGAAAGAATCTTAGAACAATGGGCAGGAGTCTGAGAACAGTGGGTGCCCATCTGCCCCCTCCCCCGGGAGAGCCCCTGATCCTCCCCACCTGCCCAGACCCCCGCCCCTCCCTTAGGCAAAGCTTTCATTATCCATTCGGGAATGAGGAAAAGTGGCAGGACATGGGTAACACCCTGGGAGACGTTGACATTATTTTCTAAATTGAGATATAACATATATGTGGAAAGTGCATGAACCTTAAGCACACAGCTCAATTAATTCTTTTTAGTAAATTTATTTATTTATTTATTTTGGCTGTGTTGGGTCTTTGTTGTTGCACAAGGGTTTTCTCTAGTTGCGGTGAGCGGGGTCTACTCTTCGTTGCAGTGAGCAGGCTTCTCCTTGCAGCAGCTTCTGCTGTTGCAGAGCGCAGGCTCTAGAGCGCAGGCTCAGTAGTTGCGGTGCACGAGCTTTAGCTGCTCCATGGCATGTGGGATCTTCCCAGACCAGGGCTCGAACCCATGTCCCCTGCATTGGCAGGCGGATTCTTAACCACTGCACCACCAGGGAAGTCCCTCAATTAATTTTTACATATGCATATACTCAGGTAACCACCACCTCAATCAAGACATAGAACACGTCCACGTTTCCAGCACCTCAGAAGGTACAGGCGTCCTCCAGCACCTCAGAAAGCGCAGGTGTCCTCCCAGTCAACACCCCTGCAAGGGTAGCCACTATTACAATTTCTATTGGCATAAATTAAGTTTGCCTCTTCTCAAACTTCATATTAATGGAATCCTAAAGTATGTGATGTTTCTGGTGCCTGGCTTCTTTCACTCAACGTTACATCTGTGAGATTCATCCATGGTGTTGCATGTGGTTATAGGAATTCTTTTTCATTACCGAGTAGTTTTGTTGTATACTACTAGCAGTATCACGTTGTGTGTAAATGCATATAATACGTAAAATCACAATTTATTTATTTAGCATCTTGTTGGTGGATATTTGTGTTGTTTCCAGTTGTTGGCTATTATGAAGCTGCTCCGAACCCCGTTGTACCATCTTCTGATGAATCCATTAACATATTTTGAGACACACACTTGACTTTTAAAATAAACAACAACATACCACTTTCCACTTCCTCCCACTGAGCTGTGCCATGCTGGGATGAGATTGCTGCCACTCCACAGTGTGGAAGAGCCTGTGGGAGAAAAGGCAGCCTCAGGACCCCCTGGACACACCCCATAAACCTCTAATTATAGCCTTGGGTCTTTGTGCCACTAGATAAGGCCCTAGCCAAGTTCTGTACCCAGAACCTAAGGGTAGGGAAAAGCAGAACAGGTTCTAAAACCTGCCTGGGTGTGCCTAGCATGGATTTTATGATATGTATACTATCTCACAGATGAGGAAACAGAGGTTTGGAGAGGTTGAGCAACCTGGGTTCAAATCATGGCTCTGCCAGCTTCTAGCTGTGTGGTCTTAGACAAGTTTAAGTTCTCTGAGCCTCCATTTCCTCACTTAGAAAAATGGGAATAGTGATATTTACCTCATAGGATTGTCAGGAGAATTAAATAACAGATGTAAATCACCTAGCACAGTACTTGGCATCTATAATAATGATTTTTTTCTTGTTTATTTTCTGCTCAAGGTCACACAGCTAGTAAGCAGAAACAAAACAAAACAAAAAAACAAAACCAGAGCTCTTAAAGGGAAGGGGAAAGAGTGAAAAGGAATATTTTTGAGGCTAAATTACGGTCTGTGACTATATTTTGTGTCTCTGCCTTCTCCGTATCTGGCATCATACCCAACATACAGTTAGCACTCAGTAAATGCTTACTGGATGACCGAATGGAGGAGTGAACAAATAAACCCAGTCATTCACACCCAAATTGCTTTGAAGCCTTATTTTAGACTGGCTACCAACTGGGATTTATTAGGATGGAGAAACTGGCTGGGTGGGACCGCAGGGTTGATGGGCATCTCTGGCAGGCTTTCATCTCAGCCAGGAAGGATTTATTAGCTGAATGAGGTTGGGTCAGAGAGTATGTGTCAGGGAGCAGGTAGAAAGGGAAGGTAGGAAGAGAGAGTGGCACGGGAGCAGGTGCCTAAGGGACAGTAGGGGAACCACATTGGCAATGAGCCGGGCTCTCATGGGGCCACATTAAATATGGAAGTCCCAGACCTCAGCTGGCTGGTCAAGAGGTCAGCCAGGGCACCTGGGAGATAACACGGCCATTCTATCTCTCTGTAAACCCAGGGGCCAGGCAAGCAAGTTTGCAAAGAATGTGAAGAAAGGCAAGGAAGCCGTTCTGGGATTCCTGCCTCCACCTCAAGGAGGTGGGGCTGGTTCTCCCACTCATTTATCCTTTGGGATGACTCACGGTTGAGCTGTCGTGAGTGCAGAGGGTTCCAGAGAGGAGGGGCAGCCGCCGCCTCGCCCATCTGCGCGCAGCTGGTGCTGGCAGCCCAGCAACACGACTATTCCCAGGCTGGCCACAGGGGGGCGGGGGAGAGCCAGGCCTGGCGTTCGGGCCATCTGGGCCATTCCTGTGCGGGGAAGAGCACTGGGCTGGGAGTCGGGGCCTGCGTGCTAGACCCTCATGGGCCTCCGGCATACCGGCCACGGTGGTGGGCAAGCCCTTTTCTCCCTCTGTGCCTCAGCTAACTCCAAAACGGGCATGATGAGACCTCTCCTGCCTGAAACCAGGATGTCTCATTTGTCCTTTGTGTTTATGCCTCAAGTTTGATAAGCCAGAGAAGTTTTCCTGGTTGATTGATGTAGTTAATCACAGTCCCCGCTTTGTTCCCCAGAAAGACTTAGAGAAACTGCTTTCATTTACAAAGTCTTACAAATCCATCAGGGGTGCAAATAAGGAATAAGAGAACACAACAGTGCCAGGCAGACTGTGTGAAACGCTTTGCTTTCACCTTCTCTGGGAATCCTCACAACTGCCCTTCAGGCTGGACTTGAGAATGAGGGGCATCTTTTCTGATTCTTTACTTCTGTAGAAGCTGTAACTTACATGCAGTAAAGTGCCCTAACCTTAACTGCACATACAGCTCAACAAATCTTTACCTGTATGTACACCTGTGTAACCATCACCCAGATCTAGATACAGGCATTTCCAGTGCCCCAGCAATCTCCCTCACCCCATCCCAGTCAATAACCCCTACAGGTAACCTCTATTCTGAATGCAAAATAGTATTTTTTTTCCCATGACCTGGATGACGATACTGAGGCTCAGCAATGTGTGACTTGCCCGAAGTCAGGTAGCTGGAAATAGCACTCTATATGTTTTTGGAAGGAGAGAGCGTTTGGAGTGCTTGAAAGAGGAGGCGAGTGTGCTGGAACCCAACCTCACCATCCAGCGCTGTCCAGGGGCTCCCACCCTCCCTGCAGCAGCCAGCTTCGGGCAGGGAACAGCTTTGCCTCCGCTGGCTGAGGCCGCATCCTCCTTCACCCCCTCCTTCTCATCCCCACTGGCAACAGGGTGCCTCACCTTCCCTGGAGGGTCCCCCAGGAGAACAGAACCATGTCCCATCCCAAACGGCTTTAAGCCTAAAGCTTTTCCTGGAGAAGTGACTGAGGCTTCATTCTGGGAGCAAAATCCAGCAATTTCCTATCAGTGGTTGGTAATCCCTCTCCATAGCCCAGTACTAGGCCACCTGGAATGCTGCAGACGGTCATCAGGAAAACTTGCCCCCTACTGGGTCCTCCCTGGGATCCTGTCTGGGCTTGGGCTGAACTCTCTGCCCCTTGAGGCTACCACCCAGGAAATGACCCCAGTCCTTCTGGGAGCCTTGGCCCAGAAGAGCGTATGAGAGGATGCTCCAGCCACTAGTGTCATTGTTATTTGTCAGCCCCGCATGTGGAAGTCATCCATCCCTGTGGGGCTGACTTAGAAACTGTTTTTAATGTACATATGTGTGTTGATCTTGATCTCGGAATTTTCTTTGTCTCCAATCCCTAACATGCTCTACCCTCTCCTTAAAGTTTTGTAAACACCTTGCCCTGTCCTTCTGATTGTAAGAGGCAGCATAATTTACCAAAAGGAATCCTGGGTCTGGTGTTTCACAGAGATGGGCTTGAGTTTCAGGTCTGGCAACTTCTCTACTGGGTGACATTGAATAGATTACTTAAACCTTTCTGTGACAAATTCTTCTTGCCTCTCTTCTTTCATAGTAGTAGAACCTCCAAATTTTTATCTTTTTTTTTTTTTTTTTTTGCTCTATGCGGGCCTCTCACTGTGTGGCCTCTCCCGTTGCAGAGCGCAGGCTCCGGATGCACAGGCTCAGCGGCCATGGCTCACGGGCCCAGCCGCTCCGCAGCATGTGGGATCTTCCTGGACCGGGGCGCGAACCCGTGTCCCTTGCATCGGCAGGCGGACTCTCAACCACTGCGCCACCAGGAAAGCCCGAACCTCCAAATTTTAGTTCAGCACATGGCCACTCAGAAGACATTTCCCAGCCTCCCTTGTATGTTCATAGGTGGCCATGTGACTAAGTTTTGGCCAATGGGAAATAAACAGAAACGTCATGTGACAGCTCTGAGGAACCTTCCTTAAAAGTCAAGCATCCTTTTACCCTCTTCTTCATTCTCCCTTCATCCATATTCTAGCTAGAATGAAGACGTGATGGCTGGAGCTCTAGCCACCATCTTGCGCCATGGTAACAAGGGCCACACTAGGAGTGATGGAACAGCAAGCCCTAAGGACTGGGCGCAGAAGAGCTGCCACACCAGCCTGGACAGCTCACCTACGGACTTTCACGTAAGCAAGAAGCAAACTTCTCTCTTGGGATCTTTGTTACTTGCAACATAACCTATTCCTCACAATTATACCTTCTAAGCCTCAGACTCCCGATCTGTTAAATGGAGATAACAGTGTCTACCTTGAAGACTGCTCTGAGGAGGATCAAGGGGGGTAGCACACAAAAAGAGACTAGTATAGCGTAGTAAATACTAATTTACTAAAACATGCTAATAGTATAAATAGCATATATAGTATAAATAGTATAACAGTAATAATACTCAAACATCTGTCCACACCCTCCACCCCAATGTCTATACTCATTCAGTGCAGTAGCATCATGCATCCCCTTTGCATCCGATATTACCCTGGGCACTGGAGATTCAGAAATAAAAGCTGCCGTCACGACCCTCAGGGGACTCCCAGTTCATGGGAAGTCAGATGGGTAAACAGACACAGTGTAGCCAGTGCTCAGTTGGTGAAATTGTCACCAAGGCACAGAGAAGAAGTGCCGATGGAGGAAGAGGAGAACAGACTGGGCAGAAGGGGTAGGACCAGGGGAGGCTTTCTGGAGGAGGTGATGCTGGAGCTGAACCAAAACTGAAGGAGGAATTAGCCCAAAGGAAGGCATTCTGGTAGACGATGCCAAGTGTGCAAAGGCGTGGAGGCATGGCTGCATGAGCCATATTTATGGAACTTCAGGAAACCATTAGGACTGAAGCCTGAGTGGGAGGCAGCAGCTGCAAGAGATGAAGGCCTTGCTTGCTGTAAGCGTCTATCTTTTGGCCCCAGGGGCCAGAGTACCTACGTGACCTTGATTAACGACAGGTAACAGAAATTGGAAGTGTGTGTGTGTGTGTGTGTGTGTATTTTGGAGTGAGAGTATATATGTGAACACACACACATACATACACACACACAGAATAAGATTATACATATCTGTGTTTGTTAATACTCTGGTTGCAAGCACTAGAAACTAATTTAAGGAAGAAAGGGGAAATTTGTTATTATGAAGACAGAGGAGTGTCTTGTGGAACACACAGGTACCATCACAGCTGGGCCCCAACATAACAAGGCCTCTGTCCCAAATGAGCTTAGATTAGAGGACTAGCCTCAAGAGGCTCCCTAGAGCCCTCTTTCTTTCTCTCCATTTCAAATGCTTAGGCAGAGCCTCCGAATGTCAAAGCTCAGGGCAGGTACCATCCCTGATCCAATCCTAGGGACCAGTGGACAGGGCCATAGTTAACTAACTTGGCCCCTGGAGACCTCCCCTGTGAAAGTCAGAAGGAGGGGACAGCCCCACAGGAGAGTTCGAGGTAAGAAGGAGGAATCTCAAAGACTAAGATGAGCTCAATGTGTCCTCATTCTCAATTCAGTGTCTTACAACTAATGATTATGGTATAACATACTAATAATATGTGGCATAATAATACTATTAATAGTAGAATAATAATGGGAATGATAGGAGCCATGCCATTTTGAGGACTTATTCTGTTGCTGGGTGCTGTTCTAAGCATTTTAAATGTATTGATTCATTTATTCTTCAAAACAACCCTATGAGGAAGGGGCTGTCATCACACCCACTTTACAGACAAGGACACTGAGGTGTAGAATGCTTTTAGTTAAGGCTGCACACTTAGCAGCCAGTATTTGAATCCAAGCGGTGTGGTGTCAGATTATGCTGTAACACAGGAGATTCTACTTTGTGTCCCAAAGTGTGTGTTTGAGCCTTGGCCCCCAACCCACATGCACATGCACACACATGCACACACAGCACCACTTAGCTGTGCACCATTATCTATTTGGCTCCCAGCCCAGAAAATGCCTGACCCTGGACCAGAAAATGCCTGACCCTGGATGCTAGGGGTCTATATCCCGTTTATTTTGGGGCCAACAGTCCCCAAATTGTCCCAGAACCTCATGCTTTCTCTCTTCTTCTCTGGTATCACACCTGCTCCCATGAAACTATTTGCAAGTCATTCTCACAAACACATAAGTGACTGAGAAGAGCTTAAAATACTACCCTGTCCTGAACAGTCCCCGAAAGCCAACCCTACGGATGCTCGGCCTGGACCACACATGCTCTTACTCTAACATCATCCATAGCTCTCCATTTATCTCAGAACAAAACCCAAACCCTAGCCTAGCATTCAAAGCACTGAATCCAAACCATCTCTTCAGCCTTATCTCCTACTTCATACAACCAATGTGTCCATTTTTTAAGGCACGTAGTTCAAATAAATAGAAATACTTGTCCAGTTTAGCAAGGAAGTGCAGAAGAGAGAGAACTTTGGGAGTTTTCAGGAAAAATGTGTCCCCACAGATGGAGAAGTGTTGAGATGCTGAGAAGTGTTGGCAGAGGGTGTACTTGGCAAGAAGGACACGGGCAGTGAGCAGGATGGGGTAATGGAGCCAAAGGAGGCTTGTCTTTCTCCCCACATGTCCTGTGCCCCGAGGCTGAAAACTAGAGACGATGATGATAATAACAATAGTGATGATGAAAGGAAGAACTAATGTTTATAGTCAATAAAACAGCCAGGCACTGTTCTGAGCATGTAGGTATATTGATGTATTTGATCCTCTCAATAACACTGGAAGGTTGCTACTACTGTCCCCATTTTATGGATGAGAAAACGGAGGCACACGTGGGTAATAAACTCAACTTCTCTGGCTCCTCTGATCAACTCTGGTCTCTGTTAGATTCCCACTTGACTCTCCTCCTCTCCCAACTCATCTCTTTCTGTTTTTATTCCTCAATCAAGGTTTGTATCTGGGCCTCTCACTCTGCCTCCTGTTCCTGGCCTCCTTCTATTTCTGTCTGCCTACCCCCCACCCCGCCACCAGCTGTTTAGTACGAGCACACACACTTCCCACTCCAATCACTCATCAACCATCAAAGTCAAAAAGGGAAACTGGCACTGTGACCAAGCACTGTGCCATCAGTGATGTGCTAACACCTCACCCTGGAGGAGGCTGCTGGAGAGAGGGCTGGGGGACAGGGATGCCTGGGGCTGGGGAAGTCAGGGTGGGAGGGTGGTACCCTGGTGGGCATAGAGTATCTTCCTTAATCCTGTTTGTCCTGAATGGGCTTTGGTGTGAAAGATGCATGGATTTAACCTCAGCTCTCCAGGAAGGTCTGGAAAATGGTCTGGATCTGGATTCTTTATTTCTGGATGCCTCTCAGATTGAGACAGGGTGACACAGGGTCCATCAAGTTCCAGGTCCAGGCCCCCTAAGGATGAGGCTCCTTCCAGAGCTGGGAGGCGGGGACAGCCCAGGGAGGGCTGCAGCAGGAGGGAGCAGGCAGGCAGAGACCAGGGAGGCATGTGTCTGATACAAAGAGGGATTCCACAGAGGAGCTGGAGGAGTCACTGAGAGCCCGGGCAGCTTCAGCTTCAGTCCTTCCCACTGCACTTTAAACCCACTCCTTTCCATCTGTCCTCAGGAGGGCGGGGCACAGTGTGTCTCCCAGTGACGGGGGGCGGGGGGGGGGCGGTGATCAAAGCAGCTCTTCTGTATGCTTGGAAAGGGTGGAGACTGTACTTGGAAGTCACTGCTGTGCTGATGAACCGAGGTGAAGGTGTGTGAAGTGCTCACCCTTTTGTCTTGTCAATGGATTCTTTATCTTCTGTATTAGGGTCTCCTAGCATGGCCAAATTAGCAGAGAAAATTTTCAAATTAGCCCAAAGACTTAGCACAAGTGCAACTGGGTCCAGATCTGCACATTTTGGTAAGGTAGTAAGTCCAACAGCCATGGGTCAAATAAACATCCTACAAACATGAAGCTGGTTGATGGACAACCTCCAGATAATGAATGTACCTTTGGACAATGATTTTTACTGACTCTCAAAGATCAGAAATTCTGACAGGAACAGACTTTGGCAAAAAGTATAAATATAGCAAACATGTACACAGAAATCAGATTATGATGAAATCCAAGGATGGGGGATGGGATTTTAATTATTTTTGTGGTAATGAATCCAGTAGGAGGTGGGGAGGCTTCCAGGTTCCTGGACTTCTGGGCTCAGGCTTTGTCCTGTGATTCTAATTCATTTTCTTTGATTTCCTCTGTGTAAGCTGGAATGCTCTGGGAGGCCTTCTTCAGGACCACATGAAAGCTTTAGGACATTTATAAGTAGAGTTAAAATCCCAGATTGTTTTCCCAAATTTTGGTTCTGTACATTGAGATGGCTAAGTGAGGTGGCAGGGCCCAGCTTGGAGGGGACTTGCCCTGCCCCCCCCCAACTCCCAGGGCAAATTCACTGCTATTGCCTTTGCTATCAGGACCTCTGAATCCTGGAGGATAAAGCTCCTCTCCCTTCCCAGCTTCCTTCCCACAAGGCATGAAAGGGCTGCACCCTGGGAGAGCTTTCTGCCAGCCCCCAATGTGCCGCCTCCTGTCCCTACCCCCAGCAGGTGAGTACTAGGAAGAAACTGAAGAATTCTAACAGCTCGGTCTGTAAAATGCGTTGAGGGCTATTTCTACTGGAAAATTGCCTCCTATTTGGAATTTCCTTCTTTGGGGAATCTTCTTTTAGTAAGAAATGGCTTCCTTCGTGGGGAATCCCAGTCTACTGAGAACTCCTTTACTTGGGGCATCTCTACCGATGGAGAAGTTGGTAGAGGAATTGATACTCAAGGAAAACCCCTTTCTTGGTTTCTTGGTGGGCAGTCCTCGAGTCTGGGCTGGGTAAGCTGGGGGACTGGAGTGGGAAGGGCCGGAGAGAGGCTTCTGGATGGAAGAGGTCAGGGTTCCTGGTGTTTAGTCCAAAGGTTGGATGGTCATTTATTACTTCCGTTAGGACCATGTTAATATGTTTTAAGAAACTGTACTGGGAGGCAGGATAGGTGAGCTTGGTGGATAGTGAAAAGACCCCATAGGGTTTTGTAGCCCACCTCTCCCTCTTCCTCCTTCCTCTAGTCTCCCCTCTCCCCTCCTCCAGGGCAGGGGTTCCCAACTAGTGGTGATTTGTCCCCACTGGGGACATTTGGCATTCAATACATTGAGACATTTTTGGTTGTCACAACTGGGAGAGTGGGTGCTGGTGGCACCTGATGTGTAGACACAGGACAGCCCCCATAACTGTGAATTATCAGGCCTAGAATGTCAATGGTGCTAAGGTTGAGAGTTCCCAGGCAAGGGCAATGGAGTCCACTCTGTGGAAGTGTGGGTAGACCCAGGGATCAAGTCCTGGTGAGGGGGCCATCTGTGGCTCTTGGCTTGGTGGGCAAAGAAAAAGCCATTCTGCTCTATTCCAAAGATCCGAAAACTTCAGAGGGTGATGGGGGGCCATGGGAATGGGGGTATCTGCAGAGAGCAGTTAGATGGTCAGAGTTGGCTTGGTCTCAGGTGGAGGAAAAAAGGGTAGAAGTGATATGAACTCTCCCCACTCCCCAGAAGGGATGAATCTGGACAGTGTGGCCTGTCCTTCCAGAACAGGGAGGATGGGGAAGGGGTTGGGAAAGGGGGGCACAATGCTGGTCACACTGCTATTGTTTGGGTTTCTCTCTCCATAGCTGATTTCAGGGCCAGCGTTGCTGTATAGCCCATTACAGCCCTAACCAGAGACAAATACAGTAGCGTTAATTTAATTTTATTTACATTTCAGAGTCATTTAGAGGGAATAAATTGAACCGAAGTTGATTGAAAGTGTCCTACAGGATAGGCCCTGAGCTTCCTTGGGCTGCCAGGCCTTGATGAATGATGGCAGCAGCTTCTGCCTAGAGCACCAGTCTCCCTGGAAGGCTGGGCAAGGGTTGGAGGAACCAGTGGGAGCAGTCCGCTCCCTCCCGAAGCCAGTGGGTAGCGCCCCACCCCTCCCCACTTCGCTGCCCTCCACCAGCTCCTTAAACAATTTGCCCTTTCTCCTCTCCAGTTTTCCTCACAAGCCTAGGATGCCTTCCTCCCGCAAATCCATCCTTTAATTTGGATTCAACTACAGCATGCATTCATTGAGCTCTGACACTTTGCTAAATTCTAGGGATTGGAGGTGAACAAGCCACCTTTGTGGACTTTGGAGTCAGGGCTCAACTTCCAGTTGTACCCATTAAGAGTTTTTTTTGTTTGTTTTTTGATTATTTATTTTTGGCTGTGTTGGGTCTTCGTTGCTGCATGCGGGCTTTCTCTAGTCGTGGCGAGTGGGGGCTACTCTTCGTTGCGGTGCACGGTCTCCAGCGCTCGGGCTTCAGTAGTTGCAGCATGAGGGCTCAGTAGTTGTGGCACTCAGGCTCAGTAGTTGTGGCTTGCGGGCTCTAGAGAGCAGGCTCAGTAGTTGTGGCGCACAGGCTTAGCTGCTCCACGGCATGTGGGATCTTCCCAGACCAGGGCTTGAACCAGTGTCCCCTGCATTGGCAGGCGTATTCTTAACCACTGTGCCAACAGGAAAGTCCCCCATTAAGAGTTTTTTGATCAGGACAAGTTATTTATCCTCTCTGGGTCTCAGTTTCTTCATCTTTAAAGTGAGACTAAAGCAGGGAAAACAAAAGTGCTATTTTTAAAAAAGCTAATACAGTCTCTTCTACCTCCTGAGTAGGTGGTTCTTTCATTCAGGAAAACACCTTGATGAGTCTCAGGTGATTTTGGCAGGAAAGAGGAGGTGCCCTGGGCCGCCCCGGGTGAGGAGCCCTAGGCTAAGGGGAACTAAACTGTTTTGCATAACAATGTAGTGGGGGGCAGGAGGCCTGGAAAAGGGAAAGAGAAAAGCCAGAAGGGTCTGGAGCCAATAATGCAAACTGGCTGAATGCAGAGACTCTTATTAAAAACACGCCCCTGGGCTTCCCTGGTGGCTCAGCGGTTGGGAGTCCGCCTGCCGATGCAGGGAACGCGGGTTCGTGCCCCGGTCTGGGGGGATCCCACGTGCCGCGGAGCGGCTGGGCCCGTGAGCCATGGCCGCTGGGCCTGCGCGTCCGGAGCCTGTGCTCCACGGTGGGAGAGGCCGCTGCAGTGAGAGGCCCGCGTACCACCAAAAAATAAAAAATAAAAAAAATAAAAACACGTCCCTCGGGCTTCCCTGGTGGCACAGTGGTTAAGAATCCGCCTGCCAATGCAGGAGACACGGGTTTGAGCCCTGGTCTGGGAAAATCCCACATGCCACGGAGCAACTAAGCCCGTGAGCCACAACTACTGAGCCTGCATGCTACAACTACTGAAACCTGCGCGCCTAGAGCCCGTGCTCCACAACAAAAGAAGCCACTGCAATGAGAAGCCCGCGCACCGCAACAAAGAGTAGTTTCTACTCACCGCAACTAGAGAAAGCCCGTGCACAGCAGCTAAGACCCAACACAGCCAAAAATAAATAAATAAAATTTTAAAAAGGGAACAATAAGGTATTAAAAAAATTTTTTTTTAAACCACGTCCCTTGTCCTGCCTTAGGGACATAGAGGTGGAGCTGGAAGTGGCTACCCTGGTCCCTGGGTCCCATAGTCTGGGGTTCAACACAGTCCTTCCTTACACCCAGGCTACTTCATCCATGTATGTTACTTTCCTATCTCATGTAGGATTTGGAGTTTGGGATCCTTACCCGGCACAGGGAGCAATCACATGATGAAGGGACCTGGGAGGGACCCACGAAATGACAGAGAATGGCCAATGCAGTTCTAGGCCTTGTGGCACCTACTAAGGAACTTTCGGTTGTTTTCTATCCTGTGTTGTATTTACTCCCAATTGACTAAATCTTCAGTAAAAATCGACACTGTCGCAACGTGTTAGTGGCACTTCGAGGGGATGAAGGAAGACAGGTGGTGACCAGTGTGGGGCAGAGTGTTGCAATAAGAAGATAGTGGCCAAGGGACTTCCCTGGTGGTGCAGTGGTTAAGGCTCCGTGCTCCCAGTGCAGGGAGCCCTAGATCCCACATACATGCCACAACAAAGGAGCCCATGTGCCACAACAAAGGAGCCCACATGCCACAACTAAGGAGCCTGCCTGCTGCAACTAAGACCCAGCGCAACAAAATAAACAAATAAATATTAAAAAAAAAAAAAAAGATAGTGGCCAAGGAGCCCAGGGCCAACATTAAGAGCCACGTGAAAATAGAAATGGAGAGTGACACTGCCTGAGTGCCTGCTCTGGGGCAGTATTGTTCCAAGAAGAGGCAACACTCCTCTAAGGTGACAAAAGTCAGAATGGTGGTTACTTTTGTGGGGGACTGGCTAAGAGGGGCCTTCTGGGGTGCGAGAGATGTTCACTATCTTTATCTGGATCGTAGTTATGGAGGAGTGTTGGTGGGGGAGGGGTGTAAGTCAAACTGTACATTTAGGGTTTGTGCATTTTTTTGTATGTATATTACACTTCAATAGAAACAAACAAACATTAGGGAACAGCAAGAGTAACTTAAGTTACAGAGCTGTGCAACCCTCACCACCATCTTTGTGCCCATGTGCTCTCATTCCCACCCAGCCTCTGGCAACCACAAATCTACTTTCTTCCTCTATGTATTTGCCTTTTCTGGGCATTTCATATTAGCGGAGTCAATATGTGGACTTTTGCATCTTTCACTGAGCATAATGTTTGGGATGTTCATTCATGTTGTAGCAGGTATCCGTGCTTCTTTCCTTTTGTTGCTGAATCATATTCTAATGGATGGATATATCATTAACCAATTAATGAATATTTGGGTTGTTTCCATTTTTTGGCTATTATAAATACTGTTGCTATGAACACTTGTCTACAAGTCTTTGTGCAGACATATATTTTCATGTCTCTTGGTGGGTAGATTCTAGGAGCAGAATTGCTGGGTTGTATAATAAGCCTATGTTGAGCCTATTAAGAAACTGCCAAACTGTTTTCTTTTTGGTTTTTTTTTGTTTGCTTTTTGCAGTATGCGGGCCACTCACTGTTGGGGCCTCTCCCGTTGTGGAGCACAGGCTCCGGAAGCGCAGGCTCAGCGGCCATGGCTCACGGGCCCAGCCGCTCAGTGGCATGTGGGGTCTTCCCAGACTGGGGCATGAACCCGTGTCCCCCGCATTGGCAGGCAGACTCTCAACCACTGCGACACCAGGGAAGCCCTGCCAAACTGTTTTCCAAAGTGGCTGACCCATTTTACATTCCTTCCAGCAATCTCTGTGGGTTCCGGTTTTCCCAATGCAGGAAGATCCCACATCCTCGCCAGGACCTACTAATGTCTGTCTTTTTGCTTATAGTCATTCCAGTGCTTGTGAGTGGTATCTCATTGTGGTTTTAATTTGCATTTCCCTAGTGACTAATGATGTTGAATATCTTTTCATATGCTTATTATCTATTCATGTATCTCCTCTGGTGAAATGTCTATTCAAATCCTTTATCCATTTTTAAATTGGATGGTTTGTCTTTTTATTATTGTTTCAAGAATTCTTTACATATTCTGGATTCCAGTCCTTTAGCAAATATATGATTTGCAAATATTTTCTCCTGGTCTGTGGCTTGTCTTCACGTTTTTGATGGTAACTTTTAAAGCACAAGTTTTTCTGGACTGCTCTGAAATGAAGGTGAAATAAACTGCCGTCGTGTTTAAGACATTATTATCTGGGTTTTATGTTATAAGCAGAAAAATAACTGATGCAAGTCCCTTTCCCTTCTCCAGGCAGCACGTCTCATAGGCCATACAGTGTGTGCAGTGTGCTACAGGAGCATGAAAGAGAAAGTGCAGACTTCTAAGTGGAATGAAGCTTCTTGGGGTAGTTGGCATTTGAGTTAGGGGATGAGTCAGAAAGTTCTTCCTTAGATATCTCATCTGTCAGCTGTGTCTTTAGAGGGTTCATGCTCTCTCAGTCTGGCCAAACTTAGTTCCTTCACCAGGTTTTAAAACAAATTCTATCAGTCTCTGATTCTATGGAAAAAATTTGAGGAGTAGACTCCAAGTGCTTTCCTAGAGGAAGAACTCCCACCCCACAGCACGCAGCTTCATAAGCTTCCATTAAATCAGACAAGTCTTCCCCAAAGTTCCTCTCTGGCTGAGCTCCCAATCTGGAAACCTCTCCCCGCTGCATTGCAGAGTGGATCAGTTTGTCCCAGCTGCCACCGCTAACTTTACTTCTTCCCACCCATCACAGCCCAGGTCCTACCTCATGGATGCTACATCACTCTGTTCAGGTACCAGAGTGAGTGTGAGGCACCTTCCACCTGCCAGACCTTCTGATATTTGAGGGAGCTCTCAGAATCCAGAGCATCTTTTCTTCTACCTTCCAAACATACCTTTGCTGAATGCCTGCCAGGTACCGTGCTCTGTGCCAAGTGTTTTAACTATATCATGTCATTTAATCCTCATAGCAGGCTTTGGTCTCGGTGACCTATTGCAGAGGGGAGGTAACCAAGACTCTAAAAGGATAAATAGCTCTATCTAGGCCTCCAGTCAGTAGAGGATGGAGCCAGGAGGTCAACCCAGCTCTGTTGGGCTTCAAAGGCCATAATCTTCTCTTGGCCACTACATATCAACCACCTCTGGAAGCTTCTGTTGTGCCCTGGTCTGTAGACTCAGAACCACCTTTAATTCCGCTAGGCCCTTATCATGCCTCTTTGCCAGGCCCCGGGAGTACTCGGCTTGGAGTCCACTAACCTGAACACCCCTCCCCACTCCATAGTCTAGGGGCTTCCTGAGGCTGTGTCACCTGATTAGAACAAGAGCCCCACCACCACCACCACCACCAAGGGCAGGCTCTGGGGTGCTTCCTTTCTCTGAATCCCTCATAGCCCCTGGAAAGACTTTTCTTCCATTTTGGGATTTTTTTTTTTTTTTAGGTGAAACATTCATACAGAAAAGTGCACAAATCATACATACGCAGTTCCTGAATTTGAACAAACTGAATGCATCCATGTAACCAGTACCCAGGTCAAGAAATAATATATTACCTATTCCTAGCCCCCAGAAGTCCCTCCAGTGCTCCCTTCCAATAATTCCCTGTCCCCTGCAAGGGTAACAGTTCTCCTAACTCTGGACAGCATAGATCAGTTATGTCTGTTTTTGACCTTTACATAAATGGAATCACATAGCAGGTATTTTGTGTCTGACTTCTTTTGCTCAACATTAGTTTTATATGAATTGTTCATGTTGTCAAGTGTAGCAGTAGTTTGTTTGTTCATTCTCATTCTGAGAAGATTTGGGAGGAGGTGGAAATTATATATCATGCACTGTGGAATCAGAGACATGGTCTGGAATCCTGGCTCTACTACTTAAAAATTAAGTCCTCGGGCAGCTAATTTAGCCTTGAGAACTTTGGTTTCCTCATCTGCAGGATGAAGAAGGTAAACTTTCTCTTGCATGGTAGCTGTAAGGTTTACATTTACTACAATAACCAATGTATGTAAAGCATCTACCGCAGTTACCGGTATGTAGAAGTTATTCAAAAAAATGGTAGCATTATTGTTTATCAATGACTTATTTGCGAAATGATCTCTGAGAAGGAAACAGAACCACGATGGCTTTGAACTCCCAATGTTCACATCCACATCTAGGTGCACATGTGCACACACACACACACACCCAGGTTCACACCTGTGTACATACCTGTACCTGTGTTTATATACACACATGCCTACCAGTATGAGCAGTATGCAGATTTTTCCTTCCAGCAGCTCTTTGAAGAAAGATACACCAGATGGGATTGGGTCTGCTACACGACTGAGCAGCCCACACATCAGAAAGTCATAATCAATGAATCCATCATGGGGTGCAGTCCTGGCTAGGGCATGGCTCCTTGTCCTGCCTGATGGGCCGTGGAGGAATTCGTCCTCCTCCAGAGCAGACAGCAGACATAGGTGGGCAGTTGCCAGGTAGCGGAGCCAAGAGAACAGATGGCAGTTGCGCAGCCTCCTCCTAACCCCATTCCCTGGCTGCTGGGAAGAAGCCCAGGCAGCAGGGATCTGGTGGATACCTCTCTCCCTTCACTAGGCTGGCCTGTACTCTGTCCTCTTAATGGGCTTTGGAGTAACACAGACCAGGCCACAATCCTGCCCCAGCTCATCACCTACTAGCTGGGTAACTTCAGACAGGATGAAGAGCCTCTGAGTGCCCTTAACAGAACCCTAATTCTCTATTCCTATAGTAATCTTATCTCTGCTCCCTAACTCCTACTCAGAAGGCAACTAGCCTTTTTGGATTAATCACAGCCTTAGGAAGAAAACTCTGGATAATTTTACCAAATATCACACCCTCCAAATCTACTTACACACACAGTCCCCAGCTGTCGCAGACACTGTAGGTGCCCCCTCCATATCCCTTGGGACAGACCACTTCAGAATGAGCCCATTAACTTCCAATGGCCAGTCTCTGCACCTCTTTGTCTGAAGGCTTTCTCTGAAACAAGGAAAGGGTGCTTTGCCAGCACAAGGCAGGCCAAAGTGCTGCGAGAGAAGCGGTTGTATAAATACCCAGTCTCCCCTCCCTCAGGTGGAATACCATTAAGGTGTGATTTTGCCCAGTCCTCACAGGACTAGTCACTGAGCTCTAGCCACTCCCAGTGATAGCTGGCTTGATGACACACCTTTTATTGGTCACTTCACCACACCTAGAATTGTTCTCTGCGCCTCCCAATCTTTGTATCCATGTCAGCTTTTGTTGGGGGGAAGGAATCCAGTCTAAGACACCAGCCTTAGCCTTTGAACCCCATCCTGGACATCTAAGCCTCTTCCCCAGTCCTAACCATTTCCCTGAGCCACCAACTCTGCTTGGCATTCTAAATGCCTATTCCTCACTCCCCAGCCCAGTCCCTGCAACACTGGCTTCCCCCCTAATTTCAACCTAACAATTAATTTTAACCCTTTTCCCTAGCCACTCTGCCTTCCTCAAATACCCTTGGTTCTTCCCATTGGGTCAGTTCTTGGAGCCCAGCCTGGCCGCATGTGGTGCTATTCTCTCCTAGATGCTGTGTCTGCAAACTTGAGCAAGGGACTTGATGGGGAACTACAGGTCAGTCCCTGGGGGCTGACAGAGCTATAAGGCCACTGCTTCTGGCTGTTTTTCCACCTCTAGACAGGAAATCAGGAAGGCTGAGGTCAGTCCTGGACGACTCACTTCAGGGAACTCAGGGCTGGCAGCAAGCCTGAGCAGCTAGCTGACCCATGGAGGCAGAGCTGAGCTTGCCTGAGATGAGGTGGAATTAGGGGCTGAGAGGATGGGGTTCCCCTCAGTGCTTGCCTGCCAACTCCTGCAATTTCCTGTCTTTCTCCCTTTAATTCTTTTTTCCCTTTAATTCCTTTTCTTTTTAACCTATAAGCAGCAACTAGAGGCCTTAAGAAATAGCACCCATGTTGGCAATTCAAACATCAGCCAGAGTTATTTCACATAGTTCCCCTGAATTTTTAGACTCTTGAAAACCAAAATCTTAGTTAAGAAACAAATAACAGAGAAATAATTTGTAGTACATATGATGAAAGGTTAATATTCTCAATATCAACAAAAATATCTTAAAGGAGAAAAAAAACCCTTATAGAAAAATTGACAAAGGCTATAAACAGATAATGCACACAAAAATAAATCCAAATTAAAATTCAACTATTTTTATATCTTATCATATATAAAAACATGATAGGATATAAAAGTAATCTGGTCCTCATTAATAATCAAAAAGTGCAAATAAAACATCCATTGGGTGTCATTTTTCACCTTTGACCTTGGCAATGATTAAAAAGATTAATGCTATCCCAGTACTACAGAGGTGTGGGGAAATCTGGCTTCCCATTCACTGATGGAGGGAATGTAAATTGGTACATTTCTGGAGGGAAATTTGGCCAAATGTAACAAGTGTTAAATGGTATTGCAATTCTTTTTCTAAAAAATTTATCCCAGATATTAATAGGACTAATGGGGGAAGATTCGTTGTAAAATTTTTATAAAAGTGGAAAGCTGGACCTAGCTGTCCTTCAAAACTTTTTTTTTTTTTTTGGCCATGCTGCATGGCTTGCAGGATCTTAGTTCCCTGATCAGGGATTGACCAGGGATTGAACCTGGCCCTGGCAATGAAAGTACCAAGCCCTAACCACTGGACTGCCAGGGAATTCCCTCAAGACTTTTTTTTTTTTAATATTTATTTATTTTGGCTGTACCGGGTCTTAGTTGCAGCTCACTAGATCTTCGTTGCAGCATACGGGCTTCTTAGTTGCAGGCATGTGGACTCTTAGTTGCGGCATACATGCAGAATCTAGTTCCCGACCACGGATAGAACCTGGGTCCCCTGCATTGGGAGCATGGAGTCTTACCCACTGGACCAGAGGGGAATTCCTTTTTTTTTTTTTTTTGATGTGGACTATTTTTAAAGTCTTTATTGAATTTGTTATAATATTGCTTCTGTTTTATGTTTTGTTTTTCTGGCCAAGAGGTATATGGAATCTTAGCTCCTGTAGCTCCCCGACCAGGGATCCAACCCATACTCCCTGCATTGGAAGGCAAAGTCTTATCCACTGGACTGCCAGGGAAGTCCCAAGACATTTTAAAAAACTTTTAAATTGCCTGCCTTCACCACTAGAGTAGGGAAGCTTATGTGTCTCATACACTGCTATATCCTCAATGCCCCAAACAGTGCCTAACACAGAGTAGGGGCTCGATTGTCTGCTGAATGAATAAATGAATGAATGATAAGACAAATGAATCAAGAGGGAATTCATTAAATGGTTCACCCATGTATAGTGGTCAGCAGCCATTAAAAAGAAGTGAATAATAACAGTGAATATTTATTGAGCTTGTACCCTAGGCTACACACTATGCTAAGATTTCCTCATGGATTATATAATTTCTCACAATAAACCTATGACATAGGTAGATACTATAATGTATAGTCAGGACTTTTCTCATTGAAACATACTGAAACCTAACTCAAATTATGTTAGGGGGAAGAAAAGGAATTTTTTGGTCCATGTAACTGGAAAGTCCAGAGGGTTGTTCCAGCTTCAGACGTGGCTGGATTCAAGGATTCAAACAATGTCTTTTTTTTTCTTGGTTACACATAGTCAAAATATTTAATTTTTCACTCCTCAAACAATGTCTTGATGATTTAGTTTTTCTCTCTTTCCATCTCTCTTCTTTCTTCTTCGTTGTCTTGGTCCCTTGGCAGCCTAGTTCCGCATGGAGGGTCCCTGGTAGCTCTGGGTTACATGGGCCCAAGAATACTTGCTATCAGAAGGCAAAGCTAGCAAGTCAGGCCAGGGATGGCCCTGGCTCTCCTTGAGCCATTCTGAATTCTTATGGCCAGAGGTTAGGGCTCCCTGACTAAAACTAGTTAGTGTATGCATCTCTGAGAAGGCCTGGGTACGGGAAAAGTGGGACCACCAAAGAGAAACTAGGCAGATGAAAAGCACTGCACATTACAGATGCCTCCTGTAACAGATGAGGAAACTGAGGCACAGACAGGCTAAATAATTCCCCTAAAGACTCAGAGCTAGTAGGTGGTAGGAGGCTGATTCAAACTCAGGCAGCTTGACTTTGGAGCCCATGATTTTAGTGTGATGTTTAATTTTATGTGTCAACTTGACCTGGCTGTGGAGTGCCCAGATATTTGGTTAGACATTGTGGGTGTGTCTGTGAGGGTGTTTCTGGATGAGATTAACATTTGAATCAGTAGACTGAGTAGGGCAGATTGCCCTCCCCAACATGGGCAGGCCCAGTCAACCTGTTAAAGGCCTGAGTAGGTCAAACGGTTGAGCAGGAGAGAATTTGCTCTCTGATGGTCTCTGAACCAAGACATAAGTTTTCTTCAGGTTTGGACTGGAACTTATACCGTTGGCTTTCCTGGTTCTCAGGCCTTAGGACTGCAGATCCTGAGACTTCTTAGCCACTGTAATTGCATAAGCCAATGCCTTATAACAACCCCCTTTTTACATATATGGTAAATATAAGTAAATGAATAAATAAAATTAATATATTGGTTACACTTTATATATATAATAAATAAAATCTCATATATATGGCTATTATATATATTTTTATATATGGTTTCATATATATACTAGTCATGTACATGTACATGTACACATGTACATACATATATATACAGATCATATGTATCTCTGGAGAACCCTAATACATTTAGCTACAAGACAATATTGCAAAGCTATATGCATAGATATGGAAGATGTTCAAGACATATTTCTAAGTTAAAAATAATCAGCTAGAATATACTATGTGTTGAATGACCCCATTAATATAATCACATATAAATGAAGAGCCTGGAGAGGTATACACCGAAATGTTAACACAGGGTATATCTGGGGAGGAGGATGGTATTAAGGAGAACTTCTCCTTTCTCATTATTTGAATTTTTTTTCCCCACAAAGGTCAAGTATTTCTGGGAAAAACAATATTTCCATTCTTAAAAAGAAATTTTAAGAGTCAGTAAAATCAAATTTCACACCAAGATGGGTGTGAGCAGCAGGGAAATCAGCTATTGCTTCACGAACAGAACACAGGATGTGAAATGGCAGCATAATCTCTGCTCTTCCCCTCTCCTCCCATTGCAATCTTCATTTTATTTAATTTATTTTTAGTTTCCTGAGAAGGGCTGGAGACAGTATGCTCGGTTGCTCTTCTTTTCCCTTGGCTCTGAGAGTTTATCCATGCCAACTGGACTGTAAGTGACTAAAAAAATAAACTGCACATCAGAAAACTCAAGGGCCAGAAGGAACCTCAGGGAGGGGCTGCCTCAGTGATTTTAAAAAAATAAAATAAAAGATTTTTTATTTTCCTTTGGAAAACCATACTCAAGTCAGGGAGGAGAGCAGAAACCAGAATTCTTGCTCTGAGAACATGGCTTGCCAGTCACTCATCTAATCTAACCTGATCATTTTGCTTAAGGGTGTCAGGTCTCCTGCTCTTGGCCAGCTGTACCAAACGTTCCTGAGTCTATGCTTGGGTTGCATTTTTTTCTGGATTTTCAGAGCCCAAGAAGCTCCTGAATTAGGCAACAAGTCATGTTGTAACTGTGGACGGTCTCTGCATCCTGCACAGGTGAGAGATGCCCCCCACTTTCTCTTTCCTGAAAGCCCAAGGCTCTTTTCTTTTTTAGGATTGTTGAAGAAACTGGCTCCCATTCTCTCCAGGGGTCCAGGATATTATAGAGTTCTCTGTTCCCCAGAGTGGGTCAGGGCCAAGGGATATAAGAAAGAGAGCAAGGGAAAAAAAGACAGTGGCAAGGCAAGGAGCCTAGTTAAGCTCTTAGAATTAGGGTTGAGATTAGGCTTAAAACCTAGGGTTAAATTTTACAGATAATATTAGGATTAGGATGAAGATTGAGGCTAGAGTTTGGATTGGACATTGGGAGTAATACCAGCTTAGAATGAATGTTAGTGATGAAAGGGTTTAAACTGGGAGTTAGAGAGAGTTGTGGGATAAGGATTAGAATCAGAGTTGGAGGACCATCTGCTTTGTCTCAGGTCTCTACATGTGCCTCCTTTTTGGTTGTGACTTTCAGGACTAAGGTCTTTGGACGCAGTATTACCAAGAAAGCAGCCCTTGTGAGCCCCTGCCCTTGAGCCACACCTGGCTCTTTCACAGTAGCTCTGGCTGCTGAAGCATTAATATTATCCTTTCCTAAACCCTACTGAGCATGTAGATGGCTCCTTTTGGGCCAGTGGTGATTGCAAACTACCCCCAAGAGTCACATCACAGGTTCATCTGGAACGTAATCCACAGCAGAAAATAGTCAAGACAATTATGACAAAAGTACTTCTGCCAATTACCCCCGCACTTTGGTCGCCTAATTTGATGATGCCCTGGAATTTTATGTCCTCTCTGAGTTTTTGGCCGAGTGGGCACGTTATAGGAACTGGTTCAAGGGCTCTTCAGACAGAAAACTTGGGAACTGAGAATGAAGAGTTAGCCAGCTAGGAAAGTAATGAGAAGAAACAAATGAACACTGGGTCTCATTTCTTACAACTGCAGTGTGACAAAAAAGCTCACAGTGAGTTTCAGTGTCTTTAGGGAAGTTGGGTGGTGATGGAGATGTTCCCTCAGGATAGTCTGATTAGGATGCCAGCTCATATATGGGTCTCACATTGATTAACAAATTATTGTGCCTTTGTATTCATTCAACAAATATTTATTGAATGCCTACCAAATGTGCCCTAGGGATTATGTATATAGCAGTAAACAGATATAATCTTTGGAGAGGAGACACACAAATAAATATTTAATTATAAACTGTGATAGGTGCTGCAAAGAAAGAGTGCCATAGAAGATAAAAATGGGGCAACATAATTTTAATTGGGGCTGGGTGTCAGTGAAGTCTCCTCTGAGGAAGTGCCATTTAAATTTAGGCCTGAAATAGCTCAACTAGCAGTTCCTTTGCTGGAAAATTCTTGAACTTTTCCATTGTTCTATATGGGTTTGAATTTCAGGCTGCAATTTACTCCTGTTTTGGTCTGTGGTAGACACCTTTTGGAATCTTTGCCAAGAACATAACTGATCTTTGAGAACTGTAGGTTACAAGGATGGGTCTCTGGCAGCCACGTTTGCATTACAAAGCAAAGAGCCTTCGCTTCACAATGCTCCACTGGCTAAAGGAGACTGTACCAGAAATAGACAATCTGACATGAGCTAGACCAATAAGGATCTTTCTCCTGGGAATTGGGATTCATAGATACTAATTAATCTTTGCTAGTTTTTTTGTTTTTTTTTTAAGATTTTTTTTTTTGATGTGGACTATTTTTAAAGTCTTTATTGAATTTGTTACAATATTGCTTCTGTTTTATATTTTGGTTTTTTGGCGTGGAGGCATGTGGGATCTTAGCTCCCCGACCAGGGATCGAACCCGCACCCCCTGCATTGGAAGGTGAAGTCTCAACCACTTGACTGCCAGGGAAGTCCCTCTCTGCTAATTCTTGAAATGAGGATAGGTAAGCTTGGATAGCCATGTTCCACTATGTTCCTAGAGAAGCAGTGAAAACAGATCTGCAAAGAGGAATGAAGCAGCACTGTAGAGAGAAGAGCATGTGACCAGGGAGAAAAGAGATAATGAAGGAATAGCTACTTGGCTTCCTGCTGGTATTTCAGATCCTTGTTCCAGTCCTTCCTGAGATCTTGTTGATCTCTGTGCCCTTGGGCTCTATAAGATTATTCCTTAAAAAAATTTTTTTGCCATGAAGAAGTTTCAGTGGGTTTCTGTACTTGCAGACAAAGGAGCCTTGACTAAGAGTGGGTTTTTGTTTTTTTTTCAGTATGTGGGCCTCTCATTGTTGTGGCCTCTCCCATTGTGGAGCACAGGCTCCGGACACGCAGGCTCAGCGGCCATGGCTCACGGGCCTAGCCGCTCCGCGGCATGTGGGATCTTCCCAGACCAGGGCATGAACCCGTGTCCCCTGCACTGGCAGGCGGACTCTCAACCACTGCGCCACCAAGGAAGCCCTAAGAGTGGGTTTTTATCAGATTAGCTCTTTCGTTCAACAAACATGGATTGAGTCTGTGTCAATCCCACTAAGATTGGTGGAGCCCACAAGTCCACAGAGCATGCACAAACAGAATGGTATGTACAGAAATAAAATAATAATATTTGGTAATAAAATTAATCTAAGTAACACCCTCTGAGTCTCTGCTATCCCCACTGGGTTGTGGGTACATTAACAGCTATTTCTAAGAGCCAGTTCTTTTGGAGCTAGGTTTTGTGAGGAGAGACAGACATGTAAATTTCCTGGTCCTATAATGGAGACTACATGGGCAGAGGGAGGAGGGACCAATTCTGCCTTGCAGAGTATGGGAGGCATAGAGGTAATAAATGCCTGAAGGGGCAGTAGGAGTGTGCTGGGTAGGACAGGAAGGGGCAGAGGGGAATAGGAGGGACAAAGCCTTAGGAAATGCCTTGTACATACTGGGTACTTAATAAATGGTTGTTAAATTGAATAACTGGCAAACAGGTAGGCAAGCAGTTTGTAATATGACAATCATGTTTTATATAAAATTTTTCTTTTGGTTTTAGAGTTTCCTTTTCCACATACAAAAGAAAGTCATCAAGATGCCAATAGCAAGAGTCCCACTTAATCTGTTTGTTAAACTCAAAGCCTGTAAATCTTCTGTGAATGTGGCAATTTTATGTCAGTTTAAGTGGGGATTTAAGGAAATATGAGTCCAATGGGAGCTGGGTGTGCCATATGACTTCATCCATTCTATGGGCTTTCGACAGAAATATTTATTGAAGGCTTGTGAAAATCAACAAAGCCGAAACTAAATATTACGCAAAATAAATCAGCATTCACGTTTGGAGGGTGCTTTGGCTTTAAGTGGTTTGATTTTTGCAATTACTGTCTTCATCAGCAGGAGCCTCTTTAGGAGGATGCTAAACTAAGTGTGATCCTTGCTCTTTATGAGGTAGGGGGTAGATGGGCCCCTAAGATCTCTCTTCAGGACTATTCACTGCTGTCTCTCTGAGATCATTTAGAGGCCAAAAGAAGCAACAACAATGTTAATAAGTCCACAGAGCATGTACAAACAGAATGGGCAGGTACATGTAACTCCGTATCACCAGTGCTGTGAGTAACTGAGCTAAGTGGTGTCAAGCTTCTGCTTTCCAAAAGCAACTGGAAACCCAGGCATTAAGAGAAATCTACTGAACTTTAAATAATTGTGACTATTCAGAAAACTAATTGGTGGGGGGCAGGAGGGGAAAGCAAGCAACACCTGCTTACAATAGGGCTTGTGGCTGTCAACTGGCAAGGCCTCCTTCTCTCTATCCCAAGAAAAGGGGTTCAAGGCCCCCCTGGATGGGGTTCGAGAGGGTCTCTGTACACGCTCAGCTGTGGCGGGGAAAAAAAAAGCCAGTAAGCCTTCCTAGAAGTAGCAGGGACTGAGAAGTCCGCCCATAGGGCCTCAGCTATGGGTTACCTCTCCAAGAGGTCTGGTGGAAGTTTGCTCCTTGTTGAAATTAATCATTAACAATCGCCTTCTTCTCACGATTGGCTGAAGCTCAGAATGGGTTCAGGATAAAAGACAATGAGCGTTAAAGGACTCGTTTTTTAGTGCCTCAAACTTTTTGGTCACTTACCAGTTTCCATCACTAATTTGGCCATACCTACCCTCCCAAAACCGAAATGTCCACTGCAGAAAGAAGAGAGGTTCTCCTAGCCTAGGCATAGGGAGTGGACTTGTATCTCTGAGGTTGGGGACACCGATGTGGTTAGAGGGGCACGGAACCTGACCAAGACACTCGCCTCTCTCTCCCCGCCATTGCGGGTGCGGAGAAGGGGAGGGACGTTTCCCAGAAGTTCATCATTGCCAACGAGAAACCGGTTCTCTGGGTGGTACAGGAAGAGTGAGTTGGGTGTGGGAGGCCTGGGAAGAGAGATTTCCAGGGGTTAGCAGTTCATTGAGAAATGTCCTCCGGCATCGCCCGGGACCAAAAGCGAAGGGCTCGCGGACCGCTCGGATAGCTGAAGACCCCAGCAGCCCCAGGAAGACCGAGCTCCACTTCCGGGTTTGGAAGCTCTCCTGGCCCTTCCCAGTGCCGGGTAATGGGATTCTCCGAGCGCATGCGCGGTGCTCGACCGCCGCTCTGGGACTGGTTCCACTAACCCTAAACAACTAATCTGCTCCTCCCCCTCTCGCTTGGGGCGTACCATTCGCGTTTGGGGGGGAGGTAACGTGCCCCAGAGTATTCAGAAGCCTGCTCCCCTTCTTCAGACAGGGGAAGGTAAGTTTCCTTAAGATTTTAAAAGTTCCAAGAATAAGAAAGCCTCCGAGGCCTGTCGTTGAGTGATAGTTCTACGGTCTCGGCTTTGCCCACGGCCCCGTCCTCTTCCTTTGAGGCGCTGAACAAAGTGGCACGCCCGGATCCCAGCTGATCAGCTGCTGGGCTTTGGCGGCGGCTTCCCCCCGGCGAGACCATTGTGACTCCTTGGGAGGGGTGCGTGAGGAGGGGAGGGGGCGGAGCGGCCATTGTCCGGTCAGCGCAGCCTCCGAGGGAGGGAGGGTGTTACGGAGCGAGCGGGGCCCGTGGTTTCACAGCGGCTGCCGCTACGCTAAAGCCGGCGGGGGGGGCCTCAGGTCCTTCCCAGCGCCGCCGCACGGGACATCGCTCTGGCTGGGAGCGGCGGTGGGAGCTGCCGAGGGCGCCGGGACTTCCCTCCTCCCCCGCGGTCCTCGGTTCACCCGTACGCCCCACCTCCTCAGCTCCCCTCCCTCTACTCCCCCCGGCCCCCCCATCTCCGAAGGCCGAGTGGTGCGGCCCGCCTCCAGCTGACCGGCCTGGAATCCCGGCTCGGAGCCCCGGACTCGCGCCCGCCCGCGCGCCCGCTCCCTCCCCCTCCCCCCGCCCCGAGCCCCCCGACGACGCCGCCGCCTCCGCCTCCGCCTCCGCCTCCTCCACCTCCTCCTCCTCCTCCTCCGAGCGGGGCCCAGGCCCAGCCGCTAACACCGCTGCCGCCGCCGAGCTCCGCCGCTGCCGCCGAGCACCATGGGAGATGCCGGGAGCGAGCGCAGCAAAGCGCCCAGTCTGCCGCCTCGCTGTCCCTGCGGCTTCTGGGGGTAAGTGCCCGGCTGGGTGGGGGCGGGGGCCGGGGCGCGGGCGCCGGGGCTGCCCGGGCAGGCCTCGCGGCCCGGGGAGGCCGGAACCCTGGGGGCTGGGCCCAGGCCGGGCCTGCGGGGAGGGGGCAGGGGCCGCGTCCTGGGGAGGGGCACCGGGTAGGGAGCTGGGGGTGGGCAGAGAAGGCCCTGCCGGGGGTGCGCTGCCACCCTCGGAGACTCGGCTGCCAGAGGCTCGGGCCGAAAGGGGCCGGCCGGGCTACTGGTGAGGGGGGCAGGGCTGCGTTCAGGGATGAGAGGGCGGCGTTGGCACCTCCCGGTGGAGCTGGGGTGCCCCCTTCCCTTGGCTTGTGGAGGCCAGCCCTTCCTCCCCTCCTTGGTATGAGTTGGTGCCCAGGAACCAGGAGGGTATTTCCTCTGACTTTTTCACCTCCCCTCCTCCCTGTCCCCCAGAGACTTGCATCATCACTTCCTAAATTATATCCTAGTGCCCCATTTGCTTTTAGGAAGCTGTTCACACGTCACCCATTTTTAAAAGTCGAGCCCAGAACCCAGGCTTGGGTAAAGTTACAAGACTGTTGAGGTCTCATCTTATTTAAAACACGTTTGTTTCAGAAGGTCTGTAAGATTCCCTTGTCAAAAAAAAACTCAAGTCAGCTTGGCTTAGGAACGTGAGAGCCAACTTGCTTAATTGGCTCAAATTCCCTTCCGTCCCCATTTTTTTTTTTTTTAATGATAAAAATATTCACCTTGGCCAGCCTGTATTATTGCTTGGCCATCCTGTGTTAGAGTGAAAATATTTGAGGTGGGAAATCAACTTTTCCACCTGTAGTTACAGTTTAAATTCTTCTTGTTACACTTGGAGTTTTTATGGATTGCCAACCCTCTTACCAGACAGGTGCCTCCGTCATAATTTATGATTCTAGATCTATTGTAAGGAAACTGGAGATTTTGAAGGCCAGCTTTTGTGATTTATCTCTTTTTTTGTTTTATTTTCCAAAGATTCAGTATATTTGGAGGTGCATAGAGGCAGTAAGGAAATGATTATTTCTGGTGAGGGCATCTTGGGAAGATGTATTGAAGTATTTTATCTTTACTGTCTCTCAGATCCTAGGGATGATTGAGGTAGAAATTAAGGCTGTGGTTTTTGGGAGTGCAGAGAAAGATTAGAAAGTGGATCTTAGTGTAGATTTCTGTGGAGTTTGTCATATCCAAAGGTTATGACAAAAAAAATCTAATTTTCTCATCTTTCAGCCTTTTCTTTCTCAAAAATTTCTTGGTGAAAGGATATTAGCGAAAAATAAGTTACAGCGTTACCAAAAGTTCTGAAGATGTGAAAATATCTTAGATTTTATAGTCTCCCCTTCTTTTTGGCTTGAAAATAATTGTGTTGCTTGCTAAGTGCTTTCATAGGCAATCTAATTCCCACAAGAATCTTATTAAGTGGGAACCGTTCTCTCTTTTATTTGTAGATGGGAAAACTGAGGCATTATTTATACACGGGAAACTTGCCTTTGCATTCTGGGATTTCAGGGTGGAGCTAATGAGCTCTGTAGAGTGCTTAGTACCATCACGTTTATGACATCAGTCTGCTGCCCTGGAAAAATCTGGTGTCACAAGCCTCAGATTGTAACTCATAAGAAGACATGTGGCTCAGAGAAAGTAGCTGCCAGTGGCAGCTAATGCCCAGGATGTATCAGAGGTCTATTTCCTGGCAACATGTTAATGTCTTTGGGACCATTATTATGAGTGGAACCCACATTAAAAGATTTACATCAAGACTTAGAAACTGAGCAAGGTTCTGAGTAATGCAAGGAGAGTTTGGTAGTAGAGAGGAATAGTTACACTGATGCCATAGTTGACTTATAAGCAACCAGGGCTGCTTTTTTGATACTTTCAATATGGCACTTTTTATGAACTGCAATTTGCCTAATGAGAGTTAGGCGAAACTAATATCTTTATGGTGGAAGCTGTTCTTTTTAATGTGTAATGTTTTAACCTTTCCTAAAGGCACCTGTGTAGTTTGCAGTTTATACCAAAGTATAAGGAAATTGCTGCCTAGTTTCCAGTATATCGTGACTGATTTTGAACGTTTCCCTTATTGCATGGGCTACATTCATGTTATATTCATTAAGTAAACTTATAATGTATTTAGCAAATATTTGAGTGCCTCTGATATTATGGTAGACAAGAGGGGCACTGGCACCATTCTCTGGGAGCAGGGGACATAGAGGAGTAAAAACACCAGTTACAATGAAGTGTGTTAGGCTTGGAATAGGGTTTGTTGGGAGGGGCACCTACTCCAGTTGAGGTGGATGTAGAGGAAGATAGCCTGGAGGGTGATGCCAGCCTAAGCCTGCAGGAAGATTAGGAGAGAATGGAAATAGATAGGGAGAAGGGTGTTTTCTGTCAGGCAGAGGGGAGAGCATGGATGAAGGCCTGGATATTAGAGAGAGCACTACACATTTGATCAGCTGAAAGTTCATTGTAGAGGATTGGTAGATTGTGAAGAGGGGTCAGCTAGAAATGAGGCTGAGATGGTGAGAGCAACTGGTGATACAGGCCCCCATATGTGATGCTTATGACTTTGGATTTTTATCCTGAGTGCACTGGGGAGCTGTTGAAGAACTTTGAGTGGGTTGTGAGGTGATTTTCTTTAATGTGAAAGATTACTAGATGATCTTGAGGGTGGCCTGTGTATGTGGGTATGATTGTGTGTGTGTGTGTGTGTGTATTTGTTTGTGAATGTGGTGTCTGTATGTTTGTGGCATGTTGTAAAGTCCAGAGGTACAGAAGACTTGTCAGGAGGAGTGATCCCCAGGGGATTACTATACCTGTATGGTGGCCAGGGAGAATGGAGAGAAGTAGATGTCAAAGCCATTCAGGAGGTAACTTGCCTTTGCCCTTCATGAGCATGAAGGTGAGTGTGTTCTCTGGAAACTTTAGTCAGCATTGCACTCTGCGGAAGCCGCAGGTCTGTGAAGTCAGCTAGTCAGGGCCCACACCCAGCCCTTTGCTGAGGAGCCTTTTAGCAGAATGTTCTGGTACTAGCAGACTAAAGGCAGTTCCTTTAGGATTGCTCTTCTCTCTAGTGACTTAGGCAGAAGGACTTGCTGCCCAGCATTGTCCACTCAGGACACCAATCAGCGGGGGTTGGTTAACATAGGAGAGCTTTCAGGTGGGTCTTGTGGGACTGCAATGAGAAAGGAGAATGCCTAGAGGAGCATGCAGTGCAAATGTGTTAGTGCTTCGAACACTCAAAATTTCTAGTTTTCTCCTTGGTTTTATATTGTGAAATTGAGTGTAGGTAATTAAGTTAACGTGTTACAGAGAGACCACTGGGAAACTTTGCTACCTTGGAAATTGTTGAAGTTTTACTAAAGTTGCAAGGTGTTTGTATAGCACATAAATGTTTTTAGGGTTAATGACCATAAATGGTTTTTTCCCTGAGACATGGACTTAAAACTTTTAGTGAAATATGAGCATGAGCATTTTCTTGGCTTATTTTAGGCATTCAGTAATCATGCAAAAAATCATGCTAGTTTATAATTGTCAAATCTGAAATGAAGTAGTCAATTGGTGCATTTTCTTTAGTTGAAATACATATGTAAAAGCACTTTTAAATCATATAGCTATAAGTGGTATTAGTTGAAGCTACAGAATGTACTGAGGGATATAGATTCTTCACAGATATTTTCAAAAGTTTTTGAAAGAGCAGACCTAGAATATTATTAAAAGAAGACAGGAAGAAGACAATAAGAATATCCTGAGTGTATTATAGGGTGATAGAACGGGTAATTAATTAGGATGGGGGAAAGATGGACTTTATTTTCGAATTCTGCATATTAAGTATAAATATCTAATTACAATTATTGATATTCTGCCTTTATAATTGGAGATGGTCTCTATCACAATGTAATTTAATGGAAACTTTGAGAAGTGTTATTCTTTTCATAAGTAAATTTAAAGTGTAGTAGACATAAGTGTTCAGTCTGATATTTAGGGAATAATGGAGTATTTTATTTTTTAAATAAATTTATTTATTTTTGGCTGCATTGAGTCTTTGTTGCTGCGTGCGGGCTTTCTCTAGTTGCGGCGAGTGGGGGCTACTCTTCGTTGCGGTGCTCGGGCTTCTCATTGCCGTGGCTTCTCTTGTTGTGGAGCACGGGTTCTAGGCACGTGGGCTTCAGTAGTTGTGGCACGCGGGCTCAGTACTTGTGGCTGTGGGCTCTACAGCACAGGCTCAGTTGTTGTGGCGCACAGGCTTAGTTGCTCTCCGGCATGTGGGATCTTCCTGGACCGGGGCTCGAACCTGTGTCCCGTGCTTGGCAGGCGGATTCTTAACCACTGTGCTACCAGGGAAGTCCCTGGAGTATTTTACATATGGGATGTATTAGGTAAACGATTCATTGTTTTGATTAAAAAAAAGATGTTTATGATTTACTTTCTAATGAATCATGTCATAAAAGAAATATTACATGGGTACATTTTCTTTAGGGAAATAGATTTTATTAGTATTTCATTTTTGTGATCTATTCTGTTGAGAAGCATTTTACTTACCAACTAGATCTGCTAGATAATGGTGAATTTTAAGTAAAGATGGAGTTAGGGCAGTGATTAAGAGTAATCTCACAAAATAAATTCTGTTCCTGAAATGGTTACTAGTAGAAAGTTGATTCAACCAAGATACTGACTAGTTAGCTTAAACAGAAGTTATTTATTTATTTTTATTGTTTCTTTTATTTTCTCTGAGCCCAGGCTTTGGGAATTGCTGTAGAACTCTGTTTCTGTCACTCTGTGAGTTATATGGCAAGTTTGCTTGGCTCCTAGTAGTGTGTGGCCCTCACACATTTTTGATTTATCAGTCTCTGTCTCCCAATTGGAACATGTTGCCACACTTCAACCAGCTTAACCTGGGCTTTCAAATTCCATGTGAACACAGCATGAATCACTGGTTAATCAGTAGAATGTTCATTCCAGTGATGTCACTAATTATCCATCTGATTATAAAACCCCCTTAAACATTCTCTTAAACACAAAACAGCTCATTTGTACAGTTTTACTTTTTTTGTTTTTTAAAGATTTTATATTTTTAGAGCAGTTTTAGGTTCAGAGCACAATTGAGAGTAAGGTACAGCAATTTCCCATATACCCCCTGCTCCCTCCCATGCACAGCCTCCCTTATTATCAGCATCCCCACCACAGTGGTGCATTTGTAACAGTGATGAACCTACATTGACATGTCATTATCACCCGAAGTCCATGGTTTACACTGCGGTTCACTCTTGGTGTTGTACAGTCTGTGGAATTGGATGAAATATAGTGACATGTATCTATTACAGTGTCATATAGAGTAGTTTCACTGCCCTAAAAATCCTCTTTGCTCTTACCTATTCATCGCTCCCTCCTCCCAACCCCTGTCAGCCACTCATCTTTTTACTCCATCGTTTTGCCTTTTCCAGAATGTCATATAGTTGGAATCATACAGTATGTAACATTTCCAGATTGACTTCTTTCACTTAGTAATATGCATTTAAGGTTCCTCCTTGTCTTTTTGTGGCTTGATAGCTCATTACTTTTTAGCACTTTAAGATTCAATTGTCTATATGTATCACAGTTTATCCATTCACCTACTGAAGGACATCTTGGTTGCTTCCAAGTGTTGGCAATTTTGAATAAAGCTGCTATAAACATCCATTTGCAGGTTTTTGTGGACATAAGTTTTCAACTCCTTTGGGTAAATACCAAGGAGTAATGCAGTTTTACTTTGCATTTTTGAATTTTGTGTGCATCTGAAGATGCAACATGATTTAAATGAAGTATTCACTGTCAATACGTTTATCTATCTGCCTCATTTTCCTGATTACATTTGAGTATCCAGAAAAATTTGCCCCTTTGCAGTGATGGAACATGGGGAGATAATTTTATTTTTTAAGAAAACATGTTCTTTGTTTACATTGGTTTGAGACAGTAGCTTTTTAGAGTTAGATCCAGTTAACATATAGGACATAGGCTCTTTTGGTATAATTCTCTTCTCCCCATTCACCACTCTCCTCCCCTCATCGCCCCCCCCCCCCAAAAAAAGAGAACACAGCACTTTAAGTCTACTGAAAAGTTTTGACTAAAAATCTCTTCATAGTCTTTAATAGTATTAAAGTTAACATTAATTTTTACAAGTTAACTTTTTTCTAGCTGGAAAAATCAGAGGGCCAAGAATTCCTTGAATAAAGTTTTTTGAAATGAAACCCTAGTGTATTAAATATTACTTATTGAGGGCAGAGTATGAAGATGGTGAGAACTAATATAATTTGGAGTTTTTTATTAGGTCATACGGAGGTGCGTCTGTGCAAACTGATGCAAAGTTTTGCACTACCACAATAATTATAGATCAAGATTGAGGTTAAAAGTTCTTTTTTCTTTTGAAGAAAGGTTAAGTTCAGTATCTGATCAAAGCTACACGTAGGAATTTGACCAGTCACAACTCAAAAACTTGTATAATTTTAATCATACACTTAAAAAACTGTCCAGGGCTTCCCTGGTGGCGCAGTGGTTGAGAGTCCACCTGCCGATGCAGGGGACATGGGTTCGTGCCGCGGTCCGGGGAGATCCCACATGCTGCGGAGCGGCTAGGCCTGTGAGCCATGGCCGCTGAGCCTGCGCGTCTGGAGCCTGTGCTCCGCAACGGGAGAGGCCACAACAGTGAGAGGCCCGCGTACCGCAAAAAAAACAAAACAAAACAGTCCAGATTCAGGCTTGTTGTGGGACTTTGTGTCAGAGTGGTTTGCAAAAGAGGGCCTTCATTCCAACTGGGTGGATGACACTGATGTCTCTCGGTTCTGGTAGGGGCTTTGAGAAACAGGCTGATCCTGCTTTGGGCTGGGTCCCTGTGTAACAAAGTTATGTTGCTGAATGAGATACTTAGATATAAGGAAGAAATTTCCTATGTGTGTTCAATGCAGAAGGGAGGTTAAGCAGCTTTATTTGAAGTTTTTAATAACCAGAATCTAAGACTGCATTCTAGAATTGTTCTGTCCAGTATGGTAGCCACTAGCTACATGTAGTAGTTTAAATTCATACTAATTAAAATTAAATAAAATTAAAAATTCAGTTTTGAGTTACACTAGCTATATTTTAAGTACTCTGTATCTCAGTAGCTGGTGGCTACCTCGTTGGGGAACACAGATATAGAACACTTCATTCTCCCAAAATGTTCTGTTGGACAGTGCTCTTCTAGAATGTTGATCTGATAGGCAGCCAGGATTTTCAAGCCTATTTTTTTTTTGCTTCTTTTCTAGTTTTATTAAGAAACAGTTGACATTCAAGCCTGTTTTCTTGTGAGTTCTCTAGATCCCTGTTTTATCTCATATTCTGAAAATGTGGGGCGTTTGATTTAGCTCTGTGTTATTGTTGTTTTTTTTCTCAGCTCCAACATATTTTATTTCCAAAGGGGGAAGCAGTCCTATTGTTAATTCAGATTACTGGAAAGTGCTCCTTTGATCAGTTTTGGGAACTAAAATTTCAGTACACGTTAGTCTGTAATTTGAACTTTTTTTTCATGTTAGCTTTTGGGTCAGTCATCTTTGCCCCTTTCTTAAGTCTATTAAACTGGCAACCTCAGAGGCCTATACAGGAGATGTTGGACTAATACAGAATCTTTTTTTTTTTCTCTTTAGTGAGAGAAGTTTTGAAGGTATTCACCTTGGACTATGACTTTTGTAGATTCACAAATGTAAATCTCATATGACAGCTTTTGATATATGATTAAGGATAAATGCATTGGATTTTCTGGTAAATTCAAGTCCCTCTGTACAGGGGAAGGTGGAGTATGTTGGAATATCCAGCAGCAGTGGGCAAAACCAAACTGACCTGTGATGTATCAGACTGAGGGAATGGAACAAGATGAATGAAAATGCCATGTCATCCTTGAGGCCAGGGGACAGAGCTGCAAACCGTGCCTGACATCTGAAGTTGTGGCTGCAGCTGTTCACTGCTGCAGGAAGGAAGAATGCAGTAGGAAGAAGATGTAGTGCTAGCTAACTGCGTTTGTTCATTCAACTGTACCAAATGTCCTGTATTATAGACAGGTGCAGTTTTGTGTTAGGGCAGAAGAATGTCCTGGGAAAGATCATGGATTGCAGCTGTGACCACTCTGGTTGGGGGAGAAGTGGGGATGAGGGCAGGCCACACCACAGCATTTTGTGTTTCTAGTTTGTGGACAGGCTTTATTTAGCCTCATTGCTGCCTCATTAATGTCCTGGTAAAGAGTTAGGTTGGTGTTGTTGCACTTGGGACCTTCTGGGGAGTGCCTTTTCTCATTTCTTTCTGCTAAAGTGGAATGACATGGAGTAACAGTTGTTCGTGTCTTATCTACCTCTTGGACTCTTACACACAGCTAAGTTGAAGTGCATTTATATGAATAATCACACTCTTAGCCACACTTCCTGGAAGGAGAAGTATTCTCATTATTCAAAGTATCGCAAATACTCTTCCTGCAGTCATTTGGTTTTCTTACATGGTTGTGCTGGTAGCATTCCTGAACAGGGTGTGTGAAAGTGAAGTTTTCTCTAGCTAATGGGTACCTAATGGGAAAAGTGGGGCAGGAATTTGGAGAACATAGATTGGGTGGGGGGCTTTGCTGATCATGTCCATGCTTTCAGAGTCTCTGCCTATTTCAGGTCATTGTTTTTCAATTTCAGCCCTTTTTAGAGTGCTTTATATAGATAGATGTGCTGGGAAAGTTCTCTCCTGAAAGAATTTTTTTTCAACATAATGAATGAGACACAAAATAGATTGAATAATACAGTCATTCTTAACTGTCCAGGTGTGTATTAACCAGCAAGAAATAATAAACTGGAGGTGGGAGAGAGTGTGGTGTATTTCAGTGTATGTTGTTTCTAGATTTATGATTGCTTGGTTTCTGTCCTGGGGATGGATGGATGGTATTCTTCCTTTTCTTCAGATGCCACTGAAATTCAGAAAACCAGGTTTTTCAAGTCTTTGTGTTTGCATATGAAACTATGCGTGTATATACAAAATCTTCACGGTGTATGACCCTATACAGTTTTATCTAGCTTGCCTTTCCCTTTTAACATAACACAGAGCTGTGGTACTCACCTTTAAAAATAAAGGTGTGTTTTTGCATGTTGATCCACAAAAATCCTTGCTTAGAGGAACTTTTGTTTTATTCTTTTGTTGATTAGGGGGACATAATCATGTATTCTCTGAGACCTGTATTCCCTGTTTCTGTGTATATATCACGGTTAATTAGCTTTACCTGTTGTTCATGTCATCCCCCCCACCCCCAGTACTGAAGCACTTTCAAGATGTGTTTAAACTATGCATTTTATTTGTAAAGCTAATCTTTTTCTTCACTGAATGTGGGGCAGGATCTAATCATGGAACAGTTGCTGTAACAAGTGATAAAGATACAGTCTTGAGTAGAAGTGTGGAGTGTTACATGATGTATACTAAGAGTCTCTTTGGGGGTTTATAATCTCAATAATACCAGTATGGATTAATTTAGAAAATGATAGTCACAGTAAAATCTTATCTGTGGAAGTATGTGTCCCTAAAGGCTGCATTTTCTTCTTGGTTTTAAGCTGTCTGGTGACTAGATATTTATAATCCCATAGTTGAAAGGCCCCTAGGTTTACCTGAATAGTTTTCATTGTAGATAAATTAGATACTTCCATTGTATGTGTTTTTGGTTGGAGTTAGGGACAGGAAGAATGGACTTTGTTGGTTTTGTGTTGAAATTTGGGATGCAGAAAAGTCACTGGACAGTATCTGACACCTGATTTGGAGGTGAGTTGGAAGAGTAAGGACACACAAGGTGGTCAAGGGGGAAACTGGGGTGCAAGGAGGATGAGGATGGGGAAATGTGGAGTGGTGGTAATTAGGAATGAAGATGCTTTGTGATCACCAACTTCTAGTCAAAATATGAGAGGTGACCACATCTGTAAGGGCTCGAGAAACTAATGTGAACAGGTGGTGTGGGTGAGATTAAAGAAAACATTCTGTTTTTTCTTGAAGTGTTGGGTGTGAGCCCCCAGAGGTCTTACAGGGAAGTGCTGAAGATCATGGGATGAGAGCTGTGGTGCACATTCCAAACTAAAGTTTAGTGGAAGTGGCAGCAGCTTTCAGCAAAATTAGTCTTCCATCTGTTAGAAGCCCATGGGCTGTTTCTTCTGCTAAGCCTTCTCAGCCAGTTAAAGGATGGTGCTTCGTGGTGTCTCTGCAGCAGACCATGGAGACTCTGCCTTCTTTCCTTTATTGGTATTGCCACAACCAACTCCATTCCTTGGGGTATATTGATATTTTTCATCTCCCTTTTCAACCTCTAAGCCTGGTGTGGAGAGTTCAACAAAGTTTTGCTCATTTCCTCCTTTACTTGCTGTTCTTGGGGGAGAAAACTCTCACAAGCCCTTCCCATTTAAAAGATTTTTCAATGAATACATTTAGGGGAGTTTACATTAAATTTTAAAGAATTTAATAGTAGTGCGTAGTGTTTGTTGGAGGAATAAGACCTTTCTTATTTGCTGTGAGGCTGATGAAGGGCCCCCTCTCATCCAGCCTAGGCTCTTCCAGAATGCCTCCAAAGATGCAGGGCATGCTGATATCTCATCTCCAGAAAAGCAGCTGAGCTCAGTGGCTAGGCAATGGGCTTTGAAATCAAAGACGTGGGTTGAAAACTTTATAACTTTCTGCTTGATTTTGGGCAGTTTACCTCTTTGCCTCTTTTTCTTTAAAAAAGAATATACTAGAGTTGTTTTGAGGTTTAGTGAGCTCTAATGCCTGTCAAGCCCCTTGACACAGTGCCTGACCAGGGTAATTAAATTTATTAAGGGCTGACTTCCCAGCCTTGAATGAAGGAGCATTGGTGGCAGATTAATAGATGCAGAACTTTCTTGCCTCAACTGGCAATTTGCATTTATGGTAATCTCCAGACCAGTGCCACCTCATTAGTTGATGAGGTTTCTGACTGGACTTTGGCTGGTTTGGCTATTTTCCAGAGCCTATCCCTTGTTCAGCAAGCATTTGTTAAGCATTCTGTTGTGTGTCTTGAGCTCTGCTAGGCATGTTATACTGTTTTAGCTTCTGCCTTAAGAAAGCTCACAGGGTGGAAGGGATGGCAGACAGTAAATGGACAAAACACCATGAGGAAAGTGCTATGGGAGATCATCACAGAGTACTGTGAGAGCACTGACCGGGCATCTTACTGAGACTGGGAGTGGAGGATGGCCAGGAGGGCTCTCTGGGGAGATGGTGCTTAAGCTGGGAGTAAACGATGAGCAGGAGTTAACCATGTGGAGGTGGTGAGGAAGGGCTTTCCAAGCAGGGGGAACGGCTTATGCAAAGGCAGAGAGGAGTGAGAAAGCTTGCTGAATTCAGGGAATTGCAGATTCAACTCAGGATGTTAGCTGAATTTGTGGCGGGAGGCAAGATGAAGCTGGGGGGATGAGCAGGGGCCAGTCATGAACCTACTTGATTGTTGGATGGTTGAGTTAAGATTTTACCTGGAAGCAGTTGGTACCATTTAAGGATTTAAGTATGGATGACAGATGATATTTATATTTCAAAAACTTTACCTTGGCAGCAGTGTGGAGGAGAGTTGGAGGATATAAGCATGGAAGCAGAGTCCAGTTAGAGCCCATAAACCTTTTTGGGCCGTGGATGTCTTTGGCAGTCTGGTGAAGACTGCAGCCCCCTTTTCAGGACAATGCATAGAATAAATTACTTAGGATTACAAAGGAAACCAGTTAGATCTAAATGCATTTCTATATGTGGATTAGAGAGTCTGTGAACCCTAGATAAAGCAACCCTGAGTGAATGCTGTAGTAGGAGAGCTGAGAATGAATGGAGGCTGAAACCTGGGTAGTTTAGTCCGTTGGGGCTGTAACAACAAAATACCATAGACTGGTGGCTTATAAACAACAGAAATTTGTTTCTCGCAGTTCTGGAGGCTGGAAGTCCAAGATCGTGGCTCCGGCGGCTTTGGTGTCTGAGGAGAGCCAGCTTCCTCATTGATGCTGTCTTCTCATTGTAACCTTACATGGTGGAAGGGATGAGAGACCTCTCTCTAGCCTCTTTTACAACAGTACTAATCCCATGATCTAAGCAGAGCCCTCACGATCTAATTGCTTCCCAAAGGCCTCACCTCCAGATACCATCACACTGGGCATTAGGATTCAACATGTGAATTCCGGTGGGGGAGCACAAACATTTCACTCCATAGCACTGGGACAGTGGGGACTGCAGAGGAGGGCTTGAGCGTAAGAGCAGAGACAGACTGGATGGGGGATGGGGTTGGGGGGTGGAAAGGAAAAGAGAGGCAGCAAGATTTCTGACATGGGCAACTGGGTGAAAGATGGTCAGTCACATATGGTGGGTATATAAGTTCTGCCTACACACTAGTGAGCTTTTGAAAGGTTGTTTGTGAATCCATTTATTTCTAAGTCCATCGTGAAACTGTAGAAGCAGGCACTAATGCCATCTGTCACTGGTGTGTGAAGTTTGGTTTGGTAGAAGAAGGTTTATACTTTGGAAGTTCTTAAGTTGAAGTGATTCCATCTGGAAGATGATGAGCATGTTGTGGGAAAGAGATGATTAGTTTTAGAACGGTTGAGTGTACATTTTGATGAATTAGATAGCATGTCAGTGTACTTGAATTGTATTTTTAAATTGAGGTATAGTTGATACATCATATTAGTTTCAGGTGTACAACGTAACGAGTTGATATTTGTAGGTATTGCAGAATGATCACCACAAAACATCTAGTTAACATCCATCACCATACGTAGTTACAAAAATTTTTTTCAGGACTTCCCTGGTGGTGCATTGGTTAAGAATCTGCCTGCCATTGCAGGGGACACAAGTTCTATCTCTGGTTCGGGAAGATACCATGCTGTGGAGCAGCTAAGCCTGTGCACCACAACTACTGAGCCTGTGCTCTAGAGCCCGCAAGCCACAACTAATGTGCCCGTGTGCCACAACTACTGAAGCCTGGGCGCCTAGAGCCTGTGCTCCGCAACGAGAAGCCACAGCAGTGAGAAGCCCATGCACCACAATGAAGAGTAGCCTCCGCTAGCCGCAACTAGAGAAAGCCCGTGTGCAGCAACGAAGACCCAATGCAGCCAAAAAATAAAAATAGGTGAAATTCTGAAGAACTTTGCCAAGCAACTTTAAAAAAAAAAATTTCTTTTTCCTTGTGATGAGAACTTTTAAGGTCTACTCTCTGAGCAACTTTCAAATATGTAATACAGTATTATTAACTATAGTCACCATGCTGTACAATACAGTCCCATGACATTCATTTTATAACTGGAAGTTTGCACCTTTTGACCTCCTCACTCATTTCACCCCCCCACCTCCTGCCACCACCAACCACCAATCTGTTTTCTATATGCGACCTTTCTTTCCCTAAAGATTCCACATAAAAGTAAGATCATATACCATTTGTCTTTATCTCTCTGACTTATTTTCACTTAGCCTAATGCCCTCAAGGTCCATCCATGTTGTTGCAAGTGGCAGGATTACATTCTTTTTAATGGCCAAATAATATTTCATTGTATGTATATATGTGTGTGTATATATATACATATATATACACCCTGCGTTTTCTTTGTTCATTCCTCCATTGATGGACATCTAGGTTGTTTCTATGGCTTGGCTATTGTAAATAATGTTGCAGTGAACATGGGGTGCATATATCTTTCTGAATTAGTGTTTTCATTCTCTAATGGATCATATGGTAGATCAATTTTTTAATATTTTGAGGAACCTCCATGCTGTTTTCCATAGCAGCTACACCAATTTACATTCCCACCAACAGTGCGCAAGGGTTCCCTTTTCTCCATGTCCTTGCCAACATTTGATATTTCTTGTCTTTGTGATAAAATAGCAGTTCTTAATGGTGTGCAGTGATATCTCATCGTGGTTTTGAGTTGCATTTCCCTGGTGATTAGTGATGTGGAGCATCTTTTTATGTACCTGTTGGCCATCTGTATGTTTTCTTTGGAAAAATGTTCAGATCTGCCCATTTTTAATTGGATTGTTTTTTTGATAGTGAGTTATGAGTTCTCTATATATTTTGAATGTTAACCCCTTATCAGATATATGATTTGCAGATATTTTCTCCCATTTGTAGATTGCCTTGTCATTTTTTAAATTTTTTATTTTTTTGTGGTATGCGGGCCTCACACTGTTGTGGCCTCTCCCGTTGCAGAGCACAGGCTCCGGACACGCAGGCTCAGCGACCATGGCTCACGGGCCCAGCCGCTCCACGGCATGTGGGATCTTTCTGGACCGGGGCACGAACCCGTGTCCCCTGCATCGGCAGGCAGACTTTCAACCACTGTGCCACCAGGGAAGCCCTGCCTTTTCATTTTGTTAAAGGTTTCCTTTGCTGTGCAGAAGAAGCCTTTTAATTTGATGTAGTCCCACTTGTTTATTGTTGCTTTTTTGTATCTTTTATTATTTTTTAAATTAAATTAAAATTTTTATTAGCTTTATTCTAGACATAGACTATTTATTTGCAGATAAAAGGTTAGATAGAACAAAAATTAACATACTATAATAACATTTTGAAATAAATAAAATAGAATTTTACTTGGAAGAAAAGAAATTAAAGCTATGCTGAACTTTAGATAATTAACTTCCTTACCCCATGACATTGTCTATTTTTTAAAAAATTTAATTTATTTTTTTTTATACAGCAGGTTTGTATTAGTCATCCATTTTATACACATCAGTGTATACATGTCAATCCCAATCTCCCAATTCATCACACCACCACCCTCACCCCGCTGCTGCTTTCCCCCCTTGGTGTCCATACGTATTTTCTCTACTTCTGTGTCTCAATTTCTGTTCTGCAAACCGGTTCATCTCTGCCATTTTCTAGGTTCCACATATATGCGTTAATATACGATATTTGTTTTTCTCTTTCTGACTGACTTCACTCTGTATGACAGTCTCTAGATGCACCACGTCTCTACAAATGACCCAATTTCATTCCTTTTTATGGCTGAGTAATATTCCATTGTATACATGTACCACATCTTCTTTATGCATTCGTCTGTTGATGGGCATTTAGGTTGCTTCCATGACCTGGCTATTGTAAACAGTGTTGCAATGAACATTGTGGTGCATGTGTCTTTTTGAATTATGGTTTTCTCTGGGTATATGCCCAGTAGTGGGATTGCTGGGTCATATGGTAATTCAATTTTTAGTTTTTTAAGGAACCTCCATACTGTTCTTCATAGTGACTGTATCAGTTTACATTCCCACCAACAGTACAAGAGGGTTCCCTTTTCTCCACATCCTCTCCAGCATTTGTTTGTAGATTTTCTGATGCTGCCCATTCTAACCAGTGTGAGGTGGTACCTCATTGTAGTTTTGATTTGCATTTCTTTAACAATTAGTGATGTTGAGCAGCTTTTCATGTGCCTCTTGGGCATCTGTATGTCCTCTTGGGAGAAATGTCTATTTAGGTCTTCTGCCCATTTTTACATTGAGTTGTTTTTTTAATATTGAGCTGCATGAGCTGTTTATGTATTTTGGAGATTAATCCTTTGTTCGTTGATCCATTTGCAAATATTTTCTCCCATTCTGAGGATTGTCTTTTCGTCTTGTTTATGGTTTCCTTTGCTGTGCAAAAGCTTTTAAGTTTCATTAGGTCCCATTTGTTTATTTTTGGTTTTATTTCCATTACTCTAGGAGGTGAATCAAAAAAGATCTTGCTGTGATTTATGTCAAAGAATGTTCTTCCTATGTTTTCCTCTAAGAGTTTTATAGTGCCCAGTCTTATATTTAAGTCTCTAATCCATTTTGAGTTTATTTTTGTGTATGGTGTTAGGGAGTGTTCTAATTTCATTCTTTTACATATAGCTGTCCAGTTTTCCCAGCATGACTTATTGAAGAGACTGTCTTTTCTCCATTGTATATCCTTGCCTCCTTTGTCATAGATTAGTTGATCTTAGGTGCATGGGTTTATCTCTGGGCTTTCTGTCCCGTTCCATTGATCTGTATTTCTGTTTTTGTGCCAGTACCTTATTGTCTTGATTACTGTAGCTTTGTAGTATTGTCTGAAGTCAGGGAGTCTGATTCCTCCAGCTCTGTTTTTTTCCCTCAAGACTGTTTTGTGTCTTTTGTGTCTCCGTACAAATTTTAACATTTCCTGTTCTAGTTCTGTAAAAAATGCCATTGGTAATTTGATAGGGATTGCATTGAATCTGTAGATTGCTTTGGATAGTATAGTCATTTTCACAATATTGATTCTTCCAATCCAAGAAAATGGTGTATCTCCATCTGTTGGTATCATCTTCAATTTCTTTCAACAGTGTCTTATAGTTTTCTGCATACAGATCTTTTGTCTCCTTAGGTAGGTTTATTCCTAGGTATTTTATTCTTTTTGTTGCAGTGGTAAATGGGAGTGTTTCCTTAATTTCTCTTTCAGATTTTTCATCATTAGTGTATAGGAATGCAAGAGATTTCTGTGCATTAATTTTGTATCCTACTGCTTTACCAAATTCATTGATTAGCTCTAGTAGTTTTCTGGTGGCATCTTTAGGATTCTCTATGTATAGTATCATGTCATCTGCAAACAGTGACAGTTTTACTTCTTCTTTTTCCAATATGTATTCCTTTTTTTTCTTTTTCTTCTCTGATTGCGATGGTAGGACTTCCAAAACTATGTTGAATGATAGTGGTGAGAGTGGACATCTTTGTCTTGTTCCTCATCTTAGAGGAAATGCTTTCAGATTTTCACCGTTGAGAATGATGTTTGCTGTGGGTTTGTCATATATGGCCTTTGTTATGTTGAGGTAGGTTCCCTCTATGCCCACTTTCTGGAGAGTTTTTATCATAAATGGGTGTCGAATTTTGTCAAAAGCTTTTTCTGCATCTGTTGAGATGATCATATGGTTCTTCTTCAGTTTGTTAATATGGTGTTTAACATTGATTGATTTCCGTATATTGAAGATTCCTTGCATCCCTGGGATAAATCCCACTTGATCATGGTGTATGATCCTTTTAATGTGTTGTTGGATTCTGTTTGCTAGTATTTTTTTGAGGATTTTTGCATCTATATTCATCAGTGATATTGGTCTGTAATTTTCTTTTTTATTTCTTTTTATTTTATTTTTTGTGGTACGTGGGCCTCTCACTGTTGTGGCCTCTCCCATTGCGGAGCACAGGCTCTGATGCGGAGGCTCAGCGGCCATGGCTCAGGGGCCCAGCCGCTCTGTGGCACGTTGGAGCTTCCCGGACCAGGGCACGAACCCGTGTCCCCTGCATCGGCAGGCAGACTCTCAACCACTGCTCCACCAGGGAAGCCCCCCCCCCCCCCCCCGCCACTATTATTGTGTTACTGTCAATTTCCTCTTTTATACTTGTTAGCAGTTGCCTTACGTATTGAGGTGCTCCTGTGTTGGGTGCATATATATTTATAATTGTTATATCTTTTTCTTGGATTGATCCCTTGATCATTATGTAGTGTCCTTCCTTTGTCGCTTGTAACATTCTTTATTTTAAAGTCTGTTTTATCTGATATGAGTGTTGCTACTCTAGCTTTCTTTTGATTTCCATTGGCATGGAATATCTTTTTGCATTCCCTTGCTTTCAGTCTGTATGTGTCCCTAGGTCTGAAATGGGTCTCTTGTAGACAGCATGTAGATGGGTCTTGTTTTTGTATCCATTCAGCCAGTCTGTGTCTTTTGCTTGAGGCATTTAATCTATTCACGTTTAAGGTAATTATTGATATGTATGTTCCTATGACCATTTTCTGAATTGTTTTGGGTTTGTTTTTGTAGGTCCTTTTCTTCTCTTGTGTTTCCCACTTAGAGAAGTTCCTTTAGTATTTGTTGTAGAGCTGGTTTGGTGGTGCTAAATTCTCTTAGCTTTTGTTTGTCTGTAAAGCTTTTGATTTCTCCATGGAATCTGAATGAGATCCTGGCTGGATAGAGTAATCTTGGTTGTAGGTTCTTTCCTTTCATCATTTTAAGTATATCATGCCACTCCCTTCTGGCTTATAGAGTTTCTGCTGAGAAATCAGCTGTTAACCTTATGCGAGTTTCCTTGTATGTTATTTGTCGTTTTTCCCTTGCTGCTTTCAGTAATTTTTCTTTGTCTTTAATTTTTGCCAGTTTGATTACTGTGTGTCTCGGCATGTTTCTCCTTGTGTTTATCCTGTATGGGACTCTCTGTGCTTCCTGGACTTGAGTGGCTATTTCCTCTCCCATGTTAGGGAAGTTCTCGACTGTAATCTCTTCAAGTATTTTCTTGGGTCCTTTCTTTCTCTCTTCTCCTTCTGGGACCCCTGTAATGCGAATGTTGTGTTTAATGTTTTCCCAGAGGTCTCTTAGGCTGTCTTCATTTGTTTTCATTCTTTTTTCTTTATTCTGTTCTGCAGCAGTGAATTCCACCATTCTGTCTTCCAGGTCACTTATCTGCTTTTTGCCTCAGTTTTTCTGCTATGGATTCCTTCTAGTGTAGTTTTCATTTCAGTTATTGTATTGTTCATCTCTGTTTGTTTGTTCTTTAATTCTCCTAGGTGTTTGTTAAATATATTTTTGCATCTTCTCGATCTTTGCCTCCATTCTTTTTCCGAGGTCCTGCATCTTTTCACTATCATTATTCTGAATTCTTTTTCTGGAAGATTGTCTATCTCCACTTCATTTAGTTGTTTTTCTGGGTTTTATCTTGTTCCTTCATCTGGTACATAGCCCTCTCTGTCTTTTCATCTTGTCTGTCTTTATGTGAATATGGTTTTTGTTCAGCAGGCTGCACAATTGTAGTTCTTCTTGCTTCTGCTGTCTGCTCTCTGGTGGATGAGGCTATCTAAGAGGCTTGTGCAAGTTCCCTGATGGGAGGGACTGGTGGTGGGTAGTGCTGGCTGTTTCTCTGGTGGGCCAGCTCAGTAAAACTTTAATCCTCTTCCCTGCTGATGGGTGGGGTTGGGTTCCCTCCCTGTTGGTTGTTTGACCTGAGGCAACCCAACACTGGAGCCTACTTGGGCTCTTTGGTGGGGCTAATGGCGGACTCTGGGAGGGCTCACGCCAAGGAGTACTTCCCAGAACTTCTGCCGCCAGTGTCCTTGTCCCCACGGTGAGCTACAACCCCGCCCCCTCCCTCCCGACGCCTCTGCAGGAGACCCTCCAACACTAGCAGGTAGGTGTGGTTCAGTCTCCCCTGGGGTCATGCTCCTTCCCATGGTTCCTGATGCGCACACTACTTTGTGTTTGCCCTCCAGGAGTGGAGTCTCTGTTTCCCCGAGTTCTGTCGAAGTCCTGCAGTCAAATCCCACTAGCCTTCAAAATCTGATTCTTTAGGAATTCCTCGTCTCATTGCCGAATCCCCAGGTTGGGAACCTGACATGGGCCTCCGAACCTTCACTCCAGTGGGTGGACTTCTGTGGTATAAGTGTTGTGAGTCACCCACTCAGCAGTTATGGGATTTGATTTTACTGTGATTGCACCCCTCCTACCGTCTCATTGTGGCTTCTCATTTTTCTTTGGATGTGGGGTATCTTTTTTGGTGAGTTTCAGTGTCTTCCTGTAAATGATTTTCCAGCAGCTAGTTGTGATTGTGGTGTTCTTGCAAGTGGGAGTGAGAGCACGTCCTTCTACTCCACCATCTTGGTTCCTACTCTAGGTTATATTTCTAAAAAAACCAAAGCTTGAACTTCCAACATCTTAGATTTTAAGAGGTACCTTGTTCTTAGGTCCTTTAGTTTCTGGTGGACAAGATTGCACTCACCTCATTTGTCTTGATATTTTACTTAATTTTATAGATTTAATCCTCCTTTCTCAGCTTTGGGTTTTCTAGAAAGAAGTCTGTTTAGTCTGCACTTCCATCCCTATAAATATTTAGATGTCTTTTCTGAAGTCTTTCCAATTGCATGTTATATTTTTGAAGTGCATCTATGTTGCTGAAGACAATAGATAGATATATTCTCTCTATTCCCCCCTACCTCCTGCCCATAGGTTGGGATGGCATAGAAAGAAACTGATCATGTGGGAGGTGGTAAAATTTGTTTCTTAAAAATAAAGTTCAGTATATATTTAGGAAAAATTAAGTGAGATCTGAAGTAATGTGAGGGCACACACTTCTTGGCCGATACTGATTTGTGCTGTTTTACTCATTATTATGGTTGTGTGTCAGTATGACACAGAAGAGAGTACATATTAGTCCATACGTAGTGTGATTGAGAGTTAAGGTCAAACTGCATTTTTCAGGTATTGTGAAAATATTATTTTGCTGCATGTTATGTTCTATAAAGTCTTCTGTTTATTTAGCTATGTGACTGCTATGTTATGACTTTAAGGAATTTTAAGCATTTCAGCATTTGAATTCTGTGATCAAGGACAGTTGGATCATTTGAATTTTTAGATGAGCTCTTATTAAAGTACAATTGTATACTTTTGTGTTAATGGTAAATACGTTAATGTTAAATATGTGTTAATGGTTAAATACACAAAGATAAACTTTAAATTTGTTTAAAATTATATGGTTTTGGTTTAATAGTCTCATAAGTGTATTGGCAACTTGCTGTTGCTGGATTTTGGAATACCCAGCCTGAAGCTGTTTTGACTCCCTGCTGCTTTACAACATGGAGACTGACAAGAAGGTCCAGGGCATTGGCTGGATCTGCAGACAAGGACAACTTGCAGTATTTTAACCCAGAAAGATTAGAAAGGTGGTGCTTGATCTCCTGACTCAGAATTTCATGCATGTTTGAAGTGCTGCTGCTGCTATTTGTTTCAGCTAAAACCTTGGGATTATCATTTTCTAGTTAAGAGATTGAAAATTTTTGAATATGGCCTTAATATTACATTATTGAACATAGAAAGTACAATTCACATACCTTAAAATTCATCCTTTAAAAGTGTACAATTTAGTGATTTTTAGTATATTCAGAAAGTTGTGCAGCTGTCACCACCATCAAGCTCCAGAAAATTTTTACCTCAAAAAGAAATCATGTACCCATTAGCAGTTACTCCACATTGCTCTTTCCCTCTGGCAGTCACAAATCTAACTCTCTGTTTTTATTGATTTGCCAGTTCTGAACATTTTATATAAATGGAATCATAAAATATGTGGCGTTTTGTGTCTGCCGCCTTTCACTTAGTAGAATGGTTTTAAGGTTCATCTGTGTTGTAGCATGTATTAGTACTTCATTTCTTTTTACGGTTGAATAATATTCCTTTGTATGGGTGTACCACATTTTTTTTTTTGTTAATTAATTAATTTGTTTTTGGCTGCGTTGGGTCTTTGTTGCTGTGCGTGGGCTTTCTCTAGTTGTGGAGAGCGGAGGCTACTCTTCGTTGTGGTGGGCGGGCTCTAGGCGTGCAGACCTCAGTAGTTGTGGCCTGCGGGCTCTGTAGTTGTGGCTCGTGGGCTCCAGAGCGCAGGCTCAGTAGTTGTGGCGCACGGGCTTAGCTGCCCCACGGCATGTGGGATCTTCCTGGACCAGGGCTCGAACCCGTGTCCCCTGCATTGGCAGGCGGATTCCCAACCACTGCACCACCAGGGAAGTCCCGGTATACCACATTTTGTTTATCCACTCATCAGTTGATGGACATTGTGGGTTGTTATCACTTTTTGGCTAGTATGAATAATGCCATGAACATTTGTGTACAAGTTTTTGTTTGAACACCTGTTTTCAACCCTCTTGGATATATACCTAGGAGGGGAAGCTGGGTGATACGGTAATTCGATGTTTAACTTTTTGAGTAACTGCCATATTGTTTTCCAGAGTGGCTGCACCATTTTATATTTCCACCAGCAACGTATGAGGGTTCCAGTGTCTCCATATCCTTGCCCATCTTTTTGATTAGAGCCATCGTAGTGGGTATGAAGTAGCATCTCATTGTGGTTTCGATTTGCTTTTGCTAATGACTAATGATGTTGAACATCTTTTCATATGCCTCTTGGCCATTTGTATATCTTCCTTGGAGAAATGCTTGTTCAGTCCTTTGTCCATTTTTAAATTGGGTTATGTGCTTTTATTGTTGAGTTATAAACCTTTTTTTATTGGTATATATTTTGGTTACTAGTCCCTTATCAGATATATGATTTACATATACTTTCTCCCATTCTGTAGGTGGTTTTTCACTTTTTTTGAGATAGTGTCCTTTTAGGTGCAGAAGTTTTTAATTCTCATGAAGTCCAATTCATCTTCTTTTTTTTGGTTGCTTGTGTTTTTGATGTCATATCTAAGAAAATGTTGCCTGATCCAAGATCATGAAGATTTACAACTATGTTGTATCATTAAAATTATGTTTTGAAGTCTTAGCTGTTTAAATTGTTGATCCATTTTGAGTTAATTTTTGTATATAGTGTGAGACAGGGTTCCTCCTTTATTCTTTTGCATGTGGGTAATCTGATTGCCCCCACACAATTTGTTGAAAAAACTATTCTTTCCCCATTGAATTGTCTTGGCACCCTTGTCAAAAATCAGTTAACCATAAATGTAAAAGTTTACTTGTGGACTCACAGTTTTATTCCATTGATGCCTATATCCCACTGTCTTGAATACTTATTTTCTAGTAAGTTTTGAAATCAGAAAGTGTGATTCCTCCAACTTCGTTCTTCTTTATCAAGATTGTTTTGCGTATTTTGGGTCCTTTGCATTTCCATATGAATTTTAGGATCAGCTTGTCAGTTTCTGCAAAACCAGCTAGGAATTTGATAAGGGATTGCATTGCATCTCTTAGGTTAATTTGGGGACTGTTGCCATGTTAACAGTATTTAGTCTTCCTACACTTGAATGTTGGGATATCTTTTCATTTATCTGTGTCTTCAATTTCTTTTACTTTTTTTTTTGGCCGCACCACATGTCATGTGGGATCTTAGTTCCCTGACCAGGGATTGAACCCATGCTCCCTCCATTGGAAGGCAGAGTCTTAACCACTGGACCACCTGGGAAGTCCTATGTCTTCAGTTTCTTTTAACAATGTTTTATAGTTTTCGGTGTAGAAGGCTTGCACTCCTTTGTTAAATGTATACCTATTTTATTTGTTTTGATACTCAGTTTCAGATTGTGCGGTGATAGCATATAGAAATACAATTGATTTTTGTGTATTCTTGTATCCTGCAAACTTGCTGAACTTCTTAGCTCCAGTAATTTTTTAGTTAATTCCTTAGGATGTTTCTATATACGAGATCATGTCATCTGCAAATAGGGATAGTTTTACTTCTTTTTTTCCCCCAATCTTTATAATACAAGGTTAAATAGAAATGATGAAAGCAGACATCCTTGTCTTGTTCTGGATCTTATGGGGGAAGCTTTAGTCTTGCACCATTAAGTAATGACGTTAGCAGTGGTGATGATTTTAGCTTTTTTGTAAATCCCTTTCATCAGGATGAAGAAGTTCCTTTGTATCCTTAGTTTGTTGAGTTTATTTATTTATTTTCATGAAGGGGTATTGGATTTGGTCAAATGCTTTTTCTGTGTATAATTCAGACTGTAATGTGGTTTTTTGTCCTTTAATCTTTCACTACATGATCTATTAGTTTGGTTAATTTTCTGATGCTAAACCAGCCTTGCATTCCTGGGATAAATCCTGTTTGGTCTTAGTGTATGATCCTTTTTATTTGTTGTTGGATTTGGTTTGCTAGTATTTTACTGAGGATTTTTGTGACTATATGATATTTTGATTTCTAGTTTTGTTTTGTTGTGATATCTTTGTCTGGTTTTGGTATCAGGGTAATACATAGAATGAATTTGGTTTTGGTATCAGGGTAATTCATAGAATGAATTGGGATGTGTTCCCTCTTCCATTTTTTGGGAAGAGTGTGAAGAATTGGTATTCATTCTTCTTTAAATATTTGTTAAAATTCATCAGTGAATCCATCTGTGCTTGGGCTTTTCTTTGTGGAAAGTTTTAAAATTACCAATTCCATCTCCCTACTTGTAGGTCTATTCAGATTTTCTAATGTTTCTTGTGAGTGTTAGTACTTTGTGTTTTTTAGAAATTTATCCTTTTCATCAAAATCATCTTCCCTTATATCTTTTTAATTATCTGTAGCATTGGTTGTGATGTCCTGTCTTTCATTCCTGAGTTTAATAATTTGGGTCTTCTCTCTGTTTTTTCTTGGTCAGGCCAGCTACAAGTTCGTCAGTTTTGTTGATTGTTTTCAAAGAACCAACTTTTTTTTTTTTTTTTTTTTTTGCGGTACGCGGGCCTCTCACTGTTGTGGCCTCTCCCGTTGCGGAGCACAGGCTCCGGACGCGCAGGCTCAGCGGCCATGGCTCACGGGCCCAGCTGCTCCGCGGCATGTGGGATCTTCCCGGACTGGGGCACAAACCCGTGTCCTCTGCATTGGTAGGCGGAGTCTCAACCACTGCGCCACCAGGGAAGCCCAAAGAACCAACTTTTAATTTCACTTACTTTATAGTTTTTCTCTTTTTTTATAGCATTACTTTCTGTTCAGCTTTATTATTTCATTTCTTCTGCTTTCTTTACATTTAATTTGCTCTTTTTCTCATGTTTTAAGGTGGAAGATTAGTTTGATTTGAGATCTTTCTTCTTCTTTGATATAGGCATAGACAGGTATAAATTTCCCTCTAAGCACTCCCTTAACTGCATCCTGTAAATTTTGGTATATTGTTTTCATCTCAGAGTATTTTCTAATTTCTTTTTCAGTCTTTTTTTTTTTTTTTAAGGTGTTAGCTCAAATATACATTAATACTGGAAGCAGTAACAGTTGCTGCCATTTACAGGATGACTGTCACTTTATATGTATTATTTTCCTAATCCTCATAGGAATTGTGTGGTTGTGAAATAGTGGTTTCCTGTTTTACAAACAAGGAAATTGAAGCTTAGTCAGTTTTCCAAGATTTTGCATAGCAAATCAGTGGCCTGACTCCTCAGAGCTTGTATTCCTCTCACTATGCTGCACTCCCACTCTAAACTACTTGGTAAAATAGTGGTAATTCCTTTACATAGAAGGTTAAATGCAAGTAGCTGGACTGCATTTAATATTTGTCACATTCTATTCACATATAGCATGCCATCTTTTCTTCCATTTAAACATTTGAAATTTAGACTTTCCCTCCCAAATGTTACAAGGATTTTGGCTGGGCTTGGCTTTTAAATGTGTGTTTTGTGGGAGCCCTGCTGAATCAAAAAAGAGCTTTAAATGGTATTTTGTATTCAGATTCTGATATGAAAGGTAACTTATGTCCACAGTTTGTTAATTCTTGTTTTAGGTAGGTCATTGTTGTGTTGAAGAGCAAGTGTTTAAATATTTTCATCTTTATTTTTTATTTTTTTTGTACAGTTGAATTGCTTGTGGGACAAAGAAGAGCCTTTGTTGACCCTTGGAAAAATTGGTCAAGGGAATTAGTATGCATTTCCTGCCTCTTACCAGATTTCTGTTTTTATAAGGTTGTATAAAGGATACATTTTTGTATCTTTTGTAATTTATAATGGTGCTGAGCACCTTATAACTAATCAGTAAATAGTGAATGATGAAGGCCTTGGGATAAACTTTAATCAGCCCCTTTTTCTTTTTGTTTCTTTTGTCCACAGGGTATGTGGTGATTATAAACTTTGAGCTTAGAATTTTAGGCTTAAACTAAAATTTTTAGAAGAAAGTTTATTTTTTCATCTTCAATCACTACTTTAAAAAAAAGAGAGGGAGAGAATTTTTTTTTTTTTGAGAGGGAGAGAAATTGTACTCTTAAGTATGTCTCAGTTTTCTGCAGATGACCCTGTCTTCAAGTATGGTACTATTTCCCATTTGAATGAATAATCTTTTTTGTTTATTTTGCAGATTATGTTCATTATGGGTTATTATAAGGTATTGGGTATAATTCCCTGTGCTATATAGTAAATCCTTATTGGTTATCTATTTTAAGTATAAAATATCTGTTAATCCCATATTTGTCCTTCCCCCGCCTCCCCTTGGTAACGTAAGTTTGTTTTCTGTCTGTGAGTCTGGTTCTGTTTTGTATATTGATTCATTTGTATTATTTTTTAGATTCCACATATAAATGATATATTTATTTGTCTTTCTCTGACTTATTCTCTAGGTTCATTCATGTTGCTGTAAATGGCAATATTTTTTATGGCTGAGTAATGTTCCATTACATATATACATATATATTTTATATATATATAATATATATATGTATATATATATCACATCTTCTTAAGCCAGTCTTCTGTTGATGGGCACTTGGGTTGCTTCCATGTCTTGGCAGCTATAAATAGTGCTGCTATGAACATTGGGGTGCATGGATTTTTTCGAATTAAAGTTTTCATTTTTTCCCACTGTATAGCGAGAATTGGAATTGCTGGATCATACGGTAGTTGCACTTTTATTTTATTTTGTAAAATTTATTTTAATTAATTTATTTTTGGCTGCATTGGGTCATTGTTGCTGTGCGTGGGCTTTCTCTAGTTGCAGTAAGTGGGGGCTGCTCTTTGTTGCGGTGCGCGGGCTTCTCATTGCGGTAGCTTCTGTTGCGGAGCATGGTCTCTAGGTGCATGGGCTTCAGTAGTTGTGGCTCTCAGGCTCTAGAATGCAGCCTCAGTAGTTGTGGCACCCGGGTTCAGTTGCTCTGTGACATGTGGGATCTTCCCGGACCAGGGCTCGAACCCATGTCCCCTGCACTGGTAGGCGGATTCATAACACTGTGCCACCAGGGAGGTCCCTACTTTTAGTTTTTTAAGGAACCTCCGTACTGTTTTCCACAGTGGCTACACCAATTTACATTCCCACCAACACGAGGGTTCCCTTTTCTCCGCATCCTCTGCAGCATGTATTGTTTGTAGACTTTTTGATGATAGCCTGAAATGAATGATCTTAAAGTTATGCTGAATCTGTTGAGTAGCTATAGGGATTAGGAGAAATTTATTTTCAAAACCACGATGAGGTCGGTCGTGATATAAAGCCTTAGGTGCTGCTGCTGATCTTCATGGGGAATCTGTTTGAAATGGACAAGATAATTTACTTGGTGATAACTGCTTGAATTAGGGCCTTTTTAATTGTGTAGTAGTGTTGTGAACATTGGATTTGCAAGAGGTATTTAGTAGTACTCCCAGAATAATGCCAATAAGCCATTAAACTCAACAGTGTCTGTCTCCCCTATTACTTTGTGTACTTGAATGTGGGTGAGACAAAAAGACCTGTTGTAAATGGGGGATAGTAGTTCTTGACTCATAGAGATATCTGTGAGTCAACACTAATCACTGTGGGTCAGGTGTTTGTACTGGAAAGTTCTCTTAAGTGACCTTATTCCTTTATGGTAATGATCTGTTTAAATAATTCTTTCCTTATTTGTCCAGCAGCACAGGTGGTTTTGAGAGGTTGTTAGTAGCATCATGGAATCATAATAATATATTACACTTGTGTAGAACTTTATTTTTAAAATGCTTTCATGTATGTTTTCTTAGTTATCCTCACAAGCCTGTTTTGGGCAAGACAGATATCGGAATTTTACAGGTGAGAAAACCAGCTGGCTGCTTCAGGCATGGTTACCTTCACAAGGTTGGTGTTGCTTTTCTTTTTCCTTTAAATTACAAATTTACACTTACTTAAAAAAAAATTAATTTATTTTTGGCTGCATTGGGTCTTTGTTGCTGCGCATGGGCTTTCTTTAGTTGTGGCAAGTGCGGGCTACTCTTCATTGAGGTGCGCAGGCTTCTCATTGTGGTGGCTTCTCTTGTTGTGGAGCATGGGCTCTAGGTGTGTGGGCATCAGTAGTTGTAGCACACGGGCTCAGTAGTTGTGGCTCGCGGGCTCTAGAGCACAGGCTGAGTAGTTGTGGCACAGAGGCTTAGTTGCTCTGGATCGAACCCCTGTCCCCTGTATTGGCAGGCGGATTCTTAACCACTGCGCCAGCAGAGAAATCTTGGTGTCTGTTTTTGAGACATTGCTGTCTGTGGCCTGGTCCTTTGCTTCCCAAACTAGAAACTTATATTGAAGGTTTCCTAAGACTTTTGGGGAGGTAATTATGCTAACCAGACTTGTAAGAGACCAGTTGATTAGAAAAACCAGAGATAAGAGGAAGATTAATTACATTAATAAAGCACGGAACCAATTGATTAAAAGCTTTTTAGGCTGTACTTCATCTGTGACTGTAATGCTTTTATATGTTTGCCTCAGTCCAGAGCATCCCTTTTGTGAATTCAGGGTACTTGAGGAACAGTAATTGGTTAGAAGTTTGTTGGGTGATAGAAGAATCAGCACAGAGGGAACTGGATGGTCTTGAGTAAATATTTTACTCCAGTAATGAAGGTGGGTAATGATAGTCCCTATTCCAAAGAGAGGCTCCAAATGAGACTTAATTCTTTGAGTAATAGCTTAATGGAAAGAGACTTTTTCTAATATCAAATTTTCTTTTTTTGCCTAACATTTTATCATGAAATAATTATATTTATCATGAAAAACAAAAATTGAAAGAATTGTACACAAATTGTACACCTGCTTACCACCTAGATTCTGTAATATTTTGCTTTATTTGCTTTCTACTCTGCTATCTTATTTTTTTATTTTCCAAGTAAATTGCAGACATCGGTACATTTACCCCCAAATATTTCAATATGCATATTATTAACTTTTTAACTTTTTTAAAAATTTGAAGTACAGTTTAGAGTGGAAAACAGAAAAATCTTAAGTATACTGTTTGATGAGTTTTGACACATGTACTTATCTGTGTAACCCAAACCTCTATCAAGATATACATCATACTGTATATACTATATTATATTGTACTCTCACTGTGAAAAGTTCCTTCATGTTTGTTTCCAGTCATTCTGCTCCCTGTTCTTCCCTCCCTGGGAAAAATTTTTTTCCTACTGTAGATCAGTTTTGCCTGATTTGGAAGTCATGTAAATGGAATCACATGGTATGTGCTCTTTATAAGGCTTCCTTGACTCAGTGTAATGTTTTGATATTCATTAGTCTTGGATATATCAGTAGTTTGTTCCTTTTTATTGTGTACTTTTTAATAGTATCTATTGTGTGAATATACCACTATTTTGTTTCTCTGTTCTCCTGTTTATAGATACCCTAATTTGCTTTTTAATTATAACTACAAAAGTCACTTATCACCAAGCATTCTTACCTGACATCAGGAAATGGGCTAGAATTGATCGTAATTTTCTTAAGTAACTTTGTATTCCAGCCTTGTTTTTTCTAGTTGCCTTGATTTGATTTTAGGTATGGTTTGTGAGATACCCTAGCCCTTTGCGCACCCCAGTTGCAAAACCATCTGATCCATTATGTGTTGATTTCTACTAGGGGATGATTTTTTTTAAATCTTAGTGCCTTTATCCCACTGTCTGCTGACTATTAAGGTGATTTGCTTTTTAAACAAAAATGTGCCTGTCCTCACTTGTCCAATTTTGTAAAATCCTGCCTGTCTCCCTGAAGCCAAAGGCAACACTGAGAGCTAATATGAGAGTTTTGTTTTGGGAACTTTGTGGTCCACTGTATTCTTGTTCAGAGACCGTGTTTGCCTAATGACTTGACATTTGAGCCTGTTTTGCATTTACTTGGCATTTTTCTCATTAAAAAAACCTTTAATATATCGAACAATCTTTGGTAAACGAGACCTTTTTTCCTTTTCTTCTCTGGATCAGACATCCCATGTTTCTTTAACACAAAGCTCTGATAATTTTTCTACTATCAGTGTGGATCCTTGTAGTTTCTTAAAAAAAAAAACAAAAAACGGATTGGAACATATCCCCAAAGTTAATAGATGTCTAACTAATGCTGGGTGTAATAAGATTATCTCTTAGGGCTTCCCTGGTGGCGCAGTGGTTGAGAGTCCACCTGCCGATGTAGGGGACACGGGTTCATGCCCCAGACCGGGAAGATCCCACATGCCGCGGAGCGGCTGGGCCTGTGAGCCACGGCCGCTGAGCCTGCGCGTCCGGAGCCTGTGCTCCGCAACAGAGAGGCCACAACAGTGAGAGGCCCGCGTACTGGGGAAAAAAAAAAAAAAAGATTATCTCTTAACTTCGCACGCGTTATACTGCTTTAAAAATAACGCTACATGATTCCCTCTCCTCAATCTCTTGCTCTCCAACTTGCCCTGTATTATTAATGTATTTCGCATGGGTGATCCTTTGGTCATTTGTTTTTTTTTTTTAAAGAAGATGTTGGGGGTAGGAGCTTATTAATTAATTTTATTTTTGCTGTGTTGGGTCTTCGTTTCTGTGCGAGGGCTTTCTCAAGTTGTGGCAAGCAGGGGGCACTCTTCATCGCAGTGCGCGGGCCTCTCACTATCACGGCCTCTATTGTTGCGGAGCACAGGCTCCAGACGCGCAGGCTCAGTAGTTGTGGCTCACGGACCCAGTTGCTCCGCGGCATGTGGGATCCTCCCAGACCAGGGCTCGAACCCGTATCCCCTGCATTAGCAGGCAGATTCTCAACCACTGCACCACCAGGGAAGCCCCCTTTGGTCATTTTTGACTCATCTTTTTTTTAACATCTAAATTTGCTAAACCGTACTTACATTATTCTTTGTTTATCAAGTTTTTATAGAACTCGTTTATCAGTTCATATTTTATCTTGATTTGTGTATTGTGTATTTTCCTCTGAGAGAAACTAAATTGGAATATTAGGGTTTAGTAAGTGGAATAACTTGAATCTGAGATCATAAGACTCTAATAAATGATGTTTTGGAAGAAATATTGGTAGTTGGAACTTGCTGAACTTTTGTTTCTATCCTTTTAGGGAGTCTGCTGATAAACTGAGGGTTGGGAAGGGCCCTTGCAAGTGCTTATAGCTAACAGTGAGTCCTCAATGCTTAATGATACGTCAGAGAAGAACCTAACAAAACCTGTGATAATTTCAAAAACTTGTAACTTTTCTTGTGGTTATTTACTTTCCACTTTGGTTCTTTACTTGACATTAATAACCAGAAGCAGAGCAAAATGTTCTGAATTTCATCTTTCCTTTATCTGTTTCCTGATGGAATTTCTTAGGAGCAAGGAATTGGTCTAAAGAGAATAGGTTAGAGATATGAATAGTTTATGAAAACTTAAAGATATTCAGGGGAGAAACTATTCTCCTTTTTTTTCAGCCCCTCATCTTTCTGATTTGACTTTTTGCCAATCTTTTTCATATGCATCCAGCCGTGTTGCTAATTTTTTGGGGTTTGGGAGTAAGGCAGAGGCCTCAAGAGGAGAACACCATGGGAAATGGTTTGCAAGGAGGCCTAGCACAGAGTTGCTGGAGGCATGGGGGAAGTTCTGAAACTGTTCTCCTTTTACCTAGTACCCGTCAAAGCTTGAAAGAAGGAAGTCAAAGCAGTTTCCACTTTCACAGTCCTCCTCCCTTTGCTGGGCACTGTGTTAACTGGAAGTGCCATACTGTGCAGGAGAATGTGGCTGGTAGGATGAGAAAGAGAAATAAGTTAGAGCCCAGGGTCTACTCATTGTTAAAAATAGGTATCTATTTGGGGGCTGATACTGTCTTTCATTCTGTGAAAGCATAGCTAAGAATGGCATTTGCCATCATCTTAGTGCACCAAAAAGGCATTTAAAAGTTGTTAGGACTACAATGGTTTGGTTTTTTTCAAAGGAAGTATCTTTTTAAAAATGTAAAAGTATTACATGCTTATTTTAAGCAAGTCACAGTTGTATATAGCATAAAATGAAAGTTGTTTCTTACTTTTTTAAATTTTTCTCATTAAACTTTTTTAATGGGTCTCAAATTCTGTGACAGAGTTTTGGTCAGGTTGTTTCCATTAAAAAGTACTGATTTTAAAAACTAATAAAACTGCCACGCACAAAACAAATGGTTCACAAAACATTCTCCTTTCCTTCTGAAGGTTTTACGATGCACTGTTATCATTAACCAGTCTTTTGCTATTAAACTTAAATGGCCAATTGAGACAAACAGTTCTGAGACCGTTCTTCCACCACTGATTAAGACTGGGGTGGCAGGTATTGGGAGTAATATTCATTTAGCTTTCTGAGCTTTCTGGGCAGACTTGGTGACCTTGCCACCTCCAGCTGCCTTCTTGTCCACTGCTTTGATGACACCCACAGCAACCGTCTGTCTCATGTCACGAACAGCAAAATGGCCCAGAGGAGGATAGTCAGAGAAGCTCTCAACAGACATGGGTTTGCCAGGAACCATATCAATGATGGCAGCATCACCAGATTTCAAGAATTTGGGGCCATCTTCCAGCTTTTTCCCAGAATGACGATCAGTCTTCTCCTTCAGCTCAGCAAACTTGCAAGCAATGTGAGCTGTGTGATAATCCAGCACAGGTGCATATCCGCCACTGATTTGGCCTGATAACCACCTGAGCTGGGAAGCCAGCTGCTTCTGTCGGTGGGTCATTTTTGCTGTCACCAACTGCATTGCCACGATGAACATCTTTGACAGACACGTTCTTGGCATTGAAGCCCACATTGTCCCCACGAAGGGCTTCACTCAAAGATTCATGGTGCATTTCAGCAGACTTCACTTCAGTTGTCACGTTGACTGGGGCAAAGGTGAGCACCATGCCAGGTTTGAGAACACCAGTCTCCACTCAACTCACAGGGACAGTGCCAGTACCACCAATTTTGTAGACGTCCTGGAGGGGCAAAGGCAAGGGCTTGTCAGTTGGGCAAGTTGGTGGCAGGATGCAATCCAGAGTTTCAAGCATTGTGGTTCCACTGGCATTGCCATCTTTACGGGTGACTTTCCATCCCTTGAACCACAGCATGTTAGCGCTTGGCTCCAGCATGTTGTCACCATTCCAGCCAGAAATTGGCACAAATGCTACTGTGTCGGGGTTGTAGCCAATTTTCTTAATATAGGTGCTGACTTCCTTAACAGTTTCCTCATATCTCTTCTGGCTGTAGGGTGGCTCAGTGGAATCCATTTTGTTAACAACAGTTTCAGACCCAGAGTGTAGGCCAGAAGGGCATGCTCACGGGTCTGCCCATTGTTGGAAATACCTGCTTTAGATTCACCACCACCAGCAGCAACAATCAGGACAGCACAGTCAGCCTGGGATGTGCCTGTAATCATGTTTTTGATGAAGTCTCTGTGTCCTGGGGCATCAATGATGTTCACATAGTACTTGCTGGTCTCGAATTTCCATAGGGAGATATCAGTGGTGATACCACACTTGCTTTCAGCTTTCAGTTTGTCCAAGACCCAGGCATACTTGAAGGAGCCCTTTCCCATCTTGGCAGACTCTTTCTCGAACTTTTCAGTGGTTCTCTTGTCGATCCCACCACATTTGTAGATCAGATGGCCAGTAGTGGTAGACTTCCCCGAATCTACGTGTCCAATGACAACGGTGTTGATGTGGGTCTTCTCCTTTCCCATTTTTGCTTAGGTTTAGTGGTGGTTTTCATGACACCTGTGTCCTGGCGGCAAACCCATTGTGAAAAAGGCCTCACTTCCTTTTTAAATACTACTTTCCAGAGATGACTGCTTCCTGGTATCTAACCTTCCAGACCAGAGGGTTTTCTTTGGTTTAAAGAATCAGTGCATCACTTGGGTATACTCAAGGAGTTTGATATTATAACCTTTCAGAGGAACTTGACTGATGTTAGGTCACTTTGCATTTCTTAGGAGGAATTAGGACACTTTGGTCATCTTTTTTATGCTCTGAGAGTTGACAGCATATTCTGTTAGAAACCTTTCCAATACATTGTAACTTCTGAGTTTTTATTTCCTTTTATAAGTGAAACAGTATTTTGGTTGTGGTGTGGTGAAAGCCCTGAAAGCTGGAGCTGAGACATGGTTACTGTTCCAGTTATCTGGTGCTTCTTGGCAAACTACTCTAAAATTTAGGGCCTTAAAAAAGCAATTTATTATTATTTCACACAGTTGACAGGCTCATCTGGAAACTGGTGTAGCATCACTTCTTCCATATTGTAATGGTCAAAGCAGTTACCTGCCCAGATTCAAGGGGCCGGGAGTGGGGATGGGGACTGGACTGCATCTCTCAGTCAGAGGCCTAGCAGAGATTTGGGGGCCATCTTTAATCTTCTACTGGTGGCGTGGCTGATGCAGTGGCAATCTTGAGAGGGAGAGGTAATAATTACAGAACACCCTTCTCATTACTCATTCGTCTTCTGGGTTAAAATTCACCATGCTTAGGCACAAGGTAAATTAATTTTGTTGTTGGTGGTAAAGGGGTAGAAAACATGAATAAAATTTCTTTACGGGAAAGGTTTTTAATGATGTAAGAAAATAAACTCTAGAGGAAGAACGTAAGATTTCCTAGTCCCCACTCCCCTCGAGGAAACATACGTAACTTATTCTTTTAAGAATTGCTGTATTGCTTTTTCTTACTGAGAACGGTGATAACTTGCAGAATTTAAGAAAATGGTTTTTGAAGCAGGTTGATATATTGCATGTGTCATCAAGGGAGACAGGTATGCCAATCCCCACTTCCTCAGAGCCTTGCTAGGCCAGACATCCCTTTCCTGTAACTCAGTCCCCTCTAAATATATCCTCTTAGACATTGTAAAGTGCTTTGGGAAATGATGATGAAGTGGTTTGAAGGTAGCATGGTTCATAATTTTTCCAACTCTTTGGCTTAAAATGAGCCCCCTTGTTTATCCTTCAAGATGTGTACTTTTTAGAGACTTAATGGGAAGGTTTTTCTTTTCCTGGTTGGATTTTAAAAATGAAATTCTCCTTTTGTAATTTGTTTTAGAACTTGAACTGCCCTGCATTTTGGAGTGTGTGGAGTGTTCTCTTACCCCTCTGTATCTGTGCTTTTGCAGTTCCCTCTGTTACAGTATCTCTCCCATCACATACCCAGGCCCTTATTAACTACCTGTGAAACTTTTTCTCATTCCACAGTATTCATGTTGGTTTTCATTTGTTCCTCTTACAGCACTGACTTATCATGTATACGTGTTGGCGTTCATTCTAAACTGTTTGAGTGCTGAGACCATCTCAGTCATCTTTACTGCTTATTGCTTATGCTTTGCTTAAATTTAATGTGTTGAATGAAATGTACTACTAGGTGCACAATATTCCACTAAACCTGAGGCTTAGCAGAAACTAACACTGGAGTGTTATAAAAAATTAGAAGATGATAATATGAAGAAAGTTACTGAGCACCTAATAATGGCAACTGATATTTCTATAGCACTATACAAACTATTTCTGCCTAAGTTTAATTGTATACTTTTGACTTCTCTTGGAGGGTTGCAGATATTTCCTCTCCTTAACAGATGAGTAAAGAGAGTATGGAACTTGCTCAAGCTCACTCATCTAGAAAGAGGTGGAGCTAGAACTCAAATCTACTTAATTGTCTGAGACAATCCTGTAATGTATGCTTGTGATTTTTATTCAGGTAGGTTCTGCTTTAAGAAGAAACAGGATCTGAAGATACAAAATGGATTGAAAGATGATAATTGAATTCTGGGCTTTACTAAAAGAATTTCTTCATTATTTCTAGCAATATATTAACCAGAGATTTAATTTGCAACAGTTTGATTTTTGTTATCCATCGGCAATATACTGGATGTGAAAGTTCCTTTTTATATTTAAGAGGTTTTAAGAAGAGTAACTTTTAACTTGTGTAAAGTTATTTGCCCAAATTAACAAGTGCTAACAAAATCTCATCAGTTAGCTTCACACTAGACAGAGTATTATTCTATTAGACAATCAGAGCACTACAGACATGCAAAAAATGATTTGAGTGACTATTTCTCAATTCTCTGTAGTATGGTGTGTAATTAGTGTAATTCTGTATGCATAAGAGAGAAGTTAATCTATTAATACACAAAGGATGGCTTAGGGAGTAGGTCGACAAACTGCTCCTCAGCTAAATCTAGCCAAAGAACTAAGAAATTTTTTATAAGAATCGTTTTATGTTTTAAAATCATTGAAGAAAATAATTCTGTGAATATTATATGAAATTCAAATTTCAGTGTCCGTAAAGTTTCATTGGAACAGTTACCTCATTCCTTTACTTAATTGTTGGCAGCTGCTTTCAAGCTCCAATGGCAGAATTGAATAGTGACAGAGACCCTGTGGTCTGAAAAGCTTAAAATATTTACAGAAAAGGTTTGCCAACCTGTGCCTTAGGGCACTAGTGCTTAATTTTGTCCTGTGGAACCTCAGTTGAGAAAGGCTAAGCTTACCAATGAAGACACCTGTTCAATTGCTGCGGTAGTTAAGAGTATTTGTATTTAAGAGGAGCACTATATGTATCACAACTGTTCTGAGAATTTGATCCTTTCTTTGCTCTGGAACGATGTTCTTTTGTCACTTGGCTTTGACAGTTGCAGCCTGGATTGGGCACCCAAGTTTTATTTTGTTCTAATGTCCTGAGGTTGACTAATTCATTGTATCTGACGCTTTGCAAAGCACTTTTTTTTAATGACTTACATTGAGATTTGCTTTTGAGAAGCGACTAATTGGCAGTTCCAAACTGGACAGATTGAGGCCAGGTAAAGCCTGTAGGTGCCTGTCAGGCAGCAGTGAAGTTAAAAATCACCTGCTGTCAACACTAGGGAATTTTACTACCATTTTCATTTTTTGAAAAAATGAAGGATCATTAGATTCCTGGAGTTGCAGCACTAAATGGGGAAACTGGGTAGTTTGCCTCTGTGGAATGTTCCTTTTGTTTCTGTAGCCTAATCATGAATTACTCTCTGCTAACCTCTTTCTGGCTTTGGTTAAAAATCATTTTTCTGGTAAGTTTGTTAATTAGGAAATGTAGAAATAGAACTGCTTGAGTTGTCATAACTTAAACTAGCCATGGAACTTTTAAACGGAAGAGGGAGCTAATGAAGACTTGTTTGAAAAAACAGGGGAGGGATGTTTTTGCTGCCTTAGCGCTGGTAGTTTTGTGTTACATGAAGCTGAAGACAATTATAGATGGGGATAAGGACTGTTGAGGAGAAAGCTGTCGACTTCTTCCTTTCAACTTCTGTTTTGTACGGAACTTTTATAACTTTGATCTAGTTTTGACAAGTGAGGTTCTTCGACATCCTGTTTTCCTGTAGAAGTAGATCTTTAAACAAAAAATCAACTCCAAGGTTTGACAGAAGTCTTAAAGCATATCAGTGAATAGTGTCTTATTATTTGGGTAATTAAAATAAATTGCCTTGCAGGTTGAAGGAATTAGCTCAGATTCTACATTCCTACTGCCCTTCAGCAGTAGCAGCAGATGGCCAGAAAGTTGGAGTGAAGATGGTGGGAAAGGTGGGGAGTGTAGCTCCATCACATCCTAGAGCCAGAGCTGTCCTTTTAGAGTTGCTTTGTGCTAGTTCTATTTTTTTTTTTTTTTTTTGGTCTGCCTTCCCCTACCCTACCCCTTCTTTGGAGAAGGCAGGTGGTAAGTAATTTATAAACACTTATTTTCCCCAAATGATTTGCCTCATTTAATAATTTATGCTTATGCCATCAGTATCTTGACTTTGTTTAAAACTTCATCATATTTAAGATGAAATAGAGTTGTGGTAATAGCAGGAAAATGTCCTGAAGTATAGCCAATGGACTTACAACTTGATATATCAAGTGCCTGTGGGAGGGATTATGATGGTCCCAAGGAAAGAGTGAGTGAGACTTTCTGGGTCCTGCTACCCTCCCCCCTCCTTTCCCATAGTCTCATCTAGATGTGGTCTCTTTCTCTGCCAAATCCCTTCCTCTCTGCTCCCTTCTCCTCCTCCGTGCTGCTGCCACTACTGCCTGCTGCGGGTGAAGTGGCTGTGTTGTGTCTAATTAGCAAGTTGAGCAATGGATTATGAGAGAGAACATTGCATTCACCCTGGGCACAGCCTTGGCAGGTTTACTACTTCATTAGGGGCTTGCTTTTAGCCCTTGAGTATCTTATCGAAAACGGAAGATAGATTGGAATAAAACATAGGTGATTGAAACATGACCAGTAATAGTTGTACATAAGTACTAACAGAAGCAAGATGGTTTTCTTTCAGCTCCTTGGAGCCAGTCAGGAGAGGCTTTTTGGAAGAGGTGAGCTGAGGAAGGATAGACTGAGATTAATAAAGAGATTAAAAGAACAAAACAAAACTGGGATTAGGAGTGGGAGTGGGGGTCAGTCAATTAACACATACTCTACTGTTCATTTTGTGCCTGACATGGTTCTAAGCACTGGGGATACAAGTCCCTGCCCTCATGTAGCCTGCGTGAGGGTGATGCATCTTATGGGTGATAGAGTTATTTAATGCGGTAGAGGGCATAAGTGGGGGTTTGGTGGGAAATAAGAGAGGTGGAATACCACCCCCCTTCAAAAAAGACCATGGTTAGTAATTTAAATATGATTTATAAGACAATTGGAAGGTGGTCTCATTAGGAGGCCTCTGAGGGACTATAATATATATATTTTTTAACATCTTTATTAGAGTATAATTGCTTTACAATGGTGTTAGTTTCTGCTTTATAACGAAGTGAATCAGTTATACATATACATATGTCCCCATATCTCTTCCCTCTTGCATCTCCCTCCCTCCCACCCTCCTTATCCCACCCCTCTAGGTGGTCACAAAGCACCGAGCTGATCTCCCTGTGCTGTACGGCTGCTTCCCACTAGCCATCTATTTTACGTTTGGTAGTGTATATATGTCCATGCCACTCTCTCACTTTGTCCCAGCTTACCCTTCCCCCCCCGCCCCGTATCCTCAAGTGCATTCTCTAGTAGGTCTGCATCTTTATTCCTGTCTTGCCCCTAGGTTCTTCTGACCATTTTTTTTTCTTTTTTTAGATTCCATATGTATGTGTTAGCATACGGTATTTGTTTTTCTCTTTCTGACTTACTTCACTCTGTATGACAGTCTCTAGGTCCATCCACCTCACTACAAATAACTCAGTTTCGTTCCTTTTTATGGCTGAGTAATATTCCATTGTATATATGTGCCACATCTTCTTTATCCATTCATCTGTTGATGGACATATAATGTTATTTATACAGCATTTGAGAAAGAAGAATCCTTCTGTGACATACAGAGAATTGGAGTTCAGGGGTTTGAAAGTAGAGGCAGCCCCCTGCCCCTGGGCCCCCAAAAGTTTCATTTGGTTTTGTTTTATTTTTTTGCCTTTTTGGGAGTAAATTTCTGCTGTCAATATTCAGAGGATCAATAGGGATAGGGAAGAGGGTAGAATTCTGCTTCTGAGAGCTCTCTGAATTTAGTCTGGCCACTCATATTTTTGATGGTTATGTCCCTGATCTGTCAGCTACAGCAGAGTTAAAAGGTATAAATTATTTCCATGGTGTGGTGGAATCTTAAGGTACAAATTACATACAGATCAGGTAAATCATTAGATACATAGACTTTTTCACTTCTCATTGAGACAGAGGTCAAAGTCTTTATTTATTAACTTCCTAGGTTCTTGAAAAAGCATGGCAGTTTTCTATTTTGGCCTCAGAGCTTGTACAAGGTCAAAGCACAGTCCCTTATAGCTGCAGTTTCCTTGACCCTGTTATTAAATTCTCAATTTTGCCCCTTGAAATTCCTTCACTTTTTCTTTTGGACAGGGTATGTTTCTTAGCTTTTTCTTCACAAAACAGTGTTCTAGCTCTCTCTACGTCCCCATGGACTAGCTCCAAATGACTTTGGCCATCTTGTGTGTACCCTGCCCCCACTCCCCATGCACATTGCCTAATTAAGATTCTTTGGTTACAAGAAACAATTCCATTAACAGTAGTTTAGTAAGGGGTAAAGTTTATTTTAAGGCCGTTCACTGTTCATTCAACAAACATTTATTGAGTCAGGCATTCTGTGTCAGGCACTATTCTAGGTATTCAAGGATACAGGGAAATCTCAACATTAATCCAAGTGCAAGCTCCATGGTATACTTAATAAACCGGGATTTAAGGAGGCTCAGAGGATCTTAATAATAGGGAAGCTTCAGGGTGTATCACTGTCACCTGACTGCTAGGCCCTATTCCTAGAATAGGGCCAAATAATTTGCATTTCCCACAAGTTCCCTTGCTTGTGATGTGGATGCTGATGCTGCTCCGCTGGGGACCACACTTTGGCAACTTTAGTAAGCTCCTTTGAGGGATTATCTGATTGATTCACCTCTGACGACATATGGATGTTTTCTGATTTCCTTTTGCCATCGGGGTGTCTGGTATCCATCCTTCATCTAAACAGGAATTTTTCTGGTGGGCAGTTACTCTTGAAGGGCATGATGGTAGATACAGGCCATGAGACATGTCCAGTGAAACATATAACCAACTCTGGTGGGTTGTGTGTTGTAGTCATCTAGTTTTCTATATTTTGAGTTCTCTTCCTTTTTTCCTACCCACGCTTTCTTACTGTTTGTAAAACTTCACATTTTCTTTACAAAGTCTGAGTCAGCTTTGGAGGTTCTTTTGGGAGGGAGAGAGTATGATGTTCCAACTTTCTACAAATCTTTTCTCTCTTGAGGCTTAATACAAAGAGGAACACACGTTTACCTCAGTGATTCTCCTTTTGTCCAGATGAGTCAGACCTTCACAGCCAGGAGGATTTTTTTGTTTTGGGAGGGGGAGTGTAGTGGAGTGAATTATTTTTTTAACTTTTTGGAAAAAGTTGGAGGCTTATGAGGCTATTGAAGTATGTAGTGCAGATTTGAAGTAGGACTGGGGTATTAGGAAGTAGAATAGACAAGATAGAGTAGAAGAAACACATAGAGATGAAAAATGTGTTAATGGAAAAGAAACTTTCAGAATTAATATCCTTATTGTAGTTTTCCTAAAACATGCTGTAAAGGATGTCAAGGCAGAGGTGAAACACAGTGGTGAAATAAAACATCCAGTACAGTGGAACGGAAATGTCCAGGAAGAAGCTGTTGGTGGCTTGAATGTGAATTATTTTAGGGTGATTGGAAAGATTTGCGATAGGGAAGTGAAGGTACCCCATGAAGCTTGTACTTAGTGGTAGCTTTGCCAGGAATAATAAAAAAAAGAGGAAAGGAATAGTCATTTCTTATACTAGACTGGTTCTTTCCAGAATGCTTTTACTGTGTTATTTAATCTTCACAAATAAGTTGGATGTGTGTTATTTTTCTTCACTGAGGGTGAAATTTAGTAGAAATTTAACTTGACTTGCTTAAATAAAGCCTAGGTTACTGAGTTCACGAGGCTAGACCTTCAAACCCAAATCTAGCTCATTATCTTTTTCCTTGGAAATGAGGTCCTTTTACTGTTTTCCCAGTCTTAGTTATATCTGCGTAGCCGGAAGCCAGTGTCATCTTTGACCCTTTATATGCCCTCCGTTTTTCATCCGTAGTTCACCAAATTGGTCTTCCAGCTATATTTTATATTTTTCTCTCCCTCCTTGCCATCACTGCCACCCTAGGTCAGGCAGCCTCTGCCTTCTGCTTGGCCTGTTATGTCTAAATGGAGCTTCTTACTGGGTTCTGGTCTTTCTCTCATTCATTCATTTATGATCTTCGGAAAACAGACCTGTTTATGTTATTTACCCACCAAAAGAACAGGATGAGTGCTTACTCTTAGAGATAAAATTCAAACTCCTTGGTCTGACTCCAGACTATACTGTTTTACCTAATTACCCAGTTCTATCCACATGTACTTTCCTTGAACCACATAAAACTGTTGTTGTTCCTTACTTATAATATTCTCTGAAGATCTCAAAGTCTTATAATACAGTTATGAATGGATTTCACAATGACCCTGAATCTTAAAATAGAGTTAAAATTTTCTTTGATATTCTTGCTTAAGGCAAGGTCATATATAAAAATAAAAATACTATAATATTTTATATAAAATATATAAAAATTAAAAAACCCTCTCTGTCCAAGAGAGTTACAATTGGAAAAAAGAGATACTTGGTACTTACAAGGATAGATTCTCAGCTATTAGGAAAAATTGGTTTCTTAGAATACTCAGGTGCTCGGGGATCTGACCAGTTAGTGTTTTAGCGTAGTTGCACATTTCCTGCTTTGGTTCCTTTCGTAGCTTAATATATTTTTTGCTTTATTGGGGGCTTTTTGGTTAAAGATTGATTCTTTAAAGCAGGTTGAATTTGTCCCCTGGAGGACATGTGACAATGTCTGGAGATATTTTTAGCTGTTATCACTTAGTGGAGAGAGGTGTTAATGACATCACGTGAGTAGAGGCCGAGGATGCTGCTAAACATCCTACAATATATAGGACATTCTCCAAAACAAAGGATTACCTGGAAGTGGTCCAGTTTTTGGTCTGTTCAATTCTGTACTGTACTGTTTACTTGAAGTCTTTTTTTTCTACTTGGTCCCATATACCTCCAGATCAAAACCATGTTCCTTTCCTTTTTTAACCCAGTGTGGTATCTTTATCACCTCATGCACCTGTCTTGTTTTTTCTAAACTCCTTGCCTTCTTATTATCTCTTTTCCTGGAATGTCTTTCTGCCTCCTACTCATATACAGTTGACCCTTGAACAACACGGGTTTGAATTGCTCAGGTCTGCTTATATGCAGATTTTTTTTTCAGTAGTAAATACTACAGTACTACATAAGCTCTGGTTGGTTGAATCTCCGGATGCGGATGGCTGACTGTAAATTATACGGAGATTTTCGACTGCACATAGAGTCAGTCAGTGCCCCTGACCCCACATAGTTCAGGGGTCATTTGTATTTATAATGTCGCTTAAGACATAATTTTTGTGTTCCCTTAGCATTTGGTCTTAATTTAAACTAAATCATAGTTCTTTAATTTAACATGTTCTTTGTGTACTGCATTTTCTAAACTTTTAAGTTTCTCAGAGGGTGTCCACTCTCTGCTTTTAATCTTTTCTTCACTGTACATGTCTTTGACGGGTTTAGTACTTTTCGAAACCTGGTGGGCTTAGAAAGAAGAATATAAAAAGAGTTGTGAAAATTTGATTGTGCCTGGTTCTCTTGTAGGTCAGTAATGTCTGTTTTGATGTGGCCTGAATATTTCACTTCATTTTATATGACCAGAAATGCTCCAGCTTAGAATTAAGGGGTTCAGTGTGAGTTGGTTCATTCATATTACTCTATATTTAATATCTAAATGTGATCACTTACATTGGTAGGATAGTTGGGAAAAGAGGACTGGGTAAGATTGCATCATGGGAGACCAGGTTTGGATGGAGTTCTGTAATAGGTGGGCACAAGGGGCAGCATGAGAGCAGGGGGGCACAAACTAGAGGGCAGTCAAAAGATAGCAAAGCAAGCTGCCTATTTAAGAAAATTGCCAAGGGATATTCCTGAGCTTCATAAAAGAAGCTGGATTTTTTTAAAACTTCTGTTTCTTTCTATTGTATGGCTTGACCCTGGATTTTGAAACCTAGGTCAATAATCCTGTTACTAGAATTCAGTAATAATATGGCTAAATAATCTTTCTGGCTTAATCTAGGAACTTCAACCATACTTGCAACATTGCTTTTAAGGGAAAATGAGTTCTGAGGTCCAAACGATTGAATTATAAATAGATTGTACTCTAGAAGGGAACTTCTGATATATAAAATTTACTTATATAATATGGTTTAGTAAATGTGTTTTGTTTCCAGGTCTTTGCTTGTGAGCAATGTAATATGTAAGAAGTAGGAAGAAAATACTAAAACCTCTAAGAATCTATTTTATTAGGCACTTGGATAAATAAGTAGATTGCATAAAAATTCCTGACTGCCAAAATAAATTATTGAGGGAAAACACTAATCTTACAACATCTGTTTTTTCTGATTACAAAAGTAATGTATGTTCAGAATAGGAAACTCAAACACACAAAAATACGGCTTTTATGGTTCTTTGCCATTTATAGTGTTCTAACCCGCTGTAAGTCCACCAGATAGAAATCAACAGACAAAATATTTTTCTGAATGTGCCATCTTTAGGGAGACATAAATTCAGGTAAAAAGCCCATATATTGATTTAATTTTAAAATGTAGTGGAGGGACATATTAGGGCATGATTATAAAATCTCAGGTCCCTGTACTCCTTAGAGGTTCTTGGAGGTGGTAATGGAGGTCCCTAGGTTGTTTTAATGCATTTTAAAGCTAAACAAATGTGAAAAGTGACTAAAACTTTCACTGAATATTTTCTATTTGTGAAGCAGTGTTCAAAGAATATTACATGTATTGTCTCCTTTCAGCCTTAACAACTCTGTGAGTAGGTATTAGTGATACCTATATTTTATACATGAGGGCACAGACTTAGATCTAAGTTACTCGCCCAAGATCAGTCAGGATTGTAAGAGAAGAGTTTGATTCACGAACTCTCTCTTAACTACTATATTAATGAGAGACTACATAGGCTAAAATGTCAAGCTTAAATTAAAAAAATTTTTTTATTTCTCTTTTTTATGAGGACTGGGCTGGCCTAAAATTGTATCACTTAATTATGGTTGTGCTGATCAGAAGCTTCTGCAGTTCTACATATTTTGGTCTAAAAAAGCCAAAGCCAATAAATTAGTAATAAGAGCATTTTAGAAGGCAAGCTATTAGAAGTTTGAGGTTCACAAGAGAAATATAATAGTTCTTTGGTGAAGCATTCAGGATCTTGCTGGATCATGATATAAATGCCCATTGAATCTCCTTTCCAATTTCTGGTGATCTTCTCTAATATCAACCATCTAAAATCCTGCTTTCTGGAAGATTGCACTGAGGGAATTACTTTGGATTCTGTGACAGTTGAATTTTATGTCCATAATTTAATTCAACTGTTAATTAAAAATTTTTTTCAGTCATACTAATTCTTTGATAGCAATTTGAACCTAATGAAAGAGGAAAGGAATTTGGTTTTGATATTAGGAATTTTTTCTTAACCAGAGATACCTGCTTCAAAGGTTAAAATTTGAAGAGAGGAAAGAGCAAGTACCCTGTCTGATTTTTGTTAGATGAAAAGCATTACCTTTTCTTTCTTTCTTTCCTTTTTTTTTCGGGGTGGCAGGCTGCAGTGACTTAATGCATTTAAAATCTGGGTTGCATTTTGAAGTGGGAGAGCATATGTAAAACTTTATGTATTATGAATATACACACTTAATGTACTTTGTAATGATTGCTGCCTCATTCTGAGGAATAAATATGAAGAATTTTCTTTCTGGATAGAAACTTTGTAAAATAATGGCATTGTTCATAATCATGCATAATACTGCATTATACTCTTCTTGAACTCCGGCATCGCACACGAGGATGATCTGTAACCCACTGTCTTTATTCTACTCTCCCTCTTTTAGACCTAGCCCTTCCTTGTGTTATCTTTGGTATTGATTTTGTTTCTTCTCTGTTCTTATTTTCTGTCAGCTCATCTGTATGGCTTCTTGTAGGAGCATTCTTCTTGGATTCACGTTACTCTCCTTTCTCAGCACCTAATATTCCTCTTCTAGCTATGCCAGATACCTGCTTCTTTCAGTATTTAACATATTTAGCTTTTTTTGACTGCTTCAGATAACACTCAAAACACTACCTATGCAGTGAAGCAAATACCACCTGCTGACTTTCACTTTCCCTTATCTCTCTTCCTTTTAGTCAGGGTACCCTTCATCTCCACAGGCATACTGTTCATACTTACCTTAGGTCGTCTGTTAAGTTCTAAATTCCTTAGGGCACATTCTGATTTTGTTCTCTTGATATTTTGCATTATGTTGCTGCCTAATACCTTTGTGCTTTGTAAATAATTATATATATATCTCATTTGTTTATATGCAATAATTTTGTAAGGATATATATATATTTTTCTGCGGTACGCGGGCCTCTCACTGTTGTAGCCTCTCCCGTTGCGGAGCACAGGCTCCGGACGCGCAGGCTCAGTGGCCATGGCTCACGGGCCTAGCCGCTCCGTGGCATGTGAGATCTTCCCCGGCTGGGGCACGAACCCGCGTCCCCTGCATCAGCAGGCGGACTCTCAACCACTCCGCCACCAGGGAAGCCCTGTAAGGATATATTTTATAATGTTAATTAACATAGTAAATACTGCACCTAAAATGCAATCCATGGTTATAACTGTCCTTTTTACATTTTTGTGCCGCTGTATTAGAAAATCCAGAATAATGGAATAGTAAAAATATCCCATATTCAAATATCCTTCGAAATAATCTTATTAGGATAAGTATTATATTTATTAACAAAATTGTTCACTTGTTGAGGTTAAAACAGCCTTGGATTTGGGGAAACATATAAAAGAATAGACATGATATAGACTTTAGTTTATTTGCCTTGTATTGGGGAGACAAATGCTTTTTTTAAAAAATTTATATTACTGATTTTTTTTTTTTTAAGAAGATGTTGGGGGTAGGAGTTTATTAATTAATTAATTTATTTTTGCTGTGTTGGGTCTTAGTTTCTGTGCGAGGGCTTTCTCCAGTTGTGGCAAGCGGGGGCCACTCTTCATCGCAGTGCGCGGGCCTCTCACCATCACGGCCTCTCCCGTTGTGGAGCACAGGCTCCAGACGCGCAGGCTCAGCAGCTGTGGCTAACGGGCCTAGCCGTTCCGTGGCATGTGGGACCCTCCCAGACCAGGGCTCGAACCCGTGTCCCCTGCATCAGCAGGCAGACTGTCAACCACTGCGCCACCAGGGAAGCCCGACAAATGCTTTTTACTAGTGGATCTGAAGAACATCGTTCTGTGGAAACAATTATAAATAAATATACCAGTCAAACCATATGGGAATAAAGGTCTCTATTAAAAAAGAATTGAGGCCCAGCAAATTTCAGATAATGTTTAAGATGAGTCAAGTTCTGTGTTATTGGAGGTTGGACTGAATCTCAAGTTGATTGAAATGATGTGTGATTTATAGAAAAAACTAAATGGAGGGGGTCACAGAATAAAGTAATTTTAATGTCATTTGGATCAGTTGGAGAAGTCTTCTTGAAGGAGGTGATTGTCAAGCAGCTCAGGCTTACTTTATGAATTATTGTGATGAGAGAGAATTTTAGGTAATTGGAAGGGTCTCACTGCAGCTTTACCCACCTCTCCTGCCAGAGGAGCACAAAGGTGTGTGTGAAGGCTTGGCTCTTCAGTGACCAAGTCCATGGGTGTGATGACTGGAACATGTTGTGTCTAGAGAAGTAGATCAGTTGTATTAGACTTTTCTGGGTTGTGCAGAAGAGATGCCTTCAGGATTGGGACTGTGCAGTAGCGTAGGATATTATTTGCTTGTTAACTGTGTATTCACTCAGGGTCCTAATCCTTTTCAGGCTAGAATATGGAGTAGGCCTCATGGACAGCTTAGAATCACTTGGAGCACTGCCTGATCTCCAGTGACTGCCTTCTCTGTGCCCTAATTGTATGGGAGGGTCTGAATATATTTGTCACCATTCTCTGTGCAGTTACCCTCTTTGGACCAAGTTGGACCCTAGCTGTTCAGTTAATCCATGGCTGCCTTAGGCTGGTGCACCAATCCCTGGTTCAGTCTGACACAACTGCAATAGCTGGGTCAACTTCACTGATACACAGGCAACTTTATGCCACAAGAACCTCTGGGGGCATTTTTTCTAGGGGGGGAGGATCGTAAATTTTAGATGGTTTGCAGCAGATACTGAGGGCCTTCGAGACTTCTCACCAGAATGCCAAGATGTGGTGGGAAGAGGTAGACTTGAAATGCACAAAGGTTTGAATAAGATTTAAAACAAAATAAACTAGCATTTGAATAGATTGTGGGGTATTCTATGGCTTTGAAATCTGTCCTTCTTGAGGTTTTAGGCTTATGAAAGACAATGGCTTCTGACGGTGGAGGGTAGTTTTTTCTTAAAAATTTTTAATTTGCAAATATATAACAAAAGCCTATATTCCCATCTAGATGACTAAAAAGCAAGGCATTGATTATAAAACACATCCTGTTACATATTTGTATTCGTTGATTTGAACTTGAATGGCATATATTGCTGTCCAACTTTTCTCACACTGTGAAACCTGTTTGTTAAACTAGGTAAAGAAAAGGTATAAAAGGTTAAGCTGTTGTTTTAGAACAGTCCTTTATGTAGTGCTTTGAAGACAAATATGTTTATTCCGCGAGGAGCTATTAATGCTTAATCGGCTCTTTTGTGTTTACAGTTCCCTGCTGCAAACGTTATTTTTGAGTTTGCCAGTAACTGCACTGTCATTTCTTTGGACTGGAAGAACTAGAAAGAATAGATATGCTACCAGAGCCAGCATTGGGCATGTCACATTGACTTTTATACATGTTTCTTCTATTATGATTATGATTATTTTTATGTACCTTTTTACCAACCTGTCCCTATTTCCCCCACTCCCAAGCCCTTGGCAACCACTTTTCTACTTTCTGATTTTGACTTTTTTTTTTCAGATTCCACATGTAAGTGATACTATGCAGTATTCAGCTTTCTCTGTCTGGCTTATTTCACTTGGAATAATGCTGTCAGGGTGCATCAGTGTTGTGGCAAATGGCAGAATTTCCTTCTTTCTCATGGCTGAATAATATTCCATTGTGTATATATACCACATGATCTTTTTCCATTCATTCCTTGATGGACACTTAGGTTGTTTCCATATCTTGGCTGTTGTGAATAATGCTGTAGTGAACATGGGAGTGCAAATATCTCTTTGATACCCTGTATTCATTTCCTTTGGATATATACCCAGAAGTGGAATTGCTGGATTGTACAGTAGTTCAGTTTTTAATTTTTTGAGGAACCCCTATACTGTTTCCTATTATGGCTGCACCAACAGTGCACAAGCATTAGCTTTTCTGCACGTCCTCACCAATACTTAGTCTCTTGTCTTCTTTTTTTTTCTTTTTTATGCCCCTGCCTCCTCCCCTCAAAAGTCAGTTTTAAAAGGTTACATAATCCAAGGTATTTAAGATATAGTTCCAGCAGAAAAACATAAGCTCTGCAGCAAGAGTTGTGCTGTCTCAAGATAATCAGGTTTCACAGTTCAGGCAATTCAAAATTGACTCACTATCGCCCCCAAACTGATTAAGAATTGTTCACTAGCAATTTAGAGAATCCAAAGAAGTCAAGTGGAAACAAAAACATTTTGTAGGTTTGCATGTACCTCTATCAGCTAGATAATGAAAATGACTCCTGCAAAGTTAAGGCGGCCGCACACATAAGGCAGCAGTGGTTGTGACACGCAGAACGAGTTGCTTAGTAATGTCAGGGTCGGTTTTTTCTTACATTTCTGCTTAAAATATGAGCTCCCTCTTGTTCCAAATAATTTTTTACTAAAACCTAAAATAAGAATAAACCACATAAGGACTAAAATTCTATTGAGATGACCATGATTTAAACAAAAGTCACCGGAGGTTAAAGGAGAAGGCACTAAAGATAGAACAACTTGGTGCCTGCTTCTATTTACCCACTGCCTTTCAGACCCTTGGTATACCACCATGTTAACAAGGGACTGATTTCAAACCACAGTCTATATAGACCAATTTCTATGTAACACTATATATTTTTTTTTCCTCGTGGTACGCGGGCCTGTCACTGCTATGGCCTCTCCCGCTGCGGAGCACAGGCTCCGGATGCGCAGGCTCAGCGGCCGTGGCTCACGGGCCCAGCCGCTCCGCGGCATGTGGAATGCTCCCGGACCAGGGCACGAACCTGGGTCCCCTGCATCGGCAGGCAGACTCTCAACCACCGCACCACCAGGGAAGCCCAACACTATTTTTAAAAGCTAAAAAATGTTCACCTTTGTCCCTGATGCTCCTTTCAGATCACAGCAAAAGTAAAAACGTAAAAGGTTTCCCCTAGGCCCAGATATCACATGTCCCTTAGGATCTATCTCATCAAGCAGGCAGGGAACAAATTTATTTACTTTCTTCCTTATCCATTGACTAAACATTAAAAAAAATTACTTCCCAACTGGTGTCTTATAATGCAATGTGCTGGAAATGTAAACACTGGCCTTTCTGTTCAGGCTTTTATACTTTGGGAGCAGCAGGTTCACTCCTGATGTCTTTGACATCATTGGATCTGCCCATCAAATAGAATTCTTTGTTGGGAACAAGACTGACGAAATGAGCAAGGCGGTTAGACATAGCATAAAAAGCTGAAATTGCAGCTATATCCCAGGCATCTTCTTGGTTGAAGCCATGCACCTCGAACTTTTTGAAATGGTCATCTGTTATGTCATCAGCTCGGGAAATAGCAAGAGCAAATTCCAGCATTGCCTTTTACTGGGCAGGGAGGTCAGACTTTCTCCAGTTCACACAGACCCATGTTCACTGTGTCTTTATCCTCAGTTCATTTCTCTGAGAAGAATTAGCATGACAGAGGTGCATGAATTAGCATGAAGAATTAGCATGACACCCAAAAGGCCTGACTTTGGATGAAACAAGGAGAGAGTAACCTGTTGGCTGGGGGATCAAGACCCATTTCACAACTGGTCTTGGAGGGAAAGAGTCGAGGGAGGCAGATCCAGAATGGGAGCGTTGACAGGCCCAGGCTTGGGGCCGGCTGGTCAGAGAGCACTGGCTTCTTTGAGAAGACCCTGTACCAGGCACTGTGAACAACCACACTATATGAGCACCTGTTGGCCAGACTGGTTACCACAATGATGAGTTCCTTGTCAGCTTGGCAGAGCTGGCCTGTTTCCTTGTTACAGATGGCATTGTAGTCAGCAAAGAAGGCTCTGAATTCCAGTGGCCGGTGAGACAACACTTTAAAATACATTTGGTGAAAGTCCTGTCGTCAGCCGCACGACACCAAGGCGGCAAAGCACTGATGTGGCAGCACACGGCGTGAAGGCCAGGTGGCCCTCCCGTGTTCCCCTCTCCTATCTTTTTGATAATAACCATTCTAACAGGCATGAGGTGATACCGCATTGTGGGTTTTTTTTTAATGTTTATACATTCTTTTTATTTTATTTATTTTTTTATACAGCAGGTTCTTATTAGGCATCCATTTTATACACATCAGTGTATACATGTCAGTCCCAATCTCCCAATTCATCACACCAGCACCCCCACCCACCGCTGCTTTCCCCCCTTGGTGTCCATATGTTTGTTCTCTACATCTGTGTCTCAATTTCTGCCCTGCAAACCGGTGCATCTGTACCATTTTTCTAGGTTCCATATATATGTGTTAATATGTGATATTTGTTTTTCTCTTTCTCACTTACTTCACTTTGACAGTCTCTAGATCCATCCACATCTCTACAAATGACCCAATTGCGTTCTTTTTTATTTATGGCTGAGTAATATTCCATTGTGTATATGTACCACATCTTTTTTTTTTTTTTTTTTTTTTTTTTTGCGGTACGTGGGCCTCTCACTGTTGCGGCCTCTCCCGTTGTGGAGCACAGGCTCCGGACGCACAGGCTCAGCGGCCATGGCTCACGGGCCTAGCCGCTCCGCAGCATGTGGGATCTTCCCACTTATTGAAGAGACTGTCTTTTCTGCATTGTATATCCTTGCCTCCTTTGTCATAGATTAGTTGACCAAAGGTGCGTGGGTTTATCTCTGGGCTTTCTATCGCATTCCATTGATCTATATTTCTGTTTTTGTGCCAGTACCATATTGTCTTGATTATACTGTAGCTTTGTAGTATTGTCTGAAGTCAGGGAGTCTGATTCCTCCAGCTCCGTTTTTTTCCCCTCAAGATTGCTTTGGCTATTTGGGGTCTTTTGTGTCTCCATACAAATTTTAAGATTTTTTGTTCTAATTCTGTAAGAAATGTCATTGGTAATTTGATAGGGATTGCATTGAATCTGTAGATTGCTTTGGGTAGTATAGTCATTTTCACAGTATTGATTCTTCCAATCCAAGAACATGGTATATCTCTCCATCTGTTTGTATCATCTTTAATTTCTTTCATCAGTGTCTTATAGTTTTCTGCATACAGATCTTTTGTCTCCTTAGGTAGGTTTATTCCTAGGTATTTTATTCTTTTTGTTGCAGTGGTAAATGGGAGTGTTTCCTTAATTTCTCTTTCAGATTTTTCATCATTAGTGTATAGGAATGCAAGAGATCTCTGTGCATTAATTTTTTATCCTGCAACTTTACCAAATTCATTGATTAGCTCTAGGAGTTTTCTGGTGGCATCTTTAGGATTCTGTATGTATAGTATCATGTCATCTGCAAACAGTGACAGTTTTGCTTCTTTTCCAATTTGTATTCCTTTTATTGGTTTTTCTTCTCTGATTGCCGTGGCTAGGACTTCCAAAACTATGTTGAATAATAGTGGCGAGAGTAGACATCCTTGTCTTCTTCCTGATCTTAGAAGATATGCTTTCAGTTTTTCACCATTGAGAGTGATGTTTGCTGTGGGTTTCTCATATATGGCCTTTATTATGTTGAGGTAGGTTCCCTCTGTGCCCACTTTCTGGAGAGTTTTTATCATAAATGGGTGTTGAATTTTGTCAAAGCTTTTTCTGCATCTATTGTGATGATCATATGGTTTTTCTTCTTCAGTTTGTTAATATGGTGTATCACATTGATTGATTTGTGTATACTGAAGAATCCTTGCATCCCTGGGATAAATCCCACTTGATCATGGTGTATGATTCTTTTAATGTGTTGTTGGATTCTGCTTGCTAGTATTTTGTTGAGGATTTTTGCATCTATATTCATCAGTGATATTGGTCTGTAATTTTCTTTTTTTGTAGTATCTTTGTCTGGTTTTGGTATCAGGGTGATAATGACCTCATAGAATGAGTTTGGGAGTGTTCCTCTGCAATTTTTTTGAAGAGTTTGAGAAGGATGGGTGTTAGCTCTTCTCTAAATGTTTGATAGAATTCACCTATGAAGCCATCTGGTCCTGGACTTTTGTTTCTTGGAAGATTTTTAATCACAGTTTCAATTTCATTACTTGTGATTGGTCTGTTCATATTTTCTGTTTCTTTCTGTTCAGTCTTGGAAGGTTATACCTTTCTAAGAATTTGTCCATTTCTTCCAGGTTGTCCATTTTATTGGCATAGAATAGTAGTCTCTTAGGATGCTTTGTATTTCTGCGGTGTCTGTTGTAACTTCTCCTTCTTCATTTCTAGTTTTATTGATTTGAGTCCTCTCCCTCTTTTTCTTGATGAGTCTGGCTAAGGGTTTATCACTTTTGTTTATCTTCTCAAAGAACCAGCTTTTAGTTTTATTGATCTTTGCTCTTGTTTTCTTTGTTTCTGTTTCATCTATTTCTGCTCTGATCTTTATGATTTCTTTCCTTCTGCTAACTTCGGGTTTTGTTTGTTCTTCTTTCTCTAGTTCCTTTAGGTGTGAGGTTAGATTGTTTATTTGAGCGTTTTCTTGTTTCTTGAGGTAGGTTTGTATAGCTATAACCTTCCCTCGTAAAACTGCTTTTGCTGCATCCCATAGGTTTTGGATTGTTGTGTTTTCATTGTCACTTGTCTCTAGGTGTTTTTTGATTTCTTCAGTGATCTCTTGGTAATTTAGTAACGTATTGTTTAGCCTCTATGTGTTTGTGTTTTTTACGTTTTTTTCCCTGTAACTGATTTCTAATCTCATAGCGTTGTAGTCAGAAAAGATGCTTGATATGATTTCAATTTTCTTAAATTTACTGAGCCTTGATTTGTGACCCAAGATGTGATCTATCCTGGAGAATGTTCCGTGTGCACTTGAGAAGAAAGTGTAATCTGCCGTTTTTGGATGGAATGTCTTATAAATATCAGTCAAATCTATCTGGTCTGTTGTGTCATTTAAAGCTTGTTAAATGTCCTTTAAAGCTTGTTTCCTTATTAATTGTCTGTTTGGATGATCTGTCCATTGGTGTAAGTGAGGTGTTAAAAGTCCCCCAGTATTACTGTGTTACTGTCGATTTCCTGTTTTATAGCTGTTAGCAGTTGCCTTATGTATTAAGGTGCTCCTGTGTTGGGTGCATATATATTTATAATTGTTATGTCGTCTTCTTGGATTGATTCCTTGATCATTATGTAGTGTCCTTCCTTGTCTCTTGTAACATTCTTTATTTTAAAGTCTATTTTATCTGATATGAGTATTGCTGCTCCAGCTTTCCTTTGATTTCCGTTTGCACGGAATATCTTTTTCCATCCCCTCACTTTCAGTCTGAATGTGTCCCTAGGTCTGAAGTGTGTCTCTTGTAGACAGCATATATATGGGTCTTGTTTTTGTATCCATTCAGCCAGTCTGTGTCTTTTGGGTGGAGCATTTAGTCCATTCACGTTTAAGGTAATTATTGATATGTGTTTCTATGACCATTTTCTTAATTGTTTTGGGTTTGCTTTTTGTAGGTCCTTTTCTTCTCTTGTGTTTCCCACTTAAGAGAAGCTCCTTTAGCATTTGTTGTAGAGCTGGTGTGGTGGTGCTGAATTCTCTTAGCTCTTGCTTGTCTGTAAAGCTTTTGATTTCTTCATGGAATCTGAATGAGGTCCCTGCTGGGTAGAGTAATCTTGGTTGTAGGTTCTTCCCTTTCATCACTTGAAGTATATCATGCCACTCCCTTCTGGGTTGTAGAGTTTCTGCTGAGAAATCAGCTGTTAACCTTATGGGAGTTCCCTTGTATGTTATTTGTCGTTTTTCCCTTGTTGCTTTCAGTAATTTTTCTTTGTCTTTAATTTTTGCCAGTTTGATTACTGTGTGTCTCAGCATGTTTCTCCTTGGGTTTATCCTGTATGGGACTCTCTGTGCTTCCTGGACTTGGGTGGCTATTTCCTTTCTTGTGTTAGGGAAGTTTTCGACTGTCATCTCTTCAAATATTTTCTTGGGTCTTTTCTCTCTCTCTCCTCCTTCTGGGACCCCTATAATGCAAATGTTGTTGCGTTTAATGTTTTCCCAGAGGTCTCTTAGGCTGTCTTCATTTGTTTTCATTCTTTTTTCTTTATTCTGTTCTGCAGCAGTGAATTCCACCATTCTGTCTTCCAGGTCACTTATCTATTCTTCTGCCTCAGTTATTCTATTGATTCCTTCTAGTGTATTTTTCATTTCAGTTATTGTATTGTTCATCTCTGTTTGTTTGTTTTTTAATTCTTCTAGATCTTTGTTAAACATTTCTTGCATCTTCTCGATCTTTGCCTCCATTCTTTTTCTGAGATCCTGCATCATCTTCACTATCATTATTCTGAATTCTTTTTCTGGAAGGTTGTCTACCTCCACTTCATTTAGTTGTTTTTCTGGGCTTTTATCTTGTTCCTTCATCTGGTACTTAGCCCTCTGCCTTTTCATCTTGTCTATCTTTCTGTGAATGTGGTTTTTGTTCCACAGGCTGCAGGATCGTAGTTCTTCTTGTTTCTGCTGTCTGCCCTCTGGTGGATGAGGCTGTCTAAGAGGCTTGTGCCCTGCCTTGTAGTTTGATTTGCATTTTCCTGATGATTAGTGTTGTTGAGCGCCTTTTCATGTACCTGTTGGCCATTTATCAATACAAGTCTTCTTTAGAAAAATGTCTGTTCAGTTCTTCTCATTTTTTAATTGGGAATTGTTTGGTTTTTTTGCTGAGTCATGAGTTCTTTATATATATATATATATATATATATATATATATATATTAACATGTTATTAGATATATGATTCATAAATATTTTCTCCCATTTGTAGGTTGCATTTCATTCTGTTGATGATTTCTTTTGCTGCACAGATGCTTTTTAGTTTGATGTGTCCCACTTATTTATTTTTGCTTTTGTTGCCTTTGGTGTCAAATATCATTGACAAAACTGATGTCAAGGAGCTTACCCCCTGTGTTTTCTTTTTTTTTTTTTTTTTTGTGGTACGCGGGCCTCTCACTGTTGTGGCCTCTCCCGTTGCGGAGCACAGGCTCCGGACGCACAGGCTCAGCAGCCATGGGTCACGGACCCAGCTGCTCCACGGCATGTGGGATCTTCCCGGACCGGGGCACGAACCCGTGTCCCCTGCATCGGCAGGCGGATTCTCAACCACTGCGCCACCAGGGAAGCCCCCCCTGTGTTTTCTTGTAGGAGTTTATGGTTTTAAGACCTGTGTCCAAGTCTTTAATCCATTTCGAGTTGGTTTTCTGCATCTATTGAGATGATCATATGATTTTTATCCTTCAGTTAGTTATTTTTTTGTATCACGTTGATTAGTGGATATTGAGTCATCCTTGCATCCCTGGCATAAGTTGCACTTGATCATGGTGTATGATCCTTTCAATAATATTGTTGAGTTTGGCTTGCTGATTTTTTGGGGTTTTTTTTGTTTTTTGAGGATTTTTGCATCTATGATCATTAGCGATATTAGTTTATAGTTATATAGTTATAGTATATAGTTTTCTTTTCTTGTAGTGTCCTTGCCTGGTTTTGGTATCAGGTGATGGTGGCCTCATAAAATGAGTTTGGAAGTGTTCCCCCGTCTTTTATATTTTGGAGGAATTTGAGAAGGGTTCGTGTTAATTCTTTTTTATTATTTATTTATTTATTTGGCTGCATTGGTTGTGGCAGGCAAGCAGGGCTACTCTTTGTTGTGGTGCGCAGGCTTCTAATTGTGGTGGCTTCTTTTGTTGCAGAGCACAGCCTCTAGGCACGTGGGCTTCCATAGTTGCAGCATGTGGGCCCTAGAGTGAGTGGGCTTCAGTAGTTGCAGCGCGCAGGCTCTAGGGCTTGCGGGCTTCAGTAATTGTGGTGCGTGGGCTCAGTAATTGTGGCACATGGGTTTAGTTGCTCTGTGGCATGTGAGATCTTCCTGGACCAGGGATCGAACCCATGTCCCCTGCGTTGGCAGGTGGATTCTCAACCACTGTGCCACCAGAGAAGTCCAGTATTAATCTTTTTTAAATGTTTGGTAGATTTCACAAGTGAAGCCATTTATGCCTGGACTTTTGTTTGTTGGGAGGATTTTGATTACTGATTTAATCTTTTTACTAGTAATTGGTTTGTTCAGCTTTTTCTGCCTTCATGACTCATTTTGTTAGGTTGTATGTTTCTAGACATTTATCCGTTTCTTCTAGTTTGTCCAGTGCCTTGGAATATAATTGTTCTTGTATCTATTATTGAAAAATAATATCTCTGTCTATGGGAGCAGGTTAACCACATTTCCAATACAATGTTCTAGCCCAGGCTTCAGAAAGACATCATGTTGTGATGCATAGAGCTTTTTGCCTTTGCAGCCAGAAAGCCCAAGTTAACATCTTTTCCCCACCACTTGTTAGCTTTGTTATTTTGAGTAACACAGTCTCTCCACATCTTAATTCTCTTCACTGTAAAATAGGCATGTTTCCTGCATTTCAGAAATGTTGTTTTAGGGATCAAATATGGTAGCGTGTATGGAAGTACCTTTAAGCAGAACAGAGAAAATTTGGATATTACATTTAGATTTTGTTTGTCTCGGTCCTTTTTAATAAAGACAATCATGACTCACCTTTGCTTAGAGCAGGTTTTATCTGAGTTGTCTGTGTTTGGCAATTTGAACTTAACTTCCAGTATTTCCCTATTGTTGATCCCCCTGTTGTACCCTCCTCACCATACCATTTGTAACTGTGCTTGTCTGTAATTGTCAACAGAGACTGTGATGCTCCTTAAATTGTGTCTCAGAAATACATAATTTCCAGGGCCCTAGCTATTTTCTGATGAATATTATGGTCACAGACTAAAAATGAGGTTTGCTTTTGGGGGAGCGTTATGATAGCAGCCTGGAGACCAGCTGGTGAGGCTTTGGGATTGAACAAATAGATGAAGACTAAATTGATGAGTGACTGCTGGGATTATGAGACTGGCCTTGTACTTCTGTCAGTTTGGGTAATGTTTTAGAAAGTAGCGACTTTTCTCCATTGTCATTTGAATTTTGATTAATATTGGTTTATTTTTCTGGCTCTAAAAATGATGTGCGTTTACATTTTATTTGTTTAGAATGTACCTCTATATCCCAGAAGAACTTGAGGTAAGAAGAGTGACAGTTTAATGGAGTATTTACATGATATAGAAATAATATTATGAAATATTATAATTTATAAGTACGTGGGCACTGGTGATTCTTGTGATTAATATTCAGAAATTTAATTTAAAAAAATTTCCACAATTTCAAAAATTTGTTAGCCGTTAGTATTATGTGACTACATTGTTAATGAACTCCCACTCCCCCCACTGGCTGACTCTTTAGAAATACAATGAATTAGGGAAAAGAGGAATACTAATTCTGAGCTGAGAATATCTGTCAAATTTTATAGTCTTTGTAGAAGTGGCTAATGTTATAGGAGGTGTCATTTGGGTAAGGAATTGATTGCATTATGTTTTTCTTCATTTGTAACTTGTTTGCAGTGGTATTTAGGCCCAGAGGGTATTCATTTAGCATTTTTTTAAAAGGTAAACTAGATTTTAGTTATAGCATGTGTCATAAATTTACTTTTCTGTGTTCTCAAAAGCCACGTCAGCTACCTTTTTCAACCAACAACTTGTAATTTGTGTGCCTTTATTTGGTCATTCATTCATACGGCATTTATTTACTGAATGTTGCTTAGTTTCTGTAAAGCCCTCGTAGGCATTGTGGTGAACATAGAAGGATGAGGTGATACTGCATGAAGGCTTGGAGCTTCTTCTCTGCTTGACATCTATAGTATATGCCATTGAAATATTAAATAATATTCAGAGCTGTGTCTCATTAAATAGTATGATGAATGCTATTGGATATTAAACACATTTGAATGTTAAAGATGAGGAAGGTCATTGTGGTGTTAAAGTTAAAAGCCAGGCATCAGAATGACTTAAAAGACTCTGAAGAGTGGATGTAGTTTGGATAGGCAGAAGGGGGGATGTGAAGGACAGACATTCCAGGCCAAGAGTAGAATATTAGTGTATTTTATTTAGGGTACAGTGGAAAGCACTGTCCCAACAGCTTTACACACTCAATTGAGTTAATCCTTACATTAGTCCTCTGGTGTGGTGTGACTCTACATTTCACAGATAAAGTAAGAAAGACTTACAGGGGTTAAAACTATTGTTAACATTTCCATTTACAAGTCATGAAAGTTCTAGGATTTTTATCCTGCATATGTCTGGGTGCAGATGAAGCCTGTTCTCCTCTGGCTGTAACTAAAGAGAGAGTTGGATAGGGCCATGGAGCATAGGTATTACGATGTGTGATTTTCACACTCCAGAATTTACTTACAAACATTTCTTAGTAGCCATTAAGTCTGGGTAACTGGAGCTTCATTCTAAAATTTCACTGTTTTTAGTGCTTGCTAAAATTTTATTGACCTAGTGGTAGTGGGGATAGAAAATATGTTGTGTTCTGCTCTGCACCCCTTTTCCCCACCAATGCACTGGGGGAAATGGGATAATTGATATATGGCACTGTTTCCTGTTTAGTCTGGATCTGGCCTCAGAGTTCTTTTTATAAATGTTATTTATTTATTTGGCTGCGTTGGGTCTTCGTTTCTGTGCAAGGGCTTTCTCTAGTTGTGGCAAGCGGGGGCCACTCTTCATCGTGGTGCGTGGGCCTCTCACTGTCGTGGCCTCTCTTGTTGCGGAGCACGGGCTCCAGACGTTCAGGCTTAGTAGTTGTGGCTCACAGGCTTAGTTGCTCCGCGGCATGTGGGATCTTCCCAGACCAGGGCTCGAACCCATGTCCCCTGCATTGGCAGGCAGATTCTCAACCACTGCACCACCAGGGAAGCCCAGAGTTCTTTTTAAAGAATGCACTCAAGGAGGGAATGACATAAGAAAATTTTGTGTGAGTTTAATTTTATTCTTTAAGTTATACTTTGATTTGTCTTTTTAACAATGACCTGTTTGGCGTTATTGTTGAAAATCTTTAGCTTTCACAGATTTTCATCCAGTTTAACCAAATTGATTTATCAAACATATTTTCAAATGGGTGCTCATGGCTTTGATTATAATAACTGCCTAACTCTAGGGCTAGGCATCCATCTGTTCTGGGACACAAACTAGACAGTCCAGGACAAGTGGCATTTGGACCATTTGCTGACTCCTGTCAGGTCAAATTGTTTTTGTCTAAAATGGGTGGATGGATTGGATTGATGGCATACACTAATCTCCATGAGTGCAGGGCATTCTCTGAATCATTGAGGACTAAGTTAGAGACATTTATTCTTTCCGAAAAGGTCATTTAAGGGTAAATGTTTACAAAGTTTATGAGGTCAATGAGACATATACCTTGATCAATTTTAAGATTAGTGACAACTTAAAAGTTCTGTTTTTGAATTTAAATAAAAAATTAAATAGGGCTTTTGCTTTGAGGCCTGAATCTATCTACATGATTTATTTTTGCATTCACATATATAAGCAATTTCCCTTTATGTTCTTACCAGATAACCTTCTCCATAACTGCACACTTATCTGGGGATCTAAGACAAGCAATGTAATGGTTTCCTAATTGAACATGAGAACTGTTAAGTAGTTACCATAATTCTACGTGGGAAGGCTTAAAGATTTCCCTGCAAGATTCTTCTTCCCAATGGGACATGATGAAGAATTGTTAGGAGAAGGGATATAGCATATTGTCAAGTGTATTATATCTGTATTGAACAGCTTTTTTAAAAAAAACCTGAGATATAATTAACATATAATATTTTATTAGTTTTAGGTATACAACAATGATTTAATATATGTATATGCTGTGAACTGATCACTACCATAATTTTACTATCCATCATAAAACATAGTACAAATTTTTTTTCCTTGGGATGAAAACTTTTAAGATCTATTCTCTTAGCAACTTTCAAATATACAATACAGTATTGTTAACTGTAGTCACCATGCTGTACATTATATCCCCAGGACTTATTTATCTTAAACTGGAAGTTTGTACCTTTTGGCCACCTTCACCACCCATTTCAGCCACTCCTCCACCTCCCCCGCCCCCCAAGCAACCACTAGTCTGTTCTTTGTATCTGTGAAGTTTGTTTGTTTTTTAAGTTTCCACATGTAAGTGACATCATACAGTGTTTGTCTTTCTCTGTCTGACTTATTTCACTTAGCATAATGTGCTTAAGGCCCATCCTTGTTGGGTCAAATAACAGGATTACCCTCTTTCTCATGGCTAAATAATATTCCATTGTATCTATAAAACACATTTCCTGTATCCATTCATCCATTCATATACACTTAGGTTGTTTCCATGGCCTGGTCATTGTAACTAATGCTGCAGTGAACATGAAGGTGCAGATATCTTTGTGGGATAGTGATTTCATTTCCTTCAGATAAATACCCAGAAGTGGAATTGCTGTTTCATGTAGTAGTTCAATTTTTAGTTTTTTGAGGAACCTCCATACTGTTTACACAGTGGCTGCACCAGTTTACATTAGTACCAACAATGCACAAGGGTTGAACAGCCTTTTTTGTATGAAGACCAATTCAGGAAAATTATACACACACATGTAAAATAAGGCTTCTCAGCATTTTCATATATATATAACTTTTTTCTCTGTTGAAATTATGCTTTTTAAACTCAGGTAAAACAATATCTGTAATTGCAGATAAGCATTGTCTTAGCTTTTCTTTTTAACTGAAGAATTCCCCTTTTTGATGAAAATTTAGAAACTGTTATTTCACATGTAATATCTGTAATGCTGTATCTTTGAACAGATTTTATGTGAAATGGAACTTTATGGCTTGCGGGTGTGGTCTGAACAGTTTGAGTGAAGAAAGTAAATTTAAAAGTAAAGCTTTGAAAGTAAAGCTTCAGAATTTAGTTCAGAGTTTAAAGGTTCTGCTAAGGCAGGAGTTGCCATTGGGAATGGAGAGCAGGGTTGAACAGGAGTGGGTCCAGATAATGTGGTTCAGCATGTTTGGTGGTGAAATAGTGGGTGCAAAAATGTCTTCTGTGCTCAGACTATGAAACTGGGAGTGGGGCTTTCATCCTTCAGTCTCCCTGGATCTCTGACTGCTTTACTTAATTTCTGGTCTATGAGCCCTAGTGCCACATCTCCAGTGGCAAGTCCTGCCTGTTGTTAAATTTAATCTTGAGACAGCAGCAGCGCTGCCAACCTCAGGTTGAGAGAGTTGATTGGAATTATTCAGCTAGAGGCAAGCTTTACAAAAAAGTTTGTTAGAAGGTGATTGGTTGAGGTTATCATTCTTTGAACATTTTAAATTTCTTCCTGAAATTAGATTTGAGGGTGATATTGTGAAGTTAGGAGTATTGGTCTATAGTTTGCTCAATGTTGTTACATGGTGTGGTACTTAAGGGAATTTTGAATTAACTCGATAACCCTTCCCCTCTTTTTTTCTTCGATGATTAATAAAAAAAATTAAAATTTAAAAGAGCATCTTATTTTCAAAGACATTATCTAGACATTTCTGAATTCTTGTTGGAATTAAAGAGAAGTTTGAAGTTATAATATTGGCTTATCCATAAAGTAATCATAATAAAACCATATTGTCGATTTCTTGACTAAAAATTTAGGTCACCCACTGGTTTTCATAAGACACTTCCAAAGATTGTTGAAAGCAGACATTTTGAGTACAGACATATCTGAGATACTGGTGTACTCTACTTGGTAGTACATTATCCAGTGATCTTTGAATTTTCTGTGTCACTTGGAGAAAAGAGGTCCGTATTTTTACTTAAATCACTATAAATGTCAGTGAGTGATACCTCATGGTCACTGACTTTCAGCAGGAGTAAGGTCAGATAAGAAGCCTTTTAGGAACTTGTGTATAAAGGGCACTGTGTTATCAAGAAACACTTGGGCTCCTTTATAAGGGCCTGGGATGTTCACAGAGAAGACAACTCCAATTGTGGAGAAGGCTTATTTTATCTTAATTGTTTAATGTTTTGTCTTAGACAAATGACTCCAGGTCAAATGTTCACCTTTAGGGAACACAAGAAGATGCATAGAAATGATTGGTCTGTAGGCAGCTGGGTGGCGAAGCTAGTTTAAAGAACAATTCTTCCTATCTTTTTTTTGCAGTTAACAGGTTATTTGAAGACACTCGAATTTCCCTGTATGCTTTGAAGTGAAGTGCATGTTGAGCAGTAAAGAAGCAAATCCAGCCTCATTGTGGAACTCGCTGGCTGTGGGTGTATCACAGATGGAAAGATGTTAAGACAGCATTCATATATTCTTGCATGAAAAATTCACTTGAATCAGAAACAGAAACTCAGAAGTAGCCGTGGCACTCTGGTTTCTTTTTAAGGAGCTGTGGGCCGAAGCTTCCAGCTGACAGCTGCTCAGTTAAGGCATGGACAAGTAGCAGATTAGAGATGTAAATTCAGATAAGGCCTTGAATTGCCTATCTGCTGCATTTTAGACCTATAAAGGGAAATATTACACACCATTCGTTGTGCCCTTTTCTCTTTGTGGCACAGGCATTTGAGAAAAGGGGATTTGAGGTTCTTCTTATTGTGGGCTTAAAATACTTTTCATTCCATGTTACTGTTACTTATCCTATTTTATCAACAAATGAAATATAATAGCTGTTTGAATATCTTACCATCTGCTGTAATCACCTAGACTAGATGGCATACTATAATTGAATACTTTTGGTCAAAGACTGGATTCTAATACTGACTTTCTGACTTTGGTATATCATTTACCTTTTCTGACCCAGAGTTGCTATTAATACCATTTGAGAGAATAATAGCTCCCTACTTAAAAACAAATTTTTTTTAAACAGGGTTGTTGAAGGACCATTGACGATACAAAAGCATATATAAATGTTGAATATTGCTACTGAAGCTAGTGCTTCTTGGAAGTTAAGTATAATGTTAGTTGTGGATTTGTCTTAGATGCCTTTATTAGATTGAAGACATTTTCTCTATTAATTTGCTGAGAGTTTTTTTTCTTCACACATGTGTATTGACTTTTGTCAAATGATTTTCCTGTATCTATTGAAATGATCATATGATTTTTCCTTCTTTATTCTGTTAATATGGTGAAAAGATTTGGCCTCTGCTGTGATAGTTGAATAGAGAGAAAAACAAAGAAATAATGGTAATATCTATTACAATTGAGGGTTGCAAAAGATGCAGTGGGAATGTAGAGAGAGAAGTAGTGAAATCCACCTGACGAAGTCAGGAAGGCTTTCAGAGGAACTCAGCTGAGGTGGAGATTTGGAATTTGTGAGTGGAAGGAAGGAGAGGGGAGTGCCACATCTTAGAGGGCATGGCCATTGTAGCTGGAGTATGGGATGTGTATTGGAGGTTGGGAGCCAGAAATGTGGCTGCTGTGCAGGGGGAGGGCTATGTTAAAGTTTCTGTCTTGTATGTGGGTGTGGGGAGTCACCAAAGTTTTGAGAAAATGGGAGTGACATTATTAGATTTTTGTGATAAAGAGATCTCTTCTGCAGTGATTAGTGTGGATGACGATGAGTTATTTGTTTAATGCTAAAGCAACCTTATGTTCTTGGGATAAACCTCATTTGGTCATGATGTGTTATTTTTTAAAAAAATAAATATTTATTTATTTTTGGCTGCGTTGGGTCTTTGTTGCTGTGCACGGGCTTTCTCCAGTTGCGGTGAGCGGGGGCTACTATTCATTGCGATGCACAGGCTTCTTATTGCGGTGGCTTCTCTTGTTGTGGAGCATGGGCTCTAGGCATGTGGCCTTCAGTAGTTGTGGCACATGGGCTCAGTAGTTGTGGCGCACGGGCTTAGTTGCACCGCAGCACGTTGGATCTTCCCGGACCAGGTCTCGAACCCGTGTGCCCTGCATTGGCAGGCGGATTCTTAACCACTGTGCTACCAGGGAAGTCCCCATATTTTTTATATATTGATGGATTCCGTTTGTTCAGTATATTGGTAAGAGTTTTTGCACATATGCTCGTGAAGAATATTTGTAATATTCTTTATCAGGTTTTGCTGGCCTCAGTGTGAGTTGGTAAAGGTTTCTTTTGTTTTCTGGAAGAGTTTGTGTTCGTTGTCATTAGTTACTCCTTAAATGTTTGAGAGAATTAGCCAGTAAAACCATCTGGGCTTGTGGTTTTCTTTTAGAGAATTCATTTGATAATAGGGAATTCAATTTCTTTAATAGAGTCAGGGCTATTAGAGTATTTTAGTCTACATTATGTCCATTTTTAAAAGTTGTGTTTCTCATGGAACTTGTCCATTTCATCTTAGTTGTCAGATTTATTGGCATAAAGTTATTCATTATATTTATTTTTCACTTAGTATATGTAGAGTCTATAGTGATATTGCCAGTATTCGTTTCTGATATTGGTAAATAGGTGTTTATCACTTTTGCTAATCTTTTGAAAAAACCCAACCTTTTCCATTATTTTCTGTTTTTCTGTGACACTGGTTTTTGCTCCTTCCCTTATTTCGTTTATTTCTTTGGGTTTTCTTTGCTCTTTTTCTAGTTTCTTAGGGCAGACTCATCACATTTTATACCTTTCTTCTTTTCAAATATTGGCATTTAAAAGTATAACTTTTTCTCTCAGTACTGCTTTTGCAAAATTCCACAGATTTTGGTATATTGTATTTTTATTATGCATTAGGGCAAAGTATTTTCTAATTTCATTTGTGATTTTGTTTTTGATCCATAGGTTATTTAGAAGTGTGCTGGAATTGATGAAAAGAATGTATATTCTTGTTGCACTTGTTGAGTATAGTGTTCTATAAATGTCAGTTCAAGGGTATTGATAGTGTTTTTGATTATTGATTTTTTTTTTTTTTGCGGTACGCAGGCCTCTCACTGTTGTGGCCTCTCCCGTTGCGGAGCACAGGCTCCGGACATGCAGGCTCAGTGGCCATGGCTCACGGGCGCAGCTGCTCCGTGGCATGTGGGATCTTCCCGGACCGGGGCATGAACCTGTGTCCCCTGCATTGGCAGGCGGCCTCTCAACCACTGTGCCACCAGGGAAGCCCTATATTATTGATTTTGTAAATCTTGTTTTATCCGTTGCTGAGAGAAGAGTATTTAAATCTCCAACTATGTGGATTTGTCTTTCTTTTATTAAAATTCTGGAAATTTTTGCTTTATATATTTTGAAACCTTAGTATTAGCCTCGTATCCATTATTATTGTCATTTTTCCTGATGAATTGAGCCTTTTATCTTTATGAAATCCCCCTCTTTCTCTCTGCCAATAAAGTTTACTTCCTCTGATAGGAATATAGCCACTTCAGTCTTCTTATGCTTTTTATTCCTTACTTGGTATGTCCTTTTGCATCCTTTTACTTCAGCCTTTCTGATTCTTTGTATTTAAAGTATGTCTCTCGTAGACAGCATGCATTTAGTTCTTGTTTTTAAAAATTCATTTGTTCAATATCTGCCTTTTAATTGGAGTGCTTATTCCAGTAACATTTAATGTAATTGTTGATGTGTGTTGTAATTGTTGATTTAGGTCTACTATTTTAATATTTGTTTTATTTGTCCCAACTCTTTTGTACCTTTCTTTATATTTTCCTGTTTCTTTTGGGTTACTTGAACATTTTTGGAATTTTATTTTAGTTTATTGCCATGTTTGCTATACATACTCTTTTTATTTTCGGGAGGTATAATTCACTTACAATGCAATTCACCCATTTCAAGTATATGATGCAGTGTTTTTTGGTATATTCACAGGTTGGTACAGCCATTACCACAATCTAATTTTAGTACATTTTTGCCACCCATAAAAGAAATTATGTACTCATTAACAGTCACTCCCCATTTCCACCCATCCCCTTTCCCTCGCTCTAAGCAACTACTAATCTAATTACTGTCCCTGTAGATTTTGCTATTCTGATGATTTCTTATAAATGGAATTATAAAATATATGGTCATTTACATCTGGCTGTTTTCACTTAAAATGTTTTCAAGGTTCATCCATGTTATATATAAAAACTCATTCCTTTTTTGTTGCAGAATTTTGTTGTCCATTATGTGGTTATGGTACTTTTTATTATACATCAGTTTATTTTTTTGGCTACTATAAGTAATGCTTCTGTGAACGGTTGAATAGAAGTTTTTGTGTGGTTGTATGTTTCCATTTCTCTTGAATATATACCTAGGAGTGGAGTTGTTTCGTCATATGGTAACTCTATGCTTAATCTTTTGAGGAACAGGCAAACTTTTTTTCCAAACTGGCCACATGATTCATTGATCATTTCAAACAGCAACGTGTGTTGGTTTATGATGGTTCCAGCAGTGTGATGGTTCCAGTTTCTCTGCATCGTCTTCAACACTTGATATTATCTGCCTTTATGATTATAGCCATCGTAGCAGCTATCTCTTTGTGCTTTGTTTACTAATGGCTAATGATGTTGAACATCTTTTCATTTGCTTATTGTCCATTTGTATGTCTTTTTGGAGGAATATCTATTCCTTACCCATTTCTAAATTGGATCATTTATCTTGTTATTGAGTTGTAAGAGTTCCTTGTATGTTCTGGATGCAAGTACCTTTGCCAGGTATATGATTTCCAAATATTTTTTTTTTATCGTTCTGTGAGTTGTCTTTTCACTATATTGATTGTATGCAACATGAAAGTTTTAACTTTTGATGAGTCTGATTTATCTTTTGTTGCATGTGCTTTTTGGTGTCATATTAAGAAACCATTGCTTAATCCATGGCCATAGGATTTATACCTAAGTTTTCTTCTAAGAGTTTTATTAAATTTTTAATTCATATTTAGGTCTGTGATTGATTTTTTTTTTTGTCTGTGTGTGTGTATGTATGGTGTTTTCTTTGTTTATTGAGGTGATCTATATGGGTTTTTGTCCTTTAATCTGTTAATATGGTATATTACATTAATTGATTTTAAGTAGTAAAACTTGCTGTCCTTGGATAAATCTCATTTTTGTCGGAGTATGTAATTCTTTTTTGGTAGATTTGGTTTGCTAGTATTTTGTTGAAGATTTTAACGTCTGTAGTCATAGGGATACTGGGCTGTAGTTTTCCTTTGTTGTGATGTCTTTATATGGTTTTGGCTGAGGGTAATGCTGGCCTTTTAGCATAAGTTGGCATGTGTTCCCTCTTCCATTTTGGGGGGAGAGTCTGTGAAGAATTGGTAGTAATTTTCCTTTAAATGTTCGGTAGAATTCACCAGTGAAGCCATCTGGGCCTGGCTTTTCTTTGGGGAAAATAATTTGATCCTTTTCTTGTAGATCTGTTCAGTTTTCTAGTTCTCCTTGAGTTGGTTTTGGTAGTTTGTGTCTTTCTAGGAATTTGTTCATTTCACCTAAATTACCTAATTTGTTGGCATAGAGTTTTTCTAAATTACTGTTCCTTTATGATCTGTTTTATTTCTGAAAGGTGGGTAGTGATGTCTCTCTTTCATTCCTGATTTTAGTAATTTGATTTTTCTCTCTCCTTGGTCAGTTTAGCTAAAGGCATTAAAAATAATATTTTCAGGGAACCACCTTTTTTTTTTTTGGCCGAGCCACGTGGTGTGCAGGATCTTTTTTTCCCAACCAGGGATTGAACTTGTGTCCCCTGTAATGGAAGCGCAGAGTCTTAACCACTGGACCGCCAGGGAAGTCCCTGGGAACCACATTTTGATTTCATTGATGTTTCTCTATTTTTCTTTTTGCTACTTATACTTTTCTTTCCTTTCACTTGCTTTGGGCTTAATTTTGTTTGCTGTTTTTTCTAGTGTTTAAGGTGAAAGATTAGATTATAGATTGAGCTTTTTTTAAAAACGTAGTCATTTACAGCTGTCAGTCTCCCTGTGAAAATTGCTCTAGCTGTATCCCAGAAGCTTTGATATGTTAGGTTTTCATTTTCATTGTTCTCAAAAGTATTTTAGATTTCCTTTGTGAATTCTTTGACCCATTGGTAGTGTGCTATTTAATATTTTAAGATAGTCACATGGGGCTTCCCTGGTGGCACAGTGGTTGAGAGTCCGCCTGCCGATGCAGGGGACACGGGTTCGTGCCCCAGTCCGGGAAGATCCCATATGCCGCGGAGCGGCTGGGCCAGTGAGCCATGGCCACTGAGCCTGCGCATCTGGAGCCCGTGCTCCGCAACAGGAGAGGCCCGTGCACCGCAAAAATAAAATAAAATAAAATAAAATAAAATAAAATAGTCACATGTATTTAAAGAAATTAAGAGAGAAAATAATCTTTTATATTTACCCACATACTTAATATTTCCTGTGTTTTTCATTTCTTTCTGAAGGTTGGAGATTCCATCTTGTGTCATTTACCTTCTGCTAAGTGAACTTCCTTCAGCATTTATTCTAGGTCTGTTGGTGATGAATTCTCTTAGCTTTTGTTATTCCCAAAATATTTTTATTTTGTCTTCATTCTTGAAGGATATTTTTGCTGAATATAGAATTCTGGGTTGTCAGAGTTTTTTCCTTTTAGCGTTTAAAATGTTTTTCCAATGTCTTTTGGCCTCCACTATTTTTTTAAGTCAGAAGTAATTCATATTATTGTGATTTGTCATTCTTCTTTGGCTGTTTTTTTTTTTTTTTTCGTTACGCGGGCCTCTCACTGTGTGGCCTCTCCTGTTGCGGAGCACAGGCTCCGGACGCGCAGGCTCAGCGGCCGTGGCTCACGGGGCCAGCCACTCCACGGCATGTCGGATCTTCCTGGACTGGGGCACGAACCTGTGTCCCCTGCATCGGCAGGCGGACTCTCAACCACTGCACCACCAGGGAAGCCCTTCTTTGGCTGTTTTAATACTTCTCTCTTTACCTTTGGGTGTTGGCAGTTTGCCTTTGATATGCTTAGATATCTTCTTTGTATCTTCCCTGCTTGTGGTTCACTGAGCTCCCAGAATCTTTAAATTTCTATCTTATACTCCATTTGGGAAGTTTTCAGCCATTATTTTTTCAAATATTTTTTCTGCTCTATTCTTTCTCACTTCTGATTATAGAACTCCAGTTATACCTATTACACATATGACTGTTCACTTTTCATATGGTTTTTTTCCTCTCTATTGTTCAGATTGGATAATTGCTATTGATCTTCAAGTGTACTGACTCTTCTGCCACTTTTAATCTGCATCCAATGGATATTTTAATTTCAGATATTTTTCAATCTGTGTCTCTGCTGAGATTTCCTATTTGTTGTAAGCATATCTTCTTCTTTAATTCTTGAGCATGGTCATAGTAGCTGCTTTTAAAATTCTTATCTGTAAAGGAATGCTGGGGAACTACCTCAGATTGAGGAGACTAACAGTACATGACAACTAAATGCGATGTGGGATCTTGGGTTAGATGCTAGGTCCAAAAAAGGATATTAGTGGATTGATTGACAGATAACACATAAGGTTTGTAAATGAATAGTTTTGTGTCATAAATTTACTGGTTGCTATAGCTGTACAAGGGTTATGTAAGATGTTAATGTTAAAAACCTTGGTAAAGGTAGTTTTAAAAAGTCTTCTCTACTAATTATAATGTGCAAGTTATCTTGGTGTTGGTCTCTATTGGTTCTTTTGTCTTCTGTGGATTATGTTTCCCTCTTTTTTAAAAATAAATTTATTTATTTTTTATTTTTGGCTGCGTTGGGTCTTTGTTGCTGCGCGCAGGCTTTCTCTAGTTGCGACAAGCGGGGGCTACTCTTTGCTGTGATGCGCTGGGCTGCTCATTGCAGTGGCTTCTCTTGTTGCAGAGCATGGGCTCTAGGTGTGCGTGCTTCAGTAGTTGTGGTGCATGGGCTCTAGAGCGCAGGCTCAGTAGTTGTGGCGCACGGGCTTAGTTGCTCTGAGGCTTGTGGGATCTTGCCAGACCAGGGCTCGAAGCCTTTTCCCCTGCGTTGGCAGGAGGATTCTTAACCACTGCGCCACCAGGGAAGCACACGTTTACCTCTCTGAATTCATGTAATTTGGAATTGCATTCTGGACTTTATGAACAATTCATGTAGAGATTCTGAATCCTTTTTGTACCTCCAAAGAATATTGATTTTTGTTTTAGTAGGATGGGCTCGAACTCCAAATTATCCACACCTGAGGTCGGCAGTTTAGCTCTGTATTCAGTGTTTAGTCTTCTCTGGGTTGTTTGTAGTCTGTTCCACACTCCATGTTTCAGGGATTAGCCAGAGATTTGGGCCAAGTTTATATGTAGATTCTGGACCTCTCCCTCTGTGGCTCTCCTTTCTTTGATTTCACCCCTCAGTTTCCACCTGGTGGGGTCACTCTGAACTCTACTGTCTGGTTCTTCATTTCAGTAAGAATGTGGTTTCTATTCAAATTCTATTACCTGACTATGCCAAACTGGGCCTCCCTTCAGGCAAAAAGCCAGAAAAAAAAGAAAAACTTTGTCAGTGCTGTTTCTTTTTTCCAGTGACCTTCCTAAGTGTCTGTCTGCTTTTGATTGCTCTCCAGTGCCTTCAGGTAGTTACTTTTTATATTTTGTCCAGAGTTTATAGTTATCTTTGGGAGTGTTAGTCCAGTGGGAGCATATTAAGTCTTAGGAAGCAGCTTCTGGAAGTGGAACTTAAGTTTTTGGTTAACCATTTTCTTTTTCTTTATTTTTAATAAATGTATTATTTTATTTATTTATTTTTGGCTGTGTTGGGTCTTCGTTGCTCAGGCTTTCTCTAGTTGCGGTGAGCGGGGGCTACTCTTTGTTGCGGTGCGCGGGCTTCTCATTGCGGTGGCTTCTCTTGTTGCGAAGCATGGGCTCTAGGCACGCAGACTCAGTAGTTGTGGCGCGCAGGCTTATTTGCTCCGTGGCATGTGGGATCTTCCCGGACCATTGCTTGAACCCATATCCCTGGCATTGGCAGGTGGATTCTTAACCACTGTGCCACCAGGGAAGTCCCGGTTAACCATTTTCTTGAAGTATGATATATCATACACACACAGTACACCAGTCATAACTCTATAGCTCAGTATGCCATTACTAATTGGACATGACTTAGGGAGCAAAATAGAACATTACCATCATCTTAGAAGCCCCTTTCATGCCCCTTTGCCCCTTCCCAATCACTGTTCCCACCTGCCTCTTCAGAGTAGCCACTCTTGGGAATTCCCTGGCAGTCCAATGGTTAGAACCTGGCGCTTTCACTGCCAGGGCCCAGGTTCGATCCCTAGTAGGGGAACTAAAATCCTGCAAGCCATGTGGCGCAGCCAAAAAATGGTGTTATATGTATATTTTGCTTTTTGTTTTAATGTTTTTGATATTATTCCATGTTGTGTGTAGGAGTAGTTCATTCTCATTGCCGAAGAGTATTTCATTGTGTGAATATGATAATTTGTTTATTCCTTCAACTGTTTTTTAATTTAAAAAAATATTTATTTATTTATTTATTTTGGCTGCGCCGGTTCTTAGTTCCGGCATGCGGACACTTAGTTGCAGCATGCATGTGGGATCTAGTTCCCGGACCAGGGATCAAACCTGGACCCCCCTGCATTGGGAGCATGGAGTCTTACCCTCTGGACCACCAGGGAAGTCCTTCCCTTCAACTATTGATGGACATTGGAATTATTTCCATTTTGGGCCTATTTCAAAAAAGTGCTGCTTGAACATTCTTTTACATGTCTTTTGGTATACATGTGTATGCATTTCTATTGGGTGGTAGCAAGTAATTGAATTATTGGATCATAGGGTATGTGACCCTTTTGTTTAACTATAGTAGATACTGCCAAACAATTGACTAAGGCAGTAGTACCTAATTGTTTTTTTTTTTGAGTAAACGACTGTTAGGAAGTTTTAGCTTTTAGGAAATTGGAGCTAGAATTACTGCAAGCACAATTTATCATTCTTTTCATGTGCTAGCCCCCTAGTATTTGATAAATTGGTAGTTTGATAATAAAAGGCAAATATAGCCTTAATATGTAACACTTGTTTGCTTGCTTGCTCAGTCTTACTGAGTTTTAGTGGAATCATTTATGTCATTATGCTTCTTGGATGTGTTACTGACAGTCATATGAGGTGTGTTATTAGTTACATAAATTCTGCTAACACTGATGGACTTGTCAGGTTCGTGGTACAGAAATATGTAAGTACTGCCCTTAAAATTGTTTGTTACAACTTATGTTGTGTGTGGTGGAATTTTATAACTTTTATATGTTTATTATATTTTGTAGTTTAAAGAGGTATATACACTTATTCACTTAATCTATACACAGTAGCCTTGGAAAGTAGGTGTGATGTAACTAATTTTTGGAAGAAAAGCAGGAAACTGAAGAGCAACTGAGAGAAAGATGGAAAATGGTAAGAGGTTGACCTTCCTGGGGTGCATCTACACTATATGGTGTGATGCTTTGTGACACAAAAGTTATTTCAGACTGGGAAACTCTTTCTATAAAGGGCTGGAGAGTAAATATTTTAGGTCATATACTCTGTTGCAGATACTCAACTCTGCCACTGCAGTGCAAAAGCAGTCATAGGCAATATGTAAGTGAAGAAGTGTGACTGTGTTCCAGTAAAACTTTATCAACAATGAAATGTGAAATTGTATAATTTTCACATGTTACAGAATAACATTCTTTGATTTTCTTTTTCCCCAACTGCTTGAAAATGAAAAAAACATTTGTGTTGGTCTGCTAGGGCTGCTGTAACAAAGCACCACAAACTGGATGTCTTAAATGACAGAAATTTATTGCCTCAGGGTTCTGGAGGCTAGAAGTAAAAAATCAAGGTGTTGGCAAATTAGTTACTTCAGGTGTTTAGGGATGTTTTTAGGGATGTAAGGGAAGGAACTGTTCTAGCCTCTCTCCTTGGCTTGTAGATGGCCATCTTCTCCATGTGCCACTTCACATCTTCTTCCTCTTTTTGTGTCTGTCTCTGTGTACAGTTTCCCAGTCATACTGGATTAGAGCCCACCCTCATGACCTTGTTTGTGAAGGCCGTTATATCCAAATAAGGTCACATTCTGAGATATTGGGGGTTAGGACTTCAATATATCTTTTTTTTTTGGCAGGGGAGGGGAGGTGATGTAATTCAATCCACAACCTCATTCTTAGCTGTGGGTCATTAAAAAATAAGTGGTAGGCTGGACTTGGCCTGGCTACACTTTGTTGGCCTGTGGCTTATCTTATTGGGACAGAGATGATACCTGTAGGATTTACCAGCCCAAGAGGCTTGTCTAGGTGCATCTTTGGGTGAGATGGCTGATCTAGTGAACTTCTCAGTTTCAGTAGAGGAACAGTCATCAGTTTCATCTTTGGATATGAAGGACAACAGTTTATACTGATTTACCAGAGTATAGGATTATATCTTCTGAGACATTTATAGTTCAGGTTCAAATAACCATCTTTATATTTTTAATTTTAGGAAGAATAAATCCTGTCTCCACCCCCTGTCCCCTATCTCCCCTTTGGAGATGTTCCTGGGAGGTGGGTCAGAGTTGTAATGTAATAGAAGGTGGCTTAGAACAGTGATTTGAAATAGTTGCTTAGTGTTCTGTGGAGGTGCTTTTTCATGGCTTTTGTAAAGATAAGAATTTTATTTAAAAAATAAACTCAATTTTAATACATCGGTTACCACTAATGCATTAATTGTTGCTATTATGTTTTCATTTTTGTGCAGATCTCAAAATTTTTTTTGCCATCTTTTTTTAAAAACTAATTAATTAATTTATTTTTGGCTGTGTTGTTGGGTCTTCATTTCTGTGCGAGGGCTTTCTCTAGTTGCGGCGAGCGGGGGCCACTCTTCATTGCGGTGCGTGGGCCTCTCACTATCTCGGCCTCTCTTGTTGCGGAGCACAGGCTCCAGACGCGCAGGCTCAGTAGTTGTGGCTCACGGGCCCAGTTGCTCCGCGGCATGTGGGATCTTCCCAGACCAGGGCTCGAACCTGTGTCCCCTGCATTGGCAGGTGGATTCTTAACCACTGTGCCACCAGGGAAGCCCTTGCCATCTCTTTTTAAAGAGCTTCCCAAGACTGTGAGGTGACCTGTTTAAAATAAAAATCAATCTGTTATCGTGAGCAACTTTTGTGCGTGAATCAGGATTTTCCTGATTGCCATCTCTATATTCTTGTTTGTATAGTATTTAATATCTGTATATGATTCTTATCCATATCCTTGATTTCAGTGTATGTTAATCAAATTAGCCTTTTTAACAGTAGTTGACTTTATGTGAAGACTTTACATTTGAACTTACAAAATATTTTTACTGTAGAAGACTCTATTTTCAATTTTACATTCATGTTCTTTGTAAGGTGTCATTTGAAAAGGAAGTTTTTTACTTCTTGAATATTTGGAAAGTTGCTGGTATAGCATGTGTAACCTAATAGGAAAAGGTGAGGCAGGAGATAAAGGAAATTGGTTATTTTAAGTTGGGTTAATATAATGATGGGGAAGCCACAGCAGAAATGAAATCAATTCAAGTTATCAGTTATCCAAATTTACTAAATTGCTTTGAAGGTATTCCTGCTTCATTGTGGAAACTCTGGAAATGTATTAATTAATTCTGTGCCTGCAGCAGTCATTTCCTTGAGTGACACATGGATCCTAGATTTTAATGTTTGTGTATTTATGCAAGCAGTTTATGCATGTGAAAGGAGTGTGGAGAGTTTTGTATAGGTGTTCAGTGGTATATATATTTTAAAGACGTTCTTGATAGTATGTTATTTTTCCAGTGGGAATAAATACAGTGATGATTTTTACTGCTTATCCTGAGCATGGACAAATCGTACCACTTCTCATTTGGGAGCATTGCTTCATTGGTATTTTCCCCATGCTTGTGGAGGGAAAAATTCTTTAGTGTAGCATGCTCATTTATTATTTAATATGAGCCCCAGATTACCATGGGAATTATTTGCTTGGTTCCTGGTTGTATAGATATTTTTTTGAAACTGGGAGAAATAAGAGAAAGGAAGCAACTTCAAGCTGTTACGTTTGGGAGAATTAGTTTCTCAAAAGGATTTGTACTGATCTGGTTGGTCAGGTTTCTCAGAGTGGCGAGGGAGAGACACTTTATAATCAGAGATGGAAATGAGAGGTAGAAAAGGGGAATTTGCTTCATTCACTGCATAGGTAGTACTCAGTCCCCAGTGTTCCTGATAAGGTTCTTAAAGGGCAAGGAAAGCCCTCTCATTTTTGCTTCAGGACAGCTAACTGCTTCTTTAAAGGGCTAGGAAAGCCCTCTCATTTTTGCTTCAGGACAGCTAACTGCTCCAGATAACCACTTCTCAATCCTTTGAATTAATCCTACAGACAGGGTTTGATTGGACTGATTTAACATTGTGACTGGAGCAGACATCCTTGCTGGTCACAGTTGGGGTCAGGAACTTCAGAGGGAAACCCCTCATACCCAGCCCGTGTATGGTTGACTATCAGCCTGAGTAAACTTACTGTTCTTCATTCAACCCCTGTGACCTGTGTAATTGCTGGCTTTATGTTCCTAACAAGCTGCACCTTGCAGGAATTACAGTGGGGAGTGGATAGGATGGCAAAGAGAGAATAGGTTGGGACCACTTTGCTCAAAATTGTCTTTGTGTGAGGTAGGATGCTTCATAGATCTTTTGTCCAGCAAGAACAGGTTTCCATTCCACCTCTGATTTTCATTCCAAATGCAGAAGTGGTTTTTTAGGGGTTGTGTGGGAGATGGAATTGATTTTAGAAAGGAGCAGGATTGAACGGCACCATCTTTATTTGATGTCCTCAAGGATTTGCATACTAGAGGTAATTATTTCTTGTGGGTATGCAATACAGGTTTTTGTCTGTAATTAACAAATATGTAGGTATCTCCAGGTATCAGAACCCAGCTAAATGAATTAACTGCATAATCAAAGTTAATTGAATGTGTGGGTCTGAAACTTTGTTTTGCCTGTATTTAGTGAGTATTTTAAAAGAGTATTCAAATAACTGAATGAAGTGGATGAATAAACATGCCATTTGTTTAAATATGGATAATAGTAAATAAATTCATTATCGGTAGAAGGTATTATCTTGCATGTAATAGATCTTTTAGAATCTGAGTTTGGGTATGAAAAACTAAATAACACTTGTTACCAGATATATTTGATATTTAATTCTTTTGAACTAATTTTGAACTAATGTCGTGATACCTCAAAGATGTTGATTTGGAATTTTTTGAGGGAGTTGTGTAGCAGGCTATGTATGGGTACAAACCATTAGCACTAGCTGCGTGGCTGTATTATAAGGATTAAAAGCAAAACCTTTGTATGTGATGTTTTGTATATTTGGCTTAAGAAAAAACCCCACAAGCTTTTGGAGGTTGTGAGATATGGGTCATTTTTGTTCAGGTAAGAGTTAGGTCAATAAAGCATTTACTAACATGAAATGTTTTTCCCCCCTTTCTTGGTATTAAAAGAAAGGTGAATGGACAAAATAGCCATTAAAGGATTTAATTTTTAAAATGTAGCAGCAAAACCACACACTCTGGCTGTCCATGTTACTTTAAGCTTCGTATTTCAAAACTATATTCAAGCTTTAGAAATAAACTCTCCAGTAGCTGAGTGGTATTAACCAGTGCTTTTCTTCTTTGCTTTATCCTGTTGTGTCAGCAGGGATGCTGCAGCAGTTCTTTTTGATATAAAAACAACTTTGTTCTGGAACTGAAAAAGAAAAATGTCCTAATCTGCTACTAAAATTTTACCTGACAGTGAGGTCACTCAGACAGTGGAATAACTTGCTAAGGGAGTTCAGTGAGAATCTTTCACTAGAGATGTTTCAGAGTTGACTAGAATGAGCCACTTGGAATTGAACATCAAGTTGGAAAAATCCTCCAGGATGAGATAACTCCTCTGAACTAAAATTTTTAAAGGAATTAAAACGTTTGTATTACAAGTTTTGAGAAAATATTGCCTAAAATAATTTAGTTTTTCAGGTATGTTTAAAGCTCTTCAAACATTTTCCATTAGGATATATTGAATAATGGGAAGTATTTTAAAAAGCTATACAGTTCTAGATCATAAGTTGCTGTTGCATCTCAAATATTTTTAAAAGTTCCTTGATAGGTCCCCTGCTATCGTGTGCTAGCGTGTCATAAAAGATAGCCTGCAAGGGTGGGCTGGGATTATAAGGGCTGAATTACAGAGCTGGGTGGTGGCTGGCCAGACTGTCAGGGTCATTATTAATGTCCTGTAAAGAGATGCAAGAGATGTAGATTTGATTGCCTGTTCTTTCTTTCTGCTTAGGGCCAGCAAGATGTAGCTGGAGGGAGACTGTTAGCTCTGGGGCAAGGCTAAATCTTTAATTCCTCCACAGGTTCCCCTTTCACTAATCAGAAAAGAAAACAGCTGGGCTGTTTCCAGTCTCCTTAGTCAAAAGGTACCTGCGATATAGGGTTTTGGACGTAGCAATAGACCACTAAGGGGTAAAAACAAGAATTTTAAGTCTTTTGGACCTTATTGAGATTTTTGTTCCTGGTTTCTTAGGGTTTGAAAGAAAAGATTCTGTGTTGAGAGAGTGAGGGCTGCAGGGGTGGGGGTTGAGGCAGGGGTGGGAATGAAGACTTTGTATTTAGAATTTCAACAAATGTAGTTAAAATAATTATTCCTCTGGATGCTAGTATATGGTTAAATAAGTTCAAAAAGGTCCCTGTATAATTACCTGAACAGGGTATTGGGGTGCACGTGGTGTGTGGCAGTACAGTTTTGTTCTTTTCACTTCCTAATAGACAATTTAATTTCACTGGTGATGCAGTAGAAATATGCCCAGTGTTGAATTTTTCAGGTTCTCTAAAGCATGGCTAGTGCAAAGATAGTGTGCTTTTCAATGACAGACCAGTTGTGTGTTTAGGTCTCTGAACGTGAGGCTGGGAGGTGGGCATTTTAATGTAGGGCCAGTGTGAACAAAAGTAATCCTCTTTGTGTCTGTCTCTAATGAAATTCAGCTTCCTCTGAAATAGAAAGGACCAACAATGGACTTGGGTTAATAACACTGAATTAGATAAAAACGTTTAAAGCTGTTCATACTAGCAGTGGTTTCTTGTTTTCCCTCTTACTGTGAGATGGCCAAATTAAGCATTTAACCTTAGGCTCTTCAGATTCTCTTTATTGAGGGGCAGTGATCAAATCAGATGCTTGATATAGCCCTCTTAATCTCTTCCCTCTCCCTTTGCCCAAGGAGGGAATACTTGTTAAGGTTAGGACTCCCAGGCCTAGGGTTCCTTTAATGGATGAAAGGATTATATTGGAAGGTACTTTTTCCAGTGCTAGGGGGTCAGACCCTGCTGCTACACTTCTCTTCTGGAGAAGAAAAGCAGAGATGAGTTTAATTCCTATATGATCCAGGGACACCAACCTCACTGGTTTGTGCATACCCCTCCCCCAACCTCCCCCTGCCCTCATTTGTTTAGCCTGGAGAGTTTACATCTTTACCCTCTTTTTTTTTTAAACAGCTTTATAGGAGTATAATTGCTTTACAATTGTGTGTTAGTTTCTGCTTTATAACAAAGTGAATCAGCCATACATATAGATATATCCCTGTATCTCCTCTCTCTTGCGTCTCCCTGCCACCCTCCCTATCCCACCTCTCTAGGTGGTCACAAAGCACCGAGCTGATCTCCCTGTGCTATGCGGCTGCTTCCCACTAGCTATCTATTTTACATTTGGTATTGTATATATGTCCATGCCACTCTCTCACTTCGTCCCCGCTTACGCTTCCCTCTCCCCATGTCCTCAAGTCCATTCTCTGCGTCTTTATTCCTGTCCTGCCCCTTACCCTCCTTTTTGATGTTAGAGTGAGGGGCCAGGACTAGATTAGCCCAGTTCGTGACCTGAGCTATATGTAAAGATGAAGAATGGGGAATAGTTGGCCAGTTCTTTTGGCATTTCTTGTCACATCCTCTGTGTCTCTGTATATTTTGTTCATTGTGGGACTTTGAATGTTTTTGGTGTTTTTCCCATAAACATTTATTCTCCTGCTCAGGGCATTCCAGTGGTTGCTTAATGTTTCATTAGCACTATTCAGTATATAGTTATATTTAAAACATCTTATAGGTCTAGTTAATAAACCAGTAGTGTGAGTCACAGACAGTATAAGTAGTGGACAAGGCACATGTGGGAGGGTGAGTGCATCCTAGGATAATTTTATCTTGTATCAGCAGGATTATTTGTCACTGTGAAGAGAATTAACATTGGATTTTTCGTTTCTTCCTGGTTTCTTTATCCCTCCCTTCTTCTCTCTCCCTCCTCCTACCTGCCCCCTTCCCTCTCCCTCTCTTTATTGCTCTTGACAGTATAGAAAATAGATTGAGCATTTAGAAATTACTCCATTCCTAAATGGTGTATCGCTTTTACTGTCTACTTTCCCTTCCTCCATTCACCCAGTAGTTCATGATATTCTGGAGATTTTTTCAGGCCTGAGCCTTTATGTAGAGCATCTAAAGCTTACAGTAATCCTTGGTTGACCAAGAGCTCTAGGGCCCTAAGAACTTGTGTGGATGAAAAGATGTCTAGAGTTCTGGAATATATTTGTAGCTCTTGTAATAGAGATTAGTTTTGAACTTTTCACATAAAAGTGGCGTGGTTGGTTTTTGTTTGTTTTTTGATGTGGACCATTTTTAAAGTCTTTATTGAATTTGTTACAGTATTGCTTATGTTTTTGGTTTTTTGGCCCCGAGGCATGTGGAATCTTAGCTACCTGACCAGGGGTCGAACTCGCACCCACTGCATTGGACGGCGAAGTCTTAACCACTTGACCGCCAGGGGGGTCCCAGAAAGTGGGTGGTTTTGATGTTGTTTGGGACCAGTCAGGGCTTTACAGGTGGTTGAAAATGAAGTTTGTCTTGACTGACAAAAGTGAGAATTCCACCCAGTAAATTTGCATGTCCTTTGAGAGAGTGCTAGGATATAGTTCCAGCGTGGCCTCAGGCTGTACAACAAGATACCTGTGAAAGTTTCTCATTTGTACCTTGTATCTACTACTGTAAATATTAAGTCTGTCTTCAGGCACTGAAGAACATTTCTCTGACTGCTCCTTATGGTGGCCAGTCATTTCCTGGAGCTTGGGTATGTCTTTGGGGAAAATGACAAACAAACTTGTTAGAGACAAGATTGGAAAAAAGGTGGATGATCATCACCTTGAAGAATAATTAAGGTCTCTACTGAGGTGACTTGCCTGACTTTGGTTTCCTCATCTCTAAAACCAAGAGCATATCCACCTTATAGGATTGGCATGAGGGGTAAGTGGAGAGTCTCCGTGCTTGGTTTTTAGTTGGCCTTCACATATGTTAATTGCTTACCATTTATAAGTATAGATCTGAAGACAAGTTTGAAGAAAAATTCTAACACTGATTTTGAGTAATGGCCAGAATAACTTTTTTGAGATTACTTCTTTAAAAGACAGCACTTAATTGGGCATACCGTTTGTTTGTTTGTAAAAAAGAAAAAGGAGGGACTTCCCTGGTGGCGCAGTGGTTAAGAACCTGCCTGCCAATGCAGGGGACATGGGTTTGATCCCTGGTCAGGGAAGATCCCAAATGCCACGGAGCAACTAAGCCCGTGCGCCACAACTACTGACCCTGCACTCTAGAGACCAAGCCACAACTACTGAGCCCACGAGCCACCACTACTGAAGCCCTCGTGCCACAACTACTGAAGCCTGCGTGCCTAGAGGCCGTGCTCTGCAACGAAGAGAAGCCCCTGCAATGAGAAGCCCGTGCACCACATCGAAGAGTAGCCCCCGCCTGCTGCAACTAGAGAAGACCCGTGTGCAGCACGAACACCCAACGGAGCAATAAATAAATAAATAAATAGGAAAAAAGTCTTTATAATTCTGAGCAAAAGCAGCTGAGCAAATGTTTTTATTTCATTTTTAAAGAACAGTTTTAGTTTCATAGAAAATTGAGAGAAAGGTACAGAAATTTCCCATATACTTCCTGCCCCCACATATGCATAACCTCCCCCATTATCAGCATCACCCAGCTGAATACATTTGTTGCAACTGATGAACCTACGTTGATATATCATATACACCCAGAATCCATAGCTTATGTTAGAGTTCACTCTTGGTGTGGTACTTTCTGTGGATTTGGACAAATACAAGAACATCTATCCATCATTATAATATCATACAGAGTATTTTCATTGCCCTAAAAATTTTATGTGCTCCACCTGTTTACCTCACTCCCCACCCCAACTCCTGGCAACCACTGATCCTTTTGCTGTCCCATAGTTTTGAGTTTTCCAGAATGTCATATAGTTGGAATCATACAGTTTGGAGCCTTTTCAGATTGGCTTCTTTCACTTAGTAATACGCCTTTAAGGTTCCTCCATGTCTTTTCATGGCTTGATAGCTCTTTTTTTTTTTAGTTCTGAACAAAATTGACTTGTCTGGGATGTTGCAAAAATGTTTTAAGTCCAAAGAATATGCCAAAATTCAGCCTTGAGTACTACAACCAAACTAGATGACAAACTAATGCTAGGTTTTAACTGAGGAGTAATATATTAGGTTAGTTACGCATCTCTGGGCCTCACTTCGTTGTGTGAATGATTAGAAGTTTAGACTTGACCTGTTAAAGCACAAGCCTAGTTGGTTTGAAAAATCGAATCCTAAAGCAGTTCAGATTGGGCAGGACTAGCGATTTCTAAAATTGGAGGAGACCTTCCATTGTTATAGCATGGAAAGGACCCACAATTCCACATTGATCTCTTCAGCAAACTTTTGCTCAGTTAAAGCCATTACCTTAAAAACTTAAGAAGGTGGCTTAGTATATGTTTATATGAATATCTGTGTATATGCTACAAGTAAGAATTCCTTGTTTTGGATGTTATAATCAAGAAGCTATTGGTTGTACATCATGTTTCTTTCTTTTATCTGGTAATTTATTCAATCAATGAAAATTATAAAGCGTAAAGAAAGTTTTAATGAAGTAGGAAATGTGGTGATGTGGTGAAACAAGCCCCCTTTATTTTTCTTTTAAGCTTCATTCTTAGGTATAAATTTTGTTCTTGGATTTGAAAGCAATGAAATTACAGAGTAATGGAAGTAATTTTCTTTTAAAAGTACATCAGAGCTACTTCTTAGTTTAAAAGAAATGCATTTATTGTTCTTGTCATGTGTTAAGAATTTGTATTAAATATGTAATCATCGTGACTTTCTTCTTTAAAATAAAAATCATTAGTACTTTTTACCAACTAAAGCATTTGCTTTATGTCAGGATTATTAAAAGAAATAATCTATCTTTTAAACAAGTTAAGTTAACCTTAATGTATATTATGAGAAAGTCATAACCAAAGTGGAACTTCTGGTGTTGGGAATGACCTTGTGATAAAAAGAAAAGCCCCACCTTAAACTGTACTCTCTGATGGAAGAATCTTGTCTGTGGTATAGACTCCCTCTCAATTTAATAATATTAAAAGCCTTAAATAAAACTATGCATTTTATTCTATGTGCTTTTTAAATATCAGTAAATAAACTTATGCTTGCCAGTTTTATAGAGTTACAACATGTATAAAACTGACTTTTGACAGTATTTTTTGCAGCTTCCTATCTGTTTTTATAAAGTCTTTAGATATGGCTCCTAGTTGTGTATGTTTATGTTCTCACTGCCCCTGTAATTGCTGTAATATGTTTCATATGTGCCTTTACAAATGTGAGATCTTTATTCTAACCTTTCTGGTAAAAGATATATATTGACTTCTGTGTACAGTAAACCACCCCCCTCCTCGGGGGGCGGGGAAGGTATCTTGTTGATAGTTTGAGTCCACAGCAATTTGAATGTACACTTGTATTTTAGTTTTGTTTCTCTGTAGATTGGAGAGCTCTATTTGGTGCTAGATGCAGATTCTATAATTTTTTTTTTTTTTTTTGCGGTACACGGGCCTCTCACTGTTGTGGCCTCTCCTGTTGCGGAGCACAGGCTCCGGACGTTTAGGCTCAGCGGCCATGGCTCACAGGCCCAGCCACTCTGCGGCATGTGGGATCTTCCCGGATTGGGGCGCGAACCCGTGTCGCCTGCATCGGCAGGCAGACTCTCAACCACTGCGCCACCAGGGAAGCCCTAGATACAACTTTTAATTGTTATTTTAGTGGTTGCTTTTATCTCTATCTTATGACAGTCTGCTTAAAGTGATACTATACAATTTCATTTGTAGTGTAGTGTATACATGTATAGTGTAAGGACCTTAGTTTTGTTTTTCATCACTTGAACTTTGTGTTATTGTTATCATGTCCTTTTACTTCTCCATATGTTATAAAAATCTGTACTGTATTGTTATTTTTGCTTAAAAAAAGTCTTTTAAAGAGGTATGAATAATTAGAAAAAAGTTTATTTACGCACATAGTCACCGTTTCCATGCTCTTTATTCTTTTGTTTAGGTCTTTATTTCCATTTGGTATCATTTTCCTACTCCTTGAAATACTTATTTTAACATTTCTCGGATGCAGGTGTGCTTGTGTGGAATTTCTTTAGCTCTTGTAGTCTATTTTGCTTTCATTTTTCAAATATATTTTTGCTGGGTATGGAATTCTAGTTTGGCAGTTTTTTCTTCTAGTGCTCTAAACATAATGCTCCACTGTCTTTTAGCTTGCATTGTTTCCAGGGAAAAATCTGTTGTCACCCGTATCTTCCTTCCCCTGCATGCCTGTTTGTCCTGGGTGCTTTAAGATTTCATCTTTATTATAAAAATAAACAAATGGGACCTAGTTAAACTTATAAGCTTTTGCACAGCAAAGGAAATCATTGACAAAAAGACAGCCTACTGAATGGGAAAAGATATTTGCAAATGATATGACCGATAAGGGATTAATATCCAACATATATAAACAGCTTATACAGCTCAACATCAGAAAAACAAACAACCCAGTTAAGAAATGGGCAGAAAAACTGAAGAGACATTTTTCCAAAGAGCAAATGCAGATGGCCCACAGGCACGTGAAAGGACGCTCAACATTACTAATCATTGGGGAAATGCAAATCAGAACCAGAATGAGATATCACCTCACAGCTAGCTGTCAGAATGGCACTCATCAAAAAGAACAGAAATAACAAATGTTGGCAAGGATGTAGAGAAAAGGGAACCCTCGTACACTGTTGGTGGGACTGTAAATTGGTGCAGCCACTGTGGAGAATGGAGTGGAGTATGGAGGTTTCCCGAAAAACTAAAAATAGAACTACCATATAACCCAACAGTCCTACTCCTCAGTATATATCTGAAAGAAACAAAAACATTAATTCAAAAAGATATATGCACGCCAGTGTTCATAGCAGCATTTTTTACAGTTGCCAAGCAACCTAAGTGTCCATCAACAGATGAATGGATAAAGAACATGTGTGTGTGTGTGTGTGTGTATGTGTATGTATTTATGGGCTTATAGTTTTTAATAAAATTTTAAATATTTCTGATACGGTTTTTTCAAATATATTTTCAGCCTCCCTCTAACTCTTTCATAGACTTCAGTTACACATGTGCTAAGCCTTATGAAGTTTTCTCACTCATACGTTATTCTTCTTTTTCACTTTTTCCATCGTTGTGAACATTTATTATCGCTAGAGTTTCATTTATCTTTTCTTATGCAATGTTTACTCTGCTGTTAAGCCTATTCAGTGTATTTTTCATTTCAAAACAATGTAGTTTACATGTGTAGGAGTTCAGTTTGGTTCTTTTTTAATATATTCCAAGTCTCTACTTAACTTTTTTTATTATTTATTTTTTTAAAATTTACTTTTGGCTGTGTTTGGTCTTAGCTGTGGCATGTGGGATCTTTGTTGAGGCATGTGGGATCTTTCGTTGTGGCGTGTGGGCTTCTCTATAGTTGTGGAATGCGGGTTTTCTCTAGTTGTGGCGCGCAGGCTCCGGGGCGCGCAAGCTCAGTAGTTGTGTCGCGTGGGCTTAGTTGCCCCGCGGCATGTGGGATCCTAGTTCCCTGACCAGGGATGGAACCCCTGTCCCCTGCATTGCAAGGCAGATTCTTTACCACTGGACCACCAGTGAAGTCCCAACTTTTTGAACATATAGAATACCATTGTAATAATTGTTTTAGTGTCCTTGGTTACTGATTCTATCATCTACATCAGTTCTGGGCTGATTTAGTTGTTCTTGTCACTCTGGGTCATATTTTTCTGTTTCTCTGCATGGTTGTTGTAATTTTTGATTGTATACCAGACATTGTGAATTTTACCTTGTGATAGCTAGTTTTGTATTTTTGTAAATATTCTTGAGCTTTGTTTAGAATGCAGTTCAGTTCCTTGGAAAGAGGTTGATTATTTCATGTCTTTTAAGCTTTTTTAGGCTCTACCGGATTAGTGTTTAATCTAGGGTTCATTTACTCCACTACTGAGGCAAAAACCTTTCTGAGCACTCTACCCAGTGCCCTATGAATTGTGAGTTTCCATTTTCCATTATGACTGATGGGAACAGCCACTGTTCCAGGCCCTGTGTTCCAATAGCCTGTGAGGTATGGCAGTTGTTGTCCTAGTCCCTTCTGGTGGTTCTTTTCTCTTCCTCTCATGTACACACTGATTAAATAACTCAAATGAGAATTCAGAGAAGACCCTACGTAGATCTCCAGAGTTGTGTGTGCAGCTCTCTTTTCCTGTAATTGCGCTGAAAACTCTAGCTGCCTTGGCCTTCTTAGACTCCCATGTCCTATGCTGTGGCCTCGATACATTTTCTGCTTTCAGTAAACTGAAGAAATTAGAAGCTCACTTTGTCTATTACTCTCTCTTCAGTGATCACTGACCTTCATTTTCTGATGTGCAGTATCTTCAGAACTTTTGTTTCTATATTTTGTTTATTTTTGTTGTTGTTTGAAATGGGAAGGTAAATGTCATTCTTGTTATTCTGTCTTGGTTGAAAGTGGGAGTCTTCATCTTTCATTTTTTTGTGTATGAAATTAAATGTATATAGCATACATACATAAAATTGTACACCACTGATGTGTACATCTCAGTGAACTATCACATATCGAGTTCTTGTGTAACCACTGCCCAGAACACAAAATAGAACATTATCTGCATCCCAGAGGCTCACTTTGTATCCTCTCAAGTCTGACCGGTTCTCAAGTCTTTTGGTCGGTGTTGGAAGATGTATGCACATTGCTGGGTGTAGTTTTATTTCATTCATTTTCTTTATTATGTACTGTTCCATTCTAGGAGCATGCCAGTATATTTATCCATTCTGCTGTTGATAGACCTTGGGGTTGTTTACTATGAATATTCATGTACATATCCTACAGTGTACCTGAGCATGTGTTTCTGTTGGGTATATAACTAAGAGAGTTAAGACATAGGTTTCTATATTTGTCTATTTTAATTGGTGATGGCAAACTATTTTCCAAAATTGTACAAATGAGTTCTGGTTGTTTCACATTCTTGCCAACACTTGGTATTGTGGTTCTTTTTAATATTATCCATTCTCTTGATATTGTCATATTATCTTATTGTGGTTTTAACTTACAATTCTTTGATTACTACATTATTTTTCATATGTTTAAAATATTTTCTTGGTCCTTGCCCCTTTTTCTTTTATTCTTTTTTAAAAAAATATTCATTTATTTATGTGGCTGCATCAGGTCTCCGTCGTGGCATGCAGGATCTCTGTTGTGGCACGTGGGCTTCTCTCTAGTTGTGGTATGTCAGATCCAGAGCATGTGGGCTCAGTAGTTGTGGCACTTGGGGGGTGCTTGGGCCCTCTGGTTGTGGCTTGTGGGCTCCAGAGCATGGGCTCAGTAGTTGTGTTACTCTCTCTCTCTAGTTGTGGCATGTGGGCTCCAGAGTGTGGGCTCAGTAGTTGTGGCATGCAGGCTCTTTAGTTGTGGTGCATGGGCTCTCTAGTTGTGGTGCATGGGCTCTAGAGCACGCGGGCTTAGTTGCCCCATGGCATGTGAGATCTTAGTTCCACATCCAGGGATCGAACCCGCATCCCCTGCATTGGAAGGCAGATTCTTAACCACTGGACCACCAGGGAAGTCCTGCCCCTTTTTCTTTTGATTTGGCTTTTTCTCATTGATTTGTAGGAGTTCTTATACATTCTGGGTGTGAGCACTAAGTTAGTGTGTGCTACAGATAGTTTTTCTTAATTTCTAGTTTAGTTTTTTATTTTGTTGTCTTTCAATGAAGAGATGTTCTTAATTTGAATGTATTCCTGTGGAGTAATTCTTTATGGTTAGTGTTTTATGTGTTCTAAGAAATCTTTATTTAGGGCACATGAAAACATTTTACTTACATTATCATTTAGGAACTATACTGTTTTGCCTTTTATAGTTAGAGTTGTAATCCACCTGGAATTTCTATGTATAAAGTGAGGTAGGCATATCAAGAACCTGCCAAACCGTCTTCCATAGTGACTGTGCCATTTTGCATTTTCACCAATATGTGAGAGTTTCTGATGCTCCAAACTCTTGTCAGCATTTGGTGTTGTCAGTGTTTTCGATTTTAGCATTCTGTTGGATGTGTAATGGCATCTCATTGTCACTTTAATTGCATTTCCCTAAATACATATGATGTCCTTTGTATATTTTGGATAGCAGTTCTTTATCAGATATATCTTTTGCAAATATTTTCTATCAGTCTGTGGATTGTCTTCTCATTCTGTATATTTTTGCATTTTAATATGGGAAAATGCAAACAAAATTAGAATAGTATTATAAATCACCCTTGTATGCATGATGTAGCTGCAGCAGTTATCAACTTGAGTTCTGTTTTATTTAATGTATATCCCTTCAGTTATTTTGCAGCAAATTCTAGCCATCATATCATTTCACCTAAAAGTAATTTAGAATGTATTTAAAATACTCAGGACAGTTTTTTTCTCTTCACAGAGCATTAATACCATTATTATATAAAATAATTACCTTACTATAATGCCTTATGATAGTGCCTTAATATCACCAAATATATTTGATGCTGTTATATAGAAATACAGTGTGGTCTTGCATATCGACTTTGTATCAAGCAGCCTTTCTCAACTCACTTATTCTAATTTATAGGGATTTTGGATTATTTTCAGTCTTTGTAGAAGGAATTATGCTGCTATGAGTGTTGCTCTACATATCTCTTGGTAGAAATACAGCTTAATTTCTCTTGGGTATATACACAGGAGGGAGTTGGTGAGTCATAGGTTATTATACCTAGCTTTTTCCATGGTGGCCATACACCATGGAACAGTGTATCAGCAACAGTGTATTAGAATTCCATGTTTCATACCTTTGCCAACATTTGGGTATTTTCATTCATTCATTCATTCATTTATGGCTGCGTTGGGTCTTGTCGCTGCGCATGGGCTTTCTCTAGTTGCGGCGAGCGGGGGCTACTCTTCATTGCAGTGCGTGGGCTTCTCATCGTGGTACCTTCTCGTTGTGGAACACAGGCTCTAGGCATGCAGGCTTCACTAGTTGCAGCACTCGGACTCAGTAGTTGTGGCACACAGGCTTAGTTGCTCCATGGCATGTGGGATCTTCCTGGACCAGGGATCGAACCTGTGTCCCCTGCATTGACAGGTGGATTCTTAACCACTGAGCCACCAGGGAAGTCCCAGTCTTCTTAATTTTAGTCTCTCTATGGGTATATTGGCATTATATTGTGATTTTAATTTGCATTCTCTGATGGTTGTGATGATGTTGAGAAGTTTTCCATTTGCTTATTGACTACATAGGTATCCACATTTTTAAATGCCTGTTTAAGTTTTTGTCCAGTTTAAATTGGCATGTCACTAATTGTCTAATTGATTTATAGTTTTTTATATTTTATACACATGCACACACACACTAACACACGTCATAAAATATGGATGTTATAGCTATCTTTTCCCAATCTTTGGTTTACTTTTTTATTCCCCTTAGTGTTATCTTTCAGTGAACAGAAGTTCTTCATTTTAATGAAGTACAATTTATTGAAAAGATCATTTCCCCCAGTGATTTGCTGTGGTGTCTTTTGTATTAAATCAGGTGACCAAATATGTGTGGGTCTGCTTCTGGGTTCTTTATTCTGTTTCATTGCTGTGTTTGTCTATACCAATGACGCACTGTCTATGTTGCTGTAACTTTTGGGTAAGTCTTGATATTTAGTAGTGTAGGTCCTCTAGCTTTGTTGTTAAGATTGTCTTAGCTACTCTGCATTCTTTGCAATTCCACATACATTTTAGAATCAGCCTGTCAATTTCAATTAAATAGAAGCTGCTGGGATTTTTACTGAAATTCTATTGGATCTATAGATCAATTTGGGGAGAACTGTCACTTCATCACATTGAGTCTTCCAACTGTGAGCATTGTGTATGTACCTCCATTTACGTAAGTCTTCTTTAATTTCTCTCAGTAGTGTTTGTTTTTAGTTTTTATAAATTTATTTGTTTATTTTTATTTTTGGCTGTGTTGGGTCTTTGTTGCTGCACATAGGCTTTCTCTAGTTGCGGTAAGCGGGGCTACTCTTCGTTGGTGGTGCGCAGGGTTCTCATTGCGCTGGCTTCTCTTGTTGCAGAGCATGGGCTCTGGGCGCGTGGGCTTCAGTAGTTGTGGCATGTGGGCTCAGTAGTTGTGGGTCGTGGGCTCTGGAGTGCAGGCTCAGTTGTTGTGGTGCATGGGCTTAGTTGCTTCGTGGCATGTGGGATCTTCCCAGACCAGGGCTTGAACCTGTGTCCCCTGCATTGGCCAGTGGATTCTTAACCACTGTGCCACCAGGGAAGTCCCTCAATAGTGTTTTGAAATTTTCAGTAAGTGACCTTGTACACCTTTTAGATTTACTTTTTGGTGTTTGATTTTTTTTAATGCTATGGTAAATACTACTGGTCTTAAATTTACTATTGTTGTTGCTTCAAATGTAGAAATAAAATATTTGTATGTTGACCTTATAGTTAGAGACCTTGCCACGTTCCCTTGCTAATTTTAATGTTTACGGATTCCTTTGCACATTTTTATCAATATATATCCAGTCATGTCATGTATAAATACTGATAGGGTTACTTCTTTATTTCTAATCTTTGTGGTTTTGGTTTTACGTTTCTTGCTTAATTTCATTGGCAGAGATCTCTGGTATAATGTTGAGTAGATGTCATGTTAGTGTATTCCTTGCCTTTTTCCTGATTCGGGGGTGGTGAGAAAGTGTACAGTATTTCACCATTAAGTGTGATGTTAGCTTGCTATTGTCATTATTTTAAATTAGCTATTCTGATGGTTAGAGTGATATGTCATTGTGCTACTATTTTTTTTTTTTAAATTAATTTTATTTTATTATTATTTTTTTTTGGCTGAGTTGGGTCTTCATTGCTGCACTCAGGCTTTCTCTAGTTGTGGCGAGTGGGGGCTACTCTTTGTTGTGGTGCGCGGGCTTCTCATTGCTGTGGCTTCTCTTGTTGCGGAGCACGGGCTCTAGGCGCGTGGGCTTCAGTAGTTGTGGCACGAGGGCTCTAGAGCGCAGACTCAGTAGTTGTGGCACACGGGCTGAGTGGTTCCACGGCATGTGGGATCTTCCAGGACTAGGGCTCGAACTCGTGTCCTCTGCATTGGCAGGCGGATTCTTAACCACTGCGCCACCAGGGAAGTCCCTACTATTTGTTTCTATGTTGTGATTTTTCTGAGGTGGCTCGTTTACCTTCATGATCCGAAAGTATTGTTCATCTGTCCAATTGAGATGTGTATTTGGATTTACATAATTTAAAGTATGTAAATTAATACTTGAAATAAACATTACTCAAATAAGATTGATCTGATTTTTAACCCTATGCCTAATAGACATAGAGGTGCCCATTATCTTTGCATATTTTAAGTAAAATTTCTTTACAATTTTATTCTGTAACTTCCCCCTCTGTTTTGAAAAAAATAATATTCACACAGTAAAAATTCAAACAGTTCCAAATGATTTACAGTGAAAAGTGAATCTTTTTACCCCAGTTCACAGTTTCTTTATCCTACGGCAACCTCTTACCAGCTTGTTTTTGGTGGTGGGGGGGTATCTTTACATACTTCGTTGTCCTTAACAGTTATACGTTTAAATAATACATATTGGTATGTACTGCACATATTGTTCACCTTCTTGTGATATATCTTATAGATTGTTCCATATCACTGTGTGTAGAATTATATCATTCTTTTGGATAGCTTGATATTATTCTCAGTAGTTACAGTATACTTTAATTAGTCTCTTGATAGACATGCAGGTTTTTGCCAATCTTGTTTTAACTCTTATTTAATCATTTAACTGTTTGAAATAATGCTGCAGGAAACCTTATAATACATGTCTTTCTGCAAATGTGTGATGATTTCTTCGCATACTTATTCTTAATATTTTTAATTATAATGTATTTATACTTTGTTCTGAATAAATTGCATCGCAAACTATGTTAGTGATTTTTTTTTTTTTTTTTTGCGGTACGCGGGCCTGTCACTGTTGTGGCCTCTCCCGTTGCAGAGCACAGGCTCTGGACGCGCAGGCCCAGCGGCCATGGCTCACGGGCCCAGCCGCTCCGCGGCATGTGGGATCCTCCCAGACTGGGGCACGAACCCGTGTCCCCTGCATCGGCAGGCGGACTCTCAACCACTGCGCCACCAGGGAAGCCCTATGTCAGTGCTTTTGAGATGCAAATTACCATTTAAAATTTTACTCCGTTACATAGACTTTTAGAAGGCATCTATTTTCAAGAAAATCTCAGGGGAAAGTAATCTTACAAGTAGAGTTTAAGTAAAAAACCTTTTATGTAGAAAGTCAATGTAAAATTCATAATCTCAAATAATAGGCAATATTGAATGTTTGCAGTTTTAGTCTTAAACTGATTTAGCTCCCTAAGCAGAGTATATATACTATTTCTGTAGTTTTTCTTTCCTTTTGGGGAAAGCATTAGTATTTTGTAGAGAATAGATAACCTGCTTGTTACTAGTGTTTGTAATAATAGGATTGTTAACTCATTGAGCAAACTTGTTCCATCAGTGTTCCATGCTCTGGGAATGTAGCAGTGAAGAGAGTTCTACATGGAGCTTTTATTCTCGATGCAGGTGGTGGTGAGACAAGAATAAAGTAATCAAACATGTAGTAGTAAATAATGAATATATAATGATAAGCCCATTGGTGATCAGTGCTAGAGAGAAAAATGAAGCATGCAGGAAGACTAGGGAGTCCTGAGGTTTGGAGCATAGTGGATATTTTAAAATAGGATGTGCCTCAGAGAAGGATCTACAAGAAACTGGTAATAGTGGTTGCTTCTAACAGGGGGACTGGGTGTCTGGCAGACAGGGATGGAGATGAGACATACCTTCATTAATACTCTTTATTAGGGCCTTTTGAATTTTCTGTTATGTGATACATTCATAGGAATAAATTTTTTTTAAAGAGGCTACTGTGATGTTAGAGATGAGGGAGCAGAGAGCTGCCCTGCTTTGCTCAGTCCATTGGTACTTTCACTGTGGCCCAGGCCTCTTTAGTCAGAAGTGGTTCTTTAATTGTATTTTCCTATTAATAGTGTATTTTTGTTGTTGTTGTTGAAATGTTTTTAAAAAATTTATTTTTGGCTGTGTTGGGTTTTCATTGCTGCGCACGGGCTTTTTCTAGTTGTGGTGAGTGGGGGCTACTCTTCGTTGCAGTGCGCGGGCTTCTCATTGTGGTGGCTTCTCGTTGCAGAGTATGAGCTCTAGGGTGCGTGGGCTCAGTAATTGTGGCACGTGGGCTTCAGTAGTTGTGGCTCACGGGCTCTAGAGCATAGGCTCGGTAGTTGTGGCGCACAGGCTTAGTTGCTCCGCGGCATGTGGGATCTTCCCAGACCAGGGCATGAACCAGTGTCCCCTGCCTTGGCAGGCAGATTCTTCACCACTGCACCGCCAGGGAAGTCCCTACTAATAGCATATTAAGGAATAGGACTTCCTAAGAAAGTAAGGGAGTTTTGAGTGGCAAAATGGGTAGAAGATGAAAAGCTATTATCAAATCTGATTTATTTTACATCATTAACAAGGCTGTGTTTGTCTTTCTAACATGGAAATAAAAACGTTGATAACTAACGTCTGGTGTGCTTCAGTTTTTTAGAGAACTTTCAATCATTGGCATGAAAGCATTGAAGCTGAGTAGAGGTGTGATGGCCAACCCCATATGCTAGGTTGCTGCCTCTTCATTACTGCATCTGAACTGCCATTGCAGGCTGAGTTGGGTATCTTTTACAAAAGCCAAAAGGACACACAGGTCCTTGGGTTAACTACTGGACAGACCTACTAGCTCTAGGGCATTTAACAAAATTGCGAAAGATAAAAGTAACTTTATTTTTTACCTAGATCTCTGATTCTATACATCAAAGCAATTAACTTGTAACACTGATGCTTTTGAGGGTTAATCTTGAGTATTTTGTTGTTTTGTCCTTATTAAATGTAACTTTTTTTTTTGCCTTACGTGGGCCTCTCACTGCTGTGGCCTCTCCTGTTGTGGAGCACAGGCTCCGGATGTGCAGGCCCAGCGGCCATGGCTCACGGGCCCAGCCGCTCCGCGGCATGTGGGATCCTCCCGGACCGGGGCACGAACCTGCCTCCCCTGCATCGGCAGGCGGACTCTCAACCACTGCGCCACCAGGGAAGCCCAAATGTAACTTTTTTTGACTTTAGCTTTTATACTTGTAAATTTGGCAAGTATGGTTATTAATACCTGATGAAGGTAAAGGTAGAATCAATTTGGAATCTGAATAGAAGTTGTGTTATAAAAAGAATATAACAACATCAATAAAAATAATAAAGCAAAATCTTGTCTTTTAATGTTTGTTAAATCCTTCTAGTCCTTGTCTGGTGCATTCGTTTTCGTATTTCCAATAGCTATAATCATGAATTGGATCCCATTTACTTAACATTTTACAAACATTATTTTGTGTTGTTACTTTGTCTGGACGTGGTTTCATAGATGGTTTTAATATAAATAATTTCTGAGATTATATAGCTAGTTGTCTTCAGAGTAATGTAAAGTTAGAAAATTGGCAAAATATATTAACCTGTATCAGTAGTAATTTGGAATAAATATACTTCTCTAAAAAGCGTTCATTTTTAAAAGATTGCTTTGATCACTAATCTCCAGTTTTAGAGAGTCTTTATTTGTATATAATCAAAATTTTTAAGCTTGGAAAACCATTCTTATGTTATAACTCCTTTATTTATTGAGTAGAGCTGTATCAGAATTATAATTAGCTGTATAGTTGAAAAACCTTGTAATTTAAAGTGTAAATATTTAAGCTTTCAAGTTAGATTCAATAACAAGAAACCAAAATACTAGAATAGTTGATTTCTTCTTTGTTTGAAGCATGAAATATTCCGGCAGGCTTTCAGGCTAATAGAACAGTTTCCAGAGATTGGATAAAACTGTTAGTTTATCACTAATATACCAATCTTCTAGATTACCACAGTTGTTTTCTGTGAACTTTGTCATTCAGGGACAGATCATCATCTTCTGAATTTTCTAAGTTGCCTTCAGGCTTCTATCTACTATATAACATTTCTTGCTACCTAGCTGTTACTTACAGAACTTACTCCCTTTAACTTGTAGGATAAGAGGGAGTTGAGGGTAGGTAAAATTCATATTAGGTCAGTAGTAGCTATTCTTCTTGAGTGGGAAGGATAAAAGAAAGCTTAACAATTGATAAGGATTTAAAATTACCATTGATTTTAATGTAAATGACAGCATAGTCTGATAGCATGAATAATTTAATATAACTAGGTAGAACTGATAAAGTTTTTAAACTTACAGTTTGTTCATCAAAAATATGCTTTTTAAAAATTGTTTTCCATGAATAAATTGGAATTTGTGCTGTGAACCTTGGTAGCTGCTATTACCAAACCAGTAGTCCCTTTGTGAGGTATAAGATTTTTGTTCTGTGGTTCGTCCCAAAGGGCTATATGAGGAAATTCTGAAATAAAGGGCCAGATTAACTTAAAAACAAAACAAAACAAAGCCAAAAACAAACTACTTGGTCTACTTGGAAGGGAATAAACAACTATGGGCTACAGTTTTTGCTTTTCTGCAATGCTAAATTTCAGCTCAGAGGAAATTCTTCATCAGAGCAATAAACCTTTGAAAATTGCTTTATAATGGAAACGCTGACAGACCATTAACTTTAGTGGTGCAGATGCACTGCTCTGACATACATAAGGTTGTCCCAAGTTGCTAAGTACAGTAAACCATGTTGGGCAGTGTACATCCCGCGGAAGCCTGTATGGGTGTATACAGTTTGTCGTGTTATGCTACCTAATAATGGAGAAGCTCAAACATATCACCTTTGACATGCAGGAGAAGTATCATTTTAGAAGGAAAGAGTGGTTTAGGCTCTGCTGATGCTGATAGCTCATTTTATATTTGCCACACTGGAAAAGGCCCAGGGTAAATTTAACATGATGCATTTAATCACCATTCCAATTACAGTGCCACTGAAGCACACCAGTGTTTTCTTACTACCAATTCATTGGAACTTCTAGGTCATAAAGTATCATTATTAGGCATATTGGAAAGTCTCAGCCCAATGGAAATGTGGATTCTGGGATTTTTCCAATTGCTTTGAAACAGTAACGGAGGCTGCTTGGATGTACATTTTCCCCACGTAAAATGAAAATTGGAATTTAAAGGGATTGATATGACAAAGTGAGAATCCTATAATGCCCCAGGGAAGGATGAAGCAGAAAGTTCACATCTAAGAGTAAAATAAGGAAAATGATGAAGACAGTTGGGTACTTCCATAGCAGCCTGCTTAACGACTGATATCCCTGCTAATAATAAGTGTTGTGAGAATTTGTCTTGTTTTTGGCGATATTCACAGCACCTAGCACAGTACTTGGCACATAATGTGGGTGTCAGTAAATATTTATTGGATTTATTTGTATCTGTTTATTTGAAAGCTGTTTGGAGCTAGATTGTCAGGCACCTTGCTAAATGTTGTGAAGGTTACTAATATAATGTGTGTGTACATTTGCGTACATATACATAATATACATACTACATAGACATGTGTAGCTCGAATTAATCCGTAAAAGATTTCTTAAAGGCATTTTAGGTACAATTTGATATGCTGAGTGAGTATCATGAATTTATGCAAAGATTCAAGTGTATTTGGGCAGAATCATGTCATCTGAAATGTAAGTATACTATAGTAAAGAGATCTGACATCATAACTAGATTATAAATAAGTCTGGTGCCCCTGTATTCTAAAATCAGTGCTAATTGGACCAGGCTTATTTGCTCTGTTCTGTTTGATTAAAAAAGAATTTTTCCCCCCACTTGTCTGTGGCAGTTCTCAAACTTGGCCGCCCACCTGTATGGGCTTTTAAAAAAACATAAGGATTGTAAGGTATTAGCCCAGAGATTTTGGTCCACTAGGTCTGAGGCGGAGACTGGGAATATATACTGTAAAGAAATTTCCTTTCCTTGGGTGCTTACGTACAGCTAGTCTTCCCACACCGCTTCATTATGTACTTCAAAATGAGTGGTGACAATTACCTTGGACCTTTTGGGTTCTCTGGAAACAATAACCAGCACAGTAATTAATGTCTTGGTCTTATGCTGGTGGAAGAAAAGAAATGCTAGCATATGTCATATTGAAGGTCGTTTAGGATCAGTGTTGACTTTCTGTCCGTATATTTTACCAGAAAGCTATCATCAGGACAGTTTGGGGAAGGATATGATTTTCTTTTTTTCCTGTGGCATATTCATAGAGTTGTAATACTAGAAGGTGCCTTAGAAATCATTTAGTTTATTCTCTTTCTTTTATCTTTGAGTTAACCTTAAAAATGGTAGGGTTTGAATCCCAGCTTTGTCTGTTATCTCATTTTCTGAGCCTTCATTTCTTATACTTAAAATGGGGGTAATAATACTTAACCTAGCTTATAGGTTTTTTAGGATTAAAGTGCACAAAAAATGCCTACTAGCATGTGTCTTGCATGTAGTAAGTGATCAACAAATGTTAGATTTTATGGCGTACCTGTTATATGATCTATGGCATACGGAAAAGCCAGAAGAAGTAGAAAAATACAGAAAAGCTAAAAGAAGTAGTTGAAATTCAAGTTAAATATGCTGTATACTCATAAACAGAGTTTTAAAAAAATGTGGTTAAAAATACATATAACACAAACTTCATCTTTTTAACCATTTCAAAGTGCACAATTTAGTGGCATTTAGTACATTCACAGCATTGAACCATCATTACTCTCTATTTCCAGGACATTTTCATCACTCCAAAAGGAAACCTGTACCCAGTACCCATTAAGCAGTCACTCCCTATTTCCCCCTCTTTCCAGCCCTTGCAACCACTAATCTGTTTTCTGTCTCTGTGGATTTGCCTATTTTATATAACTTCATATGAATGGAACCATATAGTTTGTGTCCCTTTGTGTCTACTTCTTTCACTTTGTGTGTTTTTAAAGTTCATCTGTGTTCTAGCATGTATCTGCATTTCACTTCTTTTTATGGCTGAATAAGAAGTCATTGTGTGGTTATATACCATAATTTGTTTATCCATTCATCAGTTGATGGACATTTGAGTTCTGAACTTTTTGGTGATTGTGAATAATGCTGCCACAAACATACATGTGCAAGTTTTTGTTTGAACACTTGTTTGCAGTTCTTTTTGGTAAATGCCTATGAATAGAATTTCTGGTTCATGTGATAATTCTATATTTATCTTAATTGAGGAACTGCCAAACTGTTTTCCACAGTGGCTGTACCATCTTACATCCTGCCAGCAAGGCATGAGGGTGAAGGTTCCAATTTCTTCACATCCTGGCCAAAACTTTAAAAAAAATTATAGCCATCCTGTTAGGTGTGAAGTGTATCCCATGATGTATTTTTGTTAGATTTTTTAAAAAATTAGTTTTAAGTGTATACCATAATGTATACATAACATATACAGTGCAAAATGATCATCACAAGTCTAGTTAACATCTGTCACCTTACATAGTTACCAAAAAGAATTTTTTTTTCTTGTCACGAGAACTTTTAAGATCTACTCACTTGGCAACTTTCAAATATGCAATATATTATTATTAACTATAGTTGCCATGCTGTTCATTACATCCTCTTGACTTATTTATAACTGGAAGTTTGTACCTTTTGCCCCTTTCACTCATTTATCTAACTTCTACCCTCTCACTTCTGGCAACCACCATTCTGTTCTGTCTATGAGCTCAGTTTTTGTTTTTTTAAATTCCACATGTAAGTAAGATCATATGGTATTTATCTTTTTCTCTCTGACTTAACTTCACGAGTATGCCTTAAAGGTCCATCCATGTTGCAAATGGCACGATTTCATTCTTTTTTATGGCTGAATAATATATTCCATTGTATATTCTTTTTTTATTCATTCATCCATTGATGTACACTTAAGTTGTTTCCATATCTTGGCTATTATAAATAGCTGCAGTGAACATGGGGGTGCATATATCTTTCTGAGTTAGCTTTTTTGTTTTCTTCAGATAAATACTTCAGAAATGAAATTGCTGGATCCTATGGTAGATAAATTTTTAATTTTATGAGGAACCTCCATACTGTTTTCCATAGTGGCTGCACCAATTTATATTCCCACCAACAGTGTAAAAGGGTTCCTGTTTCTCCACATTCCCACAAACACTTGTTATTTGTTGTCTCTGTGATAATAACCATTCTAACAAGTATAAGGTAGCAACTCATTGTGGTTTTGATTTACATTTCCTTGCTGATTAGCTATGTGGAACATTTTTTCATGTACCTGTTTCCATCTGTATGTCTTCCTTGGATAAATGTCTGTTCAGATTTTTTGCCCATTTAAAAATCAGATTAAAAAAATATGAGCTATATGAGCTGTTTATATATCCCACTTGTTTATTTTTGCTTTTGTTGCGTTTGATGTCAGACTCCAAAAAATTATTGCCAAGACCTATGTCAAGGAGCTTACCACCTATGTTTTCTTCTAGGAATTTCATGGTTTCAGAATTTCCATGCAAGTCTTTAGTGATATATCCACTTTGCCCACTTGGTTGAGAATTTTTATCATAAATGGGTGCTGAATTTTGTCAAATGCTTTTTCTGCATCTACTGAGATGATCATATGATTTTTATCCTTCAGTTTTTAAATATGGTGTATCACATTGATGTGCACATGTTGAACCATTCTTGCATCCCAGAATAAATCCCACTTGATCATCATGTATGATCCTTTTAATGTATTGTTGAATTTGGTTTGCTCGTATTTTGTTGACAATTTTTGCATCTACGTTCATCAGGAACATTGGCGTGTAATTTTTTTAAAAAATAAATTTATTTATTTGTTTTTATTTTTGGCTGTGTTGGGTTTTTGTTGCTGTGCGTGGGCTTTCTCTAGTTGGGGCGAGTGGAGGCTACTCTTCATTGCGTGCATGGGCTTCTCATTGCGGTGGCTTCTCTTGTTGTGGAGCATGGGCTTTAGGTGCACGGGCTTCAGTAGTTGTGGCATGTGGGCTCTAGAGCACAGGCTCAATAGTTGTGGCACACGGGCTTAGCTGCTCAGTGGCATGTGGGATCTTCCTGGGCCAGGGATCGAACCTGTGTCCCCTGCATTGGCAGGCGGATTCTTAACCACTGTGCCAACAGGGAAGCCCTGTAATTTTATTTATTGTGGTGTCCTTGTCTGCTTTTGGTATTAGGGTAATGCTGGCCTTGTAAAATGAGTTAGGAAGCGTTTCCTTTTCTTAATATTTTTTGGTAAGTGTGAGAAGGATTGGTATTCGGTAGAATTCACCAGTGAAGCTATCTAGTCCTGGACTTTTGTTTCTTGGGAGGCTTTTGATCACTGATTCAGTTTCATTCCTAGTAATTAGTGTGTTCATATTTTCTTTTTCTTCATGATTTAGTCTTGATAGGTTGTATTTTTCTAGGAATTTATCCATTTGTTCTAGGTTGTCAAATTTGTTGGCATCATTATGGTTTTGATTTGCATTTTGCTGACAACTAAATGACATTAGGCATCTTTTTGATGTGATTGTTGGTCATTTGTATATCTTCTTTAGAGAAATGTCTCTTTAAGTCCTTTGCCCTGGGACTTCCTTGGTGGTCCAGTGGTTAAGAATCTGCCTTCCAGTGCAGGGGATGTGGGTTCGATCCTTGGTTGGGGAACTAGGATCCTACTTGCTGCGGGGCAACAAAGCCCGCACACCCCAACTACTGAACCTGCGTGCTGCAATCAAAGATCTTGCGTGCTGCAACTAAGACCCGACACAGCCCCCCAAAAAAAAAAAAAAAAAAAAATATATATATATATATATATATATATATATAAAGTCCTTTGCGCCACCCCCCCGCCCCACGCCTTTTTTCCCCCCTGGCTGCGCTGCACGGCTGCAGGATCCTAGTTCCCCGACCAGGAACCTGGGCCCTTGGCAGTGAAAGTGCAGGGTCCCAACCACTGGACCACCAGGGAATTCCCTCCTTTGCCCATTTTTAAATTGGGTTATTTGTCTTTGTGTTGTTGAAAGCAGAGTCTTTTGATTATAAAATTAATTTATATACTATCATTTGGATCATAATATATAGAACGCTAGCTTCTTTCACTGAGATGAGTATTTTCAAGGTTCATCTATGTTGTAGCATGTATCCATAGGGTGTTCCTTTTTATTACTGAATAGTAGTCCATTCTATGGATAATACCACGTTTCATTTATCTATTCATTAGTTGATGGGCATTTGGCTTGCTTTTAGTCTTTGGCTGTTATGAATAACAAACAGTCATGTACAAGTCTTTGTGTAGACATCTTCCTTCAACTTTTTTATTTTGAAAAATTTCAACCCCACAGAAAGGTTGAGATAAGTAGTATACTGAATGTCCATATACTCTTCACCTAGATTCACTGATTAACACTTGCTACCCATGCTTTACCTCTTTCTATAAATATACCTTTTCAGAACCATTTGCAGATACCATGACAGTTTGCCTCTTAAATATTTCAACATGAATCTTATAAGAATGAGGACACACATTTTCATACATAACCACAGTATCATTGTCATATTAAAAAAATTAGCAAGAATTTTATATCAGCTATTTTATATACATATTAAAATTTCCCCCGTTGTTCCAAAAATGTCTTCTAGAGCTTTTTTACCCCTTTTTTCTAATCCAGGATCCAAAAGTGATTTTCTAGATTACATTCGGTTGTTGTTTTTCTTAGTCTCTTTTAATCTAGAATAGTTCCTCTTCCTCACTGTTTTTCATGTCAGTGAGGTTTAGAAAAATACAGGCCAGTTATCCCACCTTTTAGCTTTGTCTCATTGCTGTCTTATGATTTGGTTTTTTTTTTGGTTTGTTTTTGATTTTATATATTTATTTATTTATTTTGTTTATTTATGGCTGCATTTAATTTAAAATGTGTGTGTGTGTGTGTTGGGTGGTAGGCTGAAGACCTTTTCTTTGCATATCTGTCAACTGATTTGAGAGCCATACACTTTTTCTTGTGTTCACCATGCAAATAATACATCATCTGCGATAGCGTAGCATATGCCTTCTGGAACTGGCCTTCTGGATTGGGACCGTCACTCTACTCCTTACTAGCATGTGAACTTACGCAAGTTACTTAACTTTTCTGTGCCTCAGTTTTCTCATGTGAAAAATGCTGATGATAAAAGCACTGTGTTAGTAATTGTAAAACATATACTAGCGTGAAATGGTTAACTCATTTAAAATATCTTGCTGGTGACTGGCACATGAATGCCTAAATAAATGTTTGCTAGTTAATTGACATCCAGTTTTGGTCTCATTAATGGGGTAAGAATCTAAAGACATTTATGAAGCAGTTTGAGGGCACTCTTTAGATTTTTATGATTTGTTCCTTAGTCTTTAAGTTGTCTTGCTCATGCCTAATCTGGCAGCATCGTTTTGTTTTTTTTTTTTTAAATAGCAACCTGTCTTTTAATCAAGTCAAAGTATTCAACCTAGATTTCATAGAAATAATGCTTTCTTGTTGCACTTACTCGTTTAGATTGTAACTAAACTATGTGATCATAGCCACAAGTAAAATAGGTGTAATTGTAAGGCATAGACAGATTTTGGGGAAAAAATAACTGGTTCTGCAGAAACATTCAGCTCAAATGACAGGAGTGGAAATAAACCTCTATATTGGAAAACAGCTCTGCTGGCTGAGAGAGCATTTGGTACACTAACATTGGGCATGTTAGTCTGTTTTATGGAGGGTCTTAAGGGCACAGGTTAATATAGCCAGTTGAGTGGAGTCTTGTCAAGAAAACTGTTGTATTTGAAGAAGATGCTGCTGCTGCAGACTCACCATCTTAGGGCACCTACTGTAGGTTATTTCTTATGAGTCTGTTTTCTGCCAGATTACAGCCTTTCATCTTGGTTTTCTTGTGATGGTTTAGGTAGCATGTTTGTGAGAGGTGGCAGAGTTGTATGGCCAGGAGGATAGACTGACCCATGATTACCAAGTTCTTCTTAGAACAATTCAGTCATGCCTCAGCACAGGTCCTCAGCATTGGGAGGGGAGCTGTGCACTCTTAAATTGAATTCTGTCAGATGGGTCCTGAGCTTCTGATACTTCCAGCAGAGTCTTAGATGGTGGGTGGTACACAGAACATGCTCACTAAGTTTGTGAATGGCATCAAGTTGGGTGGGATAGGTGGCTCAATAGACAACTGGATTAAAATTCAGAATATCTGATATTTTAGAAAAGTTGATGAATATACATAATACGGCATTCAACAGGATTAAGACAAGATAATTTTCTTAAGGAAAGTAAATAGCTGTGGAAATTCAGTATGGATGTAGGATTGGGTTTATACCAGTGGTAGTACAAAACAGTCCCAAGGTGATAAGAAAACTAGTTAATAAATAAGAGTCATGATGTCTTTGCATTTAAAACCATTGATAACAAGTCATATAATTGGAATGGCACTTAAAGAAATCCATAGGGGCATTCCTTCACCATATTTAGTTTTTGTCACAGTGTAAGCATTAAATGAAAATCTCAGGAAAATGTTCCAGAGTGAGAAGACTGAAAAATTAGGAAATAGTCCCCATCAGAAGGTTTTAGTAGATATATAGCCTAGAAATAATGGAGAGTTTAGTAATTCTTATTAGATTATATATGATTGTATTATTGTGTGATCATAGATTCATAGAATGTCAGAGGTCACTGGTTTAAGAAACTCATTTTGTTTTAATGGATGAGAAAACACAAACCTGAGGTCACACATTCAAGACAGGCCCTTTCCTCTCAGGTCACTGTTCTTACCAGTTACCCCTGTGGCAGCCTGTGTTTTTATTCTGATGACAAGATTATTAAAGCATTTACAATAGTAGGAAGGTTATAAAGTAAGACATTAGATATTAATGTTTTTGAGGTTTGGGAGGCAGTGAAACATGACACACAAAGAAGCAGTGGAACCTCTTGTGGTCATAGAACAGGGATACTTTATCTTATTGAGGCAGGGACAGAAAAGATGTACTCTTGAGTTTCCTTCTAGCTCTTTCTCTTTTTCTGCTGGGGGTTTTAACTGCTCAGGTTGATTACATGGAGAATTTTCTTTTGCAGACTTTAGGCAATCTTGTATTTTGTGGTGAATGACTAAAATAGTCAGGAAATGGAAATTTTAAACTTTGAACTTTCTTCCTTTTCACTGAGCATTGGACTGGGAATAAGGAGAGCAATTTCTCTTCTGTTGTCACCTTTCATCCATTTCTCATCTAGGTTCATGGTAGGTGTGATCCCAACCCTTTCACCTGCCCCAACCCCCACTCCCCCCGCCCCAAGAATATCCTGGTAGACTGATGTAATATATGAAATGTTTAGAATTTGAACAAGATGAAAGGTGCTATTGAAGTACAGAAGACATTTTTTTGATGTCAGTGACGGTAACTGCATATTAAAAATATTTTGTGTTTGTATACTGCTGGATATTACTTTCTCTTCCTCCATATTTAGTGGATACTCTTTTGGTACCTGAGTCTTAACTGAATGACATGAACTGAAATGTTACATCTTGTAGATGTCTTTTTACCTGGATGTTTTCCAGCTGTTAGAAGCACCTTATGCTTCTCTTTCTTAGCTGTACAGTACCTGTGTTAGCCTGTTTATTAACCTTGCAGCTTGAACCCTTGTAACTATCATCTCCCAGGTTTATGTCTCATTTTCTGGCAAAGAAAGATCTAATAATAATGTGTTAGGTTTACTTTTCATCTTTTATTAAAATTATCCCGTGTTTGATCTGATTTTCCTTAAATATGGATAAGTGAATGCCTCTGTTCGCAAGCCTAAATTGTCTTAATAATAAGAGTAGATAAATGCACACTTCACCAGGATGAAGCAGAAATATTTGTCACTTGGGTAGGACAGGTACATATATAATTCTTCAGTAGTTTTTATGTAATGATGGTTGCAAAGATGATGGAAAACGCAAGGCTCACTATTTTTTCTTAGAAGAAGTGGTTCTTTTGTATAATTATTAACCCATTACGGAAGTTTCGTAGCCAGTTAATTATTTTGACCACTATTCAGGTGAAAACATTCTGACTTCCATAAATGTAGTGTCTCCTAACCCTCACCTATTTGCAGCAGCACCATGGCTAGCCAGGAGAAAAATAAGGACAGGGAATACCTCACTGTTCTCTCTCTCTTAAATTTTCTGTTCTCAATTTAATTCTCAGGTATTTGTTTCTATACCAAATGGTTGGGAAATCTTCTGTGTGTTGTTTTCAGAGCAGCATAAAGAATTCCTTTTGTAATGAACCAGTAATAGTACCTAATGTGTAGAATTTTAAAAATTGTTTTTTGTACCAATAATACTTTATTGAGCTACAATTTATATACAATAAAATTCACAATCTTATATATATAATATAGTGAATTTTGACAAATATACACACTTATGTAGTCACCACCAGATCAAGATACAGAGCATTTGCATCACTCCAGAAAGTTCACTCTTTCACTCAGTGTGAAAGTTCACACTTTCACTCAGAAAGTTCTAAAAAACTTCCAATAAAATGGATAGGAATAGGGCTTCCCTGGTGGCGCAGTGGTTGAGAGTCCGCCTGCTGATGCAGGGGACATGGGTTCTTGCCCTGGTCCGGGAAGATCCCACATGCCGCGGAGCGGCTGGGCCCGTGAGCCATGGCCACTGAGCCTGTGCTCCGCAATGGGAGAGGCCACAACAGTGAGAGAGGCCTGTGTACCGCAAAAAAAAAAAAAAAAAAATGGATAGGAATAACTTAGGGGAAAAGTTTAATAATCAGCTCATATGCAGTTTCTTTAAGTAACTGGCCAGCAGTGAGCTTAGTCTTCTTTTTTCCCCTGCTGTTTTCTCTACTATAAAAGTGAATTCTGCTGAGCATTATTTTCCTCCAATACAGGGTTTGAATTTCCTAAAATATTACGTATATTTGAAAATGAAGAGATCCAGATATAAGGCATTTCTCCATCTTCTCAATAAGAAAAAGAAGTGTTTTGGTCAACATAGACATTTTTAGGGGTATAGACGAAATAATTAAAATGTTAAATAGTTAATTATAATAATTGCATATATATATTAAAAGAATCTTTTCTTTAACTTTTTCATTTTGAGATAATTTAGATTTACATGCAATTGTAGAAAAAGAATAATACAGAGAGATCTCCTATATTCTTCTCTCAGTTTACCCCAGTAGTAATTGCACATGCATATTTAAGAATAGGTTATACTATCAAGTTCCATGTATTTGAATTTATTCCTAATATACATTTAAAGATATTACTTTCCCACAGTCATTTTATGAAACAGTTATTTGAATGATCCACATCTTCACAGCCATGAATGTCTTTAATATTTATTTACTGAAACCACATTTAAAGGTATTGGCCCCGTTTTTCAGTTATTTACTTCCTTACAAGTTGTTTGAGATATGGAGCATTTAAAGAATCTGTAAGTGTTGCTCTCTGTAAGTTTTATCTGAAGCCACAGAATTCATTCATATAACATTAGGAGAATTGCCATCATTTTGATGTTATTTGTGATCTTCCTAACTTTCCAAGGTTTTTTTTATTGCATTTCTTCCTAAATGATCTTCAGAGGCCTTTTTCAGGTGGCAGCTACCTCTTGTAATTGTGACATTACACTCCAGGAATAAGTACTTAATCTGTGTTTAAATCTGTATTTTACTCCCTTTTGAAACTTGTTTGGTGTAATAACTTTGACAAAGCATCCAGCGCTAGTGTTATGTGATGTTTTCCAGACTTCAGTGTTTATGCCCAGAGATGAGAACTTCACTGCCTTGCCCCTTTCACAGACTCTGACTGGATGGACGTCCCTGGGAGTTTGATTCCATTGGTAGGGTCTTACTCTTTTGGAATCCCAAATGCCATTCCCCTGGGCATGACTGCTCGCTTGGAGTTTTCACTTCAAGGTTTTTGGGAAGCCTTTTCTTTTTTTTCTTTCTCCCCTGTTTGTATTTAATATAAAATTATTGATGCCTACTTCAAAAGTAAGGATTTAATTGTAAAACAATTCCTGCTTCTTGAAGGATAATTTTAGGGAAGAAAACCTTTCCTTATGTTTGGGCATATATGGTAAGACAGCTGCAGCCACTGTATACAGTATGTGTTAGAATTGATAGGGTCATTAAGTTTCTCTTATGTGGAAAAATTATTTGCCATTTTTATTCAGTTCATTGTATTTTTTTCTTCTGCATTTCTACAAAGGATTTACGTTTTAATATTTCTTCTTCTTTTTATCAGTTTATTGATGTCCATGCCTCATCTTGTTTTAATCGTTAGGTAGTGCTGGGCTAGCCTTTTAGTAATGTGTACAGGGCCACAGATGATAATGTGACTTGTTTTACATCTGTATATCTTTTTAGTGCAGGGACTTAAAGAAAACCAGAGGTGTGTGCTATGTCCTTCCTGTCCTTGAATTTGGGTATAAAATGTTAAGACACGGTTCATTACAGTACCCTACCTGGAATCTAAATTATTACAGTGAAATTAGCTTTTAAAGTAGCATGACCCATATTGCTTACATTCTAGCAACTAATCCCCCTTAATAACAACTCCATCTTTTCCTTTGTAATATTCCCTTAAAAAGAAAACTTTGCAGATATTGTCCGAATGATTTAGAGTGATGTATAACAATTCAGACAGGCTGGATGCACTGTTGAAAGCCTCCTTTGTCATTGCCTGCTAGGATGTCATCTGTTTGAACTGGCCTTTTTCTTGTTTGCCTGGGGTGAGCAAAGAGTGATGATTTAGTAGAGTTGTTTGCTGCTTTCTAGCTGTTGTAGGAAGTTAAGACTTTCTGGCTTAACATGTATGAGGTGGCACGTGGATTGTTACTAGTCTTTAATCATCTAATCTTACTTCTAAGGTGACTGGAATGGTTTTTAGAGTGGAGGAGGCATTGTGGTTTGTTTTATTCCTTCTCTTCCTTTGCATGTATATGCACATCCCTGCCCAGCTCCCCTCTCCTTCCTCTGGATTATTGAAGGAGATTGAATTAGGAAATGTGACTCGTTGGTTTTTACAGATTGGTTTTCTTCATTAAGAAGGAAATCCCTGTGTAGTCTAGGTTTTTAAAAATGTTATGATCCATGCCTTACCTAGAGAAATTTAGGGTGGAATGGCTGGAATGGCTTGGCATAGTTATGTATTGGTACTTTTGTTTTTCCTTTTGACTCCTCTTTATTTTTTTTGTGCCTCAGTTTCTTCCTCACTGATATGATGACAGGGTTGTTTTCTATTTCCATATTTGTATTAAAATATTTGTGGGGGGGGACCTGGCATGTATGCATTTTTCTGAGTGGTGAGAGTTAGTAGTGTTGTATGAATGTCAAGAAAATGCTGTAAATAAAATGTTTTTAGAATTCTCAGAAATTAGGAATGTTCTTTTAATTCCTTGAGACAAACTAGCTGGAAGATTAATTTATTTTTCATTAAAAAAATTAATATCCTTCAGAATTCGAATTTTTTTTAATTTCAGAAGAAAACACATGATTAAAGCAGGATAACCATTTCTCCCATTAAACAAAGATTTGAAATTAATTATTTACTTAATGTTGGTGGGAGTGTATTGAAAAAAATACTTTCAGATGCTTTTGATGAGTGTAAATTGGTAGAACTCATCTGGGAAGTAATTTGGCGGTATTTACCAAATCATACTTTTTCATCTCAGTAATTCTCCTTTCCAGAGTCAGTTTTTTTTTTTTTTAAATTTTTATTTATTTATTTATGGCTGTGTTGGGTCTTCGTTTCTGTGCGAGGGCTTTCTCTAGTTGCGGCAAGTGGGAGCCACTCTTCATCGCGATGCATGGGCCTCTCACTATCGTGGCCTCTCTTGTTGCGGAGCACAGGCTCCAGACGCGCAGGCTCAGTAGTTGTGGCTCACGGGCCTAGTTGCTCCGCGGCATGTGGGATTCTCCCAGACCAGGGCTCGAACCCGTGTCCCCTGCATTGGCAGGCAGATTCTCAACCACTGCGCCACCAGGGAAGCCCCCCAGAGTCAGTTTTAAAGAAAGTTACCAGCCAAAGATCTATGACCAAAGACTTATGTCCAGAAATGCTCATTATAGCAATACTTATAATAGAAAAAATCTGGGGAAAAGATTAAACATTCAACAGTAAGAGAGTGACTATAGTGTTAGTATGTAATGGACTATTACAGAGCAACAAGAATATTTTTGGAGAATATTTAATGATATGGGAAATATCACTAAACATAAATATAAAATGAAATTTACATATTTTAATTATATATTTTTGGTGAGTTTTGTATTTTATATATACAAAAGAAAATATGCAACGTGTATGTTATAAAGCATACATGTGAACATACCACACAACTTTACCAGTACTGTTAATATAATAAATTCTTATTACATATATCCATAAAGATAAAAAGGCATTATTTCAGAATGTTAACAATTCTTATGTTTGGAAGAAGGATTATGAGTGATCTTTGGCTTTTGCTTAAATGCTTCTGTTCTTTTTCTAAATTTTGTACAAGGGACATGTATTTTCAAAACCAGAAAATATCACTAAACATTATTTATTGAAAGAAGAAAAAAATTTAAGCTGGATTCTTTGCAACTCCATCTCATGGGAAAGAAAATTCTGAAAGTGTCTGCCACCTGTTATCTCCTGAGTGACACATCATGGCCAGGTACAGAGGGTGGCATTATCTACCATTTATAGATATTACAGTGTGACAGAGCTCCTGAGAGATGACAGGCTGACAGCGACAGGAATTGTGGATGCTGTGTCTTCTAGGAGGTGTTTGAATGACCTTTACAAAATATATATTAAAAATTTACTTAGAATTTTCATGGTTCATGCCTTCAAGAGAGGATTCATTTCTTCACTTAACAAGTATTTATCGGGTGCCTGTTAAGTACCAAATGAGGGTCCAAGAGGGTATTTGCTCTTATGATACTTATATTCTGGCATTGAAGGATAGTCAACAAGCAAACAGGCCAGTGGTGAGGTATCAAAGAATGAGGTGTTGTGAACAGGAAGATGAGTGATTTAAATTGGGTGGTCAGGTGAAACCTACTGAGAAGGTTTGAACTAGGACCTGAGTGACAAGAAAGAGCCAGTCCTACAATGATTTAAGAGTAGAGGGAACAGCATGTGCAAGAGCTCTGCAGTGCGTTCTAGAAACAGATAAAAAGGTGAGTATAGTTGAAGTGTGGTACGTGAGAGGAGCAAAAGACAGAACATGAGAGGACTTAAGGCTTTAGTTAACAAGTTTGAATTTCATACTAAGTGCCATAGGAGGGCTTCCCTGGCGGCACATTGGTTAAGAATCTGCCTGCCAACGCAGGCGACACGGGTTTGAGCCCTTGTCCAGGAAGATCCCACATGCCGGGGAGCAACAAGCCCGTGCTCTGCAACAAGAAAAGCCACCACAATGAGAAGCCTGCACACTGCAATGAAGAGTAATCCCCGCTCGCTGCGACTAGAGAAAGCTCGACTGCAGCAATGAAGACCCAATGCAGCCAAAAAAAAAACCAAACCACTAAAATATAAATGCGACAGGAAATTGGCATTAAGAAAGAAAATAGTATGATATAACTTAAAAAAAAAAGATTACCCTGGCTGCTATGTGGAAAATCGTTGCCAAGGGTCAAGTATGGGAGTGGGAAGACCAGTAAAACGTCATTTACAGTGACCTATGTAAGAGCATGGTGGCCAGAGTAGAAGCATTGGCAAAGGAGAGAAGTAGATAGATTTAAGTCTATTTGAAAATAGAGCCAATGGATCTTGCTCAGTACTGTGTATGAGAGACTGCAGGAAAGAGGGAAATCAAGGTTGGTGTTTTGGATTTTGACTTGAGCAACTTGGAGGAAGCTGTTTGCTATTTATAAAGGTGGACAAAATGGGTCAGCGGGTTTTGGGGGAATATTGAATGTTCTAGTTTGAAATGTTGTGACTGAGCTGCATGTAAAGATGTCAAATAGGCAGTTAGATGTATGAGTTTGGAGCAAGGTGAAGAGGTTTGGGATGAAGGTAAACAATTGTGAGTCTTTAGTGTATAGATATAGTATTTAAAGCCATGGGACTGTGTGATATCACTAAGTTGGAAGTAGGGATAATGAGGACCCAAGTCCTGGGACCTCCAATTATAAGTAAGGCCTTGACAGTGGAGGAGGAGCCAGCAAAGGTGGCTAAGAGGGAGCTGTTATGTGGGAGGAAAATGGGGTGGAGGGTAGGGGTAGATTTGATCTGGGATCTGAGTGACAAGGCAAAAGTAGAGAGTTTCAAGAAGGATGGATCTAGTTGAATGGTGCTGAGAGAGAGGGAGTAAGATGAGATCAGGGTCATAACCCTGTGTATCAGTTTTCTGGGGCTGCAAATTACCACAAATTTGATGGCTTAAAACAACAGAAATATATACTCTTAAGTTTCTGGAGCCTAGAAGCCCCAAATCTGTCAGAACTGCCTTCCCTCCAGGGGGCTTTAGGGAAAAATCCTTTGCTTGCCTCTTTCTGCTTCCAGTGGCTGCTCCAGTATTCCTGGGTTTGTGACCACATTCCTCCAGTCTCTACCTCCATTTTCACATTGCCTTCTCTCTGTGTGTTTCCAAACTTTCTTTTCCTCTCACAAAAACACTTGTAATGCCATTTAGGGCCCACCTCAATAATACAGAGTAAGCTCAAAATCTTTAGCTTAATTCTTCTGCAAAGACCTTTTCCCCAAATAAGATAAATTCCGGGAATTGCAAATTTCAGGGATTAGGATTTGATATTTTTGGGCAGCCATTATTCAACCTACTAAACCTTGGTTTTAGAAACATGGTAGCCATTGGATATCTCAGTAAGAGCAATTTCTCTGGAACATTGGAGATATAAGAGAATCATATCTACCTTTCATGCTTGTGGCCACATAGAGAACTCTATTTAGTCTACCCCAAGACTGTGCAGGTGGATCACACTGCGTTTTTTGGTGGTTGTATGCCTGTGGTTAGCTTCAAGATTTACATGTTGAACATGAGAAAGGAGCAAAGTTCTCAGAAGCCTCTGCCATTTTTTTCACATTCAGTGTTTCTGACATATGTGATCCAAGTTGGCATTACCAGTAGCTATTACTTCTATATCCAAAATCTGGTTCTTTCAGATTTTAGACAACATCTCTGTTTTGATTAATAATATCAATATCTGTATTATTTCTTTTGTAACCTGACTGATGACTGTGTTGCTGAAAAGTTCTTACTCAGAAAGTAGAATAGATGTCATCTAGGTAATATATAGGTATAGCGGGCATTTAAAATACATCAGCCATCTGAAGAGAGATAATGGCAAGTCGAAAAAGTTGCTCTTGTATTTTGCTGTTTTTTCTTACCAGCTTTGTGAAACACAGATGTTAAAACTGGCACACTTGGTGCCCAGCTGCCCTCAGTAATTCTCTGCAGGCTGTCCATGATTCCTGCTGGATCATGGGGAGCAGCGGAGGATAAACAAGTTATCTCTGGCTCTCTGTGGCACTGCATGGGCAAGAGATAGCGACCACATCAGGAAGAGGCCTTCCTCCCTGGGGGTAGTTCTAGCAACAAAGGAATTCCTTCATCCCCAGTTCTTCCTTGAGTTGGAACTGAAATGACTGGCAGCCTTGGGTCGCTTCCCTGTGTATATATATGTGTATTTGGAGGGTCGGGCAGTAGTTGTGCTTCCTCCAGATTAAAGGCTGTACTTTTTCCAGGAGCTGCCTTGATTACCGTAGATTAAATCTTGGTTGTGGGACCATTCTCCCAAACCACCAGAGTGTGTTCATCTAAACTTCTGTATTGAGGCAGAGGCCCTAGTTTGGCATGGTGAAAACACAGGCTTTGGAATTAGACCAGGTTCATCTACTTACTAGTTCTGTAACTTTGGCAAGTTATATACCCTCTTGGAGACTCAGTTTCCTCATTGGTAAAATGGGGTCGAAGGCATGTGCTATTATGCTTACCACGTGGTAGGCTTGTAATAAATGTTAGATGCCACTGTTAATACATCTCTTTGTCTGTTTTTTTCATTTTTATTCATTTTGTTGATACTTAAATTTCCTTACTGCCTTTGATGTCTTTATATTAAGCAGACTTCTAAAGAAAGATCCACCTGTTAACATAGCATCTCTTTTGGGAAAGAGAACTAGTGATCCCTCCTGCCTCCTCTCCCACCCACCCCCCCCCCCTCATTTTATCACCCTATGACAATTACTGACAGTTAGATCTTGGGTCCCAGTACATTGGAAGACAATCATAGTCATCAGGGAATACTTCCCGAGGGAGGCTTTCATTAATTGTTAAATTAACTGTGGAGGGCAGAAGACTGTTGCCATATTCCATGTGTAGGAGTGGCTCTGGGAAGACTCAGATGTTGGGAGGGGAGTTGCTGAGGAATGAAGCTGTAGATAGGTCAGTTTACTCAAGAAAGAATATTCTAGGAGGCTTTTGTAGTTAGGGTGGCCTTTGGAGTTAGCTCAGACCTTAGGTAAGATACCTCTGCAGTTAGTTCCCCAGCTGTGTGACCATGGGCAAGCTGCTCACCTGTTAAATGAGGATGACTGTATGTCCTTGATTTCGAAGACCACTCAATTTAATAACATCTTGGAAGGAGGTGGTGGAAACATTTCCTCATTAAATTATTCATCACTTGTAGCCAGTGGTATGATATTTCCTGGTTGTAGAAATGTTTATGTGATTTTTTTAAAAGGTGTATTTTAGAAACGAAGCAATCTGGTAATGCCCAGTTTCAGGAATGTTGGGAAGATTAATAAGATAATGTATGTTAAGTGCCCATCCAAGTTAGTACTCAGTGAATTGTAGTTATTATTAACAGATGAAAGGACATGAAAAATAATTTGATTGGGAACATCTGAAGAAAGAATTTTAAATGGCAAGGTCATAATATGACCAGGATCTGAAATTGGACTGGAATGAGGGGAAAGAGGACAAAAGGTCAAGTAATATTATAGAGGTAATTGAGTGTGTAAATAAGGAGCAAGTTTTACCTCTTTACAGACAAAATTTTCCCTTTTTTAGTGATGAGTCTGTGGTGTATGTTCTAATGTAAACAGAGGGAATGTGGCAATCATGTGGGATAAATTCACTCCTCTGTTATCTTCTGGGCATATTACAGTATTCCTGAACTTGCCCCATATAAGCTGCTAGTCACAAAAAATAAAGCATTGACTAACTCACAGATAACAAACAAAAAAGCATTTTATTTTTGTTGTTTTGTTTTTGTTTTGTTGTGGGGGAGGGTGGCTAGCTGGTTAGGGACTTCTCATTAGTTTATTAGTTCAGTTGCCTGGCCAGGAAATTCTTTGCCTATGTTTCAAACATCTTTATGTTTTGATTAGAGTGATAACTGAATTTTTAGCTCTTCTTTCTTTTCTTTCTTTCTTTTTGCCCCAGGTCCAGCAAGACTATGAATCTCTGTTCCAAATGCTTTGCTGGTAAGTGCAGAAAAAGGGTTTTAAATTTATTTTCTTCTTTTGGTTGTTTTTAAGGCTGTCTAAATTATTTTAAGACTGTCTACCCTTTTTTGGGTTTATGCATGGGGTTTTATTTGCTTGTGTGTGAAAGCAGTTTCTCGTCACTAAGTTGCTTCATATACTTGCTTAGGACTGTTGAAACAGTCTTCCCTGAGTGAAATGAAATCTTGTGTGTACTTGTACAAAACAAACTTTCCTCAGTTTACAGTTGTTGGCATATAGTGCAATTGTAAACACTTGTGTTGTAGTAGGGTAAAATATATATGTTCATCTCTGATCTTGATTTGAATGATTAATGGTGAATGTTGCTTTTACCAATGAGAATACAAGAGAAAGAATATTTTCAGCTTGGAGTCAGGAAGAGAATAATGCTGAATTAGGCTTTCTAATCCAATCCCTCAATGAAATCACCTTGGGTAAGTCACTTAATCTCTTTGGGCATTAGATTCATCATTTGTAACATGAAGGGCTTAGGCTTGATGTTTGACAAGGGCCTTTTCCACCCCCTAAATGCTGATTGGTTGACTCCTTGAATTATGACTCCTTAATGAAGTTAAAACCTTCAGGTGTTTTTTTAAAAGAACTTCACATCTAATGATCTTACGTAAAATAATTAAGTCTTACTAATTAGGATATGTTTAAGTTTCATTCTTTATTACTTTTTATTACTTTATTGTTTTGTCTAAGACAAACCTGGACACAAGTTAAAGTGGTAAGGACAGATTTTAATCAGTAATATACCGCTGCAGTAGGGAAAAGGGGACTTGTGCAGAGGGAAATGGGCATTTTAAAGGGAGAATGAAGGAGTAGGGGAGGGGCTGCTAGCTTGGCTCAGTATAATCAGGCGAGTAGAAAAATCACAAAGGATTGGTTATTGTAAATGAGACTGGCAGGGTCTGTTGGTTGACAGTTATTGAAGTTAGGAAAGTTAGGATTTTATCCTCCTACAGAGATAGAGATTGAGACCCTGTTCTTCCTGATGATTACATTTAAAGGAATGGCTTTCATGTCCTTGAGAAAGATACTCCTGAGTGATAGAGTTGTAGGAGATACACATATACATCTCAAAGGGACAGAGGAAGGGTTTACAATTTTAAACCGTTTTTAGTAAATGCTCTAAGATAGGGTAGTCAGGGGCCTATAGTCAGCTGTTTGTTGGAACAAATCTTAAATTCTTTTGGCAGCTTTGAGCTTTCTCAGACAGGCACTTTAAGAGGGACTAGGATCACCCTAGGGAAGGGGCCTTAAGCTGTCTGAAAACTGTGTTAGTGGTTGTTTAAATCTGTTAATGTGGGGGGATCTGAGTGTATAAAATGATTTGTGTTGGGAGTCGGTAGTTTTTTTAGGTCAAGGTTGAGGCCTGGTAGAGAAGAGGGCTCAGAGGAGCCTGGCTGGAATTTGGTCAAGGAGAGAATCTTTGGCAGTTTTCATCTTCTGTTCATTGTGCTATTTGGACAAGGAAATGATCATAGTGTAAGCTTTAGACCTTTATATTTATGCCACAACTAGGGGATAGGTTGATGGAGTTGGGAGGGCTGGGGAATCTGGCAGTTTGTATCTGTTAAAGGTCTGGAATTTGTCAAATACTTTAGGTTTTTAAAAGAAAAAATACTGGTAAGTTTGGTTTTTAATCCCGCTTTTAACAGAATCTCTGCCATGTTAAGTGAATGTATTGTGCTTTTCTTACTTTGCATATCTACCATTACAGATATGAAGAAAAGCTTCCTCACTGAGAGTTTATATATATGTGTAGTAAAGATGAAGTAGCAATGAGAGAAAATGTATATTGTGTGTCTGTCTCCACACGCGTATCTACAATTACAGATATGAAGAAATGCTTCCTTACTGATGAGAGTTTATATGTATGAGTAGTAAAGATGAAGTAGCAATGAGAGAAAATGTATATTATGTGTCTGTCTCCACATAGAACTAGTTCCCCCTGATAATTCGGTAAAGCATGGCTGTGGGCGAAGCCAGGCACCTGTGAGTCAGGTGGCTCACATCAGATACTCAAAGAACTGTCTCATGTCTCTAAATAAATATAAAGTTAAAAAAAGTATCAGCGAAGATAGTTCAGCCATGGTCTTTGCGTTTCTTTGGACTTGTTACAGTTTTATTTTCTATGGTTATCATTATTTATTGTATCTCTGGTGGTCTGTGTCCATTGACTCTTTACACAGCTTAGTTATTTTTGCTTTTAAAAATATTAAGAGGATATTTTCAAGTGTGTAAAGAAAATACTCTCTCCTTCCTTTATCTTTGCCCCCACACTCCTGATTTCCCCAACATCAGTTGAAAGGAATGACTTGTAAGTAACGTCCTGCTTGCTGAAGCAGCATTTTTGGTGTTCTTTTTGAAATTCAAGAGAAAAAAGATCATTGAACTTTAAAGATACATTTGTGCGTTTTGTTTCTCTATGAAGATAGGGAGAGTATAGAAATGCATTGTAGCAGAGGCATGAGATGTGAAAGACAACATGAAGATTACTTTGGCCAAAGCCACTGTGATTTTAAATAGTCTTTTAAAGTGTACAATGTACTTTAAAACGTGGAAAAATTAAAAATAGCTATTGTGTACCATTAGGTTAAAGAGATTTTTCAGGATTCCTTTTTAAAACTATGGTGGAAAAGTGAGTTTGTTATAACTTGTTTACATGAAATTGAATGAAATGAGTAAAAACATGTTTAAAGTCTTGTCTAGTTTTGGCTTTTCTACCCCCTTTATAATATTCTACCTATCATGCTATTCTGTTTTTCATTAAACATTTCATATTGTTTTTCGTATGACTTTACTAAAAGAATCAGTAAATATCTATATATCTATAATAGAACAAAATTTCATGACATGGTACTAATAGTTATATTAGGGTGATATAAACACTTACTGGTTGAAACACTACTTTTTAATGCAGTTTTTCAAACTGTGGGTATTGTGATTAATTAGTGGGTAGAGAAATCAATTTAGTGGGTCATGATCCACAATTAAAAATTGATTACAATAGAAAACAGTCTGAATGCATCACAGATATTAAGGATAAGTATTGTTTGTAAAACTTTTGTTTGAGTTACACGTTATTTTCATTTATATGTGTAATGGGTTGTGATGTAAATATATATTACTGTGGAGTATGGTTTAAAAAATTTAAAACCACCAAATTGCAGAAATTCACTGGAAAGCCATTGAGTTACTTGAGATCTCATTTTCTTTGCAGAATAGGGCATATTTCCTTTCTGTCTTTAGGCAAGGTGTTAACCAACTGATTTCTTGTGATCTTTGTTCATTCTGAGCTATTGACTTATTTGGATTATACGATTTTCTGTGTGAAAGCATGAACTAATCCCGATTGCCTACAGCTGTGTTAAGAAGATATCTGAAAGGTCAACCATAGCATCTAAAGGGTGGTCTTGCCTCTTAACAACCATAGAAATGCCTGGGGTATTATTTTCTGTTTGAGTGCAAACCCAATTTTTGAATTTGTGAGTTTTAGATACCAACTGGTCTGGATATTTAGGGACATTTAGTACCAAATTCACAACGACCTCCTGTACTACTGTATTGAAGCCCAGCTATCATAAAGCAGTGCTTTTCACAGAATGGGTTTGCTAAATAAAAGTGTGTATGACAGAAACGTCAACCAGGATGATCACAAGGTGGGGAAGGCAGAAATTTTAAAGCACTGACTGAAGTAACACCTCTAGCAATGTGGCATTATCTCTACCACCCTTGGAAATGCTTGCTGTGGGGGACAGAGGAGTCTGGTCACTAGGAAGTAGCTATAATCCGTAGACCATTTTTTATACTTTATAAGGGAGTGAGCTTGAAGATAGGTCCCAAGGGATGGAAGATTCTTTGAGTAGCACTGATGACAGATGCTTATCAGAAGACAAACTTAACAAGTGCTCAGTGTAAAAACAATCAGTTTGGTCTTGTGGACTTTTAGACTGTATGTATATGGTTTTTAATAATTTTCAGCAATTTCTTTAAAAAACGGACACTAAAATGTCTTATTTATTGACTGAAAAAAGTATTTCATTGAGAAATCAAAGTAAGCAATTTCTTTTTAAACTATAGACATGATCTGAACATACCGTTCCATTTAAGCCTAACTTTTAGGAAACTTGCTATTCCATGATTCACATAAAATTGGAAAAATACAGGAGGGATGATTATTCACAGTGCAAGAAGGTTTTTTTTTTTAAACCTTTTACAGAATGTTTCCTTTAAAAAGGAGTACTTTTAATGCATTACTATGTCGATTTATACAAAGACAAGAATAAGACTAGAAGAACTAAAGTGTGAGGAGTCTCTTATCAGTTGAAGATTAATTAAAGCAGATAATACATGGTTTTTAATTTTCTGAATGGTTATTTAATTTTCTGATGGTTATTTAATTTTCTGAAAATTAGTTTCAGTGTAACTTTTCAAATATGTGTATTTCTTAATGGAAAGATAGTTAAGCAAGCTTACCTTTGTTGCATGGTTAGTTGTACCTTGTGCCTTGTTAGTGGTGAAGAATATTGCAATAAATAAAGAAAATGATACATGTCATGTAGGAAGCATATTCTGGTAATGACTCTAGAGCTGTGTACTTGGTTTTGTAAGAATCTGTTTTCAGGTACCCATTCAAATGAGTGATCTTAGATGTTGACTTCTGATATTTAACATTGGAGAGAAATATGGTTATAAATGAATATATTTCTGTTTATTAGCCTTTGTCAGCTCGAGAAAATTATTAATTTTGTATAGTAATTTCATCTTCACTTTTATTATTTCTTGATATTATCTTATAGTTATTGTTTTAAACTTAAAATGGACTTTGGAGAGGCTTTAAGGGATCGAAATAGCTAGTATTAAAGCAAGATTTCAATTTCCTCATTGCTGCATACTTTGTGTCCAATCTGAAAATTACCAAGCTTGTTCATTGCTGTTTAATCTTCTATATAAGTCCAAAGTGATTATTGAATAATAGAGTTTTGTAACTTATACTCTTAACATGCCATTAGGTTATTTGGGATTTTTTTTCCTTTTAATGATAACATATGGGCATTAATTAAATGCTGATAAATAACATAGGGACATTAATTAAATATTGATTGAAGCACGTGTTGTATATTGTTTTTAGTTAGACAACACATTATATGTATATAGTTGCATGGAATAAAGCTGGGTGAAGGTACGTGAAAAATTTAATTTTGGTAGTCTCAGAGTAGGAGTATTTGGGGGGGATTTTAATTAATTTTGATTTTGTCTATATGTTGAGACTTTTATTATTAATTAACAGTAAACATTATAAATTTTTAAAAAGTAGAGTGCATTCTACATATGTCTGACAGACTCCAGAAGTGGTTAGTTTCATTTTGGAATGAGCAAAATAAAGTTGGCTGTAGCTAGCAGCATAGGGAATCTCAATGTTGACATCCAGGGTAAGTGATACAGCAATGGTGGGCATAAGATGGAATGGTAAACCAAATGCAAACATTTTTCCTTGAGGTGACTTGAGTTTCATGGTAATTTCCAGAACAGGGCAACATTCCCATTTCACAAGTAAACTAAAATGTTTCCTCATGAACCTGGAACTCTTACTGCTTTGGAGTTACACTCTAATTTCCTTTCTGCTTCCATTTCCTGTTAGAAGTTTGGACTGGAAGTGAAGTGTTAGAACTTTGGAACAGAGTGAATCTGAAAATTTTAAGCACTTCTTGTAATGCATGTTTCCTTTTAGAAATTGTGGGAACCCCATATCCATTAAATAGTGTAAAACAAATAGTGTAAAAACAAACAAATAGTGTAAAATAGTGTAAAACAAAACACCCACTCTAATGAGTCATTTTATATAGCATGTTGAGGGTTTGGGCAGTATAGTAGAATCTGTATGCTTGTCATACCTTGATTTTTCAAATCACTTTTTCCCAGAAGAAAGGCAGCTGCTGCTCTTAAAATGAAGCATTTGAATAGGGTATTTATGTCTTTGTAATTCTGTTAACTTGATTACTGTTGTATACTCTTTGATTTCTTTAAAGCTGAAAAGTCCAATTACTCAAGTATAACACACATTGTCATGTATTTGTTAAAAAGTGACAAGTTAAGCTTATCAGATTCTCTGAACCATTTTATGTCCATTGGTGGGTGTCTGTCTGGTGTGGGTGTCTGAAAATTCAGAATATTATAGTAAGTAATATAATAAACGTCCACAAGCCAACCCAGAATTAATGAACGTTTTGTCTTTTTTTTTGCTTTATAACATGTTTTAAAAGGGAACTAAAATCATATAGGTTTCTTTTACCCCAGTCATCCTCTTTCTACCTCGGAGATAATCATTATCTTTCTTATATTTATACTTTTTTACTATGAATAGGTATTTATATAAACAATGTATGATTCTGTTTTTAATATGTGTAGGTGGTTTGTTACAGTACTTATTCTATAAACTTGTATTTTTTAAAATAATGCTGTTAGAAACTAATCATGTTGGGACTTCCCTGGTGCACAGTGGTTAAGACTCTGTGCTCCCAATGCAGGGGGCCTGGGTTCGATCCCTGATCAGGAAACTAGATCACACATGCATGCCACAACTAAGAGTTCACATGCCACAACTAAGGAGCCCGTGAACCACAACTGAGGAGCCCGCCTGCTGCAACTAAGACCCAGTGCAACCAAATAAATAATAAAATAAATAAAATTTAAAAACAGAAGAAATTAATTATGTTGACACATGTTGCTCTAGTTCATGTTAATTATAGTTCATTAAATCTAGTTCATTATAATATTCTAACAAATGTCTTAATGTACCCGAACAGTCTTAGTTTATGCTTTTTATATCAGTGAAATTAATAACATCCCTTTGTACTCCTCCTCAGTGTCCCAGTTTGGTTGATAAATTACTGGTCACCTTCATTATACATGCTCCAGTTTATCTAGTCCTCTGTTTGATGGACATATAAATAGTTTTCAGCTACTGTTTTTATACCACAGTTTTAATAACCTCATGTTTTATCTACTTTTTTTTTAACACTTGAATATGTTGAGACTGTTTCTGTATTAGAAACCCTGTTCTTTGTGGTGTAGCTTCCTTGCTCTCAAATGAAAGCAACTCAGAGGCAGCAGGTCCTTAACTGATTAGCAAAGCTGAACTCTGGCAGCCCTTTCTGTCCTCTTAGTCTATAGCACTTTGCTGTCTTACTAATAAGCATTCTTAAATTGTGTGGTTAATTATTATGCTAGTCAGGATAAATGAAGCAGTGTGTTGAAGATGATGTTGTTATGGAAATTATGTCAAAAATAATTGCTGCATTTCTAATGGGAAACAAAATGCTCAGTGCTTTAAGTAGCAGAAAGGCAACTTCTTTTAGGCCTTGAGTAGAAAAATTGTGACCGTGTGTCATTCTTAAGTGGAAGAAATTTAATAGTCATTGAGTCTTTTAAGATAGTTTGGCTCTGTTATTTGGTTTTATTTCTGCCCACATACTGGTCTAAAGCTGTGGACTCTGTAATGGTGCAAAGGATTGTCCATTGAGGCATAAAGAGAAGATGTTAGAATTTCTACTAATACTTATTTTTGTCACTCTTTAAAAATTGTTGGTTTTTATAATGTATATAATCTTATTGCTATTAGTTTCCCAGAGTTGCCATAACAAATTACCACAAATTTGATGGCTTAAGACAACGGAAGTTTATCCTCTCAGAGTTCTGGAGGCCAGAAGTCTGAAATCAAGATATCAGCAAGCAGGGTTGGTTCCTTCTGAAGGGTCTGAGAGAGAATCCACTCCATGTCTCTCCTAGCTTTTGGTTTCTGCCAGCAATCCTTGGCATTCCTTGGCTTGAAGACACATTACTCCAGTCTACTGTTATTTTCACGTGGCTTTCTCTCCTGTGTGTCTCTGTCTTGTCTCAGGATGAGTGTCATTGGATTTAGGGCCCACCCTCATGTAGGGGATGATCTTATCTCAAAATCCTTAATTATATTTGCAAAGATCCTTTTTCCAAATAAGATTACATTCACAGGTTCCAGGTGGACTTTTTTTGGGGGAGGGGGTGGTTTTGTGAGGGGGCACTCCATTTAATCCACTGCAGGAGTATATAACTATTTTTAAAACAAGAAGACATGTGAGAGGTATGTGCTCAAATTTTAAATTGATGGTGCTCTTCTGTGAAAGAGGCTTGGAGATCCCTAGTCCTGAGACCTGCTTAGGTTAGATGTGGTTGGCCCCTTTTCATGTAATAAAGTCAGCCCTCTACGACATGAAAAGTGACGAGTTCAATGCTACTGTTTCATGTTCTCAGTCTAATGCAAACTAAATCAAAATGATCACTTAGTTTTATGGGCTTCCTTTTAGGTTTGGTGGGAAAATGGATAACAGGTAGACTCAGGAAAGCACCGTGAGGCTTTTTTTGTGCTTCACTGGTCTTGACTCCACCATGCTACAGGTACTTAGAGTAGTTTTTTTTTGGCTGCATTGGGTCTTCGTTGCTATGCACGGGTTTTTCTCTAGTTGTGGCGAGAGGGGGCTACTCTTCGTTGTGGTGTGTGTGCTTCTCATTGCGGTGGCTTCTCTTGTTGGTAGAGCACGGGCTCTAGGTGCATGGGTTTCAGTAGTTGTGGCACATGGGCTCTAGAGCGCAGGCTCAGTAGTTGTGGCACACGGGCTTACTTGCTCCACAGCATGTGGGATCTTCCCAGACCAGGGATCAAACCCGTGTCCCCTGCATTGACAGGCGGATTCTTAACCACTGTGCCACCAGGGAAGTCCCTAGAGTAGTTTTTAGTCTGGCTGTTTCCTTTGTGCTTGATTTAGAGAGTTATGGTAAGGTTGCTTTTTTATACTTTTCTTGGTTATAACCCCCTTACACTTAATTCTTAGTCCGCAGAAGGGGTGATGGGAAAAATGATAGGCCATTAATGTATAGCTAAAATATGATTTTTAATGATACAAAATTTTGTATCATTTAAAAGCCCCAACTGCTCAGCTGGGTCTTAGTGTGTAAAGTAGAACTAAGTGTATGTTAATAGTTTTAACTATTACCAAAGTTTTAAATTTCTTAATTTACTTTTTAGACGAAATACTGGCTATAGAGAAGAAAAAAATACCTTAACCCAAGACTTCTGGTTTAGAGAAAAACAACAAGGGTGCATAATGTTAAAAGTGAATGCTAGGGCTTCCCTGGTGGCGCAGTGGTTGAGAGCCCGCCTGCTGATGCAGGGGACATGGGTTCGTGCCCCAGTCTGGGAAGATCCCACATGCCGCGGAGCGACTAGGCCCATGAGCCATGGCCGCTGAGCCTGCACGTCCGGAGCCTGTGCTCCGCAACGGGAGAGACCACAACAGTGAGAGGCCCGCATATGGCAAAAAAAAAAAAAAAAAAAAAAAAAAGTGAATGCCAAAAAAAGGATACTTAAAATAGTAATGGAATAAGAATTACTGTTCGTAAAATAAGATGGAGGAAGTACATGGACAATTATATCTATGTTTTTAAAAAGGCAATAGAATCCTGAAATGAAGTAATTGCAATAATAAGTAAGATTTTTGCAGTCCTTTTATATTATAAAACCAATATTATCCCATTTGATCCTCACAACTTTGGCGATTTTGTACCTCCATATTACAGGTAAAGAAACTGCAGCTCAGATGGATTAAATAATGTTCCCAAGATTAAATTTTAAAGCAGAGAACTGAAATTTGATTTTAGGTGTTTACACACCAGTCCCAGTCTTCTACCACTATTTGATGTTGTCAGGAGTGAAGGTAGCTGGTGTAGATGGGGTTGTACTGTAAAAACCATGCAAAGATGTAGCAGTGGCATTGTTTTGCATTTGTGTGTAGATTAGGGTTACACACTTTTCCTGTTCTCTTTTCTTTTATTTAGTTCAGTTGCAGTTTGTCTTTAGATATCAGGGGAAAATCAGAGAAGCAGTGCTGGAAGCTTCACACAGTGGCTAATTTGGGAAAAGGTGTGCATGTGTGGTGGGCGGAGTGTTTGTCTGACGCATTTTCTATTTTGGTGGTGAGATCTTCATTTCTTAATATCTTTCTTGTTTGTATAACTTTTAGCTCATTAACCTTGCTCTCTGCACTGCATAGTGATGCACTATTTCTAATTTAGTCTTCTGTTTTGCTTCTCAGAAGATTTTTTCAAAAATGTTTGGAGGTGTGATTTAATTGCAGGGCTGTTTTGCACATTGTCAGTGTGAAGGCAAAGATGAGTTTCATATTTAGACAGTGCAAGCTGCAGGTTTCATTTGTTAAACCTTCTTGTTGGTGTTCCCATTTTCTCATGTATGCATAATAGCGTTGGAAAAAAGTCTTGTTTTGTTGTATCCATATTTAAGCAATTTGGCTGAGTTATGGAAAAGCCTGTCCTCTGCCTTGTGTATTTGCTCATTTGGAAACCTTGTATAGTTTATTGAGACACTAGTGATTTGTTCCCCAGCCTCCCTGTGGATTTTGTTCCCTATTACAATCTAATTCTACCTCCCTGTCCCATACTCCTGCACGGTTAATTTGTACATTTCAGGGCAGTTTGTTTCATTGTGTGTTTTTGTAATCCAAACTGAATCTAACGAGCTATGTGCTTTAGGGACCTGGCTTTGCCTTGCCAATTAGAACAAAGTGGTTACTGAGAAAGAGTATGTTCTAAATAAAACATGGCACCTCTGAGTGGGACTGACACTCATTTGGGAGTAAAAGAGATGGTTTTAACTCTTTGACTCACAAAGAAGAGCCATTACTAAAGTTCAGCACTTTTTTGGGGGGAAAGAAAGGTAAATATTTTACCTTCGTAAAAAATAGTTTTGTAAATTTCCTTATGGACTGAATAAATTTAAAAGTTTGTTGTTTCAAATCCACTTTTTCTTCATGATCAAGACATGTTAGCAAAATTCTTTAAATTTCTGCAGACTAAATTCTGCTGCAGTTTCCAAGTTTTGAATTATTCATGTTTAGGAAGGTGAGGGTGTATACAACTGTAGCTATATTCACCTCTTTATTTTTCTAATATATCAAGCCAAGTTTTCAATGTAATAGAGAACTCCCCCCCCCAAAAAAAATGATACTTGAAAATTATGAGGAAAATGTAAGATTTGCCTTAGTGTATGAATGTTACTTTATTTTTAGGTGATAATAGAATTTTGAGCTATCAGTGACTTAAGACTATTTGGAATTTTAGCAGCACTTTCATCAAATATTTACAGCACAAATGTCTTTGAATAGATCTTTATAGGCTGACAGTTTACTTATTCACTCCATAGGGAGACCCCTTTGTAAGTTGGTTCAAATGTTGTATTTATATCTACACTAAAAAGAATAGAGTTCTGTTTTTAGCTGATATATCACATAAACTCTAGAATTCAACATTGGCACAAGGAAAGGTGCTTGATTTTTTTTCCTGTTTTCCATAGGACTTGATTTGAACGAAAAAATAGAACTTTATCAAAAGCTTGGAAATATAAACATCAAGGGGAAAGTTGTACATATAAAGACTGTTAATGGGCTTAGACAACACTTTAACATTTATTAACATATACACGCAAGAGAGAACAAGAGGAGTATATTTCTATGGAATAATTCAATTAAAAAGTATAGGGGGCTTCCCTGGTGGCGCAGTGGTTTAGAGTCCGCCTGCCGATGCAGGGGACACGGATTCGTGCCCCGGTCCAGGAAGATCCCACATGCCGCGGAGCGGCAGGGCCTGTGAGCCATGGCCGCTGAGGCTGTGCGTCCGGAGCCTGTGCTCCGCAACGGGAGAGGCCACAGCAGTGAGAGGCCCGCGTACTGCAATCAATCCAAAAAAAAATAAAAATAAATAAAATAAAATAAAGTATAGGGCTTCCCTGGTGGTGCAGTGGTTGGGAGTCCGCCTGCTAATGCAGGAGACACGGGTTTGTGCCCCAGTGCGGAGCGGCTGGGCCCGTGAGCCATGGCCGCTGAGCCTGTGTGTCCGGAGCCTGTGCTCTGCAATGGGAGAGGCCACAACAATGAGGGGCCCGCGTACTGCCAAAAAAAAAAAAAAAAAAAAAGTATATAGGTATACCCTGTTGAAAAAAATTATTTCTGGAAAAATGAGCTCTGTACTGGAGGAAGCTAGTTTAATTGGACTAAACTAAACCTATACATTTCTAACACCGTCCTAAAGTCTTGAAAGCCCTACTGATGGTTTTAAGAGAAAGTCATTATAACAGAATTATTAAAGGTCCTACACTTCATTTTTGAAGATTAACACCCAGAATGATAATATTTTAAGTTTGAACAGTTTTCTGAGTAAAGATAATTAAGGCTTGAACCTGCTGCTGCCTTCTTAGCACTGTTCTGTGGCTGAACTAACAGGCCAAGACAGATAACTTTTAAAATATTCAACATCTTCAGAAATCACTGAATTTGCCAGCTTTGAATAAGATGACAATGGTGTTTTCTTTGGCTAATATGGTTTAAGATCCAGTAGCTATTAACCTCAGGAAAAGTTACTCTTAAAAATACTTGTAACACAGGTCCTAGACTTCTAATGGCAGCTGAAAGCTAGATTGTCCATTTCTTCTGTGCCCATTCCATTACTCAGTATATGTCGTAAGTGTTATATAACATTGTTTTTAGGAGGTCTAGAAGTGTTAAATCTCCGTTAATCAAGTGGTATTAGAAAATGGTGATCATGGAATATTTGGAAGAAATCTTAGAGTCTTTCTAAAACACTGGTGCTTATTCCAAATGTTTATTGAACTAATGAGTTTCAAAGTAAACTGAAGTGGTAGGGGTAAAAAGTGGCTTGTTTTTTCATCTTCAATGTGTATCATTCAAACTCCATTTCCTTTCTCCTAACATTGTAACTGTGCTCTGTTAGTAACCTTGAAGATGGGACCAGGAAGAAATCTATAACAAAGTGGCGACAACATTTTTATTTGTGAGTATTTGTAAGGGATTATATGCGTTTTTCTGTTTACCATCTATTAATTCATTTCCTGATTGTTTTGCAAAGTTACTTAAGCTTATTCATTGTTCAGTAGAGTAGGTACAGTTGACAACTTTGTGTTACATTTATTACAATTTTTTTAATCTTAAAAGTTTTCTTAATGTGAGGCTTGCATTATAAATGAGATTTATCCCATAAAGCAACTAAAGAATCACTAAAATGTCCTAAAAATGTTTTCTACATCATTAGTACTTTAAACCCCCCTGAACTTGACAAGTCTTTATTTATTTATTTATTTTTGGTGGTATGCAGGCCTCTCCCTGCTGTGGCCTCTCCTGTTGCAGAGCACAGGCTCCGGATGCGTAGGCTCAGTGGCCATGGCTCACGGGCCCAGCCGCTCCGTGGCATATGGGATCCTCCCGGACCGGGGCATGAACCCGTGTCCCCTGCGTGGGCAGGCGGACTCTCAACCACTGCGCCACCAGGGAAGCCTGACAAGTCTTTATTTTATATATATTCCCCCAAGCTGTCAAGTGGTCTGGCTTTAAGAGATACCACAAAGCAGACAAAATTATCCTCTTAAAATTCTTAAAAGGTCCTGCCAGAGGAGGAGCCTAAAGAAGAAAAGAGAAAAAATTTTGTATGCTTCTTTCAGGCCAAAATTTGTCTTCATTGAAAGGAAAGTCAAAAGCAATAAATTCAATTTTCTTTTGGGATGAGTGAGGTGTATTGTGTTTTGACATATGGTGGGTGTCACATAGAGATGGTGTCACTTATAGCTTTTGTGGCAATTTAAGAACTTAGGTAATGGCAGTGCTGGATACTTAATACTTTTGTCTTTTGAGGTGTTGGAAACTGCATAGTATCTAGAAAAATAGCAATGAAGCAGATAATTTTGGACAGTGGGAAATTTTGTGTTGGAACATCATTGACCTAGTCATATTAGTTGGCAGTGGGAATCACTTATTTTTGGATATGCCAGATGATATAATCTTTATAAAAGAAAAATGAATGAATGTCTTGCATAAAAGACTTTTAAAAAATGTATAATTGTCATATAAAATATCTGACTTTGTTTTAAGCAAACTTTTTTTTTTTGGTGTTAATATTTTTGAGCCTGTGAAAAGCACATCTCTTGGTTAAGTGCTTGTCAGACACCTGGACACTTGAGGCATTACTGGTATCAGTCCTTGCTAAAATTCTGTGGGTGACTCTTGTTGCATCATATATCAAAATTCAGAGAACCATCGCACCCCAATATCAGAGTGGTGTTTTTGATATCTCAAAGGGCTGGTGTCCTTTGTCGAGTGCCTCCTGTGAAAGGCTGTCTGGGACCTCTGTGTGCGTTTTAGATGGAAATAAGTGCAGGGTATTCAGGGTAGAGATTCCAAGTGACAGAATGGAGGGGAATGGAAAGGCACACAACAAGCTTGTTATTTTAAAAAAACTGCAACCAAGGGAACCTTTTCAAAGTATATTGTAAAGGTCAGATTTTATGTATTTTTTTTACTTGTGCTCTGTATGACTGAATGGAGGCTATTTCGCTTCTGATTTATAAGATATTTACCATGACTCAGTATTTTGTGACCACCTCACATTGTTAGCACTTTTGTCTTTGTGTGGCCTCACCCTTAATATAGAAAACAAAGACTCTGGATTTACAGAAACTCTTTCTTGTAGACCTTTGCTGTACAACATAAAAGTGCACAACCTTAGAGGAAAAGTAATTGTTTGGATTTTTCAAAGACAGAACTGGGTTTTTCCCTTCCTTCAGGCACATTATAAAGTACCAACAAACCCTTTCTTGGTAGTTTAAAGTTGTGACTTACTCTTTTTATTCTTTTGTGCCTGGATCATGGTTGAAGGAGAGGGAAACAATTTTTCTTAACTAGAATCTCTTAAATTCACTGGTGCTTTAATTTGTCACAGCATTATCAAAGAAATTGGTTTTACTGCTTTGGAAACTAGTTTTAAAAAGTTTTGCTGTAACATGGATGAACTTTGAGGACATTGTGCCAAGTGAAACAAGCCAGTCACAAAAGGGCAAATAACTTTGATTCCACTTAGATGAGGTACCTAGAGTGGTCAAATTCACAGAGACAGGAAGAGGAATGGTGGTTGCCACGGACTGGGGGAGGGAAGGATGGGAAGTTCTAGAGATGAATGTACAAAATGCCACTGAACTGTCACTTAAAATGCTTGAGACGGTAAATTTGATGTTATGTGTATTTTACCACAATTAAAAATAATGATTAAAAGAAGTGTTTAATCTTGGATTTTGAGTATAATGTTGCTCTCCATATTTGCCAAGAATCAATCTTTGTTCCAGTTTCTTTTAAAAATCCATTATTAACAGGAGGTTAATTGTGAATATTCCTTCTTGTTCTTTGCAAGCAATAAACTAGTAATCTTCAGTAGAGGAGAATAAAAACTAAAAGTATTTACAGAAATAAATAAAAATGAGAACTGAAAACAATTTATGTTTTTTCCTTCCTTTAATTATCTGTGTAAATGATGCCAGATAAGTGTCATATATATAATTATCAAAGAAAGTATGGTGGCTTTGATTTTTTGGGCAAGCTACTTAACTGCAATATCAGCTAACTCATTTGTCAAATGGAGGTCATTATACGGCCCTCACTAGGAATCAACTGAGATGATGTAGATGAAATCTCTTTTATTGATGAAAGTATTTATTTTGTCAAAGTACTACATGCCCGTAGTTTAAAGTCAAAATATTACATGTAACAAAATGCCCCACACGTCCCTATTCCTTCCAGTTTTCCCCAGAAGCAGCTAGCTACTTTCAGTTCTTCTGTTTCTTCTAATTTTATACTCTGTGTATTTATGATTAATATACATATATTGCTACTTTTTGATTTATCACTTTTAGACATTTTTTACTTTTTGTTATGATGTATAAAATGTTTGCTTTATTACACCATACTCTCCTATCCCCTTCCATTCCAGATATGTTTATAGTGCAACTTGTGGTTAAATAATTCTTCAGCATTTATGTTATTATGGGTATATAAAGTATTATGACCTTTGGGACATTTCAGTGTACTATAGTATTTCCTTTTCTTTCTTTTTTCCTTCCCTGGGTATTTCCCAGGTATTTTAATGTTATTTCTATTTTAATTCTCTTGTATTCAGAAAATATATTTCGTGTGAATTCAGTTATTTTAATACTTTATTGCGACTTGTTCTTTGGCTCAATATATCATGTCTTGGTAAATGTGTCATGTGTGCTTGAGAAGAATGTGCATTCTGCTGTTGTTGGGTGGTGTGTTCTGTAAACGTCAGGTCAAGTTGGTTGATGGTGTTTGTTCAAGTCTACTATGTCTTTTTTGCCTACTTGTTTTATCAGTTATTGAGATATAGGCATTGATATATCTGACTATAAATGTGGATTTTTCTATTTTTTTCCCCCTTATATTTCTGTCACATTTTGCTTCATGTATTTTGAAGCTCTGTTGTTAGGTTCATAAATGTTTAGGATTTTTACATATCTATGAGTTGATCCATTTATCATTATGAAATGACTTATCTTTATCCTAGGTGATATTATTTGTTTTGAAATTTACTTGGAGATTAATTAAGCTACTCAAGCTTTCTTTATTTTTTTCTTTAAAGATTTTTTTTTTGATGTGGACCATTTTTCTTGTTTACTGAATTTGTTACAGTATTGCTTCTGTTTTATGTTTTGGTTTTTTGGCCGTGAGGCATGTGGGATTTTGGTTCCCTGACCAGGGATCGAACCCACACCCCTGCGTGGGAAGGCGAAGTCTTAACCACCGGACCACCAGGGAAAGTCCCCTCAAGCTTTCTTTAGATTAGCGTTAGCACAGTACGTCTTTTTCCATTCTTTACTTTTAACCTATTTATGTTTATATTTAAAATGCATTTCTTGTAGGCAGCCTATAGTTTTTGCTTCTTTATCCGCTCTGACAGTCTTTACCTTTTAATTGGGGGTGTTTATTTATTTAAATTTATTTATTTTTGGCTGCATTGGGTCTTCGTTGCTGCACACGGGCTTTCTCTAGTTGCGGCAAGCAGGGGCTACTCTTCATTGTGGTGTGTGGGCTTCTCATTGCAGTGGCTTGTCTCATTGTGGGCGGAGCATGGACTCTAGGCACGAGGGCTTCAGTAGTTGTGGCACGTGGGCTCAGTAGTTGTGGCTCACGGGCTGTAGAGCGCAGGCTCAGTAGTTGTGGCACACGGGCTTAGTTGTTCCGCGGCATGTGGCATCTTCCCGGACCTGTGTCCCCTGCATTGGCAGGCGGATTCTTAATCACTGTGCCACCAGGGAAGCCCTAATTGGGGGTTTTTAGACCATTTCTATTTAGTGTGATTATTGGTATGATTAGGTTTAAATTTGTCATTTTGCTATCTGTCTTCTATTTATCCTACCTGTTATTCTTTTTCTGCTTTTTTTTAGATTAATTGAACATTTTTTAATGATTCCATTGTATCTCCTTTGTTAACTTATTTTTGTTAGTTTAGTGCTTACTTTAGGGTGTGTCATACACATTTTTAACTTCTCACAATCTGTGTTCAAGTGATATTGTATTACTTTACATATAGTATAGAAACCTTATAATACTGTGCTTTCATTCTTCCCTCCCCATCTTTGTGCTGTTGTCATACATTTTACTTTTGCATATTTTATAAAACTTTTACTACATTGTTACTATTTGTGTTTCAGTAGTCAATTTTCTTTTAAAGAGATTTAAGAAGGGCTTCCCTAGTGGCGCAGTGGTTGAGAATCTGCCTGCTAATGCAGGGGACACGGGTTCGATCCCTGGTCTGGGAGGATCCCATATGCTACGGAGCAACGAGGCCTGTGAGCCACAACTACTGAGCCTGCGCGTCTGGAGCCTGTGCTCCGCAACAAGAGAGGCCACCATAGTGAGAAGCCCACGCACCACGATGAAGAGTGGCCCCCGCTTGCCACAACTATAGAAAGCCCTCATGCAGAAATGAAGACCCAACACAGCCAAAAATAACTAAAAATTAATTAATAAACCCCTACCCCCAATATCTAAAAAAAAAAAAAGATTTAAGAAAAAAATATTATTTATCAGAGTAATAACTGTTTCCACTGCTTTTGACATTCCTTTATATAATTGATGTTTCTATCTGGTGTCATTTTTGTTCTGTCTGAAGGGTGTACTTCAAAAGGGGTGGGGCTGGAGTGATTTGCATGTCTAACAAATTTTCAGGTGATACTGCTGTTGCTGCTGGTCAGGGGTCACGTTTTGAAAATCACTGACTTAGGGGAAGCGAACATAGAGAGCACAAAGGGTGTGCTCAGATTCTTGGGGGAGGAAGAAGAAAAGGAGATAAATGAAGCCACAGAGGTGGTGACCATCAGTCACTAAATGACACCAGTGATATCGATTCTAGAAAGGAGGTATTTCAGGATTTCAAATTTGGGTAATAAGTGTTATCAATGTTGGTCAAAGGGTACAACTTTCAGTTACAAGATGAATAAATCAAGCTTCATTCTTGCTCTGTGACATTAATGTGCAGCAACAGCAGATGCTGTTTCAATGTTATCAGTGCAGTTTCTCCACAGTAGTGATGGTTTCCTGCAAATGCATTTAGCCTGAGTTCATCAGGATAGAAATGTTAGCATTGTACTCATAAAAATGGCTTTAAATCTGTGAATTCTGGCCTACTACTGTTAACATTGTGCACAATGTTAAAAACAGATTTTTTACTTAAAAAAATAGTTACAGTTTTAAGCAGTTAACCATGTATTTTCTGTGGTGGTGTTTCATCTGTGTAGTTTCACCATTCAAAGGATGTCAGTTTGAATAACATGGATGCACATTACAGATAGAAGTGGTAATGATGTCATGTAAATTGTCAAATATATAAATATAAATAGGTGAATATATAAGAATCTGATGTGAACACTATGGGACCATACTAAAAGATCTTATCCTTGTAATCCTTGCTTTATATAAGTGGGCATTTTTGGAACTGCTTTCTGGTTATATGTGTACTTTGAAAATCTTTCCATTAAATAGGGGTAACTTATCTTTCAGATCCAGAATTAAATTGAGACCACATAGAGGCAAATTCTTCAGGCTTCCAATTTCAGCTTAAACTGTTGTTTCTTTTTTTTCTGAGAACACTTGTAACATGCGCCTTTGAAACTTGAAAAGAAGTGCTATGTGGAAATAAATTGCATTTGTTCAGAAGATAATTTTCTTGAATATCTGCTATGTTTATTGCTTACATAAAGCACTGTAGGGAGAAGTGTATATATAGTACCTACTTTCAAAGACCATAAAGTTGAATTGGGAAGTTTAGGCATAAACAAGTAGCAATACAGTACACCCTTGAAATTTGTGGGAGATGTGTTCTGAAACCTTTAAGATACCAGTGAAGCAAATCTTTTCCTTAGTTTTCTTAGCTATAAATGTGGGTGGTAGTACCATACCTCTCATAATTGTTCTGAGAATTACTTGAGATCCTGTGTGAAAAAAAAAACTGTAAAACCACGGTGAGCTGGTCTGCTTAGGCTCAGTGTTCAGCTAAGTAACGCATGCCTGCACAGCTGTCCTGCAACAGAATTTAAATTCATACTTAGCAAAATAATTGATTACATGTAGTGAGCCTTGAAACCCCAAGTGTTAAATCCTTGAATGCCAAATGTTGAGTGTGACAAATGTTTCAGGTCTTTGTTGCCAGCATGCATTCACATACACCTTGCACTCTGGACAGAGTGTGATGGGGAGTGCCATCAGTGATGTTCACCTGAGCCTGGCATCTTCCTCCCTTTTGTGAAACTGCTCACTCTCCAAGAGTTACATCCTCTTAGCATGTGTTCACACAGCCATCTCAGAACCTTGTAGCTACCTTTCCATGTGCATACTTTCCCTTTATTTATAAGTTTAGAAAAGGCTGCCATATTCACTTATTTGTTGATTCATTCTAGTTATGGAAACGACTGTTACTAAAATTTTTACTGATCTCCATGTTAAATGATACTCATCTTTCCCAAGATCACCCCTCCTTCCCCCCTTTAAAAAAATTAAAAGTCATGGATGGTTTCTAGTTTCTAGGTTTCCCTCCTGCTTCAACAATACCAAAAGCTTTTCCTGTGAAGTTTTATAGTCTGCCTCTGAATGTGGAAGGCTTGCCTCTCAAATGCTTTCTTTTCTTTGACTTTATGCTCTTATGCCTCTGAACTTAAAACCTAACATTGTTTTGTTGATCTGGGTGTCAAACTTTTCTATCCAAGCTCTCTCTCTAGTACTATATTGGATGTAATACTTGACCATACTGCAGCAGGATTAGTCCATAACATAAGGTACGTAAGGTGGATATATAAATGTATGTTTTTCTGTACTTTTCTCAGGATCTCAGTTGTGAGGTCTGTTATCTTACTAATCCTGCTTTTCTGCAATAATTGTTGACTGTTTTTGGCTGGGGCCAATGTTTCATATATTAAAATCCTTTTCAATATTTTATTTTTCCTGTTGAATTCTGTTTTTCTTTCTGTTCCATTCTTTCTTTTCTTCCCCCTAGCTTTTTCCCCTGTATTCCTCTCCTCAAGTCCTACAAAATGAAACAGACCTTTGAGTCCAAATCTTTCCTCAGACCTTATGAACTATTACCATCTTCTCAAAGATCAGGTAATATAGTAGAAGAAATGCAGACTTTTTAGAGTCCTGCTCTGACCCCTAGTTATTGTGGATGGATTCACCCTGTTTTTTTGTGTCACTTGACCACCATGCCAAACTACCGGAAGAGGTGCCTGATTTATGAGGTGGCCAACCTATAACCTCTGACCTGTGTGGCTCTGGGGAGAAATGTGAACTTCTAGGAGAGGCAGAGGGAAATTTAAACTAGTGACGGGCAGGTATACGTGTAAGGTTGAAGTAGAGGAAGCCCCGGGCAGAGAGAACAAAGCAGAAGCATGCATAATATCAACGACTGCACAGCCCCTGAGAGACAGCAGCCAGATTTAGCTTTAGTTTCTGACAGTGACCCAGGGCCTGCTGTTGACTCCCTGTGAGATGTGTGTGTTCTTGTGACCACCCATTCTGTTTCTGCACAGGGCAGGTTAAGTGGCTTATTCTCTCTCGGACATGATGAAGTCTAGGTGAAAATACTCATGTTCAGTGAATGCCAACCAGAAAATCATGCATTCAGGAAAATTTTCCCCATCGTTTCTAAGTGAGCTGTTTTCTCTTTCTACTTTGTATTGTTTTCAAGACTCTTTGGCTTAGTAGTTAAGGGCTTCAGTTCAGAAGTCAGACATATTATTTACTCTGTTTCTTGGGCAAGTTGTACCCTAGTTTCCTCATCTGGAAAATGAGGGTAGAGATAAGACTTAGCTTGCTGTGAGGATTTAATAAGGTAATGTGTGTAAAGCAAACAGTACCTGGTATGTAGTAAGTGCTCAGTAATTGTTAGCTTATTGTATATAAACTTAAGATGTGAAAATCTTAGTGTATTGCTTTTCAAACTGTTTGTGGTGAAAGGCCAGTTCTTTTTTCTCCCAACCTGTCACAATCCAATATTATTGGAAAATACAATAAAAATGAATTGCAAGATTAAAAAACCCAACAATAAAGACGTAGAATATGTCTTAGTTTTTCATTATAGTCAGTAGGCAAAGTTATTCTGTTAAGTTATTACAAAAATTTCCAAAAAAAAAAAAAATTCCAAGTTCTTACCCTTAGTATTGCTGCCTATCTCATTATAGATCTTTAATACTTTGCAGAGTGGCGTTGGTCCTTGGATCATACTTTGAGTAGCCCAATCTTAGTTTGTATGGAGAATCTCAAAGAAGGCAGAATACGTGTGCACTAACATGTAGTTATGGGACAAAAAAGAACCATTCTTATAACATTTAGTAGCTAACAATTCAAATCCATTTCTTGACCTGGACAGAGTGTGAGGGACATCTGAGGCATCTGCAATGCCTTTTGTAAGATTGTTAATCCACCCTTTCCAGATAATGGAGTTTTTGTTGTTTTTTCTTTAAACTATGCAATTCTCCCCTAGTTGCTCGTCAATTTAGAAAACTTTCCTCGATGAAGTCCAGATAAGCATGCATTGTCTTGGACAAATCAGTTCTGCTAAGTGAATGAGAGTAGGATGCTGAGTAATGCTGCCTTGTGGGCTGAGGTGAAGCAATCGCTGGTGGTGTGTTCAAGAAAAATAACTTAAGGATTCCCTATAGCACAACCTCAAGCCAGACTGCATGCTTGTGGACAAATGGGGAACTATAGACAGAGGAGCTTGGTGTTTGTGTTTTCCTTCTATGCAGAGGCAGTGACCGACCATGCATCTGTGGTACAGAATTGCAACCAGCAGATTTTACAAATTGCAACCGTGGTTGACAACCAAAAGTCTGCAAAATGCTAGGTGTAGCCAGGATTGGGTATTCTCTTCCAAGTAGTTTAGGGGAAACCAAGCATTATCAAATTTTATCTTCAGAGAAAGTGTAACTGTCAGCAAGCACATACTAAGTGCCAGGCATTGTGCTAAGGTGTTTTAAACATATCTCATTTAATTCTCACCACAGATCATGAGATTGATTCCCATTATTAAATGAGCAAACAAGGTTTAGAGAGATTAAGCAGCTTGTCTAAAGCTTTGTAGTTTGTAAGTGGCTGAACCTGAGTTTGAAACTAGATTTGCCAGGTTCTTAAGTGGGTTTTCTTTCTTTTTCACCTTAAAAAATATCACACATAACTTCTAGAACCGTTTGAGAGTAAGTTGCTGACCTGATATGCCATCACTTCCAAATATTTTAGTGTTTATTTTCTAAAAAAAATTTTCATACAAAACTGAAGTATAATGATCAAATTCAGGAAATTAACATTGACACATTGCTATTATCTAATTGTTAGATAGCATTCAGATTTGCCAGTTGTCCCAGTGATGTCTTTTATATTATATATCCCCATAATGTCTTTTTGTTTCCTTCTGGAATATTTCCTTAGTCTCTTCTTACCTTTGTGAATTTGGCACCTTTGGAGCTTACAAGGCAGTTATTTTGTAGACTGTCTCTTGATTTGATTTTATTGGTTATTTCTTCATGATTCAAGTTACGTACTTTTGGAGGAATATCACGTAAGTGATGTTTTTCTCATTGTGCCCTGTCAACATGTCATACAATTTCATTTTGATCCATTGCTAATGATGACTACTTTGACTGCTTTATTGAGGTATTATCTGATAGGCTTTATTACTGTAAAGTTACTCTTCTTGCTATTGTAATTAATAAATGTTATGTGGGAAAGTCCTTTTAACTAGGTAAATATTCCATCTTTATGACACTACTTATTCATTAAATTTGTGTCTGTATGGACTCATGTTTTCCTAGTTTATTTAGTGAATTATAATCTAATACCATTGCATATTTTGATGTCCAAATTGTCCCAGATTTGGCCAGTGAGAGCCCCTTCAGGCTGATTTCTGTGTCTTTTTTGACATGTCTGTTGACAGAATATACTTGAGCATTTTCTTGTTTTCTGGCACAAGATGATGTTCTAGGTTCATCTCATGCTTTCCCTGCGCCAGCCCTGGAATCAGTCATTTCTCCAAGGAACCTTGGTTATTTTTAGTGGAAATTAGTATTCAGAAGCCAAGATCTGGGTAATTAATGTGCTTATTGTTGCTGGTGTGGTGTTGCTCTCAGACCCTCCCAGTGGATACATACACATTGAACCTCAGTATATATTTACATCTTCATCTAAGTATATTGAAAATCATGAATTCATATTAACTCCAATTCCAGTCTAACACCACTTTCTTTCTTGTTGTAATGCCATCCTCTTACAGTGAGAAACTTGGCTTCCACTGTCCTTAATATATTTATTATATATAAGTGTCCTTTAATCTGTTTACTTAATATTGTTATAATCCCCCTGTATGTTACTAGTCTTTATCTGGTCACTACCTCCTCCCCTGCCTGAATGCCCTGCTTTTCTTTCTTGGGCTCTGACTCCTCATTCCAAACATTTCCACATTTTCTCTCTCCCAGTGTACGGTACCATCCTCCCAACTTGGGTTCCCAAGTGAATTTTCATAGTGAAAATTATGTATTATGCCATCTCAGTCCTCTTATTTTGGTGTTTTTGATACTATATATAAAATGCAACATTAAGAGTTCTTGAAAACAATTGTCCTGCTGGTAGGAGAGCACCAACTAAAATGTCTAAGTTGGGAACATTAGAGCTGAAAAATAAAACTTCCTGGGATCAGCCTGGGTCAGTAATTTGTATTCTGCAAATTATCACAGAACTAGAGTTGTTTCTTTGACAAGAAATTGGGGCTTAATGGATTGTCTCTAGAAGTCTCATTAGAGATTAAAAGAAAAACAAGTTTTACTGTTATGCAGAGGATGTAGAATGTGGTAGGTTCCTGGGTGGGTAGGAGGGCTTAGAATGGATGGAAAAAAAGGATCTTCTCGGTAGGGGCTAATTGAGGTAGGCCTAACCATTGGCAGGATATTATGCATTCAAAAGGCCAAACAGGATGGAGACTTAGGGTGGGGCAAACTAGATGCAGAGGCTCTAGTGAAGGGTGAAGGAACAGACAGCCTGACAGAAGATCAGTAGGAGGCATGAAGCTACGTGTTAATATGGGGGAGGGGGGTGTAGGGTGACAGTTATATTTGGTCTGTGCTGTTCTGTGGGGAAAATAAGCAGGAAGGATGGCCAGCAGTTACCAGAGGGAGGTTTTAAATCTCTTAACAGTGAGAACTGGGACGGTGAATGAGTAAGATGGCACACTGCCCTAGAGCAAACTCATTTCCAGGACCACATACTTTTATCATTTTTTTCTCATCAGAACAAGCTGATAAGAAAATTACTCTGTTTTTGAAACACCCCATAGTGTATTCAGTAATTTGGGGATATCGTGAAATCCTACCCCTAAAATTCTTAAAGATGTAATTCAGGGCAGTTAAACTGTAGGCTATTTGGAGGTTTGTTTTTTGTTTTTTTAGCAAGTGAAAGGTGTATTGGTGAATTAAATATATAATAGTGGCCAGAGCCATGAGTTACTCAGAAAAACTTAAGATATTGGAGAAAATTGGTCTAGTAGTTACTGAAATTTGCTCCAGTTAATTCATAATTTTTTTCTGTCCCTCTCCTACCTGAATTCAGTAATTAGGAGTTAGTTACTCCCTGAATATTTGAGGGAAACTGTTTCTCTGATGGGAACCCTGCGTAGTAAGGTCTTGCTCCGTGTTTATCTTTAGGAAGCAATCAGATCTCCCTGTGGTTACTGAATTGATTTAGAATCATTAAAGTGAGAAAAATTAGAGGGTTGTTAGAACGTAAAGTCATTTCCAGAAGGAAAAAAACGTAGGTCAGAGATAAAAAAAACTTACCAGATTTTTCCATGCCAAGAAAATGTGAGGACTTGGTGGATCTTGGGTAAAAGGTATATGGCAGTTCTTTGTACTATTCTTGCTGTTTTTGGAAGTTTGGAATTATGTAAAAATTAAGTCACAAAAATTACTTTTCATGTTTGCATTATTTTCCCTCTGTCTTAATAGCAGAAATGAGGGTTTCATGTTACATTTGTATCAACTTTCTCCAGCTGATATTTCTTGTCCTTATTAAATAGTGGTTTCCCCAGATGGTTTTTGGGTACATAGGAGGGAAGGAAAAAATTGAAGACCAAAGTTAGTTGTGTGCATTGAGTTTTTCTCCTGCTTCCTTCCTTCAGGTTAAACAACCTTCCTCCTATTTTTTAACCTGTTAGCAATTTTTTTAACCTGTTAGTTTACCAGGCTTGGTATGACCCAGGTGTTACACCTCACTTCAGTGCAGTACCTTTTTTTAATAGTGACTTAGTCACTAGCTGCTCTTTGAGCTGCACACAGAAGATTCGCATAAAGCTGGGTTCAGCACATAAACCTCACTCTTGGAGCCTCCATTCATCAAACCAGTCTTCTCATTTTGTCAGCCATTCAAAGTCTATACTTGCCTCTGTTAGGCTTCAGAAGTAATTGATGATTCTTCTGTTAATGAAAATACATCCCTCGATGCCTGATGCACATCACATATGTTGTTAGAATAACAGATGTGGCTTTGTAGCCTTTTTGGGGCCCTTGCAGGTATATGGAGTGAGCATGTTCATTTTGAAGATCTATGAAGAGTTAATACTTACCAAAGTATAATTTGAAACATCGAAGAATAGCTCTTAGTGTCACAATAGCTGTTATTTTATTTGAATGGGATTATGTTATTAGTGGATTGATAGTTGGGACAAGGTGGTATACTTTATGCTCTCCCTTTCCTTCATGAGGTTTTTGGCCTTATTAAATTATATATGACATTGGGGCAAGATTTTATATTGACCGAAGGGACTTAAGTGAAAGAGTTAGGTGAATAATAGGTAATACTCTTCTGCACTGTTGACTGCAAACTGAAATTAGAGTGGTTTTGTTAGCAGTCAACTGGAAGACAGGTGCTGTGAAGTCAGTAATGTATGGCTTCGGTGAAGATACCACTTAAATGAAACTGAACCAGAATTATTTATGCAGTTTACCAACATTTATATCCATTAATAAGGTGATAGTTTATTTTGAGCAACCTTTGCACTTAGTGAGTTTTGTTGGCACTTCGTTCCCTTGAGTTCATTTGTCAAAGCCATTAGATCTTCTGTAACTATATCTGTGGCTTTTAATTGTAGACTGCTTTGTCTCAATTCCTGAGTTGCTGATTTGGTAAAGCTGACGTGATTTTCTTCTCTGTTAGCCTTCCAATGTTCCAAATGTGTAGAACAACCTTAGTGCAACAGATTATTGATGGCTCTTTGCGAAGTAGTTAAATACACCTAAGGTAAAGGGAACTTTACAGGATTAAAAAAAAAAAAATCTGTGCTGCATTCTATGTTGATTGTGTCTAAAGCTAATTTCATTCCATGGATGGCCTCAGTACCTGGACTTTAAAAAGCATTGATTCATAAGACTGTATTTTTTTTCTTTTGCATTATGGTTTATTACAGGATATTGAATATAGTTCTCTGTGCTATACAGAAGGACCTTGTTGTTTATCTGTTTTATATGTAGAAGTTTGTTTCCGCTAATCTCAAACTCCTGATATCATATGGTATTTGTCTTTCTCTTTCTGACTTATTTCACTTAGTATAATAATCTCTGGGTCCATCCATGTTGCTGCAAATGGCATTATTTCATTTGTTTTTATGGTTGAGCAGCATTCCAATTGTGTATATAGACCACATTTTTATCCATCTGTCAGTGGACATTTAGGTTGCTTCCATGTCTTGGCTATTGTATTGATAAATAGTGCTGCTGTGAACATTGGGGTGCATGTACCTTTTTGAATTAGAGTTGTCTCCAGATACATGCCCAGGAGTGGGGTTGCTAGATCATATAGCAACTCTATTTTTAGTTTTTTTAAGGAACCTCCATACTGTTTTCCATAGTAGCTGCACCAGTTTACATTCACACCAACAGTGTAGGAAGGTTTCCTTTTCTCCACACCCTCTCCAGCATTTGTTATGTGTTGACTTAATGATGGCCATTTTGACCAGTGTGAGTTGGTACTTCATTGTAGTTTTGGTTTGCATATCTCTAATAATTGGCAATGTTGAGTATCTTTTCATGTGCCTGTTGGCCATCTGTATGTCTTTCTTGGAGAAATGTCTATTTAGGTCTTCTGCCTATTTTTGATTGGGTAAAAACTGAATTTTTTAATGAAAATATAAGTTTCACAAAAATGAAATGTCATTTATCTAAAGGACTAAAGAGTTTGTGAAAGAGAGCCACCGTCTTACTCTAAACTTGGAGTAGCACACTGTCCAATAAAAATTTCCATGATGGTGGGAATGTTCTACATCTGTGCTATTAGTATGGTAGCCACTAGCCGCATGTGGCTGTAGAGCACTTGAAATGTGCCTCGTGTGACTGAGGAACTGAATTTTCCATTTTATTTAATTTAAATAGCCACATGTGACTTCACAGTTCTGTTCTGATGTACTTTGTATTAGCACAGTTATGGAGCATTATATTGAGTACTGAGTTGGCCGTTCTGAAAGAAAGTGATCCTGTTGGGATTTTCTTGAAGCTGAAGACATAAATACTGCCTGGAGTTACTCTTTTTGACTTTTCCATAGAATAAATTAAGAACTGTCTTCCACTATTCCCAAATTTTACATTGGGGAACTTCTGAAATCTTCTTTCTCATCTACTTAGTAAAGCATTTACTATCATCTTAAATGAGCAAACAGTAGTCGGTATATTGTGTTATAAGTTAGATTAGTTCTCTGTCTCAGAGAGACAGTTTTAGCGACCTGAGAGTTTATTGCCTGCTATCTGTAGGAAAATAATTGATTTTTGCTTTACTCAAAACTTCTGGACTTGGAAGTAGAAATAACAGCTTTTTCCTTTTTACAACAAATAATTCTTCTTTTGGCTGCTTCCCATACCTGTCACTCTTACCATCATTACTTATTGTCTTTGAAAAAATTTTTGCCTACAAGTATTCTTTGCTACAAAATTTCATATGTAGGTAAATTTGGGAGTAATTTTTCACATCACAGAAGTCTTCTTGATCTTCGAGGTAGTCTTTACGGTTTCCTCTAACTAGCACCTTTAACATTGTCATTAACCTTAAGTTATTCAGTTCATCAGTTGAAGGTCAGTTGGAAGTGAAGCAGTGTTAACCAATGCGAAAGTAGAATTTAGTGTACAAAAAAGTAATTTTGATCACATATTGGATGAAGTGAGGCATGACTGCCCTAGAACACTGGCCAGTTAGCCATGAACTGGTGAGCTGTCTCCTCACATTTCCATCTACATACTTCATTCTAAGCTGCCTCAGTTTCCTTGCTTATACTATAGCAGAAAGAAGTCTATTTTTGTAAAGTTAAGATTAATATAAGTGATGAAGAGAAATAACAGTTTCACTCAGGTTCATTCTCTGAATGAGAAAAGGGGTTCTTAGGAGGCACTGTGAAGTAAAGGGTAATTTGGCCTTTTCACAAGTAGGGTCTTACCCAAAGCGGCCTTACTCTGTGTATAACCCAGAATAACCCACTGCTGAGATAAATAGACTGTAGGAAGATCAGCTTGGTGGAAAGACTTACCAAAACATTTCATTAAGTATAATATAAAAGCATTGCTTAGTTATAATGCAGAAATCTGAGGGAACATTTGAAGGACATTATTCTAGTTTGAGAAGTGCTTTTACTAGTAGTGTTGTAAATGGTAAAGAAAAGAAATGAGAATGTTATTAATGGAGACAGGATAGTGGTCTGAATTAGCTTATGTGGCTTATATTTGAAAAATGTTTATTGTACATTTAAGTATTTTTATTTTTGGTATATTTATGGAGATATATTTGACAAATGTATTATACCTGTGAAACCATCACCGCAATTGAGATATTGAACATACTTGTTATCTACAAAAGTTTTTTTCTTGCCCCTTAGAAATCTCTCCCTACTACTCCCACTGATCTGCTTTCTGTCACTATAGATTAGTTAGCACTTTGTAAATTTTATATAAATGGAATCATATGATATGTACTCTGTTTGGGGGTGGTGTCTGCCTTCTTTCAAAGTAATTATTTTGAGATTCATCCATACTGTTGGCTGTATCAATAATTCATTCCTTTCAATAGCTAAGCAGTATTCTATTGTGTAGATATATTACAAGCTATTTGTCCCTTTATATGTTGATGGACATTTCAGTTGTTCCAGGTATTAGCAATTACAAATAAGGCTGCTGTAAACATTCATGAACAAGTCTTTGTATGGACATACATTCCTTATATTCCTTTTCTTTTGGGCAAATTTCTGGGACTGGGATGGCTAGATCTCATGGTAGGTATATGTTTAACTTGTTAAGAAACTACCAAACTTATACCATTTAATACTCCCACCAGCAGTATATGGGAGTTCTGTTCCCTCTGTATCCTCCCCAACAACTGGTATGGCCAGTCTTTTTAATTTTAGCCATTCTAATAGATGTGTATTGGTATCTCATTGTGGTTATCATTTGCATTTCTCTAATGACATTGAGCATCTTTTCATGGGCTTATTTGCTGTCCTTTTATCTTCTTTGATGAACTGTTGAAATTTTTTGCTCATTTTTAGATTGGATTGTTTGTTTTATTTGTACTGAGTTTTGAGAATTCTTTAGAAATTCTGGATACAAGTCGTTTTCAGATACATGCTTTGTAAAGATTTTTCTTGCTCTGTGGCTTGTCTTTTCATTCTCCTAACAGTGACTTTTTTTTTTTTTTTTTTTTTTTTGCGGTACACGGGCCTCTCACTGTTGTGGCCTTTCCCGTTGCGGAGCACAGGCTCTGGACGCACAGGCTCAGCGGCCATGGCTCACGGGCCCAGCCGCTCCGCTGCATGTGGGATCTTCCCGGATCAGGGCACGAACCCCTGTCCCCTGCATCGGCAGGCGGACTCTCAACCACTACGCCACCAGGGAAGCCCTTAACAGTGACTTTTGAAGAGCAGAAGTTTTAGTTTTGCTGATGTTCAGTTTATTTATTTGGTCTATTATAGATTATGCTTTTGAAGACTTTTTCCTATATTTTTTTTCAAGGAAAAAATTATGCTTTTAAATACTTTTTTCCATTTTTTTCAAGGAGTTTTATTATTTTAGGTTTTACATTTAGATCTGTGATTTATTTTGTGTTAATTTTTATATGAAGTATGCGGTATGAATCCAAGTTAATTAATTTTTTTTCAGCACCAATAGTTAGAAAAGCTATTGTTTTTCCCCTCTATGTTTCTTTTGGACCTTTATCATAAATCAATTGTCCATTTATATGTGGGTTTTTTTGGACTGTCATTGATCTATTTGTCTATCTTATGCCAATTCTCTTGACTACTGAAGCTTTATAATAATTTTTGAAATCCGGTAGTGTTAACCCTTCAACCTTGTTCTTCTTTTTCAGAGTTGTTTTGGCTGTTTTAGGTTCTTTTTCTTTCAATGTGAGTTTTAGTATCAGTTTGTCAGTTTCTACAAAGAAGCCATCAGTTTGTGATTGGGATTGCTGAGAATCTATAGATCAACTCAGGGAGAATTGAGATTTTAACAGTCTTAAGTCCTCTGATCCATGATCCAGAATCTCCCTCTCCATTTACTTACATCTTTAATTTCTCTTGGCAGTATTTTATAGTTTTTATTGTATAGGTCTTTCACATTTTTTTTTTTGATTTTTCCATAAGCATTTAATATTTTTGTTCTTATTATGAATATTATTTAAAGTTTTTTCTATTTCTGATCAGTTGTATATTGATTTTTGTAGCCTGTTACTTAGGTAAACTACTTAACATATTAGTTTCAGAAGCTTTATTGTTGATTTCATTTGGTTTTCTACATAAACAATCATATTCTCTGTGAATAAGGGGAGTTTACTTCTTCTTCTCCAGTTTGGATGCCTTTCATTTCTCTTTTCTTGCCTGATTGTACTGGCTAGATCCTGAAATACAGTGTTGAATGGAAGTGGTGAAAGCAGACATCTTATCTAAGGGGAAAAGTGTTCCATCTTTGACCATTATGAGGTTAGCTGTAGGTTTTTTAATAGATGTTCTAGATAAGGTTGAGGAAGTTCCCTTTTATTCCTAGTTTGCTTAGGGTGTTTATCAAGAATGAATGTTGGATTTTGTAAAAATGCTTTTTCTGCATACACTGACATGATTATATGGCTTTTCTCTTTTAATTAGTCTGGTGAATTAATTACACTAATTAGTTTTCAAATGTTAAACTAGTCCTTCATTTCTGAAATAAGCCCCACTTTATGATTCATTATCCTTTTAATGGATAATTTGGATTCAATTTGATAAAATTTTATTTAGAATGTTTGCATCTGTATTCATCATCGATATTAGTCTATAGTTTTCTTATCTTACAATTTCTTTGTCTGGTTTTGTTATCAGAGTAAATTCTGACCGCATAGAATGAGTGGGGAAGTATCCCCTCCATTTCAATTGTCTGTAAGAGTTTGTTTAGCATTGGCATTATTTCTTCCTTATATGTTTGGTAGATCTCACCAAACAAATTCAATGAAGCCATCTATGCATGGAGTTTTTTTTGTGGGACGGTTTTTAACTATAAACACAATTACTTTTAATAAAAATACAGGGCTATTCAGATTATCTGTTTCTTCTTGAGTGAGTCTTAGTGGCTTGTCTTTCAGTGATTTTGCCCATTTCTTGCAACTTGTCATATTTACGTAATACAGTTCATAATATTCCATTGTGTGTGTGTGTTCTAAAAATATTTATTTATTTATTTGGTTGAGCTGGGTCTTAGTTGCAGCAGGCAGGCTCCTTAGTTGCAGCATGCAATCTCCTTAGTTGTGGTGTGCAAACTCTTGGTTGCGGCTTGCATGTGGGATCTAGTTCCGTGACCAGGGATCGAACCTGGGCCCCCTGCGTTGGGAGCACGGAGTCGTAACCACTGCACCACCAGGGAAGTCCTTCCCTTGTGTTTTTAACATCTGTAAAACTGTAGGGATGACACCTCTCATTTCTGATACTGGTAATGGGATCTCCTCTCTCACTCTTCTCACTTTCTCTCTCACATCCTCACTCTCACTCTCTGTCTCTCTTCAGTCTGGCTGGAGGTTTATCAGTTTATTGATTGTGTCAGATAACTAGCTTTGGCTTCATTTTTTTTCCTCTCTTGTTTTTCTGTTGTTTGTTTGTTTGTTTAATTTTCACTCTGATCTGTATTATTTCCTTTCCTCTGTGTACTGCATTTAATATTTTATTCTTCATTTTCCAATTTCTTAAGGTGGAAGCTGAGTTTATTGATTTAAGATCTTTTCTAACAAAGATGTTTAATACTATACATTTCTACCTAAGTACTGCTTTAGTAGCAGCCTACATATTCTGCTAATAATGTCATTTTAATGTCCTTATCTGCTAATTCTTACATCTGTGTTAGTTCTGGGTTGGTTGCTGGCTTAGTTCTTTCAGGCTGCTATAACAGAATACCACAGGCTGGGTAGATTATAAACAACAGAAATTTAGATGTCATAGTTCTGGAGGCTGGAAGTCCAAGATCAGGGTGCAGATAAGGTTGAGTGAGGACTGTCTTCCAGATCACAGACTTCTCATTGTATCCTCACGTGGTGGAAGGGCCTGGGTAGCTCTGTGGCATCTCTTTTACAAGAGCACTAACCATTCGTGAGGGCTCTATACTTGTGACCTACTCCCCTCCCAAAGGCCCTTCCTACTAATTCTATCAGGGTTAGGGGTTAGGATTTCAACATACGAATTTGAGGTGGGAGACTTTCAGGCTGTAGCAATTGGGAATGATTGATTATTTTTCTTATTATGGGTTATGTTTTCCTAATTCTTTGTGTACCTGATAATTTCTGTTTAGATGCCAAATATGTGAGTTTTACCTTGTTGGATGCTGGGGATTTTTGTCCACCTACAAATCTTCTTGAGCTTTGTTCTGGGATGCAGCTAACTTACTTGGAAGCAATTTGATCTTTTGGAGTTGTGCTTTTATGATTTTTTTTAGATGGATCTGGAGTGGTGCTCTCTCTAGGGCTAATTGTTCTTCACTTCCGAGGCCAGATCTTGAGTGCTTTTACCCACTGTCCCTGAATTATGAGTTTTCTCTCTCTGACCTTTGGGAATAGGCGCTGTTCCCAGCCTTGTGTGCAAGACAGGTACTATTCCACCCAATCCTTTGAATGATTATTTCCTTGGCCTTAGATAGTTTTTTTTTTTTAATATGCATGTGATGATCTGTACTCTGTTATTCTGTCCTGTGAACTCTAGCTGTATCAGTCTTAACCATACTCATCTCATTTCCTCAGCTCAGGGCATCTGTTGGGCAGGATCTGCTGTATACAGTTTGTAGGGTCCAGTGTAAAATGTAAATGTGGGCCTTTTGTCCAAAAATTATTTAGAATTTCAAGATGGCACCAGTAGAGCATTAAACCAAGCATAGGTCCCTTCTGAACTGTAGCTGCACAGGTTGCATGCCCCTGAAGCCAGTGCTACTGCTGGGTTTCATCTCATGTTCCTACTGTGGCCTGGAACTCTCGTCAAAGCAGTAAGCTGAGATAGCCATAGGGCTTTGCCTCCTTTGTTTCTTGTATATCAGGAATCTCTGTCCTTTTTTACCAGATGTCCAGAGTCTTGAAAACTATTATCTCATGTATTTGGGGGGAGGGGTTGGTTTTGGTTGTTTCAGGCAGGAGGATAATCCAGTTCCTGTTAGTCCATCTCAGCTGGAAGCAGAAGCTATTTTAAGTGTAAAGATCTGGTAGCTTCTTTTTATTTGTGTTTTGTTTTGTTTCATTTTGTTTAAGGACCTGCTAACTTCTTTTGTGTCAAACCAGTATTCTCCTATATGGTCTGTTGGCTTGGCACCTGGTTTTGATAACTGGGGTAAAATCTGTCTTGTGTCATTCGCTGATCTGTTTCTCACTCTTAATTCCTTGGCTAGAGGGTCTTGAAGTGGAAGCAGATTTCCTGGTAAAGATCAACTCATTTTCTGAATTGCACCACTTGATTTCAGGCAAGCATTAGCTTCCTGCTTGAAATCACTCTGCTCTTATTCCTCTGACGTTGCATTTAAATGCAAGCTGCACATGGGTGAGGACAATTCTCTGTTCTCCCATCTTCTGCAAAATACATCCTCTTGCAGTGCAATTTGATTGGCATTTGTGCAGTAAGGTATTAACAGCCTTTCAGATATGCCCTGCCCTATTAGCAAGAATATACAGGGATACAAAAATGAATTTGTCAAGATAGTTCCATTATCTTTAGTACAATATTAATCCTGCTACAGGGTTATTAAGCCATTTTTCATCTCCCCTCAAATTAATGTTGACGTTCTGTTACTGGTTTTGTTCTTGTCCCTAGATTAAAACATAGAGGAAAAAATCTTCCATGCTACAATATTAAAATTAATTGTAGGGTAAGCAGTACCTTGCTTGGTAAAGTAGAATCCTCCTGGAAGAATTACAACATGAATTTATTTCTGTGCTTTCTACTTGTTCATGTGCACAAAAAGAACAATTGGAATATACTTCTAAGGGCACGAGCATAATATAATGAGGGAAGGGTAAATTTAAAGTGCGTAAGATTTTCTAAAGAGAGAAATAAGAAAATCAGGGGCCTGAGCCTGGGGGAACCACACCTAGTGAGTGCTTCCAGCCTAAAGGCTGATGGAAGTGCTGGTGGTATTAGATGTATAAGTAGAAGAATTTGGATTGACTTAGAATCTTGTTATCTTCTGTTCATAGGAATAACATGTTTCTTCTATTCCAAGAATTTAGGGGCACTTAAAAATTACACAACGAGGTGTTAATACTTATAAATCAGGATAGTGTCATAATCAGGACTCAGAAATAAAGAGAGCTGTTAATCATTATTTCAAAATTAAGACTGAATGATGCTTTTCTGTGAATTTTTTTAAAAGTTAACATTTTTACCCATATGGATGCAGATATCTCATGTCTGTTACCTCTGTAGTAAGATATCAGGGTATTTGGGTGATCTCTGGTCATGGTTAGGTAGATAATCTGGGATGCTAATTCTTACTGTAGGAGGAATCCTATAGTAATTATTTAAACCAAGAGGTAAGTTTCAGTTATTTATATTTTTTAATGAAAGAAGCATGCTGAGATATAGTTACGTAGATATAGTTATAGTATTTCAGTTTTGTAAAATATGTTTATATTTAGTACAAATATATAAAAAGATAAAAATGTTTTCCTTGTAGAAAGTCAACATGAGTTGTATAGTAAAATTTTAACCAATTTTATATATATATATATATATATATATTTTTTTTTTTTTTTGCGGTACGCGGGCCTCTCACCGCTGTGGCCTCTCCCGTTGCGGAGCACAGGCTCCGGACGCGCAGGCCCAGCGGCCATGGCTCACGGGCCCAGCCGCTCCGTGGCATGTGGGATCCTCCTGGCCCGGGGCACGAACCCGCGTCCCCTGCATCGGCAGGCGGACTCCCAACCACTGCGCCACCAGGGAAGCCCTATATATGTTTTTGTATTTGTAAATGATGTAAGCAGTGTAGCAACCTTCAAGAGGGTGAGTGTAGATGCTAGGATGACGAAAGTTGATGTCGAATCTCTGGTAGGTTGGAAAAATAATCAACATTTGTCACCTGGGTACAGTGAGTATTCATATTTTTTATATTTTGTCATTGTTATGGATAATGTACAGAAGTAAGAATAGTGAAAAACTGAATTTAAATGTAGCAAACCTCTTTGTATCAAGTAAATTTTGGCTTGCAAACATCATAAAAGGTAAAAATACTATAACATTTGCTTTTAGCTAGATAGGGTAGTCTATATTCTTTTTGCAAAATACTGTGTGACAGTGTCCTTCCTGGTAAATGACTAAGGTTTCTTTTTATCTCTAGAAATATATTCTTAGAGTCTAGAGTGCTGCTTTCTGGTTCCTTGTGCTCATCTGATTTGTCTAATAATTGTTTAACCATTCTCCTCTGTTAATTGTCTTCTCTTTGCTATCACAGGCAGAAAATGAAAAATTTTGAATTCTCAGCTGTATTCACTAGAAGCTAAAAGCAGTCTACAAAGATGGTGTCTCCAGTCTTTTATTTCTTTTTGAAAGATGATGCAAATATCTTGTACAATGTAGTGAGAAACGGAAGGATATGATTTATTTCTCTTTTGCATCATCCTTCAATGTAGGCAATTCCATCATTTTTCTTTTTTCTTATTATCGTCTTTTTTAAAAGCATAGTTGGATATATTTGATGAATAATGAGTGTAGTAAAATAATTCCGAGGATGGTGAAATGGCAAAATGTTTCAAGATATAGGAAAAATAAGATCTCTAAGCTCCTATAATTGTAAAATGGATCCAGTGGTCCGATATGGTAATTGCAAGAAAGAGCATAGAATTTCTTTCAGTGACTCTAAGAATGAAGGTTAATAAATATCAATCCTTACAATTAGTTAGAACTGCTAAGAAAGAAACTGAAAACTAAAATTGAGTCTGATGAACTGAGGGTTAAGAGCTTTAAGGTAAAGCTGTCTGGGTCTCCTATCGTGCATTTGAGAAGTGGAAGTGGCAGAACCATGGGTTGGAATGGTGGATCAGATGTACGCATTCTTAGCTTCTGCGTTCCCCCAGTTGATGTCAGAAAGCAAACTAAAATTTTGAATACCAGTCACTTCCTTATAGGCTCTTCTTTAGTTGATGGCAGGCTGTAGAGATTTAAATTTCTGGCAACTTTTAAATTGTATTTGATTATATAATTTGAACAAAACATTGTTATTCCTGACACACTGCTAATGGTGAGTTGGCATAAACCTTGACTTAAAGAAAGGATGATTTGTTCAAAACTTCTGTTGAAGCAGGATGGACTTCCACATCCCAGAATCCATTGTTAGCACAACTCCAATCTATGAGAGTGAGTTGTTCTTCCAGATGTTAGGGGAAGGTCCAGCTAAGCTGTGTAAGGCAGTAAGCCAGTTATAGATGCTGTCAGCATATCTCCCTTTTGAGAATGTGAAATGCCTAGGACTTAGTCTGTTAATTTTCAGAGAGGACATTGCCTGTATATGTTATATGTACATGGGGCTGATGCAGCAGTTGTACTTTTCTTTTTAACATAGTGTCAAGTTGAATGTGGAAATTGTCTGAAAAAATTTAGAAGGAATGTTTCGTTTGTAATTGTTCAATTGTGTAAGACTTAAGTACTTTATTTCCCTCAGCTTCTTCTATCTTGGTAAATAACAATCTTTTATGAGTATTTACTGAGCACCAGACATTTGTGAGGCATTAGAGGAATGGGATATTGAAGGGAGTCCTTTTGTAAAATAAAAATTTTTAAATTTCTTTGTAATGACATTCAGTTTAACAAATAGTTATGTATTACGATCTTAGGTGGGGTGAGGAATAGGGAAGTGGTAGTTGGAAGATGGATGACTATAATAATCCTGGCCCAAAGGAAATCTTAGAATTTATTTGACACCTTTTTTTAAACACCTTATTTCTAATGCATTAATTTTCAAAGTTAAAAAAAATCAACAGTAAAATTTAGTTTGATGTTACCACTTAAGCTGTTAGTGCCACCAACAGAGCAAAGCATAGCAATTGTGGAAGAAAAGAGGGGAACAGGTAAAAGAGAATTTAGGAGAAGAGGTAAACAGGAGAGGCAGATCTCTGTGAAATTGTGATGTGAAGTGGTATGAAATTTGCCTTTTATTCTTCTGGTTTCTTTTTAACACCTGAATTACCTTTTAAACTCAGATCTAGCCACCCATCTAACAAGTCTTTATTGAGTACCTACTGTGCTAGGCATTGTGCTGATATCCCTAGACTGAAATTGATAACCAGTTCTTCCAGGGGCATTTGTATTTTAACAGGAAACACAAAGTAGAGATTGTCTGCAGATGTGTTTGATGTGGCCTCCTGTATTTTAAAACTAGGGGAGATTTCACAAAAATTTTGAATGTTTGGCTTCTCTATACAAAATGTAGTATTTTTCTTTTCTCTTTAAGTATCTGTGTAGCTCCAGTTTGCTGGAGTCAGTCAGATGTTGCCCCTTGAGACTGGCAGGCATTCTTGAGTTTGCCACAGACTCACACTGCCTTTTGTTGTGAATCTAGCTTACTTTACTCACATATATTACGTAAGATAATATATTTGAGTTTGTAGCATGTGACCTTTAAGTGACTGAGCTCTGATGGCACTTATCAGCTACTGCCTAGGAGAGGATTTAAACAGACTTAGGGGTGGTGACAGAGGTTGCATGTCACTGTAGGCACCAAAAATTATGCTTTGTAAGCTGCTACCAGTACCACCTGCACATAAATATTTTCTTTGGGAAGTGAAGAAAGAACTCCACCAATTTCCTTAAATGACATATAGTGGATAGCCCCCATTTTTAGTTTTTTTATCCTTGGTTTAGTGGATAAAAATAAGCGTTTTAATTAGTAAAATCCCCTGAATCCTCTGTCCAGATTTACATTTATCTAGCTTTTTTTTTTTAAAAAGCATTTTGGCAAATCATTTACTTTTATCTTTCCATCCAAGAAAGTTTAATCATTAGAGCAAGAGATGAATCTCTAATTAAAGAAGGAATGTTAAAATATTTAACCGTTCATACGTAACCAGAAAGGATTTTTTTGTTATTTATTCCTTTATTATGTGTTTAAAGGCAAACTTTGTTTCATACTCAACATGTTCTTAAGCCTAAGTCATAACTGTGTCAGTGAAAAAAAATTTCAGAAAGTTTATTAAGTGTTCCAGGCATGAGGAATACAAAGATGATTAGCATTCAGACAGCCTGTGGTTTATCTGTTTTAAAGCTTACTCCTGAATGTAGGTCAGTGATTTATCTCAGTGACCCGGTGACCTTGAAAAAATTCAAGAATAATTAGATTGGAGTACGGTTTTACTTTGAATCAGATTATGGTATCTGCTGGCAAAGTTTGAAATTTAACTCCAGTTCTAGGAGACATTGTAAATACTCAGAACAAAAGAGGGGACTCGAGGTGAGTAGCCAGCAGATCTCTGAGCGTGTGAAAAATTCATTTCTGTGATATGAGGAGAAAGAGATTACAGTGATGATCTTCAGAGGAACTAGTTTCTAGGTTTTGAAAAAATAGTTCAGATGTTTGAATTTGCTGTAGAAGTCCTCCCAGGAACAATATCTAGCATTCCTTGATTTGGTAACCTTATTTCCAAAAAAGTTTACAATCAAATGGGAAGTTAGTAGAAAACAGAATTCACTTTATAGAGATTTAAAATATGATCCTGGAGTGCATTCTTCTGAGAAAAATAAAGATAACTATACTCGTGTGTGGTATTGGGACTATAAACCTAAACCTATAAAACCTAAAAAAATCATAAGCATTCTCAATGTGGTAATTGTCCACTGTCAAACAGTAGTTCAGAGTTACCTGCAGGATTTTTGCAAACTCTAAATACCTTGGCCCTGCCTCAGACTTAATTGAATCTAAATCTTAACCCCTGTGTAGACACCACTGTCCTGATGCAGAACTTCTGAGACTATTGCATGTACCTTGTTGAATCAGGATTAAGAGGAGAGGAGAATAAGTAAGAGCCAGATAGGTTAGTGACATTGGGACTCTTCTCACTGGAAACTGGCGTGGATCTAATGACCCTAGGTTATGATTTGCTTGGTTTCAACTGCACTTTCTTTAAAAGGGAGTATTTTATTTATTTGTTTGTTTACTTATATTTTTTGCCTGTGTTAGGTCTTCGTTGCTTCGCGCGGGCTTTCTCTAGTTGCGGCGAGTGGGGGCTACTCTTCGTGTGGTGCGCAGACTTCTCATTACGGTGGCCTCTCTTGTTGCGGAGCATGGGCGCATGGGCTTCAGTAGTTGTGGTGCGAGGGCCTAGTAGTTGTGGCTTGCAGGCTCAGTAGTTGTGGCACTTGGGCTTAGTTGCTCCACAGCATGTGGGATCTTCCTAGACCAGGGCTCGAACCCATGTCCCCTGCATTGGCAGGCAGATTCTTAACCATTGTGCCACCAGGGAAGTCCCTAAAAGGGAGTATTATTAATGTTGGAGATACCTTCAAAATGAACCATCCTCTTTAAAATAGTGGTTTCTAATAGATTTGTTAGTATTTTCTGGGAAGAAATTCTGAGTTTCTTAGGCAGATCAAGAAATGTTCTAATTATTTGTATATCTTTGCTCTTATAGAGCATGTTTTGAAAACTGATTGTTAAGGTTATTGGAGCTGAGAGAAAATACTATATAAGTTAGATTTTTTGGTAAAAGTTTTAAGTGCTACATTGGAAGTGAAATACTAATTTTGCAAAAAAGTTGAAAAAATGAAGCAAAGTTCCCATAGTAACGCTATCTTTGCCCTCACACAGCTGTATTATTACCCCATTGGACTGTGTGATTAATGCTTTTTCCTGATAACCACAGAAGCACATAGGATTCTTTCTGTATCACTGGGTATGAACTTTAGTGCTGCTTTCCCAGTAAGCTGTGTAAATATGTGGTCTCAATATGTATCTCCAGTTTGACCTTTATACTTTCTATTCCTGCCAAAATTTGTCCTTGCTGTGGTATCTTGCTACATATGTTGCAAACTCTTTCCCATCCCCCCCGTCCCCCACCCCCTGCCAGAAATGTCATTGCTATGAAATTTGTCATTTTGTCTCTCCATTCCTTACATTCTGCATTATTCCCCCCCCTGCCCCCGCCATGTAATTCAAGCCGTTCACGTTCTCTCAGTTCAGTTTCTAACTATAAGCTTATTGGGTTTCTTTGTTTTGCAAAATTAAAACATACTACTTGCTAAATGCTTTTCTTATTAGCTCCATGTCTCCTTTGAAGCCAGCCCTTACTCTGAGATAAAATAAATATTTGACACTGACTTGTTTTCATATTTCTTCCAACAACTCCTCTTGTTCTTCTTGCTCATTTAAGGGCATGGCCTTAATGTAGGTCATTAGCTCTTCCCTTCTCTCCCTCTCTCCAACATTTACTGAGTATGCTCTATGTCAGGGACTCTAACTGAACACCTAATGTATACTAAGCACTACCCTACCACTGGGAATATAGCAGAAAATGAAGCTGGCAAAGTCTCTACCTTCAGGGACCTTATATTCTCGTGGGAGGAGAGATCAGTATATAAATATGTAGTATGTGAGATGGTGATGAGTGCTATGGGAAAAAAGAATAATTAAGGGGACAGGGGGTGCTAGGGAAAACCGTTTGTGAATGTGTAGGTTTCCTATTTTATGTAGGGGAGGTCAATAGGTAGAGACCTAGCCATGTGGTTATCTAGGGCAAGAGTATCTAGGCAAAGGTGACAGCAAATACAAAGGCCCTGAGGCTGGATGGGAAGCCTTCAAGATGTGTTCCAGGGACAGCAAAGATGCCAGTGTTGGCTGGTGCACAGCGAAAGAGTAGTAAAAGCTGGAGTCAGAAGTAATAAGAGGCTTGAGTCTTGAGGCCCCTGTAGGCTTTTTACTCTGGATGAGATGGGAAGTCAGTGTAGAGTAGGGTTTGTTTGATCACATCAGAGTAGTGATGTGACCAGACTTTGTTTTAAAAGGTTACTTGGGCTGCTATATGGGGGTAAAGGAGGATGCAAAAAGACCATTTAGGAGATTAATACAGTAATTCAAGTTTGAGATCATGATAGTGTGGACCAGGACTGTGGAGCTGGGAGGAGTTGTTAGTACTTTCGGTATCTACTTTGAAGTTAGATCTGAGAGGATTTTTTTGGTAGAGTTAAAGATGACTCCCTTACTGAGATGAAGAAGGCTGCCAGAGAAGCACTTTTGATGGGAAAATGAGGAGTTGAGTTCTGGACATGTTAAATTTGAGATGCTATTATATTAGATAAGGGCACCAAAAGCTTTTCAATAATCATGTTTCTTTGGAATTAGCTATTTGCTTGGTTAAAAACAACAAAAATAGTGATCAACTAATACATAACTGTAAGTTTAACTTTTTTTTTTCCCCTTACAACTCTTTCTTCCTACTGATGAGGATCACTTTTTTTGTTGTTGTTGGAGAGCATGCTATGGTATTGTTATCAAAAATATCCATGTGGTAAATTTGAGAGCCATGTTAGTGTTTTGCTCTTTGGTGTGAATGCTGTTTGACAGAGTATAAGGGTCTAAATTCAAAATTATTTTCCCTCAGAAACTTTGTCTAACAGGAGTTCCAAAAAGAGGAAGCAGAAAAAAATGTAAGGAGAGTCAAAGTAATAATGAAAATTTCCATTGTTAAAGGCTGAGATTTTCCTTTTTTGAATTGAATTTAATTTTTTTATACAGCAGGTTCTTATTAGTTATCTATTTTATACATATTAGTATATAATTAGTTATCTATTTTATACATATTAGTGTATATATGTCAATCCCAGTCTCCCAATTCATACCACCCACCCCCCTCACCCCTGCTTCCCCCACTTGGTGTCCATACATTTGTTCTCTACATCTGTGTCTCTCTTTCTGCCTTGCAAACTGGTTCATCTGTACCGTTTTTCTGGATTCCACATATATGTGTTAATATACGATACTTGTTTTTCTCTTTCTGACTTACTTCACTCTGTATGACAGTGTCTCGGTCCATCCACGTCTCTGCAAATGACCCAGTTTCGTTCCTTTTTATGGCTGAGTAATATTCCATTCTGTATGTGTACCATATCTTCTTTATCCACTTGTCTGTCGATGGACATTTAGGTTGCTTCCATGACCTGGCTATTGTGAATAGTGCTGCAGTGAACATTGGGGTGTATGTGTCTTTTTGAATTATGGTTTTCTCTGGGTATATGCCCAGTAGTGGGATTGCTGGGTCATATGGTAATTCTATTTTTAGTTTTTCAAGGAACCTCCATACTGTTCTCCATAGTGGCTGTATCAATTTACATTCCCACCAGCAGTGCAAGAGGGTTCCCTTTTCTCCACACCCTCTCCAGCGTTTGTTGTTTGTAGATTTTCTGATGATGCCCATTCTAACTGGTGTGAGGTGATAACCTTATTGTAGTTTTGATTTACACTTCTCTAATAATTGGTGATGTTGAGCAGCTTTTCATGTACTTCTTAGCCATCTGTATGTCCTCTTGGGAGAAATGTCTATTTAGGTCTTCTGCCCATTTTTGGATTGGGTTGTTTGTTTTTTTAATATTGAGCTGCATGAGCTGTTTATATATTTTGGAGATTAATCCTTTGTCCATTGATTCGTTTGCAAATATTTTTTTCCCATTCTGAGGGTTGTCTTTTTGTCTTGTTTGTAGTATCCTTTGCTTTGCAAAAGCTTTTAAGTTTCATTAGGTCCCATTTGTTTATTTTTGTTTTTATTTCCATTACTCAAGGAGGTGAATCAAAAAAGATCTTGCTGTGATTTATGTCAAAGAGTGTTCTTCCTGTGTTTTCCTCTAAGAGTTTTATAGTGTCTGGTCTTATATTTAGGTCTCTAATCCATTTTGAGTTTATTTTGCTGTATGGTGTTAGGGAGTGTTCTAATTTCACTCTTTTATGTGTAGCTGTGCAGTTTTCCCAGCATGACTTATTGAAGAGACTGTCTTTTCTCCATGTATATCCTTGCCTCCTTTGTCATAGATTAGTTGACCATAGGTGCGTGGGTTTATCTCTGGGCTTTCTATCGCATTCCATTGATCTATATTTCTGTTTTTATGCCAGTACCATATTGTCTTGATTACTGTAGCTTTGTAGTATAGTCTGAAGTCAGGGAATCTGATTCCTCCAGCTCTGTTTTTTCCCCTCAAGACTGCTTTAGCTATTCGGGGTCTTCTGTGTCTCCATACAAATTTTAAGATTTTTTTGTTCTAGTTCTATAAAAAATGCCATTGGTAATTCGATAGGGATTGCATTGAATCTGTAGATTGCTTTGGGTAGTATAGTCATTTTCACAATACTGATTCTTCCAATCCAAGAACATGGTATATCTCTCCATCTGTTTGTATCATCTTTAATTTCTTTCATCACTGTCTTATAGTTTTCTGAGTACAGGTCTTTTACCTCCTTAGGTAGGTTTATTCCTAGGTATTTTATTCTTTTTGTTGCAGTTGTGAATTGGATTGTTTGCTTATTTTCTCTTTCTGATCTTTTGTTGTTAGTGTATAGGAATGCAAGAGATTTCTGTGCATTAATTTTGTATCCTGCAGCTTTACCAGATTCATTGATTAGCCCTGTTAGTATTCTGGTGGCATCTTTAGGATTATCTGTGTATGGTATCATGTCATCTGCACACAGTGACAGTTTTACTTCTTCTTTTCCAGTTTGTATTCCTTTTATTTCCTTTCTTCTCTGATTGCTGTGGCTAGGACTTCCAAGACTATATTGAGTAATAGTGGCAGTAGTGGACATCCTTGTCTTGTTCCTGAACTTAGAGGAGGTGCTCTCAGTTTTTCACCATTGAGTATAATGTTTGCTATGGGTTTGTTGTATGTGGCCTTTATTATGTTGAGATCCGTTCCCTCTGTGCCCACTTTCTGGAGAGTTTATATCATAAATGGGTGTTGAATTTTGTCAAATGCCTTTTCTGCATCTACTGAGATGATCATATGGTTTTTCTTCTTCAGTTTGTTAGTATGGTGTATCACATTGATTTGCGTACATTGAAGAATCCTTGCATTCCTGGGATAAACCCCACTTGATTATCGTGTATGATCCTTTTAATGTGTTGTTGGATTCTGTTTGCTAGTATTTTGTTGAGTATTTTTCATCTATGTTCATCAGTGATATTGGTCTGTGATTTTCTTTTTTTGTAGTATCTTTGTCTGGTTTGGTATCAGGGTGATGGTGGCCTCATAGAATGAGTTTGGGAGTGTTCCTTCCTCTGTAATTTTTTGGAAGAGTTTGAGAAGGATGGGTGTTAGCTCTTCTCTAAATGTTTGATACAATTCACCTGTGAAACCATCTGGTCCTGGACTTTTATTTGTTGGAAGAATTTTTTTTTTTTTTTTTGCGGTATGCGGGCCTCTAACTGTTGTGGCCTCTCCCGTTGCGGAGCACAGGCTCCGGACACGCAGGCTCAGCGGCCATGGCTCACGGGCCCAGCCGCTCCGCAGCATGTGGGATCTTCCTGGAGCGGGGCATGAACCCATGTCCCCTGCATCCGGCAGGCGGACTCTTAACCACTGCGCCACCAGGGAAGCCCTGTTGGAAGATTTTTAATCACAGTTTCAATTTCATTACTTGTGCTTGGTCTGTTCATGTTTTTTGGTTCTTCCTGGTTTAGTCTTGGAAGCTTATACCTTTCTAAGAATTTACACATTTCTTCATGGTTGTCCATTTTATTGACATAGAGTTGCTTATAGTAGTGTCTTAGGATGCTTTGTATTTCTGTGTTGTCCATTGTAACTTCTCCTTTTTGACTTCTAATTTTATTGATTTGAGCCCTCTCCCTCTTTTTCTTGACAAGTCTGGGTAAAGGTTTATCAATTTTGTTTATCTTCTCAAAGAACCAGTTTTTAGTTTTATTGATCTTTGCTATTGTTTTCTTTGTTTCTATTTCATTTATTTCTGCTCTGATCTTTGTGATTTCTTTCTGTCTGCTGACTTTGAGTTTTGTTTGTTCTTCTTTCTCTAGTTCCTTTAGGTTTAAGTTTGGATTGTTTACTTGAGATTTTTCTTGTTTCTTGAGGTAGGCTTGTATAGCTATAACCTTCCCTCTTAGTACTGCTCTTGCTGCATCCCATAGGTTTTGGATCGTCGTGTTTTCATTATCATTTTGTCTCTAGGTATTTTTTGATTTCCTCTTTGATTTCTTCATTGATCTCTTGGTTATTTAGTAACGTATTGTTTAGCCTCCATGTGTTGTGTTTTTTACGTTGTTTTCCCTGTAATTGATTTCTAATCTCATAGCGTTGTGGTCAGAAAAGATGCTTGATATGATTTCAATTTTCTTAAATTTACTGAGGCTTGATTTGTGACCCAAGCTGTGATCTATCCTGGAGAACGTTCCATGCGCACTTGAGAAGAAAGTGTAATCGGCTGTTTTTGGATGGGATGTCCTATAAATATCAATGAAATCTATCTGGTCTATTGTGTCATTTAAAGCTTGTGTTTCCTTATTTATCTTCATTTTGGATGATCTGGCCATTGGTGTAAGTGAGATGTTAAAGTCCCCCACTATTACTGTGTTAGTGTCGATTTCCTCTTTTTTAGCTGTTAGCAGTTGCCTTATGTATTGAGGTGCTCCTATGTTGGGTGCATATATATTTATAATTGTTATATATTCTTGGATTGATCCCTTGATCATTATGTAGTGTCCTTCCTTGTCTCTTGTAACATTCTTTATTTTAGAGTCTATTTTATCTGATATGAGTATTGCTACTCCAGCTTTCTTTTGATTTCCATTTGCATGGAATATCGTTTTCCATCCCCTCAAGTTTCAGTCTGTATGTGTCCCTAGGTGTGAAGTGGGTCTCTTGCAGACAGCATATATATGGGTCTTGTTTTTGTATCCATTCAGCAAGCCTGTGTCTTTTGGGTGGAGCATTTAATCCATTCACGTTTAAGGTAATTATCTATATATATGTTCCTATGACCATTTTCTTAACTGTTTTGGGTTTGTTTTTGTAGGTCCTTTTCTTCTCTTGTGTTTCCCACTTAGAGAAGTTCCTTTAGCATTTGTTGTAGAGCTGGTTTGGTGGTGCTGAATTCTCTTAGTTTTTGCTTGTCTGTAAAGCTTTTGATTTGTCTGTCAAATCTGAATGAGATCCTTGCTGAGTAGAGTAATCTTGGTTGTTCCCTTTCATCACTTTAAATATATCGTGCCACTCCCATCTGGCTTGTAGAGTTTCTGCTGAGAAATCATTTGTTAACCTTATGGGAGTTCCCTTGTATGTTGTGTGTCATTTTTCCCTTGTTGCTTTTAATAATTTTTCTTTGTCTTTAATTTCTGTCTTGATTACTGTGTGTCTCAGCGTGTTTCTCTTTGGGTTTACCCTGCCTAGGACTCTTTGTGCTTCCTGGACTCGGGTGGCTATTTCCTTTCCCATGTTAGGGAAGTTTTCAACTGTAATGTCTTCAAATGTTTTCTCGGGTCCTTTCTCTCTCCCTCCTCCTTCTGGGACCCCTATAATGCGAATGTTGGTGCGTTTAATCTTGTCCCAGATGTCTCTTAGGCTGTCTTCATTTCTTTTCATTCTTTTTTCCTTATATGTTCCACGGCAATGAATTTCACCATTCTGTCTTCCAGGTCAGTTATCCGTTCTTCTGCCTCAGTTATTCTGCTGTTGATTGCTTCTGGAGTACTTTTCAGTTACTGTATTGTTCATCTCTGTTTGTTCTTTAATTCTTCTAGGTCTTTATTAAACATTTCTTGCATCTTCTTGATCTTTGCCTCCATCCTTTTTCCAAGGTCCTGAATCACCTTCACCATCATTATTCTGAATTCTTTTTCTGGAAGGTTGCCCATCTCCACTTCATTTAATTGTTCTTCTGGGGTTGTATCTTGTTCCTTCATCTGGTACATAGCCCTCTGCCTTTTCATTTTGTCTATCTGTGAATGTGGTTTTTGTTCCACAGGCTACAGGATTGTAGTTCTTCTTGCTTCTGCTGTCTGCCCTCTGGTGGATGAGGCTATCTAAGAGGCTTGTGCAAGCTTCCTGATGGGAGGGACTCGTGGTGGCTAGAGCTGGGTGTTGCTCTGGTGGGTAGAGCTCAGTAAAACTTTAATCTGCTTGACTGCTGATGGGTGGGGCTGGGTTCCCTCCCTGTTGGTTGTTTGGCATGAGGTGACCCAGCACTGCAGGCTGCAGGCTCTTTGGTGGGGCGAATGGCAGACTTCGGGAGGGATTGTGCCAAGGAGTACTTCCCACAACTTCTGCTGCCAGTGTCCTTGTCTCCGTGGTGAGCCACAGCCACCCCCTGCCTCTACAAGAGACTCTCCAACACTACCAGGTAGGTCTGGTTCAGTCTCCTGTGGGGTCACTGCTCCTTACCTTTCGTCCCGATGCACACACTACTTTGTGTGTGCCCTCCAAGAGTAGAGTCTCTGTTTCCCCCAGTCCTGTTGAAGTCCTGAAATCAAATCACACTAGCATTGAAAGTCTGATTCTCTGGGAATTCCTCCTCCCGTTGCCGGACCCGCAGGTTGGGAAGCCTTATGTAGGGCTCGGAACCTTCACTCCAGTGGGTGGACTTCTGTGGTATAAGTGTTCTGCAGTTTGTGAGTCACCCACCCAGCAGTTATGGGATTTGATTTTATTGTGCTTGCGCCCCTCCTACCATCTCATTGTGACTTCTTTGGATGTGGGGTATCTTCTTTGGTGAGTTCCAGTGTCTTCCTGTTGGTGATTATTCAACAGTTAGTTGTGATTCCTGTTCTCTCACAAGAGGGAGTGAGCGCATGTCTTTCTACTCTGCCATCTTGAACCAATCTCCTCAAGACTGAGATTTTCAAAGTCAGTGGACCCACACCAAATAACAAGATAAATGAGGTAAGATAAAATTTGTTACCATACAAGATAAAATGTCATAACTCAGCAGATTAAAAAAAATGCTTCCAAAAGAAATTTCACAGCAGGTTCCCTAGTTAAGGAGAGTGAGATAGCCAGACTTCCGTAGCATCTTTGGATGCTGTGAATCAATGTGGGGATGCCTGCAAAACAGTATATGAAGTGTCAGGGTTGGAGAGTAAAATTTTAGATAGGGTGACCAGAGAAGGCCTTTTAAATAAAAATCTGAGGGATGTGAGGTAGCTAGATATCTAGATATGTAGATATCTAGGAGATGAGCATCCTAGGCAGAGTGAACACAAGTGGAGAGATCCAGAGGCAGCAGTGTTCTCAGTGTTTAATGATAGCAAGGGAGCCAGTGTGACAGCAGCAGAGAGAGCAAACGGTGAGTAGTAGGGGATGAAGTCAAGGGGTAAGGGGCTCAGGTCATGTAACCACTTGTGTATCATGATAAAGACTAGCTTTTACTGAATGAGATGAAAATCCATTTGAGGGGTTTGAGCAGAGTGGTGATATAATCTGCTGTGCGCTTTAGCACCTAGGGTGATTCTTTTCTGTTAAGAAATGACTGGGCGACAGGAGCAAGGGCAGTGAGGAGGTTACTGTAGTAATCCAGGGAGAGTTCACAATGGCTTGGATCAGAATGATGACAGTAAAGATGATGAAAGGTAGTTGAATTTGGCATCTTTCTTTGAAGGTGGACTTGGCAGGATTGCTGTCAGATCAGATGTGGGGGAGGAGGGAAAGGGGGAGAGAGGAACAGAGAGAGAGAGGTCAAATCACATGTGAAATTAAGGTTTTTTGGCCTAAGTAATTCCTGAATGAAATGACCACAAACTGAATTGCAGAAGGCATGGGGGTGGGGCAGCAATATTTGAAGCTTACCTTTAGACATGACTTCAAACCATTTGATGTTTACCAGTCTTAAAAGTGAAGAAAAAAAAAATCTCATTTTAATTTTCATTCTTCTTACTATGAGTGAAATTTTAACATTTGTATTTTCTTGTGACTCATCTGTTTTAATTAGTTAATTTTGGAGAGGCATTTATCTCTTGGGTGGTTCTTTTTCTTTTGATTTGTAGGGATACTTTTTATAAATTAATAACTTAACCCTTTGTGATATTTGTTGCAAAAATCACTCTGCCCCAGTTGTTTTTATTTTTAAAACTTGCTCATGGTGTTTTTGTGCAATTCAGATTTTTTTTTTGTTGTTGTTGTATTATTGAGTCAATCAGTCTTTTACAGTGTCAGAGTTAAGGTCATACTTAGGCTTTCACCGTGGTATCATTAAAGAAGACTATATATATTTTTGCTAGTACTTTTGTGTTTTTATTTGCATTTAAATCTTCAATCCATCTGGATGTTAAATGAAATGAAAAGCTGTCCTAGATGATGGGCTTGTTGAAGGGATGCTCTGGGAAGTCAGGATGTTACTGCAGAGTCTCAGTGCTTACCAGATAGAGAAGGTCTCAAGAAGAGCTTCAGCAAAAGACACAGTAACAGGGACTACCCTTTTCTCAGACTTCTTATAGTTATCCTCATTTAGGATGATTTGATTGGCTGTTACTAGTATAGCTCAGGACAGTAGTTCCCAGACTTTTTAAAAAAAAATAAATTTATTTATTTACTTATTGATTGATTGGCTGCATTGGGTCTTTGTTTTTGCGTGCGTGCTTTCTCTAGTTGTGGTGAATGGGGGCTACTCTTCGTTGCAGCTGCGGGCTTCTCATTGCGGTGGCTTCTCTGGTTGTGGAGTACGGGCTCTAGGTGCACAGGCTTAAGTAGTTGTGGCATGCAGGCTCAGTAGTTGTGGCTCGTGGGCTCTGGAGCACAGGCTCAGTAGTTGCATCGCACGGGCTTAGTTCCTCCGCTGGCATGTTATCTTCCCGGACCAGGGCTTGAACCTGTGTCCGCTGCATTGGCAGGCAGATTCTTAACCACTGCATCACCAGGGAAGCCCTAGTAGTTCTCAAACTTTTGGGCTGAATCAGCGTCATCTGAAGGGCTTGTTAAAATACAGACTACTAAGCCCCACCTCCAGAGTTTTATTCTGTAGGCTTGGTGTGTAGCCTGGGAGCTTTCATTTCTAACAAGGTCTCAGGTGATACTGCTGGTCCCGGGACAACATTTTGGCATAGGGTATCTGGACTTAAGGTCTGGAATCAGAAGGTTTGAATTCAAATCCCTGTTCTGGTATTTAGTAGCTCTGTGATTTCGAGTAGGGTTTTGTTTTGTTTCGTTTCCTGTCTCCTCTCCTTCCCTAACAAGCCAGATTTTCCTTTCCTTGAATCAGGGTGTGTATTTCTTTCTTTCTTTTTTTAAAAATATTTATTTTATTTATTTATTTAGGCTGTCCGGGTCTTAGTTGTAACACGTGGGATCTTCATTGCCGCGTGCAGGATCTTTTAGTTGCAGCGTGTGGGCTTCCTGGTTGCAGCATGCATGCGAGATCTAGTTTCCTGACCAGGGATTGAACCCGGGCCCCCTGCATTGGGAGCACGGAATCTTACCCACTGGACCACCAGGGAAGTCCCGGGGTGTGTATTTCTTAAAGCTGTGAGGAGACTAAAAGAAATACTGTATTTGAAGTAGTTAGCATATCCTTGAAATATGGTAACTGCCACTAATAAAGTTAATGATGCTTTTATCGAGCTCTCTTTTTGGTTATAGTGCCAGTGCTATCCAATAAGAATACAATATGAGCAACATGTAATTTAAAATTTTCTAGTAGCCATATGTTAAAAAGTAAGCAAAACAAAACAAACAAGGTGCAATTAACTTTATTTTAATCCAAAATATATGAAATATTACAAAATATAATCAATATAAAATTATTAATGAGATATTTTACATTCTTTTCTTCATAACAGGTCTTTGAAATTTGATGTGTATTTTATACTTACAGCACATCTCAATTCAGACTAAACAAATTCCAAGTGCCTAATAGCCACACGTGGCCAGTGACACCTATTTTAGACAGTGCCAGTCTAACCAGCATTCCTCTTCACCCGGTCTTCCTGGCCTCTTCCATTATGTCTAGCCTTACTTCAGGTAGCTGATTCTTGGTCTAATTAGTTGTAGACTTGGAAGTGAAGCTTGTTGTTTCACTTGATGTGGAAAGAATGATTCTGGGCATGACAAGTGTCCTTGAGCTGGGTATAGGCTTTTTAGTCTCTTAAGAGATGAACCGGGGACAAGAGTTTGTATTCCTGAGAATCAGTTTCCACCAAGGATAGCTGGCTTCATTAGAACCCAATGTCTTGTAAGTTCTGCAGGCTTGAGTATCTCTTCCTGAAAGAGTGGCTGTGGAAACCGTCAGAGTTACAAGGAATAGCCCTGATTCTTAAAAGCATGTCTTGTCATTGGTTTCTAGAACTCAGCCCCTTGACTCATGGGAGAGGCATTTCCCTTCTGTGTGTCTGTGGAGGCATTTTCTTGTGAAGGAAGATCCCCTTAGGACTTGTGATTGCGTTTTTTTTTTTAATAGATCTTTATTGGAGTATAATTGCTTCACAATACTGTGTTAGTTTCTGTTACACAGCAAAGCGAATCAGCCATATGCATACACTTGTCCCCATATCCCCTCCGTCTTGAGCCTCCTTCCCACCCTCCCTATCCTACCCCTCTATGTTATCATCGCAAAGCACCAAGCAGATCTCCCTTGCTATGCTGCTGCTTCCCACCAGCCAACTGTTTTACATTCGGTAGTGTATATATGTCGATGCCACTCTTACTTTGCCTCAGCTTCGCCCTCCCACCCCGTGTCATCAAGTCCATACTCTATGCCTATCTCTTTATTCCTGCCCTGCAACTAGGTTCATCAGTACCATTTTTTAATTTAAAGATTCCATATATATGCAGCATACCGTATTTGGTTTTTCTCTTTCTGCCCTACTTCACTCTGTATGACAGACACTAGGTCCATCCACCTCACTACAGATAACTCAATTTTGTTTCTTTTTTAACACCTTTATTGGAATATAATTGCTTTACGATGTTGTGTTAGTTTCTGCTTTATAACAAAGTGAATCAGTTATACATATACATATATCTCCATATCTCTTTCCTCTTGCGTCTCCCTCCCTGCCACCCTCCCTATCCCACCCCTCTAGGTGGTCACAAAGCACCGAGCTGATCTCCCTGTGCTGTGCGGCTGCTTCTCACTAGCTGTCGATTTTACATTTGGTAGTGTATGTATGTCCATGCCACTCTCTCACTTTGTCCAAGCTTACCCTTCGCCCTCCCCATGTCCTCAAGTCCATTCTCTAGTAGGTCTGTGTCTTTACTCCTGTCCTGCCCCTAGGTTCTTTGTAACCTTTTTTTTTTTTAGATTCCGTATATATGTGTTAGCATACGGTATTTGTTTTTCTCTTTCTGACTTACTTCACTCTGTATGACGGACTATAGGTCCATCCACCTCACTACAAATAACTCAATTTCGTTTCTTTTTATGGCTGAGTGATACTCCATTGTATACATGTGCCACATCTTCTTTATCCATTCCTCTGTCGATGGACACTTAGGTTGCTTCCATGTCCTGGCTATTGTAAATAGAGCTGTAATGAACATTGTGGTACATGACTCTTTTTGAATTATGGTTTTCTCAGGGTATATGCCCAGTAGTGGGATTGCTGGGTCATATGGTAGTTCTATTTTTATTTTTTTAAGGAATCTCCATACTGTTCTCCATAGTGGCTGTATCAATTTATATTCCCACCAGCAGTGCAAGAGGGTTCTCTTTTCTCCACACCTCTCCAGCATTTATTGTTTGTAGATTTTTTGATGATGGCCATTCTGACTGGTGTGAGGTGATACCTCATTGTAGTTTTGATTTGCATTTCTCTAATGATTAGTGATGTTGATCATCCTTTCATGTGTTTGTTGGCAATCTGTATATCTTCTCTGGAGAAATATTTATTTCGGTCTTCTGCCCATTTTTGGATTGGGTTGTTTGTGTTTTGGATATTGAGCTCCATGAGGTATTTGTATATTTTGGAGGTTAATCCTTTGTTGTTTCATTTGGAAATATTTTCTCCCATTCTGAGAGTTGTCTTTTTGTCTTGTTTGTGATTTCCTTTGCTGTGCAAAAGCTTTTAAGTTTAATTAGGCCCCATTAAAATTTTTTTTTCTTGTTTATGTTACTCTAGGAGGTGGATCAAAAAAGATCTTGCTGTGGTTTATGTCAGAGAGTGTTTTTCCTATGTTTTCCTCTAAAAGTTTTATAGTGTCTGGCTTTACATTTAAGTCTTTAATCCATTTTGAGTTTATTTTTGTGTATGGTGTTAGGGAGTGTTCTAATTTCATACTTTTACATGTAGCTGTCCAGTTTTCCCAGCACCACTTATTGAAGAGACTGTCTTTTCTCCATTGTATTTCTTGCGTCCTTTGTCATAAATTAGGTGCCCACATGTGCATGGGTTTATCTCTGGGCATTCTATCCTGTACCATTGATCTGTATTTCTGTATTTGGGCCAGTACCATATTGTCTTGATTACTGTAGCTTTGTGATATAGTTTGAAGTCATGGAGTCCGATTCCTCCAACTCCATTTTTCTTTCTCAAGATTACTTTGGCTATTCGGGTCTTTTGTGTTTCCATACGAATTGTAAGATTTTTTGTTCTAATTCTGTGAAGAATGGCTTTGGTAGTTTGATAGGGATTGCATTAAATCTGTAGATTGCTTTGGGTAGTATAGTCATTTTCACAATATTGATTCTTCCAATCCAGGAGCATGGTATATTTCTCCATCTGTTTATGTCATCTTTGATTTCTTTCATCAGTGTTTTATAGTTTTCTGCATACGGGTCTTTTGTCTCCCTAGGTAGGTTTATTCCTAGGTATTTTATTCTTTTCGTTGCAGTGGTAAATGGGAGTGTTTCCTTAATTTCTCTTTCTGATTTTTCATTGTTGGGTTATAGGAATGCCAGAGATTTCTGTGCATTAGTTATCTATCCTGCAACCTTACCAAATTCATTGAGTAGTTCTAGTAGTTTTCTGGTGGCATCTTTAGGGTTTTCTGTGTATAGTATCATGGCATCGGCAAATAGTGGCAGTTTTACTTCTTCTTTTCTAATTTGTATTCCTTTTCTTTTTCTTCTCTGATTGCTGTGGCTAGGACTTCCAAAACTATGTTGAATAAGTGTGGGGAGAGTGGACCTCCTTGTCTTGTTCCTGATCCTAAGGGAGATGCTTTCAGTTTTTCACCATTGAGTATGATGCTTGCTGTGGGTTTGTCATATATGGTCTTTATTATGTTGAGGTAGTGTCCCTCTATGCCTGTTTTATGGAGAGTTTTTATCATAAATGGGTGTTGAATTTTGTCAAAAGCTTTTTCTGCATCTATTAAGATGATCATATGGTTTTTATTTCTTAATTTGTTAATGTGGTGTATCACATTGATTGATTTGTGTATATTGAAGAATCCTTGCATCCCTGGGATAAATCCCAGTTTTTCATTTTTCATGGTATATGATCCTTTTAATGTGCTGTTGGAGTCTGTTTGCTAGTAATTTGTTCAGGATTTTTGCATTTATGTTCATCAGTGATATTGACCTATAATTTTCTTTTTTTGTGATACCTTTTTCTGTTTTTGGTATCAGGGTGATGGTGGCTGTGTAGAATGAATTTGGGAGTGTTTCTCCCTCTGCAGTTTTTTGCAAGAGTTTGAGAAGGAAGGGTGTTAGCTCTTCTCTAAGTGTTTGATAGAATTTGCCTGTGAAGCCATCTGATCCTGGACTTTTGTTTGTTGGAAGATTTTAAATTGTGGTTTCAATTTCATTACTTGTGATAGGTCTGTTTGTATTTTCTAATTCTTTCTGATTCAGTCTTGGAAAATTATACCCTTCCAAGAATTTGTCCATTTCTTCAGGGTTTTCCATTTTACTGGCATATAGTTGCTTGTAGTAGTCTCTTAGGATGCTTTTTATTTCTGTGGTGTCTGTTGTAACTTCTCCTTTTTCATTTCTAATTTTATTGATTTGAGTCCTCTCCCTCTCTTTCTTGATGAGTCTGTCTAAGGGTTTATCCATTTTGTTTATCTTCTCAAAGAACCAGCTTTTAGTTTTATTGATTTTTGCTATTGTTTTCTTTGTTTCTATTTCATTTATTTCTGCTCTGATCTTTGTGATTTCTTTCCGTCTGCTGACTTTGGGTTTTGTTTGTTCTTCTTTCTCTAGTTCCTTTAGGTTTAAGATTGGATTGTTTACTTGAGATTTTTCTTGTTTCTTGAGGTAGGCTTGTATAGCTATAACCTTCCCTCTTAGTACTGCTCTTGCTGCATCCCATAGGTTTTGGATCGTCGTGTTTTCATTATCATTTTGTCTCTAGGTATTTTTTGATTTCCTCTTTGATTTCTTCATTGATCTCTTGGTTATTTAGTAACGTATTGTTTAGCCTCCATGTGTTGTGTTTTTTACGTTGTTTTCCCTGTAATTGATTTCTAATCTCATAGCGTTGTGGTCAGAAAAGATGCTTGATATGATTTCAATTTTCTTAAATTTACTGAGGCTTGATTTGTGACCCAAGCTGTGATCTATCCTGGAGAACGTTCCATGCGCACTTGAGAAGAAAGTGTAATCGGCTGTTTTTGGATGGGATGTCCTATAAATATCAATGAAATCTATCTGGTCTATTGTGTCATTTAAAGCTTGTGTTTCCTTATTTATCTTCATTTTGGATGATCTGGCCATTGGTGTAAGTGAGATGTTAAAGTCCCCCACTATTACTGTGTTAGTGTCGATTTCCTCTTTTTTAGCTGTTAGCAGTTGCCTTATGAATTGAGGTGCTCCTATGTTGGGTGCATATATAGTTATAATTGTTATATATTCTTGGATTGATCCCTTGATCATTATGTAGTGTCCTTCCTTGTCTCTTGTAACATTCTTTATTTTAGAGTCTATTTTATCTGATATGAGTATTGCTACTCCAGCTTTCTTTTGATTTGCATGGAATATCTTTTTCCATCCCCTCACTTTCAGTCTGAATGTGTCCCTAGGTCTGAAGTGGGTCCCTCGTAGACAGCATATATATATAGGTCTTGTTTTTGTATCCATTCAGCAAGCCTGTGTCTTTTGGGTGGAGCATTTAATCCATTCACGTTTAAGGTAATTATCTATATATATGTTCCTATGACCATTTTCTTAATTGTTTTGGGTTTTTTTTTTTTTTTTTTTTTTTTTTGCGGTACGCGGGCCTCTCACTGTTGTGGCCTTTCCCGTTGCGGAGCACAGGCTCTGGACGCGCAGGCTCAGCGGCCATGACTCACGGGCCCAGCAGCCATGACTCACAGGCCCAGCCGCTCTGCGGCATGTGGGATCTTCCCCGACCGGGGCACGAACCCGCATCCCCTGCATCGGCAGGCGGACTCTCAACCACTGCGCCACCAGGGAAGCCCTGGGTTTGTTTTTGTAGGTCCTTTTCTTCTCTTGTGTTTCCCACTTAGAGAAGTTCCTTTAGCATTTGTTGTAGAGCTAGTTTGGTGGTGCTGAATTCTCTTAGTTTTTGCTTGTCTGTAAAGCTTTTGATTTCTTCATGGAATCTGAATGAGATCCTTGCTGGCTAGAGTGATCTCGGTTGTAGATTTTTCCCTTTTATCACTTTAAGTATATCCTGCCACTCCTTTCTTGGCTGCAAAGTTCCCACTGAAAAATCAGCTGATAACCTTATGGGAATTCCTTTGTATGTTATGTTTTGTTTTTCCCTTGCTGCTTTTAATATTTTTTCTTTGAATTTAATTTTTGTTAGTTTGATTACTGTGTGTCTTGGTGTGTTTTTCCTAGGGTTTATCCTGTATGGGACACTTCGTGCTTCCTGGAATTGGGTGACTATTTCCTTTCCCATGTTAGGGAAATTTTCCACTGTAATCTCTTCAAATATTTTCTCAGACTCTTTCTTTTTCTTGTCTTCTTCTGGGACCCCTATAATTCCAATGTTCGTGTGTTTAGTGTTGTACCAGAGGTCTCTGAGATTGTCTTCAATTCTTTTCATTGTTTTTTCTTTATTCTGCTCCTTGGCAGTTATTTCCACCATTTTGTCTTCCAGCTCACTTACTCGTGCTTCTGCCTCTGTTATTCTGTTTTTAATTCCTTCTAGTGTATTTTTCATTTCACTTATTGTGTTGTTCATCTTTGTTTGTTCTTTAGTTCTTCTAGATCTTTGTTAAACTTTTCTTGTATTTTCTCATTCAGTGCTTCCATTCTATTTTTGAGAGTCTGGATCATCTTTACTATCACTACTGTGAATTCTTTTTCAGGTAGATTGCCTGTTTCCTCTCCATTTATTTGGTCTTGTAGGTTTTTACCGTGCTCCTTCATCTGTGACATATTTTTTGCTTTCTCATTTATGTTTTTTAATTTTATTAGTGGGATTGTGTTCCTGTTTTATTGGTTGTTTGGCCTGAGGCTTCCAACACTGGAGCTTGTAGGCTATTGGATAGAGCTGGGTCTTGGTGCTGAGATGAGGAACTCTATGAGACCTCACTCCGATGAATATTCCCTGGTGTGTGAGGTTCTCTGTTAGTGCAGTGGTTTGGACTTGTAGCTCCCACTCAGGAGATTCAGCCCAACCCGGGCTTGCAAATCAAGATCCTTCAAGTTGCCTGGGGTGCCAAAAAAAAAGAGAGAGAGAGAACAATAACGAAGTGAAAAATAAAATTAGAGAAGGAAACAAACAGATATGCTAGCAAGAATGTAAAAATAAAAAATATAGATGAATCAACAACTGTAAGGTACATCAGTACCACTATAGTAAAAAGGAGGAGGAGGGAAAAGAGAAAAGGTGTGGGGAGGCATTGGCTGTGGAGAGCAGGGCCTAAGCAAGGGTGAGGTTTGGGTGGTGGGTGGGTCCAATTTTCAGGACCCACAGGGCTGGAAAAGGCCCTGGGGGCTGTGGGGGCTGGGGCTTAGGTTCAAGGAACAGAAGGGGCCCAGGCGTGCCCCCCACCCCTGGTCTCAGAGGGCAGGGGACCTCACTTGGGAGTCCAGCAGGCTTCCTGGGCTCGAGTGGGCCTGGCAAATGCCCTCCTCTCGTCTCCTGCTCCTCTGGTCTGGGGTCTGGGAGGACCTCTCCCACCTGCCTCTCCTGATCTGCCCCGCCTCCCTCCTATGCCCCCAGGACCAATATGGTCCAGGGTGGGGGTGGTGGCGTGGGAAGGGGGGGGCTTAGAGGGCAGGGGAGCGGCCTGGACCTCAGCTGGCTCCTTGTGCCTGAGTGGGCGGGGCAGTCGCCCTCCACTCCTCACCCACTCCTCCCGGAGTCCCCTCTCACCTGCCTTTCCTGTTCTCCCCTCAGACTCCTTTCTATGCCTCCAAGGAGCCACGTGACCTGGATTGGGCTTTGGAGGGCAGGGGATCATCCTGGGAGCTCAGCAGACTCCCTGGGCCCAAGTAGGCGGGGCAAATGAACTCTGCTTTTCTTCTGCTCCTCCTGGATGGCTTCTTCCACCTGCCAGTCCTTATTTTCCCTGCCTGCCTCCTTTGCCCCCAGGATCCACATGGCCTGGGTGGGGCTTTGGAGGTGGGGGAACCGGCTTGGGAGCTCAGCAGGCTCCCTGCCCGAGTGGGCCAGGTGATCTCCCTCCGTTCCTTTCCCGCTCTTCCTAGAGAGTCCCTCCCAGCTGCCTCTCCTGATCTCTCCCACCTCAGGTGCACCGATCTTGTCTGGCCTCGACTTCTCCTCCCCCGCTTTAGTCCCCCTATGTCACTCTGGGGTTCCTCCTGTCTCCTTGGGGGTCATAGTCCCCCACCACAGGCCAGCAGGTGCCCTATATCTGTGCTGCTTATCTATCATCTTTGGTGCTGAGAGAAAAGTAATGATGATGTGGGTGTTCTTTGGGGATATAAGCAAAGCACAGTACTGCAGTTGGATGAAAACATGGAAGACCCCACACCCATTCTTCCCTTCTCCCAACTTTATAGTTTAAAAATCTCAAACCTACAGGGGCTTCCCTGGTGGCGCAGTGGTTGAGAGTCCGCCTGCCAATGCAGGGAACACGGGTTTGTGCCCCGGTCTGGGAAGATCCCACATGCCGTGGAGCGGCTGGGCCCGTGAGCCATGGCCACTGAGCCTGCGCGTCCGGAGCCTGTGCGCCGCACCGGGAGAGGCCACAACAGTGAGAGGCCCGCGTACTGCAAAAAAAATAAAAATAATAATAATAAAAAAACTCAAACCTACAGAAGAGCTAAAAGACTAGAAAAATGAATATTTGTATATTCTTCACTTAGACCAACCAGCTTTTCTTCTATTTCTTTGCTACCTTGCTGCATGCAGGTTGCAGTAACCCTGACACTTTATCCCTAAATTCTTTAGCATGCACTTCCTAAACATAAGGATATCCTTTTGCGTTACCACAATACTATTATCATACCTAAGAAAAGTATCAACAATTTCATAACAGTTAATACACAGGCTTGATTCAGATTTCCCTAATTGTTCCCCATTTTTTTTTTAGCAGATTTTAAAATATTGTTTTTAATCCAGGATCCAGTCAAGGGTAAAGCATTTGATTTTGTCTCTTTATTTTAATTCACAGTGGTTTCTCTGCCATTTTTTGGTTTATTTCTTTGTTTTCCCTGACTTAAAAAAATTCTTTTTTGGAAGAATCTGAGTCTTGGTCAAATTCTACACTGTTCAGTATTCCAGATTTATCTTATTGGTTTCCTCATGATTAAATTCAGCTTAAACTTTATTTTGCAAGAATTGCTTTGTACAGGAGATGACATATACTTCTTGAGGTGTTCCACAAAGTTACATCGTGCTACTCTTGGTACTAGTAGCTAAGTTTGATCACTTGCCCAAGTTGGTGACTACTAGGTTGCTTCATTATATATGTATATTTTTTCATCTGTGGTGACTAAGTAATCTGTGGGATCCAGGCTCACCTTTGGATTAAATTTTATACGTGTTAAGAAGTGTTTTATCAATTTAGAAAGAAAATCTGGATATTTATTAGCCTAAGGCGTACTTTTTTGGTCTTTGTTATGTGATCCTAAGCCTAATGAAACCATAGAGCTAGAAATACAGCTGTTGTTCATTTTTGTTAACCTTTAACAAATGATTTATTTATTTATTTTTTTTTTGCAGTACACGGGCCTCTCACTGTTGTGGCCTCTCTCGTTGCGGAGCACAGGCTCCGGACGCACAGGCTCAGTGGCCATGGCTCACGGGCCCAGGCGCTCCGCGGCATGTGGGATCTTCCCGGACCAGGGCACAAACCCGTGTCCCCTGCATCGGCAGGCAAACTCTAAACCACTGCGCCACCAGGGAAGCCCATGATTTTATTTTTAACGATACTTTCTTTATTCAAATTTTTGGCAACATGGGCTGTTTATTATTATCAATAACAATAAAGTACTTGTGCAGATCTATCCATTTTCTTTAAAAGCTTAGGAATTCAACTTTGAAGTTTTTTAAAAAAGTGTTTTCTCATTTACTTAATAGCTTGTCTTCAACCTAACCAAGTCGAAATTGTCCCATAGTAATGATTAGCTTAAAAATACATACATTGCAGAGCACAATATAGTAGTGTTTTTCTCTTTTCTTTCTCCTTCCTTCCTTCCTCCCTCCCTCCCTCATGTAATTCTGAACTCTTTTGGGGCTGCTTATGATATTTTCATTTTTTGGTAAAGACATGGAAATCCTCCTTTAAAGAATGAATGTCACCAGTAAAGGTAAGTCATTATTGAACTACCACAGAAACAGGGTATGCCATAGAACCAGTGAGAGAATTTGATTTCTAACTTTTTGCCTTTTACATTTACTTACTAGAATTGTGTGTGTGTGGTTCACAGAACAAGTTGGTGGTATGTGTGTTGGCTTCTGTTAGAAAATAATGATACTTGTATAATGATTACAGTGTTATAATTCCAGAGATGGAGCAAAGAGCTTAAAGCCCCTGGAGGGAAACTCCTAAAGTATCTTAAGAGGACAGGTGGCTTACTTCCCATAGTGGACCATGGAAATGAGAAAACAATTATTCTTTCTTTCATTTTATTTTTCTTGCATTTCCTTCTACTAGGAAATCTGTTAGATTAGGTAGACCACCTGGTGTCTGGCTCTGAGTGAACAGAAATATTTATGAGCAGGCCGAGGCAGTTCTTAAGTGTCCACTTCTTTGATAGAGAAGAACTGCTTATTCCAAGCTCAGGCATTACTTTTCCCACAGAAATTGCCTGCCATCAACTCCCTGGCAGTAGAATGACTAATTATAAGCTGGAGTCTTAACATTTTTTGCTGTTTTGACATTGTGTGCTTGGCAGGGTGTAGGGTACTTCTTCTTCAGGGTGTCTGTATTTATCAAATACAATGTAGATGCCATTATAATATTAAATATATGATTGGTAACTCTTACCTTCCAATTTCCATCAATAAAACACAGCTGCTCAGTTACAAATCAGGCTGGATTAAGCAGTTTGTTGTATCTTGTGGCTCATTTGCGTAATTTGAAACAATGAAGATTTACCAAGCCAGATTCTTAGGGCCAGATTTTTGCTGGTGCTGTTCTGTGCTTTGTTAACGTTCAGCCGTAGTGGCTAGACTTCAGACAGGTTCTGCAAGCAGACTGGTGTATGATAGTGGCCACCCCCAAGGTTTACTATCTCAGAGAGGAGGGGTGATCCTAATGATAGTGTTCTAGAATGTTGTCCCTAGCTGATCCAGCGGTTCTAACTGCTTTGTTGCTGGCAAGTAGTGTGGCAGTTGAACAGCTTCTTTGAATAGCTGAGAGTAAAAGGTAAGGGTAGAAGTGGGAAGGTGACATAATGCTGGAGAGACCTGTGTGAGGATATTAAGTCTGTTGATGCAGTGTGCTGTATCAAGGGCAGAAAGGCAGCTATTGCCTCCTGGCAGATCCTTTTAACCAGATTTTTCCCCTCCTTTTTAGGTGATTTACTCAGTTGGAATTTATTTCTCTCACCTTTTTTTTTTTTTTTTTTTTTTTTTGCGGTACACGGCCTCTCACTGTTGTGGCCTCTCCTGCTGTGGAGCACAGGCTCCGGACGCGCAGGCTCAGCAGCCATGGCTCACGGGCCCAGCCGCTCCGCGGCATGTGGGATCTTCCTGGACTGGGGCACGAGCCCATGTCCCCTGCATCGGCAGGCGGACTCTCAACCACTGTGCCACCAGGGAAGCCCTCACCTTTCTTAAGGTGAGGGAAGCTTCTATCTTGGGTATCAGTCTCATTCGCAATTGTAGGGGCAAGGGTTTTAGGAGAACTTACTGTCTTCAGACATTAAATTCTCAACCTTAGTTGCCTTTAGCAGCCCAAGCCATATATGAATGCAGTTGAATTCTAGATTGCCCCGTTCTGTTTGTTTCTTGTGCACATTATTTCTGGGCTTCTGTGAATGAGAAAGGAATTCCCTTTTGGAAAATTGCATTAGGAATGTGCAGTGATACCTGTTCCTTAGCCAGATGTTGCATAATTTAATTTTTCAGTGGGAATAAAAAATGTTTAAAGAATTCAATTGATAAATATTTATTGAATGTTGACAGTATATGTTGTTTACTCTGCTGGGGGAAATCCTAAGATGAGTAAAGCAGAGGCCCTTCCCCGAATGAAATTTTATTTTTTAAAAAGCCTTTTAATGAGCACAAAAAGTAAACAAACACAACTAACAAGTAAATGAGTAACTACGTGTTTGAAATATTAAAAAGTCAGTATTTTTTTGCAGCATACTATCAAATGAATAATTCTAATTAAAAATATTTTTAACCAATGGGCTCTTATTTTATAGAAAAAATTGTTTTTAATTAGTTAATTAACTTTTTATTTTTGGCTGCGTTGGGTCTTCGTTGCCGCACGCCGACTTTCTCTAGTTGCGGCGAGCGGGGACTACTCTTGGTTGCGGTGTGAGGGCTTCTCATTGCAGTGGCTTCTCTTTGCGGAGCACGGGCTCTAGGCACGTGGGCTTCAGTAGTTGTGGCTCGAGGGTTTTAGAGTGCAGGCTCAGTAGTTGTGGCGCACAGGCTTAGTTGCTCTGAGGCATGTGGGATCTTGCCAGAGCAGGGCTCAAAGCCTTTTCCCCTGCATTGGCAGGCGGATTCTTAACCACTGTGCCACCAAGGAAGTCCCTAGAAAAACAATTTTAAGAGCAGATTTTCAAAAGTTGTAGTCTTGCCAACACCAGACAAATAATTGACACAAAATATGTGCTGCTTTAAGATTATATTGATAGGGCTTCCCTGGTGGCGCAGTGGTTGGGAGTCTGCCTGCCGATGCGGGGGGCGTGGGTTCGTGCCCTGCTCCGGGAGGGTCCCGCGTGCCGTGGCCGCTGGGCCTGCGCATCCGGAGCCTGTGCTCCGCGGTGGGAGAGGCCACGGCAGTGAGAGGCCCGCGTACCACACACACATAAAAAATAAATAAAAGATTATACTGATAGTCTTCACAGTATTTCTCTTCAACACTGTCACCTGATGAGCATATATAGCAGTGAAATAATAACTGCTTACATTTATCATATACTTGCTATACACTTATTTCTTTTTTATTTATAAACTTTAAGTGTAAATTTTATAGGGGACTCTTAGAGATTAGTAACTGTCCCACAGTTATAGAGCTTAGCTGACAGAGCCTGGATTCAAACCAGGCAAGTCAGATGTTTTAACTCGTTTTATTTCTTGGGCTCAATCATCCTCTGCATGCCCCCCCCGCTAGGTTCCTTTTTTTTTTTTTTTAAATATGATTTGGAAGAACCTTCAAAATTCAATTTAAAATAAAGGTAACTTCTTTCTTCAAACTTTTATTGTAAAAGGAAAATTATGTGGGAAAATGTGGATAATTTCATTACCTAAATCAATTTTTCCATAAATACCACATATTTTTGCAATGTGTAATTGCTATATTCTACTATTTGTCATTGTTTCAGACATTTCACATATTTCTTTTTTAAAAATTATTTTGAATTGTTATATATTATGCCTCTGACCTAATTTATCCACACTTGCTGTCTGTTTCCCCACTTTGGGACTGTTCTGATTGTTTTCAGTTTTTCATTATTATACATAATGAAATAATGAATATTTTTCTACACAGAATAGTATTCTTCTGTTGAATTATTTCTGTAGGATAAATTCCCAGAAGTGGGTCAGATACACTCTTGAACCTCATGTGTTAGTTTATGCCTAGCAATACCTTTTTTATGTTAATTAGGTAGGGATAAGTAAATTTGCAGAATAAAATGTGTTATTTTCCTTTTAAAATCATTTTGCATATAAAAAATAGAGGTTGAGTTATGTTACTTTCTTATTTCTGTTGGGAAAAGTAAAAATTACAGAGATATAGGCAATACTAAGTTAGAAGTGCTTGTAGCATTTCAGTTTTGTCATTCTCTGACATGGTCTTTTAGTTTTTATATTTTCAGGAGTATAACTGGTATGCGATTCCAAGCCCTGTAAAGAAAACAGGGATAGAGGGAAGAATGGCATTGCACTGGTGACGAGTAGGGTTCAGGAATGCCTATTTAACTATGATGACGATAATTTTATCGTCATCAGTAGTTTTATATCAGCAGATGCCAGAGAGCTAGGAATTTAGCCATCTCAGATGCATAGTGGGAGAAGTGGAGAGACTCAAATGGAAATACACAGCCAGGTCATATCCCTAGGGAGCCCCAGGCGCTCCTACTTGGGGTGAAGACAGCCACTGCAGGGAGAGGTAACTGTTGGAGCAAGCTTGGGTGCACTGCGAAGCACTCTTGTGGTGCTTTTTGCTCCAGGTGAAGTGCTTTATTCCCCTCACTGACGGCTAACAACACTGTTTCATTCATCCTTTGAATCCTAGTACAGTGAGTGCCTGGCACATAATAGGCCATTCACTTGAGTTAAATTCATGGATGAGTTTTGAAAAGAGTGGTTAGCAGCTAGGCAGTGAAAATTGTACTAGATAACTAGGGGCTTCTTGGGCAAATGCACAGAGTTGGTGGGAAGAGATTTTGATGGCTTCAGTGGATGGTTTAACAGAATTCAAAGATTGTTTAGGAAGAAGAGATGATGTTATCTGCTATATTGAAACCTCCTTTGAAAACTTAAAACCACACAAAAACCTGAAAATGAATGTTTTTAGTAGCTTTATAATGATATTCAAAACCTGGAAGCAACCAAGATGTCCTTCAATAGGTGAGTGAATAAACAGACTGTGGTACATCCATTCAATGGAATATTATTCAGTGATAAAAAGAAATGGTCTGTATGGTAATGGATTAGAGTTGGAGACATCAGTAGGAACTCATGTTTAGCTTATTATAGATGTAAATAGTTACATATAAAATATTTATAAATATGTGTACACACAGGTTAGTTTATGTAGATATATTTTCTTGCTTTGTCTGCTGAGAGGGCCTGGAAGCAATGACATCCCATTAGCAATGAGCATACCTAGCATCCAGATCATTCTCCAACAAAAGAAACCATCCAGTCTCTTGGGAGAAACAGCCAGTTCTAAGACTGGGGCCGAAAATACACAAGATGAGCATGGATCATATTGTAATGCCAGAAAGTAAAGGAAGTGCTTTAAAAAAAAAAAAACCACAATGATGAAGCATGTCAGAGGGACATAGGAGCCAACAAAAAGTGCTCCCAATAGCCAAAGCTGGAACAATTGGAGCAAAGATAAATAAAGTAGTAATGGATTATACCCAAAGTATAACACATCCATGAGTCCGTACTGATATAATTAGTGATTGATTAAATAAATAAAAGTAGAAGAGACCAATTTGCTGTGCAAAAGAATTCCAAACTATTTATGTAGATACTCTGCCCTCAAGGAGGGGGAGCCCAAGTTTCTACCCCTTAAATGTGGGCTGTGAGCAGTGACTTTTCCCCAAAGAGAAAGGAAGGGGAGAAGAGTAACTTTAAAATAGAGAAACCTGACAAACACCACCTCAGCCAGGTGATCAAAATTAACATCAATAGTGATAATTCATGTTGATAGCATGTACCCTTGATATGATGTGATGAGAAGGGTACTCTACCTCTATGGTCTTCATCCCCCAAACTCATAAACCCAGTCCAACTATGAGAAAAACACCAGATAAACCCAAATCAATACATGTTATACAAAATACCTGAGCAGTACTCTTCATAACTATCAAGGTCATCAAAAACAAGGAAAGTTTGAGAAACTGTCAGAGTTAAGAGGGACCTAAAGAGACATGACAACTAAATATAATACATATTATGGGTGGGATCCTGGACAGAAAAAGGAATTAGTGTGAAAACCAAGGAAATATGAATGAGTTTTGGATTTCATATTTAATGAAGTTAATAGTGTATCATTATTGTACTGTACATAGAAAATGATAAAGATGCCACCAAAAAATTATTAGAGCTCATCAGTGAATTTGGTAAAGTTGCAAGATACAAAATCAATATACAGTAGTCTCTTCCATTTCTGGCATACTATAACTACAACTATCAGAGAAATTAAGGGAACAGTTCGATTTATGCTCTCATCAAAAAGAATAAAATACTTACTAAGGAGGTGTAAAAGACCTGTACCTGAAAGACCATAAGGCACTGATGGAAGAAATTGGAGATGATACAAACAGATGGAACAGTACACTGTTTTCATGGATTGAAAGAATTAATATTGTTAAAATGACTATATTACCCAGGGTAATCTATAGATTCAGCACTATCCCTATCAAGATGTCAATGGCATTTTTCACAGAACTAGAACAAACATTTTAAATTTGTATGGAAACAGAAAAGACCTTAAATAGCCAAAAACAATCTTGAGAAAGAAGAACAGAGCTGCAGATATTATGCTCCCTCACTTCAGACTATACTGCAAAGCTACAGTAATGAGCACAGTGTGATACTTGCACTAAAACAGGCACATAGATCAATGGAACAGACTAGAGAGCTCAGAAATAAGCCCACACATTTTTGGTCAGTTAATCTATGACAAAGGAGGCAAGAATATACAATGGAGAAAAGGCAGTGTCTTCAATAAGTGGTGCTGGGAAAACTGGACAACTACATGTAAAAGAATGAAATTAGAACATTTTCTCACACCATATACAAAAATAAACTCAAAATGGATTAACAAAATGGATTAAAGACCTAAATGTAAGGCTGGAAAACATAAAACTCCTAGAAGAAAACATAGGGTAGAACACTCTTTGGCATGAATTGTAGCAATATTTTTTTGGATCTGTCTTCTAAGGCAAAGGAAACAAAAGCAGAAATGAACAAATGAGACCTAATTAAACTTAAAAGCTTTTGCACAGCAAAGGAAATCCTCAACAAAACAAGAAGACAGCCTGCTGAATGGGAGAAAATATTTGCATATGATATGACTGATAAGGGGTTGAGATCCAACATATATAAACAGCTTATAAATATCAAAAAGAAACCCTCAATTGATAAATGGGCAGCAGACCTGAATAGACATTTTTCCAAAGAAGACATGCAGGTGGCTAACAGGCACATGAAAAGGTGCTCAACATTGCTAGTCATCAGAGAAATGCAAATCAAAACCACAATGAGATGTCATCTTACACCTGTCAGAATGTCTATCAGTAAAAAGACCACAAATAACAAATGTTGGCAAGGATGAGGAAAAAAGGGAACCCTAATAAACTCTTGGTGGGAATGTAGATTGGTGTAGCCACTGTGGAAAACAGTATGGAGGTTCCTCAAAAAAACTAAAAATAGAACTACTATATGATCTGAAGAAAATGAAAACATTAATTTGAAAATTTACATGTACTCCAGTGTTCATAGCAGCATTACATATAATAGCCAAGACATGGGAGCAACCTAATTGTCCATCCACAGACAAATGGATAAAGAAGATGTGATATATGGAATACTACTCAGCCATAAAAAAGAATGAAATGTTGCCATTTGCAACAATGTGGATGGACCTGAAGGGTATTATGCTTAGTGAAATAAATCAGACAGAGAAAGACAAATACTGTATGTTATCACTTATATGTGGAACCTAAAAATTAAAACAAATGGATGAATATAACAAAGCAGAAAAAAATAGTGTATCAGTATTGTTTCATTAATTGTAACAAACATACCGTACTCTAGTGTATGATGTTATTGTTAGGGGAAATTGCGTTCTGGGTATATAGGAACTCTATACCACCATAGCAACTTTTCTGTAAATCTAAAACTGTCCTAGAAACAAAACTTATTATTAAGAAAAAGAAAATACTTCTGAGTTACATGCAGCTAGAATTGCTTATAATTATCCCCTGATGGAATTAAAAAAATTTTTTTTAAATGAAAGAAAATTTGGATAAACCAATAAGTTTCCTGTGATGAACCTAGGTTCCAATATGAGAACTATATTGATTCTCATGTCTATCACTCGCAAAGACCCAATCAGCTTCTATTAATTAACTGTAAACTCTTTTCATCTAATCTGAAATTGAGAAATAGAAACTGGTTTTCCCATGCCCTCCAAATAAGTTTATGAAAGAGCGAAAAGCCCATAGATCCTGATTATGGGTCTTACGCTTACCTTCTACTTTACTTAATAATTCTTTTATTTTTATATATCAGTAGAAGTATTCATAAATGAAAAAAATTATAGACACTGAATCCTCCTCTGATGCAGTGATAAAGCTCAGAGTTTGCTCTGATTGTACTCTAAGGAGAACAGGTTGAAGAATGCAGGGTAATTTAGAAAAGCAAGAATGCCTGTGTATCCTTTTGTAAGGGAGAATTTTTAATCTCCAAAATAAATTCTGAGCCTTTGTGTGGAAAGCGTTCTGATTCATCTTTATTCATTCTTCTTAAACTTAACCTGTAGTGGTTGGTAAAAACTTCCAAGTTGAATAATAACCTTAATCCCCTAGAAACGTTTGCTCAGATATTTCTGAAACTGGTTCACAGTTCCCCTCTTCACAAGTTCATTTCTACTAGTGTTTGACCTTCTGGAAGGTACAGAGTTCCCCTGAAACTGTAGTTAGGTCAGAGAACTAAAAGACTGATGCAGATGTACTTTGTGAGCTAGTCTGTGTTCTGTTATAAATGATCTCCATCTTGGTGTTCTTTCCTGCTCAGATTATTTTGTGTTCCTGGGATCTTCCACAGAGCAACACAAACTGTATTAGAATCTTATCTTTCAGTGGGCTTTTGGCCAGATGTCCAGAGCTCTAGATTTTAGAGAGTGTAGCATTATTTTTTATGCTGTAAAATTACAGGCTTGGTGTTAGCACTCGTTCTTTTTTAAAGCCATTAATTCGTCCTATGGTCACAGGTAAATAGCCCAAATTTATGTGATGTAATTGGTGTAGTGAGATGTCTGATTTATCCAGTTTTGGAAAACTGTTTTCAGAACATGGATAAACATGTAATTTGTACATTCCCATAGCTCCCAACAAGCTCTGTAGAGAATTTCAGGGGAATAAAAGTAAAGGTGACTTCTTTGTCCCTGGGAATAAAAATTAGTTGCACACAAAAGAAATGAGTTGTGTTGGCCTGAGTTCTTCTCAGCCCCTTTCTTTTAGTCTAAATATTGGTCTATTAAGTGATTGCAGAGTTTAACAGTCATGTGTGACCTTTATGCTTCATTCATGTTTTAGTTTTCCCATTATTTGAAATAGAGATAAGAATAGTTCTCAAACTCACTGAAATTTTAGGGCTCAAGATCTGTCAGCTTTGCCTCTTTGGTTTAGATTTTATTTAAAGTAGGTAAAATTCTACTGGGCTTCTGATATTTCTCTTTCTCTGTTGAAATCATTGACGTATTAAACCTAAAACAAGACTAATTCCAAGATCAAATTGATCAGTGATCAAAAGGAAATAGTTATATTTTCCTGATTAACTAGATTTTAATATCCTTGAAGGTGAGATGTTGGAATATCTGACCCAATGCCTAGCAGGTATTAATCGTGGTTGTTCAGTAAAAATTACCCCTTTCCTCTTTTATGACCAAGACCTTTGGTGTCTAATTAGCAGACAAAGAAAAACTGAGCTAATTTATTGTATTACCAGAAGGATATATGTTTTTACAACTGAAAATACAATCAAGTGTGAACATTTTTTTAAAAAAAATAAATTTATTTATTTTTGGCTGCATTGGGTCTTTATTGCTGCACGCGGACTTTCTCTAGTTGCGGTGAGCGGGGGCTACTCTTCATTGTGGTGCGTGGTCTTATTGCGGTGGCTTCTCTTGTTGTGGAACACGGGCTCTAGGCACGCGGGCTTAAGTAGTTGTGGCACGTGGGCTCAGTAGTTGTGGCTCGTGGGCTCTAGAGCACAGGCTCAGCAGTTGTGGCACATGGGCTTAGTTGCTCTGTGCCATGTGGGATCTTCCCGGACCAGAGCTCAAACCCGTGTCCCCTGCACTGGCAGGGGGATTCTCAACCACTGTGCCACCAGGGAAGTCGCAAGTGTGAACATTTTAAATAAAAGAGACTCCAGAAGTTTTGTCCAATTTAATAGAGTCTGAATTATAGAACACTCAAAAAGATGTGATTTAAAAAAAAATAACAATATAGTACTATGTGTGTGTTATATAAGTCTATATATCCATAAATTAGGTTTGGTTCAACAATAAACACTTGACAGTCTCTATGAAGCTATTATGAGTACAAAGATGATACCCACAGGAAGTTTAGAGTCTGGTTCTGAATTATATTGCTGTATTTTAATTTATAATTATTAAAACATGTTTTGTATTGTATTTGCTTATAAATGGGAATTAATGAAATTTAAGTAAATGAACTTGTACTGTTAAAAGCCATGCACAATGTCAAGATTCCTGTTTGTATCTCTTTTCCTTCTGCCTTTGGGACACCCCTCCATCACTGTTTATCACTGTCGTTCTCTATATCCGTCCATCATCTTCTGTGTTCTGAATGAAAACACTCTTAATTTATTTTTTCTTTAGGGCTCTAATATTGAGTGGCAACTCACTTTTTCTTCTTGTCAGCTTTCCTATTTAATTTTATTATATTTCATATCAGACCGAAGGATGACCAAGGCTCGACGTTCAGCTTCCTGAGGCCAGCTTTCTAGGTTTAACAGTGTGGTCCCTTGGAGGAAATTTGGAGTATTGTATTTAAAAAATTTGGTAACATGGAGTTGGGTATAGGAGATGAGGAGAGGTTATTATGGTAGGGGCTTCAAATTAATGTCCTAGAACTCGGATGTATTCAGTTTGGGGTCTTGTGGTTCTAGAAAACTTTTGTGTTATTTTGAAGTTGATTTCTGATAGTAGATGTTTGGTAGAATCTAGGCAAAGGAGGAACCTGATTTCTAAGACATTAGCTCTTAGCATTACTGTATTGCCTGCCTTGGAGATAGGATGGGTGGTGTTTTGTTTTGTTTTGGCTGTGCTGCCTGGCTTGCGGGATTTAGTTTCCCAACCGTGGGTCAAACCCGTGCCCTCTGCAGTGGAAGCACAGAGTTCTAACCACTGGACTGCCAGGGAATTCCCGTCATGGTTGTTCTTTTTCTGTGGGATTATTTTCCCCCTCCCGCCCTCCCTCTCTCCCTCTCTTTTTCTTTTCTTCTTTCCTTCTACTTTAGGACAGCAGTGTCCTGATACTGGTGACATACTATAGGAAATACAAAAACTTACCTGTTTTTGACAAGACTAGGTAGCTGTTCATTAAGATGGAAGTGACCAATAGTACATGCAGCAAATTTTCATTTGCACCTTTGATTCTGTAATTTCTAAATTTTTGATATTTGAGTGTGCAACATATAAATTCATAACCTTCAAACTTGATCTTTTAGCCCAACACACGATGTTATTGTAGAATAGAAATGGTGTGCAAAAATGAGATCCAGAGATAGTCTCAAACTTTAACCACTTAAAGTTAAAATTTTCATCCCTTTTATTAAATGTCTAGATGTAAAAAGATCAGCATCATGTGGTAAAGGTATACTAAAGTGAAAAACAGAGTGATTCTTTTGCGGGTTCAGTGAATAATCAGCCAGGGCTTTGCCAAAGTCTGTAAAATACTGGTCTTGAACTAGAAAATCATTATGATTCCTTCTAACTGAAAGTTGGTGATTTTCTTGGCATCACAAATTGGTGGGAGTATATGTGGGTAGTGTAATGCTCAACCTGTAACAAGAAGAGATGCACGATCTTCAAGGAGATAATCAGCTTCTGAAAGAGCAGTGGCTTTGAAGTTTTTATATGAGTAAGATTGAAAATGACAGTCTACTCAGCACATTTGCAGAGAATCTTTGATAAATTTTTAGTGCCATTTCAAATCCCAGCAGCTCCACATAGGATGGCTTTATTTTGGGCTCTGTTATGGACGTATTCTATATATCTAGTCTCACTTGTCGGTGCATTTTTTGAAAAAGAGTACTGAAGTCTCAAAGATGGGGTTTAATATCTTTACCAAAAGATACAGACATTGACATAGTTTCTAAGGATAATTCCTTGCAATCAAACCTTAATTTCTTTTTAGTGCCAATATATAAAATGAGTATAGGTGTGTATTGTTACATTGCCAATAAGAACTAACATTGATTGCCAAAAATATACTTTTACTAGCACCCAACTTGTCTAGATCAGAATCATGCAAAGTAGTAGAAGGCACTCGTAAACAAGATCAAGAAGTCTTTGTCCTCTCAGTTTTGGGCTCTTGGGCAAGTCATTTAATCACTCTGAGAGACAGTTTACTTATTTGTAAAAGGATAATACTACCTATTCCATCTGTATCTTAGAATTCTCGTGAGAAAAAAATGACATAATGTATATTAAATAATTTTGAAAGTAGTACTCAAAGAATTCATGGCCATGGTACTGTCACAAGTGCATTTTCCGATTGGGAAGGGAAATCTTTCAATAATTTAAAATTATTTATTGAACTAGTTACTACACACTTTTCAGAATTAATGAAACTGAGGTCTGTCTCACATAATTAGTAAGTTGCAGATTCAGGACTGTGACTTATGTCTCCTGAACAATCCAGTTACTCTTTTTTTAATATATATAAATTTATTTATTTTTGGCTGCATTGGGTCTTCGTTGCTGCGCGCAGGCTTTCTCTAGCTGTGGTGAGTGGGGGCTACTCTTTGTTGTGGTGTGCAGGCTTCTCATTTGTGATGGCTTCTCTTGTTGCAGAGCATGGTCTCTAGGCTCACGGGCTTCAGTAGTTGTGGCACGCGGGCTCAGTAGTTGTGTCTCACAGGCTCTAGAGCCCAGGCTCAGTAGTTGTGGCGCATGGGCTTAGTTGCTCAGTGACACGTGGGATCTTCCCGGACCAGCGCTCGAACCTGTGTCCCCTGCATTGGCAGGTGGATGGATTCTTAACCACTGTGCCACCAGGGAGTTACTCTTTTTCTGCACACCATATTGATTATAGTTTTTTCCCTTTAGACTCAAATTTAGATATGTACTTTCTCTTAAAAGTATTGTCTTTCTCTTAAAAATGGTCTTTCTCTTAAGAGAGAGAGAAAGGAAGAAAGAGAAGGAAAAGGAAAGGAAGGGGGTAAAAACTGGTTGTGTACACTTATTTCCTTTTTAGACAAAAATATTTTAAATTTCTGGAAGGAAAATTATAACTAAGGCACTGAAGTAAAAAATGTACAGTAGTCTCCCCTTATCTGCAGGGGATATATTCCAAGCCCCCCAGCAGATTCCTGAAACTGCAGATAGTATTGAACCCTATATATACTATGTTTTTTTCCTAAATTAAGGGACCAGTAGTGTATATAGTGTAGGTATGCTTGGCAAAGGGATGATTCACGTCCTGGGCGGAATGGAGTGGGACAGCATGAGATTTCATCACGCTACTCAGAACAGCGTGCAATTTAAAACTTATGGAATTTTCCATGTAGTATATTCAGACTGAGGTTGACCACAGGTAACTGAAACTGTGGAAAGTGGAACTGTGGTCAAGGGGTTACTACTGATTCTAGATTTTAACAGGCAAGCTCCAGTTTGATCAAATCTGATCCTCTGGTATTCTGCTCTCTGATGGTGGAGGTTTCTTAAGGCTGGGGCCATTATGTGTAGAATCCAGTAAGAACTGTGAGTTTTTTTTACTTGATTCTAAGTAAGTCATGATCATGTGTATTTTCAGCATATGTGGTGGAATTATTTATTGTAAGAAGTAGAAAATAGTGCTGACAGAAGTTACCTTTCTCAAAACACCATTACAGTCAGAGTAATTTTGCTTCCTTTGCCAGTTACGACAAATAGCTTTCCATTTATACGGTGTTACATAAGAACCTGAACACATTAAATCAATCATTTTTCCTATAATGATGGATTTTTAAAAAATCTTTTAAATTATTATACAGTTATTACATTCTGCATAGTTAATAACGTGCGGCTTGCCAGGAGGAGAATATTACAGCTGAACAATCTTAATTTGACCAGGTTTCTAGAACAGGATAGGATTCAGCAATTACTGTAGGTTTATAGTTCTTTGCTATGTATGAGGTAAAGTAGACAACTTGGGTGTCATCAATCTGTACTAAACTGAATGTACAATACAGGGGACATGAGCACATATATGGACGTTTGGCAGATTTATTAAGCCTGTAATTCTGGTTCTTTGAAATCCCTTTAAGAAAGTTATTAATTAGATAATCACAGATCATTGAACCAGAGGATCTTCTCATGGTGTGCTAAATGAACTCGGATGAAGGCAGAGCCAACTAATTTAGCTACTCTCCCCTTCATGGTATGGTTCTGAGGCTCACATTGAGGATACATAATATAGGTTACTTTTGCTTCAGTTTCCTGTAGTGACAGTTCAACATGCATCATACCTCAGAGAAGGTCATCATCTGCCCAATTTGACACACAGTATACAATTCATATATAACCTTTTGTATGGGAAGGAGTTGGGGGAGAGAGAGTGTTTAACGGACCTCAGATAATGTTTAATAACAGAAGATGTAAGTTAAATTGACCAGCTGTTGTGTGTCTCTACATTTAATGTAATAGAATGTGGGATGGTGAGAAATTTCACACTAATTTTATTTCACTTTATTTCACACTAAATAATTCTAGTTGTTTCTTTTTTATACAGAACATGTGAAATTTGCTGAATTAAGAGGCTGTCCTTTCCAAATTAAGTACAAATTTGGCTTTCTTCAGGAAGTCTGCAGTGTTTTAAATGCAAAATAGCCTACTTGCACCCAGCTAAAACATAGCTTCTTTATGAATAACACAGGGTACAAAATTCATCCACATGCTTCTCCTGAGGAGAAAACAAAACTTCTGCATAATACTGACATGTGCTCAGCCTACAGAGCAGGGGATGAGATTTTTTTTTTTTTTAACTGATGGTTTTGTCAGCTCTGGGTTGTTCAGAGGAGGGAGGAACAAAAGGTGTAGATTCCTTGAAATCACAGGCTGTCAAAAGTTGCACGGACCTTAGGGATCACCTCATCTAGTGTGTATAATATCTTAACACTCTGTCCCCCACCCCAAATCCAGACTCACCGGAGAGAGCCAGCACTGTTCCAATAGTAAAGTCACAACCTGGGGATTGGAGCAGAGGATTAAAAAATTTGACAAGTGGTTCTAATTGCTCCTGTAGTCACAGTCAGTCTCTCTCTCTCCCTTTCTCTCCCCCCACCCCACAACACAGCGCACGCGCGCACGCACACGCACGTGTCCTATTGAGAGTCCAGCGTTCCCAGAGAAAGGAGAGGTATGGAGAAGTTATTTCAGTTTGGTGGTTCTCAGACTTTGGATTGTATTAAGTTGTTTAAAAGAATATTAGAGAGAAGGGAAAGTGACCAACGTAGGATTGCCAGCTTTTATTTTATTTAGTTGTATATTTGAAAAGAAATCACTAACATACAGTTGACATAAATTTTAACAAACGTAATAATAGGTAACGATGTAGAATATATTTAGCTTTTGAAAAACTGGTATGTTCTTACTCTTATTTATTAAAGATTTTTTTTTTTGACGTGGACCATTTTTAAAGTCTTTATTGAATTTGTTGCAGTATTTCTTCTGTTTTATGTTTTTTGGTGTTTCGGCCTTGAGGCATGTGGGATCTTAGCTTTCCGACAAAGGATCGAACCTGCACCCCCTGCATTGGAAGGCGAAGTCTAAACCACTGGACCACCAGGGAAGTCCCCCTTACTCTTATTTAACCATGGCCCAGGATTTAGGAATTACTAATCAAGTGGTCATAATTAACTTGAACAATAACATAGCAATTTAAAATTAAAGATTATGATATTAGCCTATGGCCGCTCAAAGTTCTTGCCCAGTGGTAAGCACTGCTGCAGAATAGTATTTTTAGTTAATTTTAGGTTCAGCAACTAGAGAGGCTTCTAGAAAATTTGAACACAACTGAGAAAGCAACCCAAATCAGTTTCAGTAGGTACTCACAAAGCTGGGTGGTATACATTGCCATATTGAATTATTGACAGTAATTCTCGTGAGATTGTGGAATGGATACCTTGAATTCTTGAAGAATGATTTAGGGACTTGATATTCTCAAGTATAATCCAGGGACAACCTACATTAGCATCACTTGAGAGCTGCTGGAAATGCAGACTATCAGGCCCCACCCCAAACCTGCTGAATCAGAATCTGCATTTTAACAAGGTCTCCCAGGTGATTCATATGCATAGCAGAGTTAGACACTGATTTAGGGCATCTTTCTAAAAGCCAAAGTTTCAGATAGGTAATTTTCAGGTAGCCTTTGCCTCATCTCCTTAACAGGTGTTCCAAAACTAGGATTATCAGAGGAAGTAAATTGCTTAAAATAGCAACTAAGACTAACCTAAAAATATAGTACAGAGAGGCCTTGAGACTGACAAATGATAACGTGATTTATAATTAGCTTATCAATTAGATATAAATTGGTATCTTAAAAGAAATTGGAAGCTGTTTTTAAGTTTTATCTTTCCAGGTTTAGTTTTATATTTAGAAAACCTCGGTATAATCAAAAATACAGGGACTTTTTTTTAAACAGGAAGAATTTTATGTCACAGTTTTTGAACTACACCATTAACAAGCAATGGAATTTTGAAATTAAAAATGAAAAGTTGGAAAGTACCTTAGGAGTTTATCTACTTCAAACCCCCCCCCCCCCCCCCCCGCTAGCCCATCCAGTTTCAGGGCTCTGTTTACAGTAAGCATTTTGAATATGAGGCTTCCACTCTGTTTGGACATGTGTAGCCACTGGGAGATACTGCCTCCCTCCCTGTTTTTCCCTCCCCCCTATCTTTTTTTTTTTTCTTTCTCCCTCTTGTCTGCTCCACAGATAGTTTCACTGTTTAAGCTTCTTGAGGACAGTACTAAACTTCTTGAGGACTTTGTCTAGTACTTACACGAAGACTGTTGTTCTCTTGAAGGGTATAATAGGTTTAGACCTGCTGAGTGTGATATGATATATGAGAATCACACTGGAATTTCTAGTAATAGATATTTAAATACATAATCACTGCTTTATGCTTATATACAGGGTTCAGAGCTTTTAGGCCCCTGTAATTAAGAATTCCCTTGAGGATGCTTACCTGCAAGCATGTTCAAAGGCTGGCTCTCCTTATTCCTGTAGTAGAATTGGTTCCTTTATATCTGTTATCAGTAAATACTAAGTGCTTGAATTGCCTTCTGTGGAGGAACTGAATGATTGGAGTATCTGAGCAGAAGGGAATCATTATATACCTTTTTGTATCTTTTGAATTAAGAGTGTGTGATTCTGATGCCAGGCAATTTTATGTGGAAAGGGAGAAAATAATGAGGTTGAGATGGCATTTTGACAAAGGATAAATGATTTTGGCCTCACTTCCGACTAATATCCTACACTTTTGGTGGTGGACTTCTTGTTTTTCTCCCTCAGCAGCAAGTAACTTCTAGAATGCTGCTGGATGTCAGGTTGTAAGAGAGTCAGTGTTTATCTCCCATCCTGTAGTCTTCAGTGTAAATATCTGAAAATGGTTGTTATCAGGAGAGATGAAAGCATCTTCCACATCTCTCTCTTAACATGTTAGTCTGCAAGAGCCTGCCAAAGCTGTATTCTAACCTCTTTATAAGACCCCGCCGTAACCTATAATGTGTAGCCACCATCCGTATTTTGTTTTGGAAGTGGGGTTGATTTAGCTACTTTTGGAGGGGGTTCTCCAGGAAATTTCTGGGCCAGATTAGGTCTCCTCTTTCCAACTGTATTCATATACCAACATAGAGACCTCTCTTTGCTTTGATCTGGACACATTTTAAGGGAGCAGATGCGATGACTGGTGGTTATCACTGCCTTTTAAGTTACACACTGTGCTTAGTCACCAGAATAACAGTAGGTTACAGTTAATAGTACCATCTCTGAAATTTAAAGTTTATATCTTATTATTTGTTTTGGTCTTCCAGATGAAATGAGAATACTTAGGGGGAGAATGTTGTGGTGAAAAAATATGTTTACTTTGTTTCATTTCTATCAGATAACTCCTCAGAAGGATACAGCCTACCCTGGAGCCTAAAGCCTCAGTACAGGATTTTGAAAGTTCATATATGATAGCATCATTTTGATTAGGTTCAGTGGGATGCCTTTCACTTTCATCTGCAGCTGTGAGTCTTTTCATGCCTTTGTTAGAGGTTCAGTGGGAATGTAATAATGACAGATTGTGAAAAGCTCTAACTTTTCTGTTTCAGTTTATTTAGCTGAACTTGTCTCTAAATACTCTGTATGCAGAATAGGAAAGAAGCTAGTGAATGCTTAATTGTAAGGTCGCATTTGAAGATAGATATTTCCATAGGGCTCTGCTTTACATATCTAGTAGTTCGTGATTGTCCCAGAACCCTGAAAAGAATACGAACTTGTAATTCATTGCTCCACTCTGGTAAAATCTGCAACTTGATAGCGAAGACTTCCTTTACCAGTTGAATTGAGTGTGCGTGACAGCACTGGTATATTGGGTGTACCTGTGATGGTATTTGGCTGTTGTATAGTTCTTCTGGGGTAGATTAGAAAACCATTTTCTATATGCATAAATAATTTTATACATATGAATATGATTACATGATTTTAAGAAATAAGTACACCCTTTGTGAACTTCTAAGATAGGTGATGCATGCTGGTATATAAAATCAGCATTGGATTAGAAATTTGTTTTTACTCCATATTTAGCTTGATAAACTTGGGCAAGTCACTTTTTCTGTGCATTAATTTCCTCTTCTATAAAAATAGGAAAGTAGTGTGTTATTTAAGGTCTCAATATTTTGTTGATTATTCGTCTAGTTGTATATAGTTTACAGCAATTTTATAAATGAAGAAGTAAATTAGTTAAGATACTTCAGTAGATGACTGAAGAAAAACCTTGATAATCATGAATTTGGAAAGGGGAGGGAAAAAACCCACAACATTACTGTTAGTTTGTAGAAAAGCAACAAATTTCTCTTAAGGACGACAGATGTTCAGGACCAGCCCTGGAGTGCCTTTAGGCATTCCTTCCTGAGGCCCACTCTCCTAGCACTGAGCCAGTGCGTGCGCTCTCCTCTCTGCCCCTCTGTATTCCTCTCTTGGGGGATGCTGAGGCTCCCCCTTTGATACCTGTCTTTTTCCTAGTCATCAACCCATCCCTGCATGCTGCATTAAGAATTTTCTGGTTCCAGTGTTCCAGAGTTCTAAACTAACATGATAAAAACTGTGTTGATTTTTTAAAAACAGTTTTATTGAAATATAATGCACATTCCATAAAATTCACCCATTTAAAGTTTACAGTTCAGTAGTTTTTAGTATATTCACAAGAGTTGTGCAGCCATCACTGCAATCTTATTTTAGAATATTTTCATCTCCCCAAAAAGAAATTCTGTACCCTTAAACTATATTGATTTGATCATACTTAATGTGGATCCTTAACCACATATTTTGTACAATAGTTGCATACCTCTTGAACACCATTTAATAACTCAAAAGAGTCTAGTGGTGGAGGTTTTAGATACCGTGATAAGGGTATAGGAGACAGATCATTTTGGTGTTTCCCATGCTCTGCTGCTGTGCCCGGTAATTAGGGCAGGCCCAAGAGATGGAATGAATGGATTACCTCATTTGTATTTTATTAAGTATTAGGACACATAGTTTGGGGGAAAGCTGGGCTTGTTACTGAAGGTTCCGTGGCTGGCTGGTAGCGGTGACCATGTGAGAACAGTGATAAGGGGACATGTTCCAGACTTAACGTGGTGAGCAACAGTGACAGAATGTTGTGAATAGTAAAATAATTACCACCTCTACACATGCATGTTTTGCATTTGTAGATCTTTACATGTAGGGACCTGTAAACCTTTGTGATGGACCTTTAAAGAGCCAAAGGAGGGCTTCCCTGGTGGCTCAGTGGTTGAGAATCTGCCTGCTAATGCAGGGGACACGGGTTCGAGCCCTGGTCTGGGAGGATCCCACATGCCGCGGAGCAACTAGGCCCGTGAGCCACAACTACTGAGCCTGCACTCCGCAACAAAAGAGGCCGCGATAGTGAGAGGCCCGTGCACCGCAATGAAGAGTGGCCCCCGCTTGCCACCACTAGAGAAAGCCCTCGCACAGAAACGAAGACACAACACAGCAAAAAAATAAATAAGTTAAAAAAAATAAAATAAAATAAAGAGCCAAAGGAGAAAAATTATTTCTCTGTATGTATGCCTTCATTTTGACCATCTCTTTTTATTCTTCTTCTGATTAAGTCTTGACCTATTGTTAGAATCAGTTTATTTTGCAGGTTTTTAATGGAATTTTATTTTTAATATACATTTATTTATTTATTTAAAAATTTTTTTGGCTGTGTCAGGTCATAGTTGCGGTACGCGGGATCCTTCATTGTGGCATGTGGGCTTCTCTAGTTGTGGCGTGAGGGCTAAGTTGCCCTGTGGCACATGGGATCTTAGTTCCCCAACCAGGGATCGAACCCACGTCCCCTGCATTGGAAGGCGATTCTTAACCACTGGACCACCAGGGAAGTCCCCTTTAATGGAATTTTAAATCAGCTTTTTTTGAGATACAATTTATTTGAAATAAAATTCACTGATGTTTAAGAGTATATAACGTGGTGAGTTTTGACATATATATATAGTTGTATGACCACCACCACGATCATGATATATATAGCATTTCCATTACCCCCCAAAGTTTCCTCATACCTCTTTGTAGTCATCCTCTTCCTTCATCCCTGGTTCCTGACAACCACTGATCTGCTTTCTGTCACTATCATTTTGCTTTTTTCTAAAAATTCATATCACTGGAAGTGTACAGCATTTAGTCTCTTGCATCTGGCTTCTTTCACTTAGCATAATATTTTTGGGACTCCTTTATGTTGCTGCTTGTTTTTGTAGTTTGTTCCTTTTCGTTGCTTTTTGTTGTGTGGATTTACCATAGTTTGTTGAGTTGACAGACCTGTGGTTTGCTTTCAGTTTGGGCTATTTTTAGTTAAGCTGCTATGAACATTTGATTATAGGTCTTTGTATTGGCATATGCTTATATATTTTTGGCATAAATACACAAGAGTGGCATTTTTGGGTTGTATGTGTGATGAAATATAGCAAGTGTATGGTAACTGTATAAGAAACTGGTAAACTGTTTTTCCAAAGTGGCTATACCACTTTATAGTCCCACCAGTAATGTATGACAGTTCCAGTTGCTCCACATCCATGTCAGTGCTTGGTATTGTCAGTCTTTTCAAATTTTAGCCATTCTAGTGAGTGTGTGGTAATATCTCATTGTGGTTTTAACTTGCATTTCCTTAAAGTTTGTTTTTAGTGGATGTGAATATGTACTTCCTGGCACTTGTGTTAAAAGCACCAGATAGGAAGTCGTTTTATGGGTTTTGTGTTTTTCTTTTCAGGTCCTATTACCACTTTTGCTTTGTAATCTTTATGTTCACAGAATATAATTTGATTCTCCACAATCAACAGCACAGTTATTTTATATTAATTGGTTGTCTAGAAATCTGTTACACTTAAAATATCAAATACTGTAAATCTTTGTGATTGTACCTTATCAGTTAGGATTCTGGAGAAATAAAAACATTATGTAAATCTTCAAAATGGTTTTAACCTTTTTCTCAGTTAACTAAAGGATACATAGCTGTATTTCATAAGTTATTCTTTTTTTTTTTTTTTTTTTTTTTTGGTGGAACGATAATACGAAAGTTTAAAATAAAAAGAGAAGGATATACCCAAGTTTTGATCATTGGGATATAGCATAGCACTTTGAGGGAAATTCTGTAGAAGTATTCAGAATTGAGATTTTCAGTCTAATGTGCTTCAGTACATTTTAAATGGGGTTGGGGTTGGGAAAGACAGTAGTGGAATGCTGCTGCATGCCCTGTAATGCAGATACTCTCATCCCTATTGGAGAGATTGTATCTTGTTCCTGAGAAGTAGGGGAAACATTTGGTAAAATATCTGAGCAGCCAAATTTGATATCCCAGCTGTTAACACTTCATTGCCCTGTGGGAGTCTCTCCTTTCTGTTTGAAACTGCTTTTTAATCTTTATGTAGTGAGGTGATAGGCTCCAGAAATCTTAACTTGAATGTCAGTTAAGGGCCTTTGAGAAAGTATGGGAGAGTGAGGGATACATCAGACTTGGCCACCCTCTAGTGGCCGCTGTGGCCATATTGCAATTTAACTGATCCTCTTTTAGTGTACATCAGAAAGGGTAATGACTGAGGGACTTGTTTATATAGAATTCTTTTCCTTATTGCAGAGTAAAATATCTGGATTGATGAACAACTTTAGTAAGGAGTTACTTGAAATTACAGCATTGGTTATCTGGGTAGTATGATTACGGATGGCTTTATTTTCATAATTATACTTTGTGTATTTTCTTAATTTTATTCAGTTAACTTTTTGTGTTTTTAAGCCAGAGGAATATTATTAAGGGAGATTCATGGGTAAGAAATCTCCTTACTGCTCACTTCTATATACCAGGCACTGTTAAATACATCATCCCTAATCCTTAAAATACAGATTTCAGTTGCCTTGATTCCTACGTACAAGATTCTCAACCTTGTTTGGGGTTTTCATGGAACACTGATCATTTGCTAGCATTTCTGTGGCACAGAGTTCTTGCTGATGCTGTTTCCCAGAATGTTCTTTCACTTCTACTTCAACCTTCCCAGTAAAGTCCTCTTCATCCTCTAATGTCTATCTCAAATGTCACTTTCTTTCTGGACCACTCACCATGCCTGTGAACTTTCGAAGTAAATATGTTCTGTGTTCCTATTACTCTTTTTTTTTTTTTAATTTTTGGCTGCATTGGGTCTTTGTTGCTGTGCGCAGGCTTTCTCTAGTTATGGCGAGTGAGGGCTACTTTCGTTGTGGTGCGCTGGCTTCTCATTGCAGTGGCTTCTCTTTTTGTGGAGCATGGGCTCTAGGCGTGTGGGCTCAGTAGTTGTGGCTCGTGGGCTCTAGAGCATAGGCTCAGTAGTTGTGGTGCATGGGCTTAGTTGCTCTGTGGCATGTGGGATCTTCCCGGACCAGGTCTTGAACCCGTGTCCACTGCATTGGCAGACGGACTCCCAACCACTGTGCCACCAGGGAAGCCCCCTATTAGTCTTAAAATGTTTTTAGTATGGTACTTATTGCCATCTGCTGTAGTTATTATGTGTGTTGCCTATTTCCTGGCTTTGCTGTGCCTTTTTATATCCTATAGCCCCAGAACAGCACACAATCGGAAGTATTTGCCTAAAACCATATGTTGAGGGCTTCTGCTTGCCTCCATTTGAAATTTGATTATATTTTCCGTGTTTGTTTTCATCAGTTGTTTGGAACTGTAATGTATTATCCTGGAACCAGTATTTCAAGTAGTGTGTAGGTGCCTAATCCCTAAAGCTGATTTCAAAACTTTGGTGCACATTTAAAAACTCTGGGGAGTTTTAAAAATCCATGTACCTAGGCCACCTCCCCACCATACCAATAAATAAATAAAAGTATTTGGGATGGGAGCAGGCATTGGTATTTTGTAAAGATCTCCAAGATTTTAATCTGAAGCAAAATTTATGAGCCACTGCCCTATTTAACTTATAATGCATAGGTAAAGTTAAACTCATGCCATTTGCTTTTTATAGGAAAATACCTTCCCTGAATCAGGTGCAAGGTGTTTTGATGGCTTAAAACCTATAAATAACTAACAGGCTTAATATCCAGGTATTTGATGATAAAAGAGGATTTTGTTTTCTTTTTGTATTTTGTATATTTTTTCAGTTTACTCTCAAATGGTTCCAAAAAATATTCAGAGGGAGAAAATGAATGATAAGGCAAATTGGGCAAAGTGTAAATGGTTAGTGAATCTTGTAAAGGCTATATGGAAGTTCCCTTTATTAGTCTTGTACCTTTTCTGTAGAAGTTTATAAAACTTTAAAAAAGTTTTGTTTAAAAAAAAAGAGTTTGTTAACTTGGATCTCTAATTGGTAAAATATTGAGAGATTTTTGTTGTTAATTTTAAAAACACAGGTGGGCAGAATGCATCTTAGCTTTCAGTCATCTCATTTCACTCACATTGTCATTTATCTGGAATTCTTTTCCTCCTGGGGCCCTGTTTTCTAAAGGGAGAAGCCTCTCCCCGCCCAATACAGAGAGGATGGTATCTAGTTAAGCATCATCCCACTTCTCTGTCTCTTTTTTCTGCTTCCTAGGCACAAAATACTATTTTCTCTAAGGGTGCCTAAAAGTGAAGCAGGTACAATTCTGCAAATTCAGAAAATAATTATTGAGGTTTTCTAAACACAAAGCAATTTGCTAATTGCTGTGTTGCTGATTAATTAATTCATTCATACATGGAGTTTAATGATTTTCCTGTAGAAGGGTTTGAGTGTATTTTCCAATTACATTTTTAATTGGAAAATACCTTTGATCATTTAATTTAGCCTTCTACCAGTACAAGACTGACAGATGAAAACTTATACTTTATTTAAGGCTTCAGGGGAAGGGAAGTATATATGTGTGTGTGTCTGTGTGTGTGTGTGTATATATATATTACTGTTTTTCTTATTATCTAGAATTCAGTATTGAATATCTACTTTTATAGTATATCCATTTTATATTACATCTATGCCCTTGATGCTTAATTAGTTAACTGTGCTGTTGTTTCTTTTAAAAAAAAATGTGACTAGTAATTATGCAAACATGCTCAACCTCATTGCTAATCAGGGAAATACAAATTAAAATAAAAAAGAGAAAATTTCATACCTTTCATATTGGCAAAAATTTAAATGTCTGGAAATGCCAAGTGTTGACAAGGATGTGTGGGTCCTGTTCTTGGTAGAAGTATGAATTGAATATCCCTTTCATGAGCAATTTGACAATATTTCGTAAAGGCAGCATTCCCTTTGGCCTGGCAATTCACGTCTATACCCTGGAAATGCTGTAATGCTTGTGCAAAGGAGACAGGTACAAGAAGTGATTGTATTAGCAGAAAAATTAGGTACAAGCTAACTGTACATCATCAGATGAATACGTTAATTGCGGTTTGTTCATACACTGGAACACTATGCAACTGTCAGCATGGAATAGGTCTTAAAAACATGGCTGAGTAGAGTTTCTGAGTGATGTATATATATGTTACCATTATATAAAGTTTAAAAACATGCAAAAATCATGCTTTTTAATGGATGTTTGTTTGTAGAAATAGTATAAAAACATGCCTTGGAAAGCAAATCCTGAACCAGGTTTAGGATAGTGGTTACCTCTGGGAAAGAAAGAAGGGGATAAGAGTGGGGAAGGAGTACACTGAGACCTTCAACTTGACCTGCAATGTTTTCTTTCTTTTTAAAGTCTCTGAAGCAAATATAGTGAAATGTTAAATTAGACAAAGCTAGATATCAGTTCATGTTATTCTCTGTAACCTTCTGCATATTTATAAAGCATGATTAGATACATTCAGAGTAGTGTGTTTATAAGGTGCCACAAATTCAAGTCATCAGTAGTAATGTAGAACAGCACACCACCTCTTGCATGTAACCCTGAGACTTAAAGGCAGTGGTTTAGGTTTTGGAGTCAAATATATCTGGGTTAGAATCCCAGTTGATCCACTCACCTGTCTGACTTTGGGCTTTAGTATGCTCATGTGTGAGGCAGCGGTCAAACTTACCTCCAAGGGGTGGGTTGTGAGATTTGAAAAAGAAAGAAATGTGACAGATGGTAAGCACTCAATATATGACTGATACACTTAGCCTTTAACCACTTAGATTAAATCATCCTAATTTCAAGGAGCGATTCTTTAGTAGAGATTCATGGTGATGTGGGGACAAAGTGTTGCATACACAGTATTGCTTGTTTTCTATATGATTGGTGTAATTAAAAGTTTCTAAAATACAAAATCCATGCCAACACCTAGAGACCACATTAGAGCTGTATTTCTGTGCTGAGTTCTACCTACAAACTTAATTATGAAAGATCATTGAGGTTAACTATGTTATTGTGCTTTCCTCTTGTGTAGCCTTGCTTTTTAAAAGAAAAAGCTCCTTAGAAATAGGTCAGTTACTTGTAATTTTTCAGCAACTGAAATCTCCATTCTTAATGGATTTGTCTGAAAGTTATGAATAAAAACAGATAAGGCTATATTCAAACAGCTACAGCAGATGAAATGGACTGAAAAAAATCATTTGTGTGAAGATGATATTTCTGGTGATTTTTTTTCTTGATTTTTTAGTATAGGATTAATGTTAATATATTTTTAACTGTCTTTTGAGAACTGGCTTTAGGGACTTCTGGAAACATTGTATTCATAAACCAGACTCAGACGTCTATTTAGAGGGTCAGTCCTTCGTTACTGTGTGTGGAAGAGAGAACAACTATTTTTTTTTTTTTAATGTCTTGAATTTCCGTAACCTGGCATTGCTTGCCTTCTGGTCAAACTCATCAAATTGAGAAGTGGGTGGGAGTACTGCCATATCTGAGAAGATTTCATTTTTAGCGACCCCCTAGTGAAAGGGTTATAGGCATTTTAGAGTTGTGGGTGTGTGGCAGTTGCCCAAAGCCAAGGGGAGTGAGGGAATGGCTTTTTGAGTCCAGCCATATTGTGGAAATAGATCGACTTCCTCATCCAGCTTCTCCCAATGGATTGATCACTTCTAGAAACACCAACCCAAAGGGTAACTCTCAATTTACAGAGAGGCAGGAAGCTTTGGGATAAAGCACAGGAGGAAGAACCACTGTGGGTGATCTGGGCAGGGACTATTTGGCATTCAGTTAGAAGCACAGCCTTTGCATTCCACAGTGACTTCAACTGGTATTTGAAGCTAGTTATTAGTGTGCCCAGTGAGCCATGCATTCCTGAGGTAGCTCAGTGTTTTTAAAATAAAGTCTGAAAGCTTGATCTGCTTAGCTCCACTAAACCACTGTTCATATTTTTTCTGAAGGTACTTTAGCAGAGCCTGTCTTTTCATTTTGTGAATACTAAACTGCAAAGTAAATGATACTCTCATGGTAAATATACATTTTAGAATTACTATGTATGATACTTGAAAAATTGAGGGGGGGAAGATATGGTGTTTGTGTCTCACTAAAGAGGGATAACCTGTCCTTCATAAAAAAAAGAACCATACATTTCTAGATATACATTTCTGTCTATCTTCTAAGGAATTCCCTTCATCTTCTGCTTTCCTAGCCAAAGATATGGGCCTGTTTGGTTGGTTGGTTGTTTTGTTTTTGTTTCTTCATCTGTGCTGTTTACTTTATGGAAATAGGTGTTAACTGAGATATTTTCTTAAACAACAGAAAATAACGTTCACATCGGCATTCTTGGATCTCTGGTTTTAGGTTTTGTCCTGTCCCCCCAAGTCTCTATACCTTTACTCTCAAAACTGTGCTATTCCTAGTTTCCTGGAAAACTAATTATAATTATTTATCCCCCCTCCCACTTCCCCAACTTTCACAGACTTTTTAGGGTCAGCTCCCTTTTACAGTCCCTGGTGGACTATCACAGCTGAAGAGCCAGTTTTCCCAATAGACTATGAACTTAGCCTGTTTTTATGTGGATTTCAAAATAAGATGGGTTACATAATGTCACTTGTAACCTGTCTCCTAAATAATTAAAACATAGTGTAACAGTCTATAAGGTGGTTTTAGCCTTGTCATCTGTAACTTTTATTAGAAAAGGTATCCACTGATATTACATATTCCTTTAACATCTTCTCATATGACTAAATGAAGAAAATATTTGTTTGCATTTTGAAATAAAATACAAAGAACATTAAAATATTATATCTTGCTAAAAGTGAAGTAAGTCAGGTGGAGAAAGACAAGTAGTGTATGATGTCACTTACATGTGTAATCTAGAAATACCAAACCCAGAGAGATGGAGAGTTGGAGTGGTGGTTACCAGGGTCTGTGGAGTGAGAGAAATGGGAAGGTACTGGTCAAATGGTACAAACTTCCAGGTATAAGATTAACAAGTTCTGGGGATCTAATGGACAGCATGGTGATTATAGCTAATAATACTGTGTTATATACTTGAATGTTGCTAAGAGAGGAGATCTTAAAAATTCTCACCACACACACAAAAGAAATGGTAATTATGTGACAAGAGGGAGGTGTTAGCTAATACTATGGTGGTAATCATTTTGCAATTTATAAATGTATCAAACCAACTCACTGTATACCTTGAACTTACACAATGTTATATGTCAATTCTATCTCCATAAAGCTGGAAATAAAATATTATATGTTGTAGCACATCATAAATGGTTACAATTAAGCTGTCTCATAATTTTTAAATTTTTTTCACTGTCTTTTCAGAGCATATGTTTTAAATTTAAAAAGTATAAACACCAATTTATTTTTGAACAGAAAGTGCACACGCATTCTGCAAAAATTTTTTAAAAGGTGCAATAGGGTACATCACAAAAAGTAAATCTCCTGCTGCTGTCCCCCATCTACATAGTCTGCCTCCCTTTATGTATACTCATTTTGGTTTTCTTATTTACACATCCACTGTACCTTGTTTTTTCCATTCATTATGTTCTGGAGGTCATTTCATATCCGTACAAACAGCATTAAAGTTGACTTTTTTTTTTTTTAATGGCTGCATAGTTTTACATTATACTATAAATTTAACCAGTTCTCTGTCGTTGGATATTTAGGACCCCCCCACCTCCGCTTTTTTTTTTTTTCTTTTCTTCTTCTTTTTAAATTTATTTTATTTATTTATCTTTGGCTGCATTGGGTCTTTGCTGCTGCGCGCGGGCCTGGGGGCCACTCCTTGCTGCGGTATGCAGGCCTCTCATTGCAGTGGCCTTTCCCACTGCAGAGCACAGGCTCCAGGTGCGGGCCTCAGCAGTGCGGCATGTGGGCTCAGTAGTTGTGGCTCATGGGCTTCAGGGCTCAGGCTCAGCAGCTGTGGCACATGGGGCCAGTTGCTCCGTGGCACGCGGGATCCTCCCAGACCAGGGCTCAGACCCGCATCCCCTGCATTGGCAGGTGGACTCCTAACAACTGCGTCACCAGGGACGCCCCCACCCCCACTTTTTACTAAAACAGTGTTGCGTTATTATCTGTGTACATTGGGCACTTTGCACAAGTGAGGTTATTGTATCTCTAAGGTGAACTACTAGAAGTAGAATTCATTGGTCAAAGGGTATGTGCACTTTTAATATTGATATTGCCAAATTGCTCTCCAGAGAGGTTGCAGCAATTTATACTCCCACTAGCAGTGTTTGAGAGTATCATTTAGTCCCTTCTTTTTGGCAGTAGAGAGCAAACTTTTTGATCTTTGCCAATGTAGTATATTTTTAAAAATATTTTAAGTTTGTTTTAATTCATATATCCTGAGGTTGAACATTTTTCCATATGCATAAAGAGTGATTCAGATTTCTCTGAATAGTGTGTTTATGTCCTTTGTCGATTTTCTGTTATTAGGCTTTCTGTCTTTTTCCTTTTTATTTGTGTGAATCCTTATTAAGGAAATGAGTCCCTTTTCTGTACTATGTGCTACAATTAATTTACCCAGTTATTTGTCATTTTGACCATTTACGGCATGTGTTGAAATGGCAGAAAATTTCTGTTTTTTATTTTTTTGGCTGTGCGGTGCGTAGGATTTTAGTCCCCCCGGCCAGGGGTCTAACCTGTGGCCCCTGCAGTGGAAGCGTGGTGTCTTCACCACTAGACCGCCAGGGAAGTCCAAAAAGTTTTTATTTTTATGTAGTCAAAATTACCAGGTTTTAGTTTTATGGCTTCTGGGTTTTATGTCAGACTGAAAGGCTGTCCCTTCTTTGAAATTAAAAAGAAAAATCCCTGTTCTATTTTATTACTTTTTTGGTTTTGCTTTTTATGTTTGAATAGGCTTATTTTTGTCAACAGAAGACATATCAAACATTAATATCAAAACACCATTTTTAGTTTGTTCATAATAACAATTTAATTGTAGGATGGCCTGTATGGCATAGACTGTACATCCAGGCAGACCTAATAGTCAAATCATAGCTCCATTACTTCACTGCTCTGTGAGGTGGGCAGATAAATGAATCCAAGCCTCTGTTTTCTCATATGTAAATTAAAGATAATTGTACCTACCTGCAGACTAGTTATGAAAATTGAAAGATAATATATCAGTTATATTCTTAGAGCAGGACATCACAATTTATAGTTCAACACATACTAGTTTTCTTCCTTCCTCTGACCTGAGTGTTACAGTGATGGGGGGAAAATTTAAAAGATAGGATTCAGTTGATGATAAAAACATCTTCCAGGTTATCTGGTAAAATACTGTGCTTATAGCAGCACTTTGGTATTAACAAATCTCTGACATACTTTGTCCATTGCATAATTTATAGTTAAATAGTAACTATTTGCTTTGCTTTCCAAAGAGGAGGCAATTGCAGGCATATATGTTAAAGCAAAAAAGCTACACAGTGGCACGTGAAAAAAATTTTTTTTCTTTAAATGCTTCTTCCTGAAAGCGGAGTTTAGAAAACACATCTTCTTATTTTGCCCCTTTCCCCATTATACAATCCGATGTTGTCCAGATTGCTGTGGGTCTTCTCGCCAAATGAGGTTTGTATCTCTAAGTTAATTTTCTGCCAGAATCACTTCAGGCTGATGACTGTGGTGTTTGTGTGTCCATTAAGCACACTGCCAGGATACGTCCACTACTTTCCACCTCTCCCGTTGAACAGCTGCCAGCAGATTTACAGGGCTGTTCCCTTGTTCTGCCTTAATTGTAGGGAGCCACAGGATGCAATGCAAAGGGTCCATAAAGGAGTTACGTAGAGCTGACTTTCATATCACAGAAGGTAAACATAAATCCTGTCATCAGCTGAGTTCAATTTATTAATGTTTATACTTATATGAGTAGAAAATATATATAAGGAAGTGAGTTTCCGTTTTTAAACTCTGTGTCTTTGTTAACCTTTCCCTTGCTTCATTCAAGAACCTCCACCAGTAAAATAAAACAATTCTGAACAAGCATACATTGGAGGAGTCTTGGGTAAGAAGCTCTCATTAAAGTTGTATATACCACCCTGCTGAGCTTTACAATTGGTTTTGAAATGAAAATCTGTTAGATTAGAGCAAACATTATCCTAGCTGCAGTGATAAGTAATGTGGAGAAGATTAATGATTTTTCTATGAAAGCCAGTGAACATTGTCTGCTACTGTGCCCTTTTTTAAAAGGTGGCGGTGAGAGAGGTGGCAGGCTGGAAGGACAGACCATGCTTTTCATAGCTAAATGCTTATCTTTTTTATGTAAACTAGTGATTCCCTAGCTCTTTCTCCCTTGGTTATACCAAGGAAGCTTTAAATTTCAGTTGTACCCCCAAGGAGTAGAACTTTGCATTGACTAGAGAAAGTAGGGTGGAACCTGGAAAGAGGAGAGATTAGAAAAAAACTACCTTCTTTAAATAACAAAAGTTCTTACTTCTGTATTCCTATTGGTATAGGTATAGTTTTCTTCTCTTTTCCTTGGATAAGTTGTGGTACCATGATCTCTCCTCCTGGGGCAGATGTCTAAAGGTGAAAGGGTGAAAAATTAGTGGTGGTAGAGGTAATACCTCTCCTCTTTATCCATTGCATGAGTAATTAAAGGTAAAATTGAGTTGGGCTGCTATTAAAACCTTAGAATCCCTGACTCAGAAGGGCTGCCCCAGGCAGTCCCTGCTTCCCCATTCAGCCACAAGTGCTTCTGTTTTCTGAGACCTTCACTGTGAGGCAGGGAGAGTGGCATCAGCACCATTTTGAGGCAGTGTGTGCCTTGGAAGAGGAAAACTGCTTAGATGAGTATTTAAGAAACCTTCAGCACTTAAACGTAGATCTATGTATCATAGCGGACTTGGGATGATATCAGCACCATTCTAATCCTGTGATTTGGAAATCAAGTATCTGATATCAGGACCAAAGTTCGGCTTTTGGTGTTGTTTGAATATGGTATCCTGTAAACCAGCAGCATCCTCATCACCTTAGAGCTTGTTAAAAATGCAGAGTCTCAGACCCTGCCCTAAATCTACCAAATACAAATCAGAATCTGCATTTTAACAAGACCTCCAAGTTATTCGAGTTTGAGCAGAGTTTGAGAAGCTCTGCTGTAAACCACAGCCTGCTTTTCTAAAATCAGCATCTGCTATGTTTTCCCCTTGATTTGAAGTAGGCAAAAAGGTTTTTACAAAGAAAGAAAATGCCTTTTATTTCACCAACAGGAAGTCTGAATATGATTTTAATGTCATTGCAATGCCATGTTGTTTGGTTACTATTTCTGTATCTTCCTGGAGATGTTATTTGTACATGCAGTTATTTCTACCTAATTTCTGCAACAGGAGTAAGTCAGCTCTTTGTTTTGCAGCTCTTTTAATAACAACAGCTACTGTTTATTAAGAGTTTGCTATGTTCCAGGCACTATACTAAGTTTATAAAGTTCTCTAATTTAATCTTTAAAACATCCCCCCCTCCCCCCACTGAAGAAATAGGCAGTGGGGCCCAGAGAATTCTAATGTGACTTGGTGAGGTCATATATCACCTAAGTATTAAAGCTGAGCTTCAGACCTAAATTTTTCTGAGCCCTTTAGCCAGTGTGCTTTTCTGTTCTTCTGCCATTTGTTCAGAATTTATCTAAGAGCAGGGAGGTGAAATGTATAGTTTTTACTAGTTCAGAATATTTGGCCTGAGGATTACCATTCTTTGCATCTTACAGAGCATAATACAACTTGGTACAAATAGCCTTAGACAGAATTCAAGAGATCAGGATTCTAGTATAGTTCTGCTAACATCAAGTTTTTTGTTTTAGTTTTCCCTTGTAAACTTAGCCAAGAATATGTGTTGGGAGTGGTGGTGGTTAGCTTTAAAGATAAAGAACCTGTATATCCTTTGCAAATAAGTAAAATCAAATTTGCAAATAGTATGTACTATTCTTTCTGAATTTTTCTACTTCTAATTTACTAGGGGAAAAAGTGGTTAGTTACCTTTCAACAAATCTCTAAAGGTAGAAGGGGCTTTCATAGGTGAGCTAGCCAAACACTCTGAATTGAGGAAGGTTTAATTTTTCTGATTTTTACTTGGAAAACCTTTCTGGAGAAGGAGCTATGCATGTGTGTGTAAAATGAATTTTAAGGTAGACTTTCCCCTTTTCATTGAACATTAGTTGGTCTGATTGAGGTATAATTACTAACAATTTAGATGTTTTAATAACAACGTGGAAGTTTTTGTATTTTAAAAGAAAACTAATTCTTCTAAAGAAAAATCCAGAATGTGCTGCCTGTAAGCTGCCTATAATCTTTTTGGCACAGGCAAGGAGGAAATATTTCATTTTGGCAAGAGGGAAATATCCAAATATAAGAGCAGTTTCATACACCCACGAGAAAAATGTCACTACTTTTTGGAAAAATCAGGAATGAATCAAGAATAGCTTTTGAAAAGATTTCAAGTAATTTAAGTGGTATTTCTACGTGATTACTCAGTTTGGTCTCAAATACTTTGTGTTGGTGTTTAAACTACTCCATTATTAGGAAAAAATCAGGTTAATGATATTGGCCAATTGTAGAAATCACTATTTATATTCAGTATTCCTTTCTTCAAAGATGTATTATTCAACCCAGGAATTCTCCTATTAGGTGTATATACCCCAAAGAATTGAAAACAGGTATTCAAATGAGTACATGTACATTCATGTTTATAGCAGCACTAGGTAGAAACTGCCCATATGTCTGTCATTGGATGAATGGATAAGCAGATTGTGGCACATCCATATAGTAGAATATTATCCAGCCATAGAAAGGAATGAAGTACAGATGCATGTGGAAGCATGGGTGAACCTTAAAAACATTTATTGTAAGTAAAAGAAACCAGACATGAAAAGTCACATATTGTATGATTACATTTATATGAAATACACAGGATAGGGAGATCCATAGAGACAGAACTCAGATTGGTGGTTACCAGGGGCAACAGGGAGGAGAAAATGGGGAACAACCATTTAACATGACAAAATTTCCTTATGGGGTGATGAGAATGGCTTGGAACTGAATTGAGGTGGTGGTCACACAACACTATAAATGTACTAAATGCTGTTGAATTGTTCACTTTAAAATGGTTAATTTTATGTGAATTTCACCTCAATAAAAAGTACACATATTATTCATTATTTCCCTTTGGTTGAATCTTTCTGGTACATGCACATGTCACATAGTCATCTGAGAGATGCTCTTTCAGATTTCAGTGTTTCAATGTTCCAGATTTCAGTGTTGAGGAGAGTACATTTTAATATCAGACCCATTTATTACTTTATTTTGCTTTAAAATAAGTTTTATTTTCTAACTCAAGGGTGTTAATTAAATTGCTGTAAACAGATGTAAACATGGCAGCATTAAAAAAACTTTTTTCCCTCAAAGAATTCACAAGCCACATACTTCTAGGAGTGGAAACTACTTAGGAGAGGCAAAGGTCTTCCTTTAGTCACCTCAGTGTATTTTTCATAATCACTCACGATGGTTTCACTTCTTAATTAGAAGTGCTAATTTATTTTTTTCCCTTAAAAAGTAGGCACAGTATCCAAGTCAAGGAAGAAAAATGGCACGTCATGCACATCAAATGAGAAGGAAAATTTCTCTGAATGCTTTTACTTTTTGAAACTTGAATTAATATTGTAGTCAGATTGTTTTAAAAAGTACACATGAAAATATTGCATCATTCTTGTGAACTGATCATTCTTTTTTTTTCCATCATTCTTTTTTGTCTGTTTACTTCTTGTGAAATATTTAGTAATGCCAAATTAGTGATATTTATTACTATAAAACATAAGCCTTTAAAGAGAAGATGAGTCTAACAAATAACTTGCTTACTTCTCTTTCAGCCAGTCACACCCATACAGGGAATATTATTCAGCCATAAAGAGAAAGAAGTACTGATACTTGCTACAACATGGATGAACTTTGAAAACATTAGCTATGTGAAAGCAGTCAGTCACAATAGACCATGTACTGTATGATTTCATTTAAATGAAATGTTCAGAATAGGCAAATTATAGAAACAGAAAGTAGATTGGTGGTTGCCTAGGCCTGGGAGGGAAGGTTGGAGAGAAATTGTGGGGAGGGGGAGAGTCACTGCTAACGGGTACAGGGTTTCTTTTTGAGCTGATGAAAATGTTCTGAAATTGGTTGTGGTGATGGTTGCACAATTCTGTGAATGTACTTTGAACTGTTGAATTATGTACAAACTGTATAGTATGTGAATTACATCTCAGTAAACCTATTACAAAAATTTAAATTATAAATTGACAAATTCTTTTCCAGATCCACTTCAAAATCCAGTTCTTAAAGGAAACACCCCTTAATCTCTCTGTCCCCTAAACACCCATCTATTCAGTTTATACTGGATCATTTTATACTTGTTACATTGTTATAATTTTTCTTTATGAATCCTGCTTCAGTCTCAAGTCCTAGAATAGCTTCTTTTGCACTCTGTTTTAGCACTGTGATCAGGGGCTTTGTTTATCCACAGAAGACATTAGGAATGCTTGGTAACAATGTAAGGACTCAGAGTACGCTTACTCAGCTTTGAAGTTCGGCATCACATTATGCAAGTTTAGTTTTTGTAGGATTTCTCTTCAGATGAGCTTAAAATGCTTATTCAGTCTGACAGTGGCATCTCCCATCTACATGTGTGATAGGTATTATAGCTCTTTATATTGTGTGTGTATATAGTATAAAGTTTAGACATCACTCTCAAAGTGTGGGTGCTCTCTTTGCGAAGCAAATTTAGTTTTAGTTCCTGTCTGCACATTGGCTAGTTTTCTCTCTTACAGATGAAATTTCAGATCCAGGTTTTTAAATTGATGAATGTTTATAAAATAAGGAATGGGTTTACTGACTTTTTTTTTTTTGTAACTAAGTGAATTCCTGCCTCATTACATACATATTTCCCCCAGTCTCCAGTCCAAGAAGAGAGACCTTCAGGAGCTTATGGGGCTCTAAGGACATGGACTCTAGTGATGGATAATGAATAATGAGCACAAGCAAAAATGGTGTTGCTAGATGTAAACATCTGTTAGTCCCTTAAGATAAAGGATGTTAGGGTAGATCATAGTGATTTTCTTCCATGTCCTTCTACCTCCTGCTTTTTAAATATTTCTTCTAAATATAAATTCAGCAAGCTTTTAAAATGCTTCATTGTTTACAAGTAGTCCCTTCTCATTCAGTAACCCCATGGACTTGTTAAGGTCCTTCTCAAAAGAACCAAGGAGCTTTGAATAGCATATGGAGATACCTTTTTTCCAAGGTTAACTTTTCCTTTTGTAAGTATATTTTAGGCAGCAACTTGCCCTTCTGAAGATACCTCTTTTTTTAATAGAGCATTTTTAATAGAATATATTGTTCAGCTGCCTTGGAATTAAATCTGTAAAATATTAATGAATGTAGTAAGGCTTGAAAAACCCAATGGTGTGTGTGTAACTTATCTAGCTTTCAGTAGCTCAGAGAGAGTGGCAAGGAATCAAAGCAAAATTCTGAAGAAAAACTGTTCTTCACGGCTGGCTGCCTTGGTAGGCATAAAATATTTATATTTGTACAAAAGGCTGATGCTCTCAGCATAGGCTTTGAAACCAATCTGGATATCTTAGGAGGGTGGAAGGTGTGGTAGGGTGAGTGGAAGACTCTGACTCAGCAAAATATCTCAGAGAGCCCTCAGCGACAGTCTAAGGTAGGAGCGCAGCTGTTCTCATCTGAGCTGCCCCTGCTGTGGAGCCTTGCTTTTGTTTTCTCTGTAATTCATGCAGTCCTCTTGTTGTAGGGACTGGGAAGACACTGCTTTTTCCAAGGCTTAAAGATGGTTAACCAACATTCCTCAAGGGATTGTTCTCCCCAAGTTGCTGCTCTATTTAGGAGAGCACATTGCTATCAGAATATTTGGGAATTGTCTTCAGGTCTCCCTTTTAGCCAGCGTCCCAGAAATACCATCAAGCCCAGGAGCAGGCCAGGTTTCTTCCTTTCCTTTTTTTTTTTCTTTTGTTCTGTAGTTTGTACCTCCTACTAGAGTTAAGAGCACAGTTATGTGGCATACTTTTTTTTACAAGATAACAATGTATGTGAATTAGAAAACACAGGCTCTAGCCTCCATTATAAATTTTGCATAGGGTTTGTAGGACCTAAATGTCTATGTAGTAAATAAAGAGAATTTTAGGTAAACGTTACACCAGATTTTCTGTATTGTGTTATGATTTTTGAAAAACATTCCTTTCTCTTTATCTTTTTTTGAACTCATCTCTGATTAGCCTTAATAAACTACATCTGAATGAACAGTAGTCAATATTCCATGCTTGTATTTATTGTCTAGTCAAGATGTCTCTTTTCCCAGTTAATTTCCTCAGACAACTGCAGATCTGCTTGATTATTAGGTTCAGAAGGTTCAGATGTCCAATTGCAACTAAAGCTTGTCTGACCTAAAGTGTTATGGGTGGTAAAGAAGCCACTTACTGACCTCTCTGTAACAGTATGGCAGCAAAATAAGGTCAGAGTTACTGTGCCAGTGAATAAATTCCAAGTTGCAGCTTTTCATCTTGCCTTGAAATGGTGCTGTGATCTTGGCCTAGCTTCTGGTTTATCATGGATAGATTTCATATGTTCCATGCAGAATTCCACAGTAGAGTGTAACTTGATGACTTGCCATTCTTTAGGAAGAAGGCATGAGGCAGAACAGCCCACTCTAAATCAAGCTCTATTTTTTGCTTCTAAGGAATTGTTTTAATTACTCCGATTAGATGTGTTTTCTGTGAAGTTGACCTTGACTCTCATCACAGACACCTCTGTTTCTCTTGACCATCTTGACTGAGCCTTACTTAATAGCCAGTGGAGGAACTGGCAAGTCAGTAAGGACCCAAATCTTCAGTCCTGCACCTGGCTAACTGTTTCAGTTTTATCTGAACTCCTACCTTGAAAAAATTAGAGTTTATAAAAGAAACCATTAATGTTCTATCAGGCATCTTTAATCATCTTCTTTAAACAGTATAGTGTTAAAAACTAGTTTTTGAAATTTGTATCTACAAACTATTGCAGGTGGATAGCCTTCTTTCTGATGGCTGATATAAAGTTGCCCTGGCTGACAATCATCCTATAAACTGATTGTACAGATTTTCTACCTCTGGGTCTCAGGAAGGGTAGCAATTCTGATTTTACCTTTTGCTTTACCTCTGTTGGGTTTGTTGTTGTTGTTGTTGTTGTTACTAAATATCAACAAGCAAAACACTTTAAATAGGACTGTAATAAAATGTCTTTCTTGTGATTTCTTACTCTTACTCATTTGGATCTCTCTAATACTACTGAAACAACACGGTACTTATGGTTGTAATTGGTTGTCATCTCTCAGGCAATGACTAAAGTAAGGACTCGTATCTAGAATACATAAAGAATACCTACATATCAAAAATAAAAAGACCACCCCCTTAAAAATAAAGAACCCTGTAGTTAAATAGGCAAAAATTAGGCACTTTACAAAAAGGGGATATCCAACTGGTCAATAAACATGAAAAAATACTTAGAGCTTTTAATCATTAGGAAAGTACAGAGAAAGTATAACGTGTTGGTGAAGATGTCGAGCAACAGGAATTTTCATGCATTTCTAGTAGGAGGGTAAATTGTCAAATATTTTACTTTTACATATGCTGTAAACACATAATACATTACTACCATTTTTGCTTTAAGCAGTCACGTATCGGAACAAATACAAATAAGGAAACTATTGTTTATATTTACCTTAAATTATTCTATATTTAGTGTTCTTCATTTCTGTGTGAAGATACAAGTTTCTATCTGATGTCAAATTCCTTCTGCCTGAAGAACTTACTTGAACATTTCTTGTTACACAAGTCTGCTGGCAATAAATTCTTTCACCTTTGTGTGTACGTGTGTGTGTGTGTGTGTGTGTGTGTGTGTGGTGTTGCATGTTTTCTGAGTGTCTTGGACTGGGATTTGGTGTCATTAACTTTGGAAAATTTCAGCCGTGATTTCTTCAGTACTAATTTTGCCTCGTTTTTCTCTCATTCTTCTAGTATTACAGTTACACATGTGTAAGACTGTTTGACTGCCCTTGACACTCTGTTTTTTATTTTCCATTTTTTTTCTCATTGTGATCCAGTTTGGCTAATTTCTATTTAGTTCCCTCATCAAAACATTAAATACAGAGAAATCCACACTAGTGTTTATCATAGTAAAACTAACTGTGGCGGCACAGAGAATTGGGTAACGATCATAGTAAAAATGCCAAAGTAAGAGAATTTGGAGAAAAGGACATATTTCATTAAAAAAAGCAATACTGAGTAAGACCAGCAGCTAATTTTTCAACAGAAACAATGAAATCCAGAGGTCAGTAGGATGGCATCTTTAAAAAGGCAGAAAGAAAATAATTTTGAAATTATAATTCAAACACAGGGAAAATATCCTTCAAAAATAAAGGTGAGAAGGCATTTTCATGAAAACAAAGAACTAAGGGAGTCTGTTAACCACAAATCTGCTTTAAAAGAAGTATGTAAAAAAGAGAGTGAGAGGGAAAGACAAGGAAAGAAGGAAGGAAACCTTTAGGGAAAGAGAGGGGGAAAATGCCAGACCAAAAAACTAGTAGAAGAAATGAACAACAGGAGATGAAATAAAATTGTCACTTAATTTAAGTGAATATTGACTGTGAAAACTGATAATTCCAGTGTCTTCTGCAGTTTAAAATAGATGTAGAACCAAAATGGATGACAACAGTAACAAAAAGGAAGAAGGATAATAAATGGAGTAAGATCCTGCTGAGGTTCTTAGCAGTATCTGGGATAAGGTAAAAATAATCATTTGAATAAGAATGTGATGGATTAAGGATGCAACTAAAGGAGAAAGCTGGCTTTCTTAAGGTCATATAGCCATGATAGAAGTCAGGTTTTTCTATATTCAGTTGCTGCTTTTTTGTATTACCTAATGTTTTTTGTTTCTTTTCCATTCTTGGTGCAGTATCACCAGCTTGCTTCGTGTTTGTGCCCTCTTTTCCTTAAAGGGACATATAGTTACTGTATAATCCTCTGCTTGTTCTTTTTCTACAACTTTCATTCACTTCCTAACTGCCTCAATACTTAATACGGTTTCAGGTACGTCTTCCATTAACTGTTACTCTCCTGCTCTTCAGAGGAACTTCTAATTACCCCACTATGCTCAGCCCTACCTTTTCTTATCTTCCCCTCTGGAAACAACAAACTACCCCTAGCTTGTTCAGTCCTGACCTCAGTTCAAGGTCTAGATGCAAACCTGTCTTAGTTCTGTAATCCTTCCTTGGTGCATAGATGAAGGTACTCAGACTTTAGAGTCTAATAGACTTGAGTACTTGTATCCTGACTCTGCCACTTTCTAATTCTGTGACTCTGAGCAAATTTACTAACCTCCATGAGCCTCAGTTTCTCCAACTGTAAATGAAGATAATTATAACTACCTCAAAAGCTTGTTAGTTAATTGAGCTAACACTTAATTGCCCAATAAAGTTCCTGCCTAGACATTTTAATATATTTTAATGTATTTCCTTTTTTATACATGTATATTTTACATAATTGGAATCCTACTTAGTTTTGCATCCTGCATTTTTTGCTATATCATGAGCATTTATCCATGTTAATATAATGCTGATAATTCTGTTATATATTATATTGCAATATAATCAATATAATGATAACAATTCCATTTTATAGGAAAGATAATAGTCTTTTAAAATGTTCTTAATGGTGGTATAGTCAGGATATATGGACATGCTGTACTTTAATCATTTTTTTCATTGATCATATATTCTGTTTGAAAGTTTCACTAATAGAAAAATAACCCTGTGGAGAACATCTTTGTCAAGTCTTTGAGACAGTTAAGTTGTTGTATCAGAAGTGTCATTTGGGCTCTGCTCAGTGGTTATGGAGGTATGATAGGAAGGGCCGTAAATGAGAGAGCAGGTTATAGGGAGACATGGACCTCATTATCCAAAAGAGAACAAAACTCTGAACACCCATTTTCTTTAAAATGTACTGAGGAACTGCTGGAGAAGGCAGAAGTCTGGATCATTTTCAAAAGGTGTTTGATAAATATCTACATCTCTTTTAAAAGCTAGAGTTAAGGGCAAGTAAGAAAAGTTGCTTATCCAGTAACTCTGGAGGAGAACGGTGATCAGGCGAAGCCCAAAGGAGTCCTTGGACTTTGTTCAGCTCAAGTACCTGCATTGCGGGAGCTGTGTCTTACTTTACAGCTGAGCCTCCAACAACATCGGTTTGAACTTTGTCGGTCCACTTAAACACAAGTTTTTTAAAAATAGTAAATACTGTAGTACTACACGATCCTTGGGATACTGAGGAACCGAGGATATGGAGGACCAACTATAAAGTTATATGCGGATTTTCCACTGTGCGGAGTGTCAGCACCCCAAACCCCGAGTGTTGTTCAAGGGTCAGCTGTACTTAGAATCTAGCGAATTTTTTTCCTTATGATCAGCTTTGGTTTATTTGAAAGATATGTTCTAAAATGCTTTATTATTATCTATTCAAATCTAGGAACTAGAAAGTAAAGATCAGACTTGGTTTTGTGACGGTGAGTTTACAGAGCTCATGTTGCTACTCTGTGTAAGACCTAAGCCTTGGTTGTTTGCCCCAAATGCTAATACAAAGCCTTATGTTATAGCAACGTAGTAAAAAGATGCATCCTTTTCGTATAAAGCTGATGAGAAGCTTATTGAAAAGACATAGAAACCTGCTAGCTGAAAAATGTAAACACTTTAGCGAAAATGGCTGCAAGTATACCCCTATCAGGAGCTAGGTTCCTGAGATGTTAGTTAGAAATATCTTTGCCAATCTTTTTTTTTTTTTTCCCCTTTCTGAGTGTAAATCAGGTTGAAACGTTTTTCTAGCTAGAGCTGATGTCATTGCGCCAGCTGCTTGTTTGATCTAGTTAATGGAACTTGTATTTATTGCAGTGTTCCCCTCCTTACCTAATTGTGAGACCAAGCTTGTCTGTTGTAGGAGGCTCACAGGAATGGTATGCAGGCTGCTTTAACCAGGTAATTAGAACAGCAAGTGTGTGACAGTCAGTAGTTTAAAGTAGTAATTCAGCTCTGTCTAGAAGGATTATTTACCCCTCCATTTACTCACATTTCTCTATTTGTACCAAATTTTACATGCCAATCCACAGTTTTCTGTGGTAAAGTACTGTACAAAATTAACAACTGTACCTTGAGTTGAAAGTCCTTTCATCTTTTATGTTACTGATGGTCAAGAAGAAGGTATTCATGTTCTCTGTAGAAACCTTTCAGGGATGGCTCAGTCAATCACAGGATATCTCTGTAACAGTTCTCATGACATTCATCTAACGGCACTTGGAAAAATAATTAAAATTAATAGCTTTAGATGTTTAAACAAGTGTAGTTAAAGCTTTTGTTTAAATACCCTACTTCTAGATACATACTGTTTCTAAATAAATTTTATTTTGCAAATGACTTAAAGTTCTATAAATTAAAAAATATAGCTTCTAATGAAAGAATATTTTTTAGGTTGTATATCGATTTTCTGTCCCCTTCCATCTCCTTTGGGATCTGAAAAAACATTCATCCAAAATTGGCCTTTTTACTGAAGCAGTTGTTTCCTCAGCTTTTAATTAAATTTACCAGTTATGTTTTACATTCAATTTCAGCCTTTATGTGAATTCAGATGTGCCAAATTGCATGCTTCAGTGTTTTTAGTTAGTGAAAGATACTGGGACCTCCCCTTTCTCTCTGTGTGAAGCTTTTACCTTCTCTGTCTCCACCCCAGTCCATATGAGAAATGGAGATGTTAAAACAGAAGAAAAGGGCTTCTCTGGTGACTCAGTGGTTGAGAATCTGGCGTGCCAATGGTGACTCAGTGGTTGAGAATCTGGCGTGCCAATGCAGGGGACACGGGTTCGAGCCTTGGTCTGGGAAGATCCCACATGCCACGGAGCAGCTAAGCCCGTGTGCCACAACTACTGAGCCTGCACTATCGACCCTGATAGCCACAACTGCTGAGCCCATGTGCCACAACTACTGAAGCCCACATGCCTAGAGCCTGTGCTCTGCAACAGGACACCACAATGAGAAGCCCATGCACTGCAAGGAAGAGTGGCCCCTGCTTGACGCAACTAGAGAGAGCCTGCGCGCAGCAACGAAACCCAGTGCAGCCAAAAATTAGAAAACAAAACACAAACAAGAAAATAATCCAGAATAAGAAAAGGGAAAGTCCATTGATATTAGTGTGACAGACCCTTGATAAATCTGCTGTGCTGAAAAGCCACCCAATACATTATAATGGGATGTGCCACCCTTCTCTAGTTATTTTATTAGGAAATAAAAATATTTTGTATTTCCACTTCAAGGGCTAGGGAACATCTAAAAGGAACTACTGCAAAGCCAGCAGAGGGAGCACATCTTTTATCTGCTGAGTTGTCTTGAAAAATATGCCATGTCTTTTTAAAGATTCTTGACCAAAGTAAGTAAAAATAAATATGCTTTCCAAAATTGAAATTAAGTAAAATCAGTAGAAAAAAACAAAAAAGATTGTCAAAAGCTGATAATGGGTCTTCTACCCAAGTAGAGACTTCGGGTACAGGCATACCTCATTTTACTGTGCTTTTGCTTATTGTGCTTTGTGGATACTGTGGGTTGTTTTTTTTTTTTTTTTTTTTTTTTTTTTTAAACAAATTGAAGGTTTGTGGTAATCCTGTTGTCAGATGATGGTTAGCATTTTTTTAAGCCATAAAGTATTTTTAAATTAAGGTATGTACATTTTTTTAGACATCATGCTATTGCACACTTAATAGACTACAGTATAGTGTAAACATAACTTTTATATGCACTGGGGAACCAAAAAATCCATGTGACTCACTTAACTGTGATAAGATTTGCTTGATTGTCATGGTCTGGAACATCCTGAACTATCTCCAAGGTATGCCTGGATATGAGAAACTATCAGTTCTAAAGAATGGTTCTCAAAATAGAATGACTTTAGTAGGCATTTTAAAAGTTGACCTAGACATTTTTAAAAAGAGTTAAATCGAACAACCAATGAGAATTGTTTGTTTACTGCATGTTATTTTACAGTTCAAACATTTAATTTGATAAATACAGTTACCTAATTCTACTCCCTAAAAAGAGTTTTTAAAAAGAATTGTGCAATAATGAATTGTGTTGAACTTGTGGATTTAATATTCAAACTGTATCATAGTGTAAAGACTAAATTAACAAGGCAGATTACAATTTCTAATCTTGGATTCTTTAAAGAAAATAACTGCAGTAGTAGAACTTCATATTTTTTTGCTAGATGACTTAAAATCAAATCTCGTAGGTTAAGCATGGCACTGACTGACATAAGGTTTACCTCTTTTCACCAGTGTTACCAAATCAGTTCCTCACATTGAGGAATTTCATGCCTCTGGGGACCATATGAATGCTTTAAGGAAACCACTTCCCAATATTATTTCTTTCAATCCATATTTGCTTTCTAGGGGTGTGTCCTGTTTTATTTTTTTCTACCCCTTATTGGCTGTGTGACTTAAGACAAATTACTCCCTGTGAGCCTCAGTTTCCTCATCTCTGTAAGCCCCTACTTCCTTAAAGTAGGGTAAGGCCACCAGCTACAGTATCTGACCCTCAGTAATCAATGACTCAGTGAATAGGTGGTGGTGGTTGTTTCGAGTTATTAATCCTTGTTATGTAGGCATTATCGTCTTCTGATAATGTTAATATGTACACCACTTGTTAAGTCTAAAGCCAGAAGATATATCTTGAAATTCTTAAAAAATATATGTGTGTGTATGTGTATATATATATATATATATATATAAGTTTATTTTTTAGAGCAGTTTTAAGTCCACAGCAAATTGAGTGGAAGGTACAGAGAGTTCCCATATACCAGCCCCCCACCCATGCTCAGCCTCCCCCATTATCAACATCTCCCACCAGAGTGGTACATTTGTTACAATTGATAAACCTATGCTGATGCATCATTATCACCCAAAGTCCATAGGATTCACTCTTCGTATTTTGTATTCTGTGGGTTTGGACAAATGTATGATGGTATATATCCACTGTTTTAGTATCATACAGAGTAGTTTGGCTGCCATAGAAATCGTCTGTGCTCTACCGATTCCTCCCTCCCTCCCTCCTTGTAACCCCTGGCAGCCACTGATCTTTTTACTGTCTACATAGTTTTGCCTTTCCCAGAATGTTGTATAGTTGGAATCATACATTATGTAGCCTTTTCAGATCGGCATCTTTCACTTAGTAATACGCATTTCAGTTTCCTCCATGTCTTTTCATGGCTTGATAGTTCATTTCTTTTTAGCCCTGAATAATATTCCATTGTCTGGAGGTACCACAGTTTATTTATCCGTTCACTTACTGAAGGACATCTTGGTTGCTTCCGTGTTTTGGCAAGTATGGATAAAGCTTCTGTAAACACCTGTTTGCATGGTTTTGTGTAGGCTTAAGTTTTCAACTCCTTTGGGCAAATACCAAGGAGCTTGATTGCTGGATCATATGGTAAGAATATATTTAATTTTGTAAGAAACCACCAAATTGTTTTCCAAAGCCGCTGTACCATTTTGCATTCCCATTACCAATGAGTAAGAGTTCCTGTTGCTCCACATCCTTACCAGCATTTAGTGTTGTCAGTGTTTTGAATTTTGGCCATTCTAATGGGTGTATGGTAGTATCTTGTTTTAATTTGCATTTCTCTGATGACATGTGATGTGGAGTATCTTTTCATATGCTCATTTGCTATCTGTACATCTTCTTTGGTGAGGTGTCTGTCAGAGTCTTGGCTTGTTCTATAATTGGATTGTTTGTGTTCTTATTGTTGAGTTTTAAGAGTTCTTTGTATATCTTGAATAACAGTCCTTTATCAGATATGTCTTTTGGAAATATTTTCTCCTGGTCTGTGCTTGTCTTCTCATCTTCTTGACAGTGTCTTTAGCAGAGCAGAGATTAATTCTAATGAAGTCTAATTTACCAATCTTTTCTTTATGGGTTATGTGGGTGTTACATCTAAAAAGTCATCATTAAACCTAAAGTCATTTAGATTTTCTATCTTGAGAATCTTGAATGAGAGACAAATGAGAGAGAGTGATAGCTATGGGGTCAGAGATCAAAAGGGAGCCTTTTTGTTTGTTTTTCAGCATGTATCACAGGACCATATGTTAGCATGTTTATATGCTGATGGTAAGGAACCAGCCCATAGGGAGAGTTGGAGGGGCATAGCTGGTTTGAAGTGGCCCTAAGTCTGCCCTGCACAGTCGCATAACTCTTTCTAACACAGTTTGGCAGTCTAGATTAGAAGCAGACTGTGCGATCGCTTCATATTTAGGGGTTTGTTGGCAGGCCCTATGGAACAGAAGACAAAGGTTGCAAGGGAGTTAGGAATTGGTCACAATAGGCCAAATAATAGACCATAGGATTTTGGACTGGATTAGATAAGGACGAAAGACTGGCAAGAAGCTGATCACTTAAGAGGAACTGGGGAAGAAAAGCTAGAACAGTAGGAATAAAGGAGAGGAGTACAGACTGTAGAAGTAAAGTAGATTATGATCAGAGTATGTGATGGTGAGTCAGATTTTCTGAAATGGGTCGTTTGGGGTCCTAAGGGTCAGTTATTGCCTTGGGAATGGTTAGCTGAAGCAGAATGGAGATAAATGTCATTAGAAATGAGGTGAAAGCCCTCAGTGATTTTCGTGTTGGGGAGGTTGTCTGCAGGATAAGGTTGAGGGTAGCAGTTACTGTTTATTGGATTTACTACATACTAGGTACTGTTCTGTATGCCTTACATGTATTAACGCAACAGAAAGTCAGATTGGACCCTAAATAAAACTTCTCTAGCCCTAGAATTAGGTTGAATATGGGAGAATAGGAAATAGTCCATTTTCTTAGGAATTTCAGACTGTTCATCATGTTTTAAGAAATGATCAAGAAATGTTAAGTGGAAATCAGGTTGTGTAGAGACAGCACTATTATTAAATACAAAGAAGCATACAGGTCCCTCTGCTGACCTTTAGAACATACAGGGGGGCCACTACCCTTTTTGTGTGGTGAGTCCTTTCCTCTTATTTGATCTCTGTACAGCCAGGAAAATGAACACCATTTGCAAATTGTGTAAGTCTCCCAAGGTTTGTAGCCCACAAACAAATGAACCATAAAGCCTGTGAGAGAATTTTTGAATTTTATATGGTATTTCTTTTTGGTCTCTAAGGTAATTTTCCTGTCTGCTGCAGGAACTGTAACTATTGGCAACTTTAAAAATCATCCTACTCCTCTCCTTCTAAAAAGGAATAGAATAGAACATCTCTTTTCTTGCTTGAGAAATTCTTGCTTTAGCCACTTGCTCTTGCAATTTATTATTTTTTAAACTTTGCTTTATTTCTGAGGAAGTTGAGTACATAAACCATAGACACATATATCTTTTGAGAGGATAATGATCCAGAATGAATACCAACAATTAGAATTTAAGTTCATTTAATTCTTACAAATCACTTTTTGCTTAGATATAACCAACTATAAGTTGTGATGGGTATTTCATAGATAATATAAACTGGAACCAACCTAAGTAAATGTTTTCTGACGCACTACATTCTTTAGAGATCTTCTTTTGTTGTTTATAATATAGTCAGGTTTAAAATTTCCTGTTAAATGTACAGGGTTGTTGCTGGGTTGCCATACATCTGATTCATGCTATTAAATGGTCAGAATTGAGTGGAAATTAAATTTTTACACCTCCTGAGCCTAGTGTAAAGTTGATTTCACACTGACCTTTGGGGTTCATAAATATAGGTCAGCTTTTCTTTCTTGGTGTTTTTTTTGACACTTTGATGCATGGGGTTATGGAAATTTTGTACATGCATTAAAGTTGTTCTTTTTCATTGGTGAACTGCAACTAAGTTGAAGTGTGTAACTCAAGTGCAGTAAGAATTAAAGTGCTTTTGCTTGGGAAGACATCTTTACATGTGACATCCTAAACCTTCCATTATGTTTTTTTACTTTGCAGTTTCATTTTCAAAATATATAATTATAGCCAAGACATTTTTCTCTGAACCTCTTTTTTTTTTTTTTGCGGTACACAGGCCTCTCACTGTTGTGGCCTCTCCCATTGCAGAGCACAGGCTCTGGACGCGCAGGCTCAGCGGCCATGGCTCACGGGCCCAGCCGCTCTGCGGCATGTGGGATCTTCCCGGACCGGGGCACGAACCCACATCCCCTGCATCGGCAGGCGGACTCTCAACCACTGTGCTACCAGGGAAGCCCTCTGAACCTCTTTTTAACAAAGGGTTCCTTCTGCTGCTCTAATTTTGCTTATTCAGGCCATGCCTCATGGTTTCTAAGCAACCAAGAAGATACATGGCTGGGCATGTATGTCCAGCATTTAAGTAATGGTGTATCTTACCTGTGAAACCCTTAAAGATAGTCCTTGAAAAGTAGGAGGGTGGTACATTTTCTAATGTACTCACATTCTGAGTTTTCAGTAATATTTATATTTAGTCACAGACAAAACAGTAAACTTATGTTGCTTAATTAGTATATGGGAATTTCTCATCAATGTAATTCTTAAAGATTTCTGTATTTTCTTTTTCTGAAATATGGACTGTTGTATAAACAGTGTTGAGTCATTCAAGAACAGAACAAGCACATACCACTAATCTGGGAAAGGTGCAGATTCTGTCATCTCATATGCATATTTTAGTTTTCTAGAAATAGTTCAGGGTGGGAATTTCTGGAATGGCTGTGTAAGAAGATTGATGGACCCTCTCCTCAGTGAAGCAACCATTTAGTGAAAGTTATTTCTTAAATTTTTAAAAAAAAATTCTGGAAATTGTCCTAAAGGCACACAGCAAATGGAGAAACACTTAACAAAATCTACTAAATCTTGGTAAGAACAGCAAGGGCATTTAGCATTTGAGTCACAACCTACTCCCCCATCTACTGCTTCTTCCAGCTCGATGTTATAGAATGTCTACTCCAAGCAGATGTGGCCAAGAATACAGAGCTCTTTCTCCCTCTTGCTCCAAGTCTAGGAATACAGTTTCACCCTAGGAGGGACAGGCAGCCAGCATCTCTTATCTGTCCCCACCCTTATACTGCAGAAGGACTGTTCTGGACAGGAGGGGCTGAGAGGACTGGGGCCCAGCTTCTACTCCTAGGGCAAGGACTCTGCCTGAGACGTAACAAGTCAAAGATACTAGACCCCTGATTGCCCTTGCCTCAGCTTGCTCAAAGGATAGGGATTCTATACCAGGAGGGGCAAGCCAGGATGAAGCAGGGTGTCACTCTGAGAGAAGTGAATTGCTGCCCTCACCCTCAGCACCTGTGCATTGGTAAGGGTTCTGCATTGTTGGGGTGGGGGGCATGCAGACACTGCCTTTATTTGGAACAAAGCCTAGAGAAGTCATGCCGAAGAGCATTGTTGAAAACACTGGTGAAAGTAAGAGAGGGAAGGTCGCTCTGTGATACTAGTAGCAATAAACAGAAAGGTAAACCAGCCAGAAATTTAACAGAACCAAGGAAAAGGACAGCCAGAAGGAGCCCTCCTGGGATCACCACCATTTCTTGGGATGTGGAAAGCTGTGCCGCGTGCATTAGACTGTACCCATTTGGGAGCAGTTTGAGCAGGATGTGGGGTGGACTTGCAAGCATTCCTCAAGCCACATACAGATCCATCAGCAAAATGTGGAAGTCTTACTGGCTCAAAGGGCTTAAGCACAACTTGAAAACAAATACTGACTAAACAATAAGTTATTCTGACCCCGGGGGAATTCCTGGAAAGCCACATTGCACATTCATCCCTGGTGGTGTGGAAGACTGTGCGAATGCCCAAGGCTGCACCCTCCTAGTAGTAGAGAGAGTACCTGCAAGCTACCGTTCCCTAGTTGAATGCAGGACAAAATCATAAATTCCTTGAAAAGTGAAGGCAGTCTCCAAGCCACACAAACATTAAGAGGTTGAAAACCTAACTGGCTAAGGAGGCTTAAGTACAACCTCTGATCAATAAGTGCTTTATGTGGACCCAGCGGTGACCCATGGGAATCTCGGCTAAAAGATAAAAACAACGGAAAAGTCTGAACGGGGACTTTGGAAAGTCTGAACTGCACACTGCAGGGTAAATAGACATCACAGAATTAGTACAACCAAGCCACTAAACAGATAACCAACCAGCTAACCAAACAACAACAAAAGCCCCACAAACAGGGAGAGTAAGTAACCAGAGTTGGTACAATATATTATCTAAAATGTCCAGTTTTCAACAAAAAATTATAAGACATGCAAAAAAAAAGGGGAAGTATGACCATATGTAGGGAAAAAAAACAACAGGCAATAGGAACTGCCTTTCAGTAGGCCCAGATGTTGGACTTAGACACAGATTTCAAATTTTAATATGTTTAAAAATTATATAATATGTTTAAAGGAAGGTATGATTACAGTGACTAATCAAATAGAGTATCGACAGATAGAAATGAACCAAATAGAAATAAACTTAAGCTAAGTTGTAAGCAAATTTTAACATGTAATATTAAATACCTGAATATATTTTAAAAGCTAAACTAGCTGATGGTATATCCAAAAACTTATAAAATCAGAATTCAGTTTCTATATAATGTATACTTTTCTCACTTGAACAGACAACACTTGTCCATTTAATTCTGCTTGTCGCTTCAGAGCTTGTGTAGAACATAATGTAGTTTTTGCCTAAGGAGCAGAATCTCAACCATAGTCATATGATATCTTGCTAACCTGACATTTTTTTTTCTTTCTCTGAGCTATTGAGTCACTTTCGGAACAGAGAATAGGAATCCCACGGCCATTTCTAGCTTAGAACCTCTAAAAGGGCTGTAAAGTGTAATAGGTAAACACGCACAACGTAAAATGTCAGGAAATGAGTAGAGAATGTTTTTAGTATTATCTGAGTGATAGCCAGGCCTTGGTGTAGCCCTCCTGTTGTGGTGTTCCTGATGTTTGATGCAAGCTGGGGTTCAAGCTCAGGGTAGTTGAGTGGAATTCACCTTCTAGCATGTCAGTAAACACTGTTTCTTGCCATATACTCATCTCAGATTTTCAAATCATGAAGTGTAACATTCTGATCAGGATAAGCATGGTCGGGGAATTCTAGCTAATTAAAGGAAATAGGCGTATCCATAGTACAGGAATGCATTATAAATAAGACTTGAAAATCTTTTTTCCCTCTGAGTCCTGATTTCATGCATAAATTGTGTCAAACATTTTTGTCCTTAAATAAGTATAATAACTTACATTTTCCTTTAAGCTGACCCAGTATTCACTTGTCTCCACGAAGAATTTAGAGTGTGTCACAGTTCAGATTTTTGGTTCACAAAGTTTAATGGCACTTGTTTAACAAGCATTATAGCCACCAACTCATCACCATTTTAAACGTAAGTGCTTAGATAACAACTTCTTGATAAAAATGTCCCCACAATCCAGGTTGCCCATGCACTTAGCTGATGTTGATATAATTAATTGAACGGCATTGGCTGCTAGGTAAAAGGTATATATGCTTTAATGTAAATAAAGGAAACAGCTTATCCCAGAGCAGGGGGCACAGTAGCACTTCCCTTTGGGGAGGAGCCACACAGGGGCACCCAGTCACTGCCAGTACTCCTTAATTAGGATGAGAACTCTTTTTGGGCCCTTTAAAAAGCTTGTCTTTGTCATTTTGTTGAAGGGTGAGTGTATAGGTTGTGCTCTCATGTCCCCTCCCAGCTCTTCTGGAGACCAGCCAAGTGACTGCCTGTTCACCAAGTATAAATAACTGATAGCAAACCCAGCATGTTACTAAATGTTTACTGAAAAGTTGGGTGAATCAAAGATTAATTTCCCAAACTGCACGTCCGTAATCTTGCAGGGACTGACTTTTCCATCACATGGTCTTAATATCTATTATCTATGACGGGGTTGTGTGGAAGGGTATGAGCCAATTAATACAAGTGCCCAAGAATGGACAGGGTACAGAGTAAAAACAGAGTCGGGGGCCACACTCTGCTCCTTCATGGGCATCCACGTATGGGGAAGGGGGCTTCCAAGGCTTCTCTGCAGTTCAGCCAAAGGAGAGCTTCGAAGATTCATCTGCTGGTCCAAGTCCTCTGGTCTTATGCATCTTATCCTGTCTTTTCATCTGCCATTGCTGTACTGAGGAACCTAAGGGTAGAAGCAGCTCTGCTAGAAAGCTGTATTACCCTCTAGCCTATTGATGGCATACAGACATAATGCAAATACAACAGATACTAAAATTCATTGAATCTAGGTGGTGAGAATGCAGGTATTTGTCATGTTCTCTATGTTTTGTTTTCAATATTAAAAAATACATACTGATTGTTTAAAAAAAGTCAATTATGACATAAGTGTAGAAAATATTTCCCTTCTTAATTCTACCACCTGGATATTACTACCCGTAAACTTACAGTGTATTGCTATTAGACTTTAGGGGCAAAATGGATAAAAGAACAACAACAAGAAAGACCCTAAACAATTTATTTTTATGCACAAGTAGTATATTAAATGTAGTATTTGTAAGCCTACATTTTCCACCTTTGTTCCACTGTCTGTGTACATACAAGACCTGCCTCCTCTCCTCTCCTCTTGAAGGACATTTTGGTTAACACTGTTACAGAAAAGGTTGCAATTACTATTTTTGTATATATCTTTTTAAAGAAATTCATTATATATATATTAGATTTTTTAAATTGTGGTAAAATTCACATAAGTTTACGATTTTGAACATTTTTAAGTGTACAGTTCAGTAGTGTTGAGTACATTCACACTGTCTTGCAGCCAGCCTCCAGAACTCTTTTCATCTTGCAAAACAAACTCCATACCCATTAAAGGGCAACTCTCAATTCCCTTCTCCCCCAGCCCCTGGCGACCACCGTTCTACTTGCCGTCTCTGTGAATTTCACTACTCTAGATACCTCATATAAGTGGAATCATACAGTTTGTCGTTTTGTGACTGGCTTATTTCATTTAACATAATGTCCTCAGAGTTCATCCATGTTGTAGCATGTGACAGAATTCCCTTCCTCATTAAGGCTGAATAATATTCCATTGCATGCATATACTATGTTTTATTAATTCACTCACCAGTGGCTACTTGGGTTGCTTCCGTTTACACACCTTTTAAAAACTATTTTTATTTGATGCAATTTCAAACTTAAAAAGAAAAGCTGCAAAAAATAATAGAACAAACGAGTATATCCTTTATGCAGATTCAGCAGTTGTTTACCCCATTTGTTTTATCATTCTATCTGTCACTCACACACACTCACAAACACATCTTCTCCTGAACCATTTGAGTATAAATTAGACACTATGCCTTTTTATCCTTAATATTTCCACTGTGTAGTTCCTTTAGAACAAGGATATTCTCTTATATAACCACCACCGTAAAATGATCAAAATCAAGAAATCTAATACTGATACCATTTTATTATCTAATCCACAGACCATATTCAAATTAAAAAAATATATATATATTTATTTATTTATTATTTGGTTGCACTGAGTCATAGTTGCAGCAGGCAGGCTCCTTAGTTGTGGCATGTGGGTTCCTTAGTTGTGGCAGGCAGGCTCCCTAGTTGTGGCATGTGAACTCCTAGTTGCAACATGCATGTAGGATCTAGTTCCCTGACCAGGGATGGAACCTGGACCCCCTGCATTAGGAGTGTGGAGTCTTAACCACTGCACCACCAGGGAAGTCCCTCAAATTTCATTATTTGTCTCATAGCCCTTTTTATGCTATTCTCCCCCACCACCACCAGATCAGAGTTTGTCATCACATTTAATTGTCATGTCTCAAAAAAAATTAAAAAACAAATTAGTCAATTAATTAATTAATTAATTGTCATGTCTCTTTAGTCTCCTTTAGTCTGGAATTGTCCCTCAGCCTGTTTTTATTTGTTTTTCTTGACCTTGACACTAGGAATTCAGGTCAACTGTTTTGTAGACTGTTCCTCAATTTGTGTTTGTCTGATGTTTCCTTATGATTAGATTCAAGTTACGCATTTCTGAGAGGAATATTGCAAAAGTGATGTTTGTATCCTCATTGCATCGTATCAGGAGGTGTGTGATTAAGGTGAAATCCCCAGGTTTCTCCACTATAAAATTACTATGTTTCCTTTCTAATTAATAAGGAATTTGTGAGGAGTTGCTTTGAGACTATATAAGTATTCTGTTCCTCATCAAAATTTCACCCACTAGTTTTAGCATCCATTGATGATTTTTATTAACCATATTTCTTCTATATTTATTGGTTTGCTTTCTGCTGTAACAAGAGCTTTCCCTTCTCCCTCATTTTTAAATTATATCAATATGAACCCATGAATTCCTATTTTATGCAGTACATTATAATCCATTACTGTCTTTTTTTGTCTTTAATGCTCAAAATGTCCCAGATATGGCCACTGTGAATCTTTTCAAGCTGACTTCTATGTTCTTTTCTCAGATCACCATTTAAAACAAACAAACAAACAAACAAACCTTTCTGTACTTCTTTTGTTTTCCTTAAAACAATTTTCTTAAAGTGAAAATGCTGGATTGTAAAATATGCACATTTCACCCCTATGGCTGGTTTGAGGGGGGGAAAGTATGCTCATTTAAACTTTTGATATATATTTCTTGAACTGCTTTTTAAAAAACATAAGGATATTTTTGTCATTACTGGCTTTCAGCTAGAAGAAACATCTGCAAGAGAAGTAGACAGATCAAGAAGGGTTTATCTTTCTTTTAGTGCTATTCAGGACTAATAGTTCACAACTGTCTGAATGCCATACCAGACTTTTAAGGGGTATTTTAAAGAACAGATGATTAGCAGTATATAAAACCTACTTGGGAAAGTTATGGATTAGCATTCATAGTGGGGTGCATTTGCCTTGTAGGATCAGACATTTTTGTGTTTCTCATCTCCTACTTCAGTGACTAAGATGTCCGGAACAAGTCTACTTCTTTCCTTCTCTGTGCCTCAGTTTCCTCATCTGTAGAATGAAGATGTATTTGATCATTGGTATTTGACTTTTTTATTACGTCCTACAATAAGAAATACATTTTGCATTGTGAATCAGTATACACATATGTATGGGCTTAGTACATATGTATAACAAAGTTTTATAAAACAAAATTTAACCTTACTATCTGCAGGGCATTCTCATATTTTCTTTTCTGTTTCTTTAAAATGCTGGTGGTACCTTTGAAATTGTTTTTAGCTCAAAAACCTTGTACTAGATTATTTATAAAAGCTTTTCAGTTCCAAAATTACATGAGTATATTCTTTGAAATTATTTTAAAATGACAAGGTGAAGAATGTAGATTCTGTGACAAGGTCTGTCACTGGAGTAGTCACAAAGAATCACTTCTCTTATATCATTACTTATAGCCAATTAAACAAAAACCAATAAAAAAGTCCAATAAAAACCTAGTCCATAGTCTTTAATCTGTCCCTACAATTATAATTACTCCTAGTATAAGTCAGTTTTGCTATTTTTCTCCCATTAATCCTCTGCACCCTTTTCCTCCCTTCCTCCCTCCCTTCCTCCTTCCCATCCTCCCATCCATCCATCCATCCATCCATCCATCCGTCCATCCATCGCAATATACTAATTACTACCTTTGGTGCATTTATTTCTGACTATGACGACATGGTTAATGGAAAAGATTGATTTTTTTTTTTAAAAGTATTGCTGGATTTTAATTTGGTTGACAGTAAGGCCTAGTCAGTGCCCTTACTTTTTAAATGATTTGTGGGGGGAAACATTGTTATCTATGCAGATAAGTTTGTAATTATAATGTTTTCTCTATCTGAAATGAGTAAAATTGAAACAAAAGCTCATCCTTTAGCTTTCTTGCAGAATTTGAGCTCCTGCTTGCTAGAGCCACTATTCACTCTTGACTTGGAATGCCAGCCTCTCAAATGTCTCAGCAAGAACTTGGCTGAAGAGAATGTAATTTTCCTTGTCACTCTCAGTTTTATAGTTTTTAGGAAAAAAGATGAATGGAATTTAACATCGATCAAATGGATAAACACAGTATTAAAAGAGAAATTGTGAATGTGCTGTAGCCTTTCTTGACATGCTAGCCTTTTCCCTTGAGTTTGCACTACAGTGTTATTCACATATAGAGTCAAGTGAAATGGTAAATCACTTTCATGAAATGGGAGCTTTGGGGCTGGTTGTACTGGGGAGATGTTTTTTGATAAAGTACATGTGAAGATGCAAAAGTGATGAAGCAGATCTTTCTTAGGTTTGTATGATTTGTGCTGAGACAACTGAGGTGTCAGCTGCAAGGGAAATTGTTGTACTGCTTTGGCAATGTTATACCTAGCCTCCTAAGCATCCTCTGTTCATTTTCATTTGTCCATTACTTTTCAGCTCCTCACATTTTTAAATCTGTTACTTAGACTTGGCATGTCTTGCCTTAAAACCTGTTCAGTTCTATTTAGTTGATATTTCTTCTGCATGCCTTCTTTGCCCTGAAAGGTAAAATGAAAAAAACAAAAACAAAAAAACAACAACCATAACTATGGGCTCCTCATACAGAAAATATAATGCAGTCCACGTAGAATTTTATTCCTAACTTGATATACTCATACATTTTCTAGTAATTTTCTTACCTTTTTGGTTTTATTAGTAGCCTTCACTTCAATATAGATACAGGCATAAATATGTATTATTTACAGATGTTTATCTTTATGAAATCCCCACATAAAAATGAGATTATGGTATTTATTTTTATTTAATTATCATTACTTTCCAAAAAATGGTAGTTTAGTAAAAAATAACATAGAGTACAATATGCTTTTTCTTTTTAAAAGAAGAAATCAAGACAAAGGGAAAATTTACATTGACTAGTAAGATAAAGACGAAGAATGTCAACACAAATTCATGCCATAAACCTCTGTATAACCATTCAAGACAGAGTACAGATTGAGATCTGAGCTTCCTAGGAGTCAAAGCAAAAATGGAAATGCAAACAGTTCAAAGGTCAACATCCTGTGAGCTCTAAAGTAGACAGTGAGAAGAGTAGTGAACCATGTTCTCAGTAACAGCCCTTCAAAAAGTAGTGTGTTTCAGACTCACAGATATAGAAGACAAACTTGTGGTTACCAAAGGGGAGAGGAAGTGGGGGAAGAACAAATCAGGGATATAGGATTAACAAATACAATACTATATATAAAATAGATAAGCAACAAGGGTATACTGTATAACATAGGGAATTATACCCATTTTCTTGTAATGACCTATAATGGGATATTATCTGCAAAAATACTGACTCACTAGGCTGTACACCTAAAACTAACACAATGTTGTAAATCAACTATACTTCAACTAAAAAAAAAAGTGGTGTGTTTTATGTGGCTATTTCTTAATAGCATTCCTATTAGAAGCCAAGGGCATTATCTATAAAGGCTGAGTATTGGTGGTGACAATTGAAGTGTATCTCTTTTTTCTTTTTCTTAAATTAAAATTTTTTTTGGCCATGCCACGTGGCATGTGGGATCTTAGTTCCCGACCAGGGATTGAACGTGCGCCCCTTGCAGGCATGGAGTTTTAACCACTGGACCTCCAGGAAAGTCCCATGAAGTGTATCTCATTTTCCTTTTTCTTACTGGTCAGAGTTAATATAGGAAGCAGAGTCTCGCAAACTAATGTAACATCTAAGCCCAAATTTAATTGCGTAAATTAGAAGTTTATAAAGGATTTGAATTACATGGCCGCTTGTTGGGCTACCTAGAATAAGAGTAAGGGACAATTAGAGTTGTATCTACACAGAACATCAACACTTAATTTGTTTAGTACTATTATGACCTTAAAAGGAAGAATTTGCCTGTATCACATGCCATTAAATATTTGAAAGATTATTTTTAAATGGATAACTTCCTCTTCCTCATCCCATTCAAAACGCATTTACCAACAGTTGCAAGTGAAATAAAAGCATATTCCCAAATGGAAAAACAATTTTAAAAATGAGTTATGTCAGATTTCACCTGCTTAAATGAAATTTAGACAAAATCAGATTGGATTACTTGGTTAGTATAAGGCAGTTGGTTCCTAAGAAGAATTTTCTAATAGCTTATTTTTCCCATTTGGTAGGGAGCTATAAATATTTCAGCACATTGACTTAGTAGCCTTCATCCATTTGAGAATCAGGAACAAGACTGGGTTATAATCATTAAAAGAGAAATAAAATAAAATAAACATAACATGGCCTTGTTAATTTAAAACAAATTAAATTTTGAATTAGGGTCAGACTGCCTTGTATTTTATAAAGCACAGGGTTTTCAGTTGTCAGGAAATCACAGTTTTCTCAGAGAAGACTTTATTTTCAATAAACCGGTTATCAGCCTACTGTAGTTTTACTGCAATTCATATACTCAGATTTTCATAAGACAATAATCGAATTTGATGGAGCCTGTTAGAAAATTCAGACTATTTCCCCAGCCCACACTGTCACAGTTATCAGCAACTCAGAAAACCAGAGTTAGGTCTGTTGTATTGCTCTAGTGTTATAAAATTACTAGTACTGGCCATATTTTTGAGACTTGACTTCTTTCAAACTCAATCTGATTTCTTTTAGGCCCTTTTAGTCTGTGATACCTTTCAGAATATAATATCTGTGTTCTATTTTCTGAGGGGAAAAATGGGCCTGTATGTATATACAGTATTGCATATAATTTCATAAGATTAATCCAGAATTATATGCAAAATTTTCTGTGCACACATGTTATGAACCCTAGGTTGTATTATGGTTCCCAGGTGTTTGCCACCCCTTCCAGTGGGAGGATTATACTTCCCTGTCTTCATCATCAGACTTGACCATGAGACATCTTTTAACAAATTAAAGGTGAACAGAAAAATTCATATGTCACTAATGAATGGAAACTTTAACAGCCATGGTATGGTTACACATCGCTCTGTTCTCTCTGCCACAAGACCAGTCGTGTCCCAGTTAGGGCCACTCTTTCACTCTGGATTCCTGGAATGAAGACACATGTGGGCAAAAACAACAAATGTTGTGGTAAGCACATAGGTTTTAGGGTCATTTGTAATTGCAGCATACATTAGCCTAAGCTGATATAAGAACCCTAGGTTAAGAATCTCTGTTCTAGACCTACATGAGGGTTTTGACACTCACTTGTTATTCATTCAGAAATTTATGCAACACCTCTGTAATGTGGGGGACACCCACATTATCTCCCATTCTCACAACAATCCTAGACGATAGGTCTTCAACATTTTTGCAGATGAGGAAACAATCATAAATTGGGTAAGTAACTTTCTTGAGGTCACACAGCTTCTGATTAGCTTAGCCAGGATTCAAACATAGGTCTGTCTGATTCTCTTTGTGTTGTATCTCTATACTTTCCTATTTGCTCTAAGCACGTATATCTCATGAATTATTTCCTTACCAATATGTGGAATTGATAATACAGTGTACAAAACTTTTATATAATAATTACTTTGTCTCTATTTAAATCAGGCATCTTATAAACTGCAGGCTTGCCAGGGCACAGATATGTTGTATTTGGAGGTTTTTAATTTTGTTTTTAAGTTTGGAATCAGATACCTTTAGGCGAGGCTTACACTTGCCAGTTAGCCACAGTAACCATCACTTCCTGCTACTTTAAGCCAGCTGACTTTGTACATTTATAATATCTACCTGGTCCCTGTAAACTTTTGAGTTTATAAGCCCAGATTGGCTTACCTAGTGTGCATTGTTATGAAGACGAGTTAGATATAATTCTCTTCTGTTCATTCATTGGCTCCAGAGAAATTATTTTTCATTGTCACAGTCTCAAACTAGCAAATATTTAAATTGTGTGCAAGAAGGCAGAAGTGTAATAAAAAGTCCACAGTTAATTTGAGACTTACTAGCCAGGCATTGTTCTGAAACTTTTCACGTGTAATTATCTAATATAATCCACATAATAACCTTATGAAGTAGATGTGATTGTTATTCCCATTTTAGAGAAGGAGAAAACTGAAGGAAGAGAAGCTGAATAACTCGCCCAAGGTCACACAACAGTTAAGAGGTTGAGCCAGGGTGTGAACTCGGTCTGATTCTGCATTCCTAAACACCACACTATGACAGAGGATCTGTAGGTAACTGCACGAGCTTTCCTCATGAGTGAAAAAATCTCTTAGGTCTTTACCTGGTAACCATTACGTGAAGGACAAGTTTTCCCTTACTTTATGCTACAGCTTTTTAATAACTATCCATCGTGTTCTTCAGAGAGAACATGTACTCTTTCTATTATTAGACAAATGCCTTTTTGGGCATTGTGAATCATACAGGCATTATATATTCTTTTGCTACCTCGAGTTCATCGGATAAACATTAGTCAGTTAGCCCTGATCTTTGGATCTTGTGAAAATCATGGTCTTTGCTGAACATCCCCTGATATGCTTTAATAGATGTAATAAAATGTTAGCAAACCTATCACTTCATCCTTCAAAAAAATTTCTCTTAGCAGTTTAAACCAATGTGTGGTCTATTAACTTTTTGAGAAAGAGGTTGCCATTCTTAAAATGGCACTGTTTGAAAAATAATTATTTGTGCTGAACATTTGCAAGTTTTATTATAAGGGAAAGTGTGTCTCAAAAGTTAACACCACCACCACCCTGAGTTGAATTTCCTGAAACGTGAAGTGCTCAGCTTGCCAATAGGGCTTAACTGTAGGAGGACTGAAGCTTGGTGGGCTGTGTGACCCTGATGTGAGATGGTGAGACTGAGAACTAAGTGGAAATGAAATATCATTAAAGGCAAGAGCTGCCCGTCACCCATGGAGGGGAGCAAAGACAAAGAGGACCAAATTACAAGGGTATCAGTGGGCAGGAGCACAAACACTGCTCTCCTTCCACTTCCCCAAAAGGGAGGGCCAGTGAGAGGGAGTTTTGTGTTTGTTTTGCCTTTTCTCCTGTCACTTCTACATGGTAAAATGAAGGGCTGGTAGCATGAAGACTGTGCATACAATTATAAAAACAATCAAGGATCTAAAAAAGGAGGATTTTCTTTTTCTAGTGTATTCCCAAAGCTTTTCTGATTTTCTGTTCTGTTGTCACTGAAGTCTTTCTGGGCCATTTGTAACCTTCGGTCTGAAGTGAAAAAAATCTTCCGGGCTCCAGCCTCTCCAACAGTTATGTTCATGTCACACCTGTGCCATCCGATGATTCATGAATGACAGTAAGGACTGTTGGTTTGAGGGAGGTCTTTAAACGGTACCAAGGATCAGCTGTAAACAGATAGGTCAGAGGTTTTTGTTTCGTTTTTTGGTTCTATTTGCCTGTTTTATTTTGTCAGCTTTGTCTAATATTTACACAATATACCTACTCTATTGTTTATTTTGATGGTTGAGCTGTATGTGTAGGATGTATGTATATGCACACACACCATCAAATTCTCATTTTGTTGAAACTAGATTAATGTCACAATATTCAGAAAACTTCTCCTTGTGTTTTCAGTTTTTTAGAAAATTGACACGTTTTTGAGGTTAGACCAAAATGAGGTAAATGTGTCTCTTGTGCACTATGTTATTGTAGTACTAATGGATTGTTAGGCATTTGCTATAATGTTAACATGTTAATTTATGCCCTGTAAATGAATATGAGACACTATTGCTGGGAAAACTGTATAGTCTGCGCAATAAATGCTGTATAAGAAACAAGCCTTCTTCCAAATAACTTTTTTTTTTTTTGCTAGTTCACAGTTCTGAGCAGTAGGTGCTATAGGTGTGAAGAATTTAGGGACTGTATAATTTCAGTGATAAACCAGATTATAAAATAAGCCTAATTACTCATAAGAGTTTTGCTTATAAGCTTTGTCACCTTCATATATTCTCTACTGCCTACTTTCGCAGGAAGCATTTGAAGACATGCTTTTGGGAGCCAGTCTAGTGTTATTTCTAGTATTCTGAAATAAAAGCTTGCAGCTTTGTGGTTTGAATCTAAGCAAACAGGACTTGAGAGACCTTTTGAGTTCTATCAGAACCAGTTACCTGTGGTGTGTAGTAAGGAAGAAAAAGTTTATATGTGCAGGGATAGTTTGTAAAATTCAAACATCTGTTTATTGACAGGGGTGCTTAATATTTCTACTGTATGTAGTTGCATTCTTGTTTCCTAGAAATACATTTTATAGCAATTTGAAGTCTACTTATTAATGTCTGAGAGAACAAATGTTTTTAAACTTGGTATGTTCACCAGTATCAAATAAGTTAAATTCAACAAATCTATATTGTATATTGTGTGGCAGCCATTTTGCTAGGGACTGGGATGTACAGTCAATAAGACATTCATTCATTCACCCAGAAATATTTATTAAGTGTCTTCTATGGTTAATCTTAAGAGCCTCCCTGAGGAAAGAGTGCTTAAGTTAAGGTTCAGAATGAGTAGGAGTTACCAAGGTGAATAGCAAGATAAAGAAAAAGCGTCTCCCACATGCCTGATCAAAGTACTCCAGGATGAGAAAAATAATAGTGTTCAGAAAAAAGCAAAAGCACTCCAGTATGGCTGAAGCAGGAGCAGGGAGAGGAGGAGCAGTGGCTTAAGACGGGACTGAAGAGATAGCCAGAAGCCAGTTCATGGAGAGACTTCTAACTTGTAAGCCATGTTTAGGAATTTGGATATGATTATTAAGGTAATGGAAGCTCATTCAGGGTTTAGGGAGGAAAATGACTGTGTCAAAATTTGTTTTTTACATCACTCTGCTTTGTGTAGAATGAATTAGAGTGTGGGCCAAGAAAGGATAGGATACAAAGAAATCAGTTAGCATGCTATTGAAGGAATCTGACAGATGATGATGACTTAGATTAGAGCGGAAATAGAGAAGTGGATGGATTCCAGAGATATTAGGAGTGGTAAAGACTAGACTTGGTGATTTTTGAGATGTAGAATTAAGAGAGGGAGAATGTGGAGTCTGAAATGATTCCCAGGCTTCTGACTTCAGTCTCTAGGAGAATGTTGGCACCATCCCCAGAAAAGGACAGAAGACAAGGTCCCTTTTAATTTCTGAGGTAATACCTCAAAGTAGACAAATTTGTGGGCATACATAGGGAACACAGGACAGGAGTCATTTATCCTCAACAGGATATATATATGGTATGTGGGTGTGTGTATATATACATATACATATGTGTGTGTGTTTTTAAAACTTGTTTGAAAGTGTCAGTCAGTATCAAAACAGTATCAATCAGTCGATGAAGAGTCTGAATTTTTTTTTTTTTTTCTTTTTCTTTTTGCGGTATGTGGGCCTCTCACTGCTGCGGCCTCTCCTGCTGCGGCCTCTCCTGCTGCGGCCTCTCCTGCTGCGGAGCACAGGCTCCGGACGCGCAGGCCCAGCGGCCATGGCTCACAGGCCCAGCCGCTCCACGGCATGGGGGATCTTCCCAGACCCAGGCACGAACCCGCGTCCCCTGCATCGGCAGGCAGACTCTCAACCGCTGCGCCACCAGGGAAGCCCAAGAGTCTGAATTTTAAAGGGAAGGAATCATCATGAGAGAGAATTTGGTAGGGTAAAGGTTTTTGGTTTTGTTTTTTAAAGAAGTTAGAAGAGATTACTCATGAAAGAAAGGTTAAATGAACACAGCCACATTGAGCAGATCACAGTTTTCCCCATAAGCTAGGATCCAAGGTGAGCGAGTGTATTTTAAGGCTTTAATAATAGTAATTAGTTCTCCTTTGGTTCTTGCTAATTCTTATTTAAACCAGTTTGTCTTTTTCTGAGGCTGTTAACCCAGATTAACATTCAAATACTAGAATTTTATTAAGATTTTAATTAGGAGGCTAGAACCCTGGCTTATGAATTGGTTGACTACTGCTAACAGCTTTGTAGCTTTTTAAAGTAAGATATCTAAGATTTGTGGTTGAGGTGGGAATGTGAAGCTTTGAAAACAGAAATGTGCTTATGAATGGAAGCTGTAGTCTGTTATGGAGATAAATTAGGAGAAGAGACGAAGAAAAGAGAAAGGGCCCTGTTTTGTTAAAGGAGGCTTTTATACTATGCCTTGCATGAACCAAACTTTTGAGATATCAGAATTAAATTTTTATTGTCCACATTTCTATTTTACTTTAATTGGCTACTGGAAACATGAAGCATTTTATGGTGTGAAATACCAAATTAAAGCTTCCAGTGGGAATGTGGAATTGTAATCTGTGATATAGAGTCCGATGGAGTTTGAGCCTGGGAATGGAAATTGGGAACTGGAAAAGTCACCCCTGCAAGCTGGGCTGTGGTTGCTTCAGTGATTCACGCTGTAGTGGGAAGTAGAATACTAGAATTACACGAATTTGGGCCTCTCACCCTAGCTCTGGCATTTGTTAGGAGGGGGCAGGTTGCCCAAACTTGCCATGCCCCCTGTCCTCTGCTGAAATATGGGGATGACATCTACCACCCAGTTTATTTTGAGGATTAAATGAGAAAATGAACGTAAGGCCTCTGACAGAGTGCCTTGCCTCATAGCAGGCACTTCATTCTTAGTTCCTCTTTCACCTCCTTTAATTTTCTTTATACCCAGCTTTAGTGTCTGTAATAATGATACAGAAACCTTATTAGTGGCCAAACAGATTTAATGAGTGAGTTAGAACAAATGCAGTTGAATTTCTCATCTCTCCTTATTGATTATGAAAACAGGAATTCGCAGCACTTCGTCTTTTAGAAATGCTAAACCAGATGATGCTAGGACTGCCCTTAGAGGCACACAGAATAGTGTTTGAAGGGTTTAAAATAACAATTGATAAAATAATTTTAAATGTAATCCAGTGATGGGCTTTCTACTAAAAAACATTTGGCCACTTACTCATTTAGTTAACATTTGTGGAGCACTGTTTTTGTCCCAGGCCTGTATAATGTGGGAGACGGAGAAGTGAACAGATGATTCTGACATGCCATAGTAAGGCTTGTGCTGTGGGAAATCACAGGGTGCTGCACCAGGAGGATTTGACAATATGTGCCAAATGCTTTAAAAATGTGCGTCCTCTTCTACCTAGTTGATCTACTTCTAGCAACATAACCTGAGGAAGTTTGATGAAATCTGCTTATAATAGTGAAAAATTGGTAATTGCAAATGTATAACAAAAGTGAATTAGTTTAATTTCTATATTATAAGTGGACATTCTGTGTAGCGATCACAGAGATCTGTAAAAAATGTATGTATTGCTAAGAGCAAAAAGTAGGTTACCAAGGAGGGTTTTTTAAAAATAATTTTCAAAGAAAGAAAGTTTAGTGAAGTCCTTTCGAAATCACTTTTGGGTATTCTTTACCTTGAAGAAATCATCAAAAACACATAGTATGGCCATAATCTGGAAGCTGGGTGGGAGTTTAAGTGAGTTAAGCATCTTGCCAAGTCTGTGTAATACATCTGAGAGATCAGCTATTGAGATATGTATATACACACACATAGATACACACACATATATATACACACACATACACACACACATATATATGAGTTTTGAGTAATGACTAGATAAGTTACAGTCTCAGTGAGGCTGCCCAGGTGAATGAGCTTGTCGGCAGAGCAGGGGCCGTGCGCGTTCTTGGTGCTCCCAGTCTTTTGAGGTATACTTTGTAGTAAGAAGACTGACCTGTGAGAAAAAAATATGTCTAGTGAGTATGTTTGTAACCAGCCCCAGGGACTTCTTCACTGGCCATTTTGGCTCAGCTGGTACCATTAGGTCAGTTTTTCTAGCTTGTGGAACCATCTCATTTCTGGATACCGCAGGTTTCAGGAGTACCTTCATCGAGAAATTATTTTTTCTCTTAGTTGATAATAAGGTAAGCTGCCAAGATCTTGGCTTCTGTTCACTTTTCAACAGCAGTCCCTTTAAAGGTCAAAGGTTTTTACTTAGGTTTTACAAATAGCAGATTATTTTGGAAAAACTCTATTCAAGACCAAGTTTATACCTTTGTGTATACCATAAACTCTTAACAATTTACAAAAATAGATTATTTTTCCTAATTGTTTTTCTTAAAGAGATGGATAAGCTTGGAGAGCTCTAGTTTTCCCATTTATATGAGAACTGTAAAACAACAAGTGAACAAGTCTTTTCTGTGTCTGGATCAAATGGAGTGACTATTTCTGTTCCTTTCCTGCACTGCTTTCCAGAGTAGAGTTAACGAGAGGCAGTCTCTGCCTGTTTTATTGTTTACTTTTTTACATGGGACATAAATCTGCTCCCCTTTGTCCTTGGAGTAGACTCCTGGGATTTTTTTTCCTTCTGTTTCTTTTGGTCAGTAGTCAGAAGTTGGATGCTGAATGATTCAGAAAGAAAGGAACAAGAGAGTAAGAACTATAATGCAAACATCAGGACTAAAAGGAAGAGATAGTTCTTTCTTTAAACCAGGAAAATACCTTTGCTCTTTAATGACTATCATTTTTTGAGTACCCATGCACAGATACTTTATGTACATTATCTTGTTTAATCCACACTATCCTGAGAGGTAGAAATAACTCCCTCCCTTCGTTTTACAGACAGGGCCACAAAAGAGTAAACAGTTTGCTTTCAGCCATATGCCCAGTAAATAGCCAAGTCAGAATTTGAATCCAGGTCCAACTCTAAAGCTCTCTGTATCCTACAAGCTGCTAATTTTGGCCTAAGAGTTAGTAAACTCTTATAATTAACTGTGAATTTCTGGTGAGTTGCATTAACTTTCTTGGCTCTTGCTTTCTTCATCTGTAAACTGAGAGGATTGAGCTAGAGCTTTAAAGTTAATTCTGGTTGTAAAATTCTGTTATTTCTGCTTTCTTTATTGAATTGAAATGGAGAATGTGTAAAGTTTCTACTTAAGTTCTCTTGTTTGCAGCCAGTTTGGTTTGTAATCTTTACTTTTAGCCTGATGATTTTTTCACACCATCGTCCAGTGAAGGTGCAGAAGAAGGCATTATGACAGCTGCAGATTCACAAAAGAAAACTTAAAGTACCTGAACATCAAGCAAGGAACATGGCAAACATGGGCTGGAGATTATGTAGGTGGGACCTGGTAATTGTCTTTAGACACCAATGTCATTTGACTTCAAAGGGTTATTGTGCCTCAGTGAGTGATTCTATGTGTTTGTCTGTCTCGAGGCATTGGGGATTCTGTTAAATAGTACAATGATGACTCAGTTTCAGTTCTTTTAGGGTCTTATAACATTTCCAATTAAATGGTAGAGAGGTGGCTATAGGAGGGACACAATGATTATTGACATAGGAGAACTAATGAGATGATATGATATAAAAAAGAAGCATCTTCTGCAGTATTTTTATTCCACTTATACAGTACCTTTTTCTCTGAGGGTGCTATACAAATAACATTGAGATAATAAGCCATTTTGAAATGTCAAAACACTGAAGAATAAGAAAGTGGCTAGGAGAAATAAATACACAGAAGCAGTAGAGGCTTTCGATCACTGATGGGCATGCACAGCAGGTTAGCAGTTCTTTGGCTAAATCCATTGCATTCACCGTTGGTGCTGTAAATGGGTGGGGGCTTGACATGGAGGCCTTTTCCTTGGGCCAGTTTAATGCACACCATTCTACATCCTGTGGTTGAGATTGAAGACCATGAGTTTTCGTGTCAGATGGATCTGTATTTAAATCCTGATCCTGCTACTTACTAGCTATTAACTTGGAACAAATTACCTAAATTTTCTGAGCCTCAGTTTCTTCATCAGTAAAGTGGTGGTAATTATAACTCCCTTGTTAGGGTTGTTCAGAGGATTAAAGTAAATGAGTTAAATACATAAAACATTTAGTTCAGTGCCTGGCACATGGTAAATGCAACATAAATGCTAGCTGGCTATTATGCTCAGAATATGTCAGAATAGTGATTCTGATGAGGTTGTAGAGCATAATAGCAACAGCTTCTTTGGTTCAAAAGATAAGGCAAAATGGAGTTGTCAGGATCTTCTGTTCCTTTTATGAATTGATGCAGTGAAGTATAATCTGTACTTCATAGACTAGTATAAGATTTTTTTAAATGAAACATACAGAGACTAAACATAATAATTTAAACAGTCATACACTGACCACTAGCTTTAAGAAATAAAAGAAATTACAGATAGGATTGAAGATCCTGGTTCCTCCCACCCCCAGATAACTATTATCCTAAATTTGGTGTATCATTTCCACATGTTTTTATATTGTAATTATGTACCAATAAACAATATATGGTGTTTTTACATATTTTAAATTTTTATATAAATATTATTAGATATATATCTTTCTGTAGCTTGCTTTTCTCTCTCAACATTGTTTTTGAGATTTTTCTGTTGTACTTATAGCTCTATTCATTTATTTTAACTGCCATAGAGTATTTCATCATATGAATGAATATATCACTCTAATCTATTCTCTGTCAATGGACATTGTCTATAATTTTGAATATTTCTGCATAGCTCTCACTTCACACACCCCAAATCTCAGACGTAACCACCCTCCTGAATTGTGTTAATTTTTTTAGTGTTTATAGATACATATTCCTAAACAATATATTATTTGAAGTTTTGCCTGTTTTTAAGGTTTGTGCAATACAGTCTTACTATGTTATTTAGTGACTTACTTTTTTGTTCAACATTATAATTTTGAGATTTATTCATGTTGATGTGTGTGGCAATAGCTATTTTCACTGTGTACATTATTTGAATATAATATAATTTATGGTCCTTTAGGTCTGACTTTTTACTATTACAAACAGTATGTAATCAACATCCTTGTACCTGTGTGCTGAATTTCTGTCAGGCATATACCTAGTAATAAAATGACTGGGGCATAGGTAATGTATGTGCATCTTTATCTTTAATGGATATTGATAAGTACTAATTACATTATCATTTAATTATACATATTTTCTAATTTCTAATTTGACCCATGAGTTTAAAGTGTGTTTTAGAAACTTCCAAATATATAGGATTTTTTTTTTTTTTACCAATTTTTAACTTAATTGCTCTGTGGTCAATTAATAATGCCTGTATCTTACTAATTCTTTGGTATTTGTTGAGACTTTTGCTTTATAACCTAATGTGTGGTCACGGTTTATCCAGGTTTTAGGTAGTTTTTATAAATATTCCAAATGTGTTTGAAAATAATTCATTATCTAATTGTCAGTTTCCCATAGATACAATCATTTTTGCTTTACATATTTTGAGGCTTTGTTATTAGGTGCATACAGATTAAGAGTTGTTTTATATTTCTGGTAATTTTTTTTCACTATTATGTAATGATCCTCTTTATCTCTAATAATGCTTTTGCCTTAAAGTCTACATTTCCTAACAGTACTATAGCTATTACTGGCTTTTTAATCATTTGTATTTGCTGGTATTTTTTTTTTTTTTTTTGGTACGCTGGCCTCTCACCGTTGTAGCCTCTCCCATCGCGGAGCACAGGCTCCGGACGCGCCGGCCCAGCGGCCATGGCTCACGGGCCCAGCCGCTCCGCAGCATGTGGGATCCTCCCGCACCGGGGCACGAACCCGTGTCCCCTGCATCGCCAGGCCGACTCCCCACCACTGCGCCACCAGGGAAGCCCTGGTATTTTGTTTATATACTTTGAAAGTTTTCTCTCATGTTAATGTTTTTAGTATGTCTCTTGGAAACTACATAAAACAGGACTTTATTTATTCAGTCTGAATTTTCTATCTTTTAACTGATAAGTTTAGTCTGTTTACATTTATTACCACTACTGATATATCTGTACTTACTTCTACCACATATTATGTGTTTTGTATTTACCCTTTTTTCCTCTGCTGGTTTTTTCCTTCTTATCTGTCCTTTATTGGTTTGAACAACTTTTATTTGTTTTATCCTTGATTACCCCTACCCTAAAATTTTAACATGTATTTGGCTTTGCAGAGTCTTACATTAAAATCAGTATGTCTACCACTCATCTTGGAAATCTTTAACTCACCCTCTACCAACCTTCTGTGTTTTGGACCAGTATTTTACTTCAATTCTTTTTATCACCCAAATTAGTTTTAATTTTTATACTAACTTGCATTATTTTCTAATACCCAAGGCAATTGTGAACTCCTTATTTAAACTGGTTTTCTCACACTTTCTCTTCAGATTTTCAAAAGAAACAACCAGACGATGATTCCGCTCCAAGTACAAGTAACAGCCAATCAGATTTATTTTCCGAAGAGACCACCAGTGACAACAGCAATACCTCGATAACCACGCCAACTCTTAGTCCCAGCCAGCAGCCGCTTCCGACAGAACTGAATGTAACTTCACCAAGTAAAGAGGAGTGTAAGTCTCAGATCCTGTGAAGTGGTAGAGAAAGCAGCCTAAGAATCATATCCAGAGTTTCTTGGTAATGCCTCTTCCAGAAAAAATGATAGCAGCTCTTTGAATTCAAGATTAAGTTTTAACATTTAGGCCCCAAGTCAGCAAGGTAGAGAGTAAGTTTCAGCCTTCCATTGAGCTTAAGGTTGTTGTGTGTGTGTGTGTGTGTGTGTGTGTGTGTGTGTGTGTGTGTGTTTAAATTTATTTATTTATTTATTATTTTTGGCTATGTTGGGTCTTCATTGCTGTGCGCGGGCTTTCTCTAGTTGTGGTGAACGGGGGCTACTCTTTGTTGCGGTGCGCAGGCTTCTCATTGCGGTGGCTTCTCTTGTTGTGGAGCACAGGCTCTAGGCGTGCGGGCTTCAGTAGTTGTGGCACTCAGGCTCAGTATTTGTGGCTTGCGGGCTCTAGAGCGCAGACTCAGTGGTTGTGGTGCACAGGCTTAGCTGCTCCACGGCACGTAGGATCTTCCTGGACCAGGGCTTGAACCCGTGTCCCCTGCATTGGCAGGCGGATTCTTAACCACTGTGCCACCAGGGAACCAGCTTAAAGTTTTCTTAAAGGAATGCCTTTTATGTTAACTGTCAGGGTACATGAGGTTTTGAACCAGTTTAGGGCAGTTGTTCTCAGCCCTGGCTGTAAATTAGAATCCACTGGGGATTTTTAGAACAATTTTAATCTTCAGCACCATTCCCTGAATCTGTAATTTAATTGGTCTGGAGTGAGGCTCAGTGATCTGTTCTTTTTAATTCTTCAGAGAATTCAAATATGCAGCAAAAATTGAGGACCACTGGTCTAGGGAACTTAACCTGATTTAGGAACCTTTGATTGAAGCCTTGCCTCTGTCACTAAGTGGGCCTCAAGTGTTTCTAGGCAGTTAACGAGATAACACTATATACTTCATAGAACATAGGGTATTTGAAGGGAGGAGGAAGTAGTTTCTTTTACTCTTCTGTAAGTTCTCAGTGACAGAATACTATTATCATATATGTGATATGGAAGTCCATTGTCCACTTAAGCTTTATAATGCTGTAACCATTTCCTTTAGGGCACAACTATAACTGGCAGGGTTTGAAAATTGTAGTGATGTTATGACATAGCAGCTTTTTACCTTTTAAAAGCTTTACTTAACAGGTTGAAATCTGGTGTTTCAAATTTAATGAATATCTAGAAATCCTTGGAATATGGTAGGTTAGAATGTTCTATCTACTAACTTTGGAAAGATTAGCAGAGAACAAATGTTTATCTAAACCCCTATCATAAACCACTGTACTAGGTAGAGTTGAGAATATAAAGGTAAAAAAGGCCGTAGTCCCTGTCCTCAAAGAATTTACTGTTTAGCAGCGGAAATTAAATATATTTCTTATATCATGAGTTCTCAACCAGGAGTGAGTTTGCCCCTCCCCCTCCCCCCAATGCTGTAAACATCTGACACTGTATCAGACAGCCCTCCACAGCAAGGAATTATCCAGCCTGACATGTTAGTAGTGCCAGGGTTGAGAAACCCTGATACATGGTTGTATGCACCTATTTTAATGGTCTTTCTTACGTATTGAAGACATTGACTGTTGAAGAAGGGTGTTGGTTTACTGGAGAAGGTGCTGTTGAAGATAGACACAATATGGAGGAAAGCTGCATGGAGTTCTGCAATGGCAAGTGACTCCTTTAGGGCCATTTATGGAGGACAAGGCTGGGCAGGTAGATTGTGGCCGTGCCATAGAGGCTTGAACGCTCAGCGAAGATATTTGGATGTTAGACAGTAGTCATGTTTTTGTGCAAAGGAAGTAATATTACTACAGTTATTTTGCAGAAGTAGCATGGCAGTATTGAAAATGGGAAGGATTATACTAGATAACATTGCACAGAGAAAAATTTAAAATTATTGTAGCCTATTGAGTAGAGGCCTAGGCAAAGGTGTTGAAATTATGTAAGGGGAGAAAAAAAGATGAAAATGGTAGTGATAATGTTAAGGCAGTAGGTTTTGTTTTGTTTTTAAAAATCTGTTGAGGGTTGTGTACTTTTTTTTTTTTTTTTTGCGGTACGCGGGCCTCTCACTGTTGTGGCCTCTCCCGTTGCGGAGCACAGGCTCCGGACGCGCAGGCTCAGCGGCCATGGCTCACGGGCCTAGCCGCTCCGCGGCATGTGGGATCTTCCCGGACCGGGGCACAAACCCGTGACCCCTGCATTGGCAGGCGGACTTTCAACCGCTGCGCCACCAGGGAAGCCTGAGGGTTGTGTACTTCTTGAGAGGCTGATGAAAGCTCTGGCCCCTTGTCTCAGAAAAATGACACCAACCATTTATACTCAATTTTGAGTAAAATTTTTCTAAAGCTCACTATGGCCTTTGGTTAAGAACTCCTTGTCTAAGGGAAAGGTTGGAGCTGATCAGAATCTCATCTTATGGAATGGCATCTGACTGGATTCACACACACCAGGATCAGGCCAGGATCAAAACAACTTGAGCAGCCCAAGTGCTCTGAGATAACAACAGCTACCTTGAATTGAGCACTTTATGTGCAAGACACTGTTCTATATGTTTTGCATATTTTTTCTTTTACTCCTCATGACAACTCATTGAGGTGTAAATACTCAGTTTCCCCATTGTATAGAAGGAAACAGGCAAAAAGAGATCAAGTAATTTGCCTGTGGTAGCAAACTAGTAACCAGAATAGCATTCAAATTTAGGCATTTGGCTTTAGAACTCATGCTTTTAATTAGTTAATTCGCAATGTGAAATATAACTGCCACAGAGAATAGAAGTATTCATGTTGGTAAGATCAACACTTTTTCTGTGAAATTAAGGTATGTGGAAACGCACATGGTAACCAAAAGTTACTTGATTAATTCATCTTGAAATATCCTTATAACAGGGATTGAAAATAAAAACACTATATCCATATGACTGTATGACTAAAATATTTTCTCTGGAGTCAGATCTTTATGGGAAGCAGACCCATAACAAGGATTTACATAGCAAATGGCAGAGTGTGGACTCAGAACAAGTGGAGTTAGATGAAGTGAAAGTTTGAGTCACGCTGATTGTCGGGTGCACTCTGAGGACATATAGGGAAGGTCTTATGTTCAGTACGAGATTCCATCTTTATGCCCTTTTTCCCTCCTCTGCTTGGGATTAGACCTACCCTGAGCTCTGGAGCCCCTAGGACACAGCACTTCCTGTGTTTCCATAACTTGCCACTCTAGGCTTCTGTAGACTGCCACATTTTTCCTTTCGATATATACGTAAATACCTTCAATCTGATTAAGGATGTGTAGTTCTACCAGTTTCAGATCCATTCTCTCTTTCTGATGACATCACTGCTTTAAACCATTATGTGTTTAACTTTTCAAGTGAAACTCTCAGAGTCTAATCTCATTTCCTAATTCTTGTGGAGCTCATTATTGTAAACCTTGGATTTTCATAGATCTGGAGAGAGGAGGAGATTTGCTAATATGAGGTTTAATGATGACTTAAGTGTTCAACTGGGCAGTTTGAGTTGGAGCTCAGGAGAAAGAAGTCAAGGTTGGCTTCATCCACATGCAGATGATAAGTGAAGCCTTGGGGGTTAAGTGAGATTGCCAAAGGTGAGAAGAAAGAAAAGCAGTGAGAATAGAACCTAGAGGGAAACCAAAACAGAGGAGGCAACTGAAGAAGTCAGAGAGGAGGCAAATGATAGTGGGCAAGGTCACAAAAGGCAAGGAACAAATTTCATCGTATGGTGTAGGCTTTATTAATAATGAAAATATTCACTCATATTTATAAAGTGTTTGGCTATCTTCTAAGCTCTTTACACATACTAACGTTTAATTCTCAATACTACTAATAATAATGAAATATTAATAATGAAATAATAATGAAAATAGTCACTCATATTTATGAAGTGTTTGGCTATCTTCTAAGCCCTCTTCTAAGCCCTTTACACATACTAACGTTTAATTCTCACAGTGTCTTATAAGGTAGGTGCTTTTATTATCCCTGTTTTTACAAATGAGGAAGTTGAAGCATAGAGTGGGTTCAGTAACTTCTACCCAAAATTCAGAGCTCTTGCTGCCCAGTGTAGCTCATGCTCTAACCCACTGATTCGGCTCCAGAGCCTGTGCTTTCAACCACTATAGTATATTGCCTCAACATTGTGAAAATGCTTCAGGAAACTGTAAGCTGACAAGAAAAATTTAGATTTGGTGATCATGTGATTAATTCTCTAAATAAACTATTTAATAAACTGTTTCAGTGGTTTGTATATTCATTTAGCAGTCTTTGCTAAATGGCACTAGGTTAAGTGCTGGGTACAGAAATGAATAAGATTAGGTCTCTATCCACAAGGAGGTCACCTTTTCAGATACATACGTCTCTCCTTGAGTTTCTGGTTCTCCCTAACAGGTGCATGCGAATTTTAGGGTGAAAGGGAGGCAGTAGCAGGAATAGTGGTTAATAAGCATGTCATTTGCAAACGCTTTCTCAGGCGAGTTTTGCCATCTTGCCTAGGTTGAAAACTATGCTGGAGTGAGGAGATATGTGCCTGATTTGTGGATGGGGTGATATAGGGATAAGAAAAGTAAGGAAGGTTTGTTAAAGCTGTCAGGGCAAATGCATTGTAAGTCAACAGGAGGTAATTAAAGTGATTGCCAAGTAGCGGTGAAGACCCAGGTGAGAGTAGACAGCCTGATCCATTGACACCTTGTACATTTCTTCAACTGTGACCTACCTAGGAGAAGAAAGGTGGAGGAAGAGGCAGCAGGAGATTACTTATATTAATCTTTTAGTATTCTCAAGAGACCAGAATTTCATCTGTTGGTCCTTAGCTTCCCCTAGAGAGTTATGGAGAAGTAAGGTGTAGGAGTTGCTGGGAAATGGGTTTGGGATTCCAAATCCAAGTACTACATAATCTGTAAACTCTGTAGTAGTTATGGATCCATTGTTATTGTAGAACTGGAAGCGTTAGTGTAGAACTGGAAGTGCTGAGTCTTCTTTGGGGCTTGTGAAAGGTTTTACTTTTCTTCCTAATAAGCAATACTCATTCTCTTGATTACATCTGCTTTCTGCTTCTCAAAGTTAAATGAATATAAGAATAGAAAGGTGGTGAGAGTCTGGGTACATTAATGCTGTTTTGAAAAGACTGCAGATAGAGTAAGAACTATTGACAAGAATGTGTAAAGCAGAGAGCAGGACAGATTTTTATACAAAAGAATTTCTTAAAACACCTTGACTGGAGGTCAATAAAGCAGGTGTCCAAAAGCTCAAAGTGATATTTCTTTGTCTAAACACACGTGTCTCTTCCTATCCCATCTTATGTGTGTCTGCAGAAGAGTCCATGGAACTTTAGCCATTAGAAGCATTTTCAAAAAGCAGTTGTAAACAAAATTCTAATAGTGACCAAAGGACTTGTTGTAACATTTAAATGCTATAACAATGGTAACAGCTATTACCAGAGTACTTACTAAGTACCAGGCACTGTTCCAAATTTTTATTTGTATTAACCTACCTCATATTTATAATACCCTGTAAAGCGGGTGGTATTACCGTATCTGTTTTTCAGATGTGAAAATGGAGGCACAGGATGATTTTGTATCTTGCCCAACATCACAAAGCAGCCTGGCTTTCCAGCACCACCCCATTGCTGCCTGTCTCTGTAGTGATTTGTAGTGTAAAGGCTGTTGCTTGCAAATAAACTACAGAGGAAGGAATGTTGCGCAGACACTTAAAAAGAACAAAATAACATACATTTCTTAATGCTCTTGCTACTACCAATTTATTGTTCTTTCAATTTCCAGGTTTTTCATAGAGGAGATAAATTGTGGTTTATTTTGTTTCTTTTTTTTGTTCCTCCCACATCTTTATTGGAGTATAATTGCTTTACAATGTTGTGTTTGTTTCTGCCTTACAACAAATTGAATCAGCTACTGTACTTTCTTTTTTCTTTTTTTAAAGATATCTATGACCCCAAACAGGCATAGAACACTTTCCTAGAAGCTTCAAATCTAGTCTAGGAGACATTGATCTTTTTTTTTTTTTTTAATAAATTTATTTATTTTTGGCTGCCTGGGTGTTCGTTGCTGCACGTGGGCTTTCTCTAGTTGGGGCGAGTGGGGGTACTCTTTGTTGTGGTGCACGGGCTTCTCATTGCAGTGGCTTCTCTTATTGTGGAGCATGGGCTCTAGGTGCATGGGCTTCAGTAGTTGTAGCACGTGGGCTCAGTAGTTGTGGCTTGCAGGCTCTAGAGCGCAGGCTCAGTAGTTGTGGCGCACAGGCTTTGTTGTTCCGTGGCATGTGGAATCTTCCCGGACCAGGGCTTGAACCTGTGTCCTTTGCATTGGCAGGCAGATTCTTAACCACTGTGCCACCAGGGAAGCCCTGTGCTTTGTTTCTTGAGCCAACTTTTGAAATAATGTCAGGTTGTGGGTAGAACGCTGGAACTGGTTGTTAAAGCTGTCAGGGCGGATGCATTATATGAAATTCTGGTCTCTTTGAGGGTACTAAAAGATCAATATGAGTAATCCCCTGCTGCCTCTTCCTCCACCTTTCTTCTCCTAGGTGGGTCACAGTTGAAGAAATCTGCAAGGTGTCAGTGGATCACCTGGGTCTTCACTGCTACTTAGCAATCACTTTAGTTATCTACTCTTGACTTAGACAATGCATCTGTCCTGATAGCCTTAACAAGATGAGCAGATGACTGGTCACCGTAAGTCAGAGTCTTATAAGATTGGACTTAAAAGATTTTTTAAAAGACCCTTCTCTCTATTTCTCCTATAAATTCGATTTCCTATTGTTATGCTCTTAAAGGCCTGGACATCCTTGCTTGTGCCCTCTGGGGAGCCTTATGGTGTACATGCCTACAGAGCTAGGTTTTGTGGGGTTTTTGGTGGCAGGGGGCAGGGGTTAGCCAGTCCCACTATGTACTGGAGGGAAATTGAGGTGTTGGTGGAGAGTTAGCTGGTCTGTTTCTTTCTAGGCAGGAGAGGAAGAGAACTGATACCTGCTACTAGGGAAGAGTAATGGCAAGAAATGGGCTTGTTTTTAAATATTCTGACATTCTAATCTAACAGTTAGAGAGGGCCCACCTCGTACAGAACACTTTTCTAAACTGTGTAGAGGCACATACTAAGCAATAAACAGCCACCAACACATATATAAAACAATAGTTTTTAAGGGAAGTTGGCAAAGTATAACCCACAGGCCAAATTGGCCCATCACCTGTTTTTGTATGCCCACGAGCTAAGAATGATTTTAAATGAAAAAGATCAAAAGGACAGTAATTTTACATGTGAAAATTACATGAAATTCAGATTCCAGTGTTCACAAATAAATTTTTATTGGAACACAGCCATGCTCATTCATGTATGTATTGCCTGTGGCTGCATCTGCACTTTAACGTCAGAACTGGGTAGTTACTACACAGACCCAATGGTCCTTTGCAGAGAAAGTTCGTCAACCCCTGTTTTACAAAGTCCTCTGACAAACGTTATTTTTCTGGGATCATCCTAACAAACAGTCTGCAACATAGGCAGGGCAGATAGCCTCCTCCTTATTCTACAGATGAGGAAAAGGTTTGAATGGTGACCTGCCTTGAGTCACATGACAGGGCTAGAGCTCAGCTCTGGGCCTTTTTTCATCCATAATGCTGAAAATTTTTCCTGTTCTTCTCTACTATATATACCCAAGAGATGAGTTTGTTGTAACCAAAAGAAAATATACAGAAAAAGTGAGAACCATACTAACTGGAATGTTAGTGAAGACTTTTAATGAATAAAGCTTCATTTTCCAAGTGCTGGCTGGATTTTCCTTTAATATGACAGTGATTCCCAAAACAGAAATTTGAGAGCATTCTTTATCTGTGTGTTAAATTAATTTTTTTGAACAAAGAGATTTCCATTGTTTCCTTGGAAACTGGTTCCTGGTCATAGCCTAACTTCCCCAGGCATTTAAAAAATAAAACGGTGGCACATTTTAACAGATTTCCTTGCTAAACTGCCCTTGGGTCTTTGAACATGAATTGGGCTTCATTGGCTGCTAGTCTTCATTCCTGTCTGACAGATCTGTCCCTTGGAAAATTAATATCACTGCCAGTGAGTGGCTGAACTTCATGTTTGTCTATTTTTACCAATTAAATTTATAATAATCTCTAAGTGAAACTATTTTCCCTTTTTGGACTATGCCTACTTGAAGACCAGATAGTGTGCAAAACAGGCTGACTTATTCTAGTAGAACATTCAGAAAATATTACCTATTAAAAATATTTTATGCCTTCCTCCTGGGCTGGTTTTAAGTGAAATATGGTGAGGAGATTTATTTACAGTTCTCTCTGTATGTGTCTTTCTCTTCCTTTTTCTCTAATGAAGCTTGGAACATCAGGCCATTTATCAGAGATAATTATACAACAGATGGAGCTTTTCTGATATATAATAGTATCAAAGTGGGAGATTCTTTCCCATAATGAAGAATGCCAAAATTTTAAATGTCTCTTCTGATTTTAATTTAAAGGTACTTTTTTTTCCAGTGCATTTATTTATCTTGAAGCTGATTCTGTAAAGCATGGTGCTTTTATTAGGGCTTGTGTTCTAAAAGGATTGGTACTTTGCAGTACAGTTTGATAATGTACAGTTATATGCTGTATTGAATTGAATGGTTGTAATTCACCAGGAATCAATGTATGGGATCATTGAATGAATCCTGGTCAAAATGCAAAAGGACTGACCAGTTTAGCAGTGTTTTCTTATGGAAATTACTTCTATTCCACATTGTTAGCTGGATCAGATCTGTTCAAGCACTTAGAGTGTCATCTGACCTTTTTTGTAGTCTAAAAATAGAGTCAAAATTAAAGCAAAACCATGACTTTTAAATTATTTGCTGCCCTCTTTTTTGTCTTAAGTTACTTTATTTTTTAAGTATACAAGTAAAGCAAAAACATACAGGTTTATGTATGTTAGAAGGTGAAAATATTCTTTTAATGCCTCCACCCCGTTCCCCACCCCCCAAATTCCCACTCTTTTAAGAGATTACCACTGTTTATTTATTTTGGATTATATATATTCTTTTTCTATGCAGTTATATACATGTCTACATAAATATAAGGTTTTCTTTATACAAATGAGAACATACTATATGTATTGTTCTGTAACTTGCTTTCTTACTTAACAATATATTTTAGAGATCTTTCTAGGTCAGCCTAATTCTTTTTAAACTGCTCTGTAGTATTCTGTATTATTATTATTATCTCTTTTCTTTTAAGACTGTTTCTTATATTTTACTGCTATAAACCATATGATGTAAACATTTTTAAATATAAGTAATGGTGCATGTATCATTTTTCCATGATAAATACATGGAAGAGGAACTAACAAGTCAAAGAATATGTATTAAAATTTTTATATACACTGCCAAATTAATTTCCAAAATGACATTACTACTTTATTCCTATATGCCACTTTATTTGAGTGAGCATTTTTCCCATACTTTTACCAACGTTAGGTGTTCTTTTCTGGGGGGCAACAGGCAAAAGAAAAGCTTATCTTTTTTTTTTTTTTGCGGTACGCGGGCCTCTCACTGTTGTGGCCTCTCCCGTTGCGGAGCACAGGCTCCGGACACGCAGGCTCAGCGGCCATGGCTCATGGGCCCAGCCGCTCCGCGGCATGTGGGATCTTCCCAGACCGGGGCACGAACCCGTGTCCCCTACATCGGCAGACAGACTCTCAACCACTGCACCACCAGGGGAGCCCAAGAAAAGCTTATCTTAACTTGCATTTACCTGACATCTCCTGATAGTGAGATTGAGCACTGTTTTATATGTTTATTAGCTATTTGTGTCTCCATTGATTTGCCTATCTGTATTCTTTGCTCATTTTTTTGTTAGCCTTTTTTTCTTACTGATTTGTAGGAGCTCCTTATATATTCTGGATATTTGTTATGTATTCTTATATATTTGTTACATATCATGTAAATATTTTCTTCCGGTATGTCACTTAAGACTTTTTAATTTTGATTTGGGTGCCTTGTATTCCATTAGAAAATTCACAGATTTTAAAATTCAAGTCTGTTAGTTTGTCTTCTAGGTTTGTGTGTTTCTTAGAAGACTTTCTCCATCACAGGGTTATAAAAACATTTTTCTTCATATTTTACAGTTTATATTTATATTTAGCTCTTGATTCCATCTGGAATTTATTTTGTATATGCTATGAGGTATAGGGATTTACCTTTATTATTTTTCCAAATGGATAACCAATTATGTCAAAACCACTTATCAGTTAGGCCTGGTTTGGAATTCCGTCACTATTTTATAAACATAAATCTGTTTTTAGACTCTTTTATTTTGTTCCATTGGTCTAACTGTATATTCCTGAGACTGGAAAATAACTTTGTGGTGTGTATTGGTATCTGATAGAGCTAGTTCCCCCTTAGTTTATCTTTTTCTAAATTTTGTTGGCTATTTTTTTGCATTTTTTCTTCTCAATGCACTTTGTCAAATTCTATTAAAAATTACAGTGTAATTTTTAATTGGGTTTACACTGAAAATAAAGGTTTATTTGGGAATAATTGACATTTTAATACATTATTGGGCCTTCTCATATAGGAATATCATTTGTCTTCATTTGTTCAAACCTTCTTAAATATTCTTGAGTAAAGATTTATTATTTTCTTAGTGTAATCCTTATACATTTCTTGTTAGAAATTCTTCTTTATAGCTTTATATATGTATTTCCTGTTCCTAACTCTGATACTACTTCTTATTACTAATGTATGTGAAATATATTAGTATATCACACATAAATGTAGTATTTGCTACAGGATTTTTTGTAGATATTATTTATCAGGTTAAGAAACTTCTATTTTTAGCTTGTTAATTTTTTTAAATCAGAGAGGAATGTTTATAAAATGCTTTTCAGCATCTGTTGAGATGATCATATACATTTCTCCTTTAATATGTAATCTCTTAATTTAATAGACTTCCAGTTTAAACCATCTTTGCATTCCTTGAATAAACTCTGTTAGTTCTTTCAGTGTACTGATGGATTCAAAATGCTAATTTTATTTTAAGTTTTGTACCTTTTTAATAAGTGAGTTAATTTTGTGTACATGTGTGCTTGTATATGGTGGGCATGCTATTCCTGTCTAGTTTAGATACTAGTTACATTAATCTCATAGAAAGTTTTTCATCTTTTCCTGTGCCCTAACACTGCTTTTTGTCTTACGTTCTGACATTGTGTAATGTATCTGTTCTTTGAAAGCTTGAAGAATTTATTCATAAAACTGATTGGCCTGATATCTGATATTGGACTATTTATATTTTCGACCTCATTTAAAGTTAGTTTTGGCAATTAGTATTATTATAAAAATGTCTATTTCATCTACATTTCTCAATTTATTGGAATTTACTGGAACATATTTTTATATAAAATTTTTTTTCTATTAAAGGTGCTCTTAATTTTAGAATATGTATTGTACCAAGTACACAAACTAAATCTTATTCTTAGTCTAATATTGTTTATATTTCCTAATTTGTCTTTGTTTATGATCCTCTAGTTGGCTCAGTGGAGAAATATTAAAGGTCTGGGAAGTTGTTATTGCCACCATTGTGTTTTCATAGGATTACAGCCATAATCTTTAGACTGTTCTTGCTTCTCGTCTTGTCCTAGTCAATAAACTAGTCAGATGAATCCCCATTGACATCATGTTAAACAAAAAAGGGAATTCTTTTATTGACTCATCACTGCCTATTTGATCATCCAGATTCTTAATCTTGTATCAGACATCCTTCCCCCACATAATCTGGAACCTCATTGTTTTTGACCTTCCTACCTTTCCCAGCACTGATACTCAGCTCTGAACTGAACCAGATCCTTGTTGTCCCCAAAAGACACCATGGCAACTCATATTACCATTTTTATTCATGTTCTTGGAAGGCTACCTCAGAACCATTTCATCCACGCTTGCTTCCTCCAAGGAATTCCTAACTTCCTCCCTGTAACATCTAGTCACATATTGTGTTGGTCACCTCTTTGACATGAGAATCTCATCTCTCTGTACCAATTTAGAGGTTATACCCCAAATTAGCAGAGACTTAATTTTATTCTGCTTTGCTCTGCCCCATAGCACCCAGCAAGGCAATACTCAGTAAATGATTTAAATATTTAGAAAAGTTTACTAGTTTTTCATACTTTTGAGAACCTTCATGTGCTCATGTGTTTTGATACACTAAAGAGAGGCTTCTCGTTGCCTGAACCTGATTTTGAGCAGCTACTTAATATTTTTATTGTTTTCTGTGCCATTCAGTAACCTCAAGGTGAAGTAACTCAAAAAGGCAGTTGCCCTACCTAATTTTGAAATTTGATTGTCTTGTTGTGGTGACAATTCATCTCTTTTAACAGAGCTTTTAGCATAATGAGAGACTGTTTTTTTCTGTTGTTGTTTTAACTGTAAATAGCCACCTGCCTGTTGTCAAACAGCAGTTTCTGCTTATGGGTATTTCTTTTATCACCTGAATTTCCCTCTTCAAGATTCCCCTTTGCAAGAGAGACTAGCAAACTTTAAACACCCATTTTTCAAGGATCCCTTAAGAAGTCTGCAAATCTGAAAGGTTAGTTTCCCATAAAGGTTTCCTCAGGCACTTAATGAGATTATATATTGATATTCATACTAGGTTTTGAAGCAGCATCATCACTGCCCCCTCTTTGCAAATGCAGATTTTTTTTATGTTCTTATTAAATGAAATGCTCTACACTGGGCTGTGAAAGTAAAGGTCACAGTGAACAACCACACATCACATAGCTTTAGCCCTTTGCAGTTGTCATACTGTTTTTATTTTGTCTAGATACAGGTAATAGGTGACGCTGTGCTGATTTTAAATTAAATCTGAGTTTTGTTATGACAGAAGTGTTTGGCTGAAAAAAAATCATATAATAGGGTCATCTATCTATTTGCGTGTTAGAAGTAGTTATTTTAAACTTACGTGAATATATTTTAATGGTGTTTGTGAACTTCTCTCTGAAAATTCAGAGCTGCCCATGCCAAAAAATGACTACATGTAGCTTTATGTTTTGTGTTCATATGTTCTGTTGCTTCAAAAACCGTTTATTTCACTTTTTGATCTGTCAAAAGGAGGATTCTTTAGATTTAATAAACAATAGGATGCCATGTTGGCAAGGAATTTTTAAAATTCCCAAATGTCAATATAAACACTTCTTTACATAATTCAAATTGTGACATTTTCAACTATTATTTGCAAAGATAGGTCCTGTTAGTAAGACCTGCTAGTGTTCACTTCTGTAAAGCAAGGAGGTTTGGCTAAGTTTCCTTTCAATCATTGACACTTTGAACACATTGCCAGCTGTGGTACAGCTACTTACAGGAGAGGCTCAGCACAGGGTCAGGGAAGAAGGGCACCTATGTTCAGAATTCTTTTTAAATGTCCACGGGGCAGTACATATGGCCTAAATAGACGTATTTTTTAATTTTCTCTGAAGCCTCTTATAGAGAACATGCACAGGTCACTTCCTTTTCTGAGGAAGGCAGTGCATTCTTTCATTTGCAGATGCAGGACAAGATTTATGAGAACACTCTTGGTAGCTAAAATATGTCAAAAAAATAAAAGCTCTTGTAATACTGAGTGGTTTCTTCATTAATGTTATGAGATTCATGCTTGTGTTGATGGTAAAATGCAAATACAGAAACCTGAGTTGGGCCTTAGTTAAGCCTGTAAATAGTCAGAACTGAAGTCTAAATTGGAGAAGTGACAGCTCCCGATTTCATATTCATATTAAGTATGCTTTGTCACAGAAACAAGTGTCTAAAAATAGAACTGACTTCATTTGCCAGGTGATATTTTGACCTCTCAAAAAAGGTTTCTTTCTAGTTTTGAACCGCAAGATAGTGGTGTCTTAGAAATTCAGTGTTAATTGCTGTTGGACTTTATCACATTTCGGAGTATTAGTGGTGAGTGTTTGTCGGTATCTTAATAAACGGGATGCTCTTTTTTGGTTACAAGGGTTCTAGGTGAGAGATCACATCTGTAAAACAAACAGATTTAACTGCTCAGAATCCTTTGAGTTACATGAAACATGGTTTTACTCTTCCTACATAAGTAGCAGAAATAGAATGTTCTGGGTTGAAATTATAATTCTAGAGTTTATTCCACTATTCTTGCCTTCATTTATTTAAATATTAATGTTTTGTTGAGAATGGGCAAACCTTTTACTACTTTTTGTACTAGTGCATTGATGGGTCTCTGCAGGACTAGAACAGTCAGTTGGCATGTGAACAGAGTGTGGAGAAGATGGAAATTATATTAACCTGTTTTGTTCTATACCAGTCTTTCTCAAAGTGTGGTCCAAGGACTTATAGAGGTCCTCAGGACCCATTCACAGGGTCCATGAGGTCCTTCCTTTTCCAACTATATATCCATGTGAGGGTGATTTTTCTTCATAGGCTTCATATAAGCAATCCATTGTAACAGATTGAATGCAGATGTGAAAATCCAGGCTTCTTCTTTAAGCCAGGCTGCTCTTATATTTTTAAAATTTGTGGTTATTTTTCATAAAAATATGTTTTTATGTTGACATTAATTATTTTGTGAATTTTAAATGAAAATTTTTTTTTCAGTTTTTATTTCAGATGAGGTAAATATCACTAGATATAACCCACATAAAGAAAAGCTCTTTTGTGTTCTTAATAATTGTTAAGTGTAAAAAGTTCCTAAGATGCAAATGTTTGAGAACTGCTGTGCTAGATTAACATGTAAATATGGTGAAAATCAACTGTGTATTAATAGTTCCATTTCCCTTCCGAATAGATATGCATGTTCAATAATTGATTTTAGCCTGGATCATTTTCATTCAGTAGTGAAAAACATATTTTGAACACCTCATATGCTAGGGTACCAAGAAGCTTAAGACTTTGCCACTACCCCTAAAGATCATGCCATTAAGGCCATTGCTGGGTCAAGAGAGAGCATTTCTTCCAAAACGCATACCCTGGCCCCAACAGGGATGTCCACGCTACCATAGAAGAGTCTGTCAGTACTGGGCAAATGGAAAGCATTCCTGATTTCATTTTGCTTGTAGTGTTTTTCCCTGAGGAAGGCGTTGTGGGAGAATTAAACTTTATTTCTGTTGTGCAGGTAGACTAATAAGCATACTCACGCACAAACACACACACTAATATTTGCAGAGCTGACCAGCTACAATTATTTAGGGGAGTTGGGGTGGAATGGTAATGAAAGTTTGTTGAGAGACCCTTTTTATGAACAAAACAGAGCTTACCAATAGCAATTTCTTACCTACTTTGGAAATCCCCTTCTCATGAATCCCTGATTTAGAGCTAAATGGTGTGAAAAATCATGCAGTGAGTTAGGATTAGAATTTCTGAGAGATTAAAATTTAAGATTCTGTAACAAGCTTCGTAAATGGTTTAATTTGGAAGTTTCATTCGGAGAAATGGGAGGGCGGTTATCGGGGCTGAAGATTTTCTGTAAACTTAGATTCCCACTCATTATATCTTTATGCATCCTTATTTATAATCGATGGTGTACTTCAAACTCAATTATGTAGACAGATTAGGTGTGTCCTTTCTGATTAAAACAGTTCATGAATTGCAGGTTTAGGGTGAAGTTGGAGGATAGGGTTTTCTTTTCTGAAGAGATGGCTTATTGTGTGTTCTGGTCTGTCCTTAATATTTATTACCATTTGCTATTTGAAGTATCCGTGTGTATTTTGAAGGCTTTTAAAGAAAGAATGTTTTACTGCTGAAGGAATATACATTCTTTGAATATTTTTAAAAGATAGTTTTGCATTCTTAATATGACCACATCAGGAGACAGTGTTGAGTTTATTTCATTATCTCCATTGTATAGATTTTTTTTTTTTTAAGGATGGCTCATCAAAAAACACTCCCATAAGATATTATGAATCTCTAGAGTGGAGGGAGAATTGTAGCTCATGAATCTGTTGTCTGAAATCACCTTTTGAATAGCAAGCCTGGAAAAGTGAGATGTTGCAAAGGTAAACAATGTACAGATTATGATAGAGTGGAATTGACAAGCTGGTTAAAAAAGGATGATGCATTTCTAATTAGCCCACAGTGCCTTAGTTAGAAATTAATTAGATACTGTTATGTAAATGTCATGCTAATTAAGCAAGAATATTGAAGTGTTATAAATCTACAAAAAGAATGGCTATTTTTGTGTATTAATGTTTTGCAGTTATCATGAAAGCTGGTAGTAGAATATTTGATTACTGAGCTTCTGGCAATTTTTAGCTGACTGACTTCTTGACAGTCCATTTTTCCTAATTGATGTGGTTTAGCACATGGTATAACTGCAGCCAATGGGGGCTAGTGGAATCAGGATGCAAAAATAACTACTCATCACAGCTCTTTTAACAAAACCTTTCTGGGTAGATTGTTGATCTCTGTTTTCAAGGTTAAGGAGAAATACTGTTATTCTATATTTACTCAGCCTTAGATTTTGAGTGCCTAAGATGATAACCAGCATAAATGCAGCCACCCTCCATACCTGTGTTCTTGTCTTTCTCCTGAGTCATAGTCTTCAACCAGTCAGTTGGATTGACTACTGTGGTAGCTCAGTGTTTTTTGACATGCTCAGTAACTAACTCTGTAGGAGGCTGAAAAAGGTTCCTGCCACTTTGGCTTGAAATGTGAATGTTAATAGTTGACCGGATACCTTTATTCAGTCCTTCTGGTTTTGCAGGTTACAGTGACTTTTAGTATGCAGATTTGACCCCTGTCTTCAACTTTACAGGGCTGGCTGAAATCAGTACTGGTTCCCTAAGAAAATCCACTACCCTGTTGCAAAGGCTGTAAAGATTTCTAGTTGCTGGTAATACAGCTGAAGAAGTTCATTCCATGGCTCTCACGTGGAATTGCAAATGTGATCCATAGTGCTGCATTATGTATGACACCTTTAATACAAGAATAGAAACATCCTTAAAAGACAAGATAGAGTATTCAGACTTACAGAATATAAACCACAAGCTACCACACACATTATTTACTTGCAGATTCCAGACTCTGAATTGTTGAAACTTAGGGAAAAGTTCTGAATGTAATATCAAATGAAAAATGATAGTATTAAGTATCTTCAGATAATGAAGAAACTTGAAAAATTTGACATGTTTAATTTTGCTTTAGCAAAAGAAAGCAACAAACACTCATGGTGTGATGGGCTAAAAGTTTAGATGAGTTAATCTTGATATTGTCTGGTTCAGAATTCCCAGAGAGTCTGTCATATTAAGCAAGGTACCTTAACTGTGGTTTTATTTTTAATATTTAACAACCCCAAACTGACTGTTCCAGACTCACTTGCTACTAATATAGGATAGAGGGTAATGGTGTGAATCATTCTGTGCTACCTCTGTCTACCCTTCTGTTTGGAAAGAAGAGGAAGAAAAGCCAAAAATAGGAGCAGAATTTACAATGATTTATGAGAACATACTCCTGCCCCCCTCTCAGACATTAGCCAACTCCATTCCTTGATGGAACAGATGCCCTGAGTTTGACCCTTACCATCAACTCGCAAAATTACTTTGTTTGCTATACCCACATGGGACTCATGTTATATTTTTATTGTTGTGGACTCAAACCTGAAAAGGTTCCCCTTGAGTGGCCCTTAATCTCCTGCATTCATTTTAACAGAGTTGATTTGCAATTAATTGTGTAAGGGTAGATACCTTAATCTCCTGTGGTTACTCCTTTTATTTGAGAGTATAGGAATTTTATATGACAGCACAATTAGTATATAGAATATATGTACAGTGCTCATGTGCATCTGTTCTGGAGTTTAAAGAGTTTCATAGGTTATAGTCTACCAGATCAAATTTAATTCCAAGCTCTCTGTTTATAATATTGTCCAATTATCAAAGCTGGGATATATTATCACTGCCAGTTACTCTTGCTGTCAGTTTGTTTTGGCTCAATTATGGTTCTGTTTGTACTTTACTATAATGTAGTGAATACTTTGGATTGGGTTGTTAGTTTAACAAGCTCTCTGGAGAACACTTTCATGATGATGCATGTTGAGATATGCTAGGTAGCCTTGAAGTTATTTGTGTATTTGCCGAAACCTACAGAAATTCATTCATTAGGAATTTTCAAAAAGATAAAACTTTCAACCTACAAATGAGGTAAAGATTGCATTTGTAAACATGGGAGTGTTAATTCATGAGTCCCAGCCAAATTTCTTTAGGGGTTTTGATTTAACCAGTTTCTCTCTGCCCTTATAATTTTACTGAATGAATTATTTTACGTCCTTTAAAAAAATATTCTGCTAGTTAAGCTGTTATTGATGCTTGTGTTTTGTGTGGCTCACGATGTTGTGTGAGCTCAGTGGTCTTCGCCATATACTGAGCTGGGAGTTAAGTGTTTCCAGAGATTGGAACTAACTGGGCTCTTAATGTACATCGTGCTCAGCTGGTTTAAAAATGTACACTAATCTCTTCCTATGCGCACCCCAGCCTATTGCATCCAAATTTCCAAAGTCAGGATTTGGGAATCTTTTTAAAAATGTACCCTTGAACTTTCTGGATTCCAGAAATGTTCCAGTATTTTTATCTGGTGGTTGTTACACAATTATATATATGTTAAAATCCTTCAAGGTATATACTTAAGATTTGTGCACTTCATTCTAGTACTTCATTCTCTTTATGTTAAACCTCAGTAAAAAAGGGTTTTTAAAAAATGTACATTACTGATTCAATCAAGTGGCTTGTGGTGGTCACTTATTGAACACTATTAAGTGCCCTTTGTCCATACAGTCATGACCCAAGAGTAGATGACAAAGTGAGTCTTGACCCTTGGGTGCATAAAACCTCATGGGAGAGAAAGTGAAGATACATAACATAAGGCTTTATAGTTTATGAAGTCTTTTTGTACAGATGATCTCATTAACACTGTGGCTTATGGGCAATTTTAACTATCCCCATTTTTTTGTTAAAGAAACTAAGGATACTTACCCAGGATTACTCACTAAATAAAGAATAGTTGCAGGACTTAACTACTTATGTTCCCAGAAATAAGAATGATTCATTTAACAACAAAAAAACAAAAGACAAAAAAATCACACATGGAAGCAGAAGCTATAACATTTTATGGAGCTACAGAGCCAGTGCCCGGAGGATTTCGAGGATGTGGGGTCTGTATTAGGTTTTCTTGCAGCTCATTGTCTCTCCACGTTACTTATGTTTATGTCGCCAGTGCCCATTTGGGCCTCCTCTGGAATTTTAGTATGTTAAGCTTTCTCTGGTGAATGTGACATTTGTGAAAATTTTTCAATTGAAATGCCCTGTTCTTTTGGTCTTTCTAAGTTTTAATTTATTCTTGCCTCATTTTCAAATCCTTGAGAAGTATTTCCACGTGATGCTGGCCAGTGTAATCCTTCCTCCTGATTACATTTAGCATTTATTACTTGTTCCATATTCTTTGGCAGTTGATCATTTCGCATCCAGCTCTTTTTTGCTATCATGTATTGTTCTTTGTTTAAGTAAACAAATTTTGTCTTTCTAACAAGATTATAAGCACCAGAGCATGAGACTAACCTGTGGTGGCACATAGTAGGTATTTGCTACGTGCTCTTTGACATTAACAACACACTTACTTGGTTTTCCTCCCATTTCTCCTCTGTGTCTTTTTTTTTTTTTTTTTTTTTTTGCGGTACGCGGGCCTCTCACTGTTGTGGCCTCTTCCGTTGTGGAGCACAGGCTCCGGACGCGCAGGCTCAGTGGCCATGGCTCACGGGCCCAGCCGCTCCGCGGCATGTGGGATCTTCCTGGACCGGGGCACGAACCTGGGTCCCCTGCATCGGCAGGCGGACGCTCAACCACTGCGCCACCAGGGAAGCCCCTCTTGCATATTCTTGAATTACACCTATCTATCAGATCCCTGGGCCCACAAAGATTGCGTGAAGGCTCTCTTGGTATCATATTTTTATAATTAAACTAGATATTCTTCCTTAGTCAGCAGTGCTGTCTTTAAATATTACAGTGATCCTTATTTCTTCTGACAAGCTGTTTCTTCTTCAGGGAGTCACCCCCACTTTAAATAAGGCCAGTTTTGCAATAAATTCAAAAGTAGGGTGACCACTGAGATAAGCCTGAGAAGGAGTATTCCTGCTTATTTGTCTGTGGAAAAACTCATTTCCCCAAACTTATGGGTAATTTACTCTTACCCAGATCAGAATTCTAGTTAAATTTTTTTTCTTTAATGTCTTAACATTATGTGAGACTCGATTATTTTTTATGAAAAGCATGTTATAATGTAGAAAGAATATGGACCTGTAGACTAAATTACTGAACTAAGAATTAACCTACCACTACCATCACCACCTTCATCTTTCCTAATACCCCTCCTTATGCATATTTACAGGTTGATCCCTTCCTTTTTAGATTTCTCTTTATCCAATATAGGAGCTCTGGGTATATGGAGGATATGTCCTAACTGATGTACCTGCCTTTCTGTTTCCAGGTGGGCCATGCACAGATACAGCTCATGTCTCGTTAATCACACCAACCAAAAGATCCTGTGGTACAGGTACGTACATCATTCTTACCTGGATTCATTCTTACCTGGATTCATTCTTACCTGAATTATTCACAGGCATTAGCTACTGGTTTTAATGCAGTGTCCTTGCCAGAGTACGCTCTAATTTCTTCCATGATTTGTGAAGTGATGTATTATGTGCTTAGTATTGGGAGTGGGGTGTGAGTAGAGGTCGGAGTGATGCTCTTGGAGGTCAGATTCACTGAGTTAATGCTGGCAGCTAGAACCGAGAAGGTGGACATCAAAATTTACCTACTTCCCCATGTCTGAAGAATGTTATTAAGACCTAAACCATACAGAAAATGCAAATCATTGCCCAGTTTCTAGCATGTGGCTAATTTGTATAAGTCGTGGACCTACTAAAAAAACATTATTTAAATAATGATGGCTGGAGGGTAAAAGAAGTTATAGTACAGATAATCAGGCTAACTGACTAGTATAGTGTCCTAATAGTTTTAGAAAATTATTTCCTTTCATTTGTAAAGCCATGGGGTGTGCTGAAATCATTCTTTTCAGATACATGGAGTCCCCAAAACAACCTTAGTGCATCTGTGACATTTGTATTAAGCATGAAGCCATGAATCTTGTAGCTCTCTAAAGAGCACTCATAATGCCCATTGCTCCCTTACTCTGTAGCTTAATTTATTTTCGACAATATTTGCCTTTTTAAGTAATGCTGCCTGCTATTTAGAGTATCTTAAGGATTATATTTGAAAGAGTCAAAATAATTATTTTGTTTTTCTAAAGGTCGCAAAGTATTTTTCATAACTTAAAAAGTCCTTTTAACTCCCCAGCAGAAATAGCACAAACTACTTCTGTGTACGGACTTACACTGAAACCTCAACCCCTTTAAATACTCATAGTTTTGATGTTAACCTCAAACAGGCCTGTCCTTGCACAGTTTCAGAGTAACATCCAGGCATTGAACTCTGAGGAACTTTAATTTTACTCTTTTGTTCCAAATGACCGGTTTTGAGGCAGGGCTGTGTGAGATAGTCCTGACATGCTCCCATCCCACCTGTGCTCAGTACCCAAGCTCCACTGGGTAGTTCCTGATTGAGACAGAAGAGAACTGTGCCCTGGGGTGAGACAGACCGTCCTGCTTAGCCAGAGGGAAGTCCGAGAGCCATCTTCTTACCCACTCCAGCCAGAAGCCTAAAAAAACACTCGAGCCCTTTGATTACAGGTCCAGCGCTTCACACACACACAGGTTACTTTGGTCTTTCTTTTTTCCTTCCAGTTTTGGCCCTCAGGACAGGGTTTATGGTTAGCACTACTGACATGTTCAGGTATCATCAAGGCGTGAGCCTCGAGCGCATTGAGTCGTCCTGAGAGACTTAGGAAAGAGACTTGTGTGCTCAGCTTAGACACTGAAACTAGTAGGCACCCCTCCTGAATATCATGTACTTGTGTCCTTCATCTTCTAGGCAGATCTGTTTCATCCTTTCTGTTCCCATACTATCTTGTGTATTTAAAAATACTAATACCATTTATTGCATGCTTACTACATTACCAGGTACCATTCAGTCTACTTTACATACATGCATATTTAATCTTCAGAACAATTCTGCAAGATAGTTATTCCTCTTTTACAGTTAACCAAGACAGGCAGTCAGAAATTTAAATATATTTCCTGGGGTAATATTACTAGTAAGTAATAGAGTCAAGACTTGAACACAGATCCTTCAGATCCTAAAGCCTGCTTTTCACTACATCATATTACTGCTTATCATATCATATTTTATCGTAATTATTTATGCTCCTAACCAGACAGTACAAAGCCTATCACTGAATGAAATGTGGAGAAAGAGAAACACAGATTTGGAATTATAGCAGGTAGTGACATAGTTTTTGAAACAGAATTCTAGAAGCAGGTCTTGTTTCAGATCCTAGCCTAACCCCTTACAAAATGTGATTTTAAGTAAATATCTCAAAATTTGTTCTTCATCTGTAAAATGAGGTGATAAATCTCATAGCTTGATGTAAGAAAAGAAATGATACATGTAAAGCTTGCATAATAGATCTTCAGTAATGGTAGCTGCTATTATATTGTCTTACCATTAAAGATTATGTGTATACAGTGGCCAGTCATTAGATAGTGTTGGTAACACATCAATCGGTATTTTAGGCAGAAAGGAGTTAGATTAGAAGTACCAGAATGCATTGCCATGCCTAGTTTCATTAATTGGCTTTATGTTGATCACATTCTTTGTTGCATGTCAGTATTATAGTAGGAACTGAAGGTAATGTTTTAAAGTCTCCTTACATGAAATGATAAGTGGGACATTGAGCTCTCAGTCACACATTTCCAGGCCTTCTTTTAGGTGAATACATCCCTCTTAACTAGAAAAAGATTGAGAGTTTCTGGCTTGGAAGGAAATTAATGCAATGTGCAGGTCATCTCCTAGAAAGCCTGAAGGAAGGTTGAGATTTCTCACTGTGGACATTAAAGGTCATCAGATTCAGCTTGCTGTACTTCTTCTCAAGTAGCCGGTCAGTGGCCCCCTCAGGCTCCTCCAGTTAGCCTGAAATAATGGCCCCGACTCTAGAGGACAGAGCTGCCTGATTTTCAGAGGTAAATTAAATGGTTTGATTTGAGAACCATAAGCTGACTGTCTTTGTCTCCATCTTTCTCTCTGTCCTAAAATCAGCAGGTTGCCCATGGTGGGGATTCTGAACATTTTTCTTATGAATCAACACTTTTTAGTGTTACATTGCTGAAGTGTTTCTGTATTCTTGGTGTCTAGATTGTTCAAGAATAGGACTCATGCCTCTAACACATGCTCTGGTGCTTCTACCTCAAGGCACACAGTGATAGTAGCTCTCCTAGAGATCTTCCAGAGCACAGGGCTTCAGGCACAGCTGATAGTAAATAATTACTTTAACACACCATTGCAAAGCAATTATACTCCAATAAAGATGTTAAAAAAAATTTTACAGTGGTGTCATTTTTTAGGAGCCATAGAGTAAAGCCCTCTGAATTAGATCTTACTGACTCCCTCCCAGCCAATCTATCCATATAAGTTTGGACCTAAAGCAGCCTCCAGCTTAATAATGATGTGTGCTAGAAAAAGGATACTTAGGCTAGAATAAAGTTCTTTAAGTCACCGGTCTCTGAAGAAGGGCATACAAGGTACAGTCTGTGAGGTATGGAGAGAAAATCATAAAAGCTCTTTATCTCAGCCCTTTAAAATTTCTGTTTTGCAGATTAATTTCATAATTATGTATTAGCCCATATGTATAGTTTAAAATCAGCAAATACACATACAAATACATATTAAACGTACATGACCCAGTGTCTTAGATGGGAGTGTGCACTTAAAAAAAGTTAGTGACCTCTTCAGTACACAGGTCATTTTCTTTTTAGTACTTTGCAAATTAGATCTAAAGGTTAGCATTAGATCCATTATTAATAAGTCAAGGGACGAATGTAGCCTGAGTGGTTGATAAGTGTCTCTATTTGTATCTCAGGTGACTACTGTTTTATCAGAGGGTATTGTAATTTAGAGAGGTGGACAGCAGTGCAGAGTGGTGGGTCTGTAGCCATCAAAAGTGAGAGAGGGGAGGGGACCCTTTAAGAAATTGTTCTTTGGTAGCTGTGAGTCTTAAGAAGCAGATTGCAAAAGGCAGCAGTAGTGGCAAATGAAAGATCAGTTCGTGTTTGTGAGCTTGGAGGGAAAGGCTTTTCTTTAGATGCTGGCTTTTAGTCACATAGCATTAACAGTTAAACTCGGTGATCTTTAGATGGAAAAAAATAATGGCACCTTGATCATTTTGGTATTTAAGAGAGAAAAATTAAGTGCAGGTGTTTGTGGCTTTGTAGCGCTCTGGGATATCTACAGTCAGCAAAGACTGCCAAGTCCCAGGTTGCTTTTGGTTAGAATGTGAGAGTTAAAGTATATCACACCTTCAGATTACTAGAGAACGCTTACATTTCTTCAAAGAGCTCAGAATGTTTTGCACATGTTCCCTTGTTAATTCTCACAACATTCCTGCCAAGAACACGTATATTGTGAAGGAAAGAGCTCGCTTTCTTGGCAACAAACTACCAGAAGATTCCCTTTTGTCCTTCATCTTTTCTAACTATCAAGGTATACCTTAAACAAAACTTGTAATCTGAGCTGCAGTCATCTCCTTTAGTCAACTTTTTGGGGAATGTATTTGGATACTTAGGTGAATACCTTCATGAGGTCATATTTTTATGTTTAAAGTGTCTTGTGGGGAAGAGATTTGTTGCCTTTTCTTAGGATTTCTTATTTAAAGACATGTTATGTAATCTTTTTTTTTGGTAAGACTTAATTTGTAGAGTTACAGCAAAAGAAATGTTATTTTGTATTTTATTTGTTGGAGCTTGCCATTGATGAACCTTAAAATTTAAGCTGTAATAGGCAGATAGAACCATGCCTTCCTTGTCTTAAATTTCCTTGGAAAATTTAGTCTCCCTCCAGTAGAATCCTTAACAGTGACCAACCCAAGAACCCTTCTCCTTCCAAGTGGGGCATTAACCAGTTCTTAGCTCTAGGCCCTAGGTTGAGTTTATCAAGGTTGACTTTTTAGCACATGAAAAAAAGGAATTTGCTCCTTCCCTAGTTCACCACTCTTATATGCCTTTTTTGTTTGTTTTTTCATTTTATAGTCCTTTCATTTCTGAAGTTAAAATAAGAAAAAAGTTACAGACAGGTTTACAGACTAGGTGGTCCTGTCAACAGACTTCTGCTCCACTATATCTTATATTCACTTTTACTCTTCTTCCAGCAAATATGTTGAGTAAATAATATTCTCTCTGATAGACTTGAAAAATGATGGTTTTAAAATGCTGTGTGTATGTTAAAAACGTGATTATAATTAGTAGAATAGCAAGTAAAATAACCATTTGTGGGGCCATAAGGGAGCTGTAGTATTGCCTAAGATGAAAGCAGATGGGACTAGAAACTGTCCCGTTAAACATCAAGGCAGGTTTTCCCAGAAAGTATTGTCTTTCCACTCTATAAGAAGCATGCTAATTCATTTTAACTGTATATCCCTTGCCTGATCTCTCCTCCCCTCCCCTCTCCTCTTTCTTCTTTTCTTTGCTAAAGCACATGTTTATCCTTTTGGGTCACCTATTTCAGTGTGATAAACCGTGACATGAACTAGATAGCCTGTTATTGTTCATTGTTTCCTTTTTTTCCCCCAAAACCTTTTCTTGACTCACTTCTCTCAGGCAGCCTACTCATGATATTATTGTCTTCTTACAAAGACAAGAGTAGAAACTCCTTTTCACCTGGGAGTTCAGAGAAGATTGATGTGCTGAACACTTTCCACATCAGTGTTCAGATGCCAGTTAAAGGGAAATGTCTCATTGTCGATATGTTACCAAGAGGTTTATATAAGATCTTCTAACTTGATCCAGAAGCTAAAGGGTGGTAGTGTTAAATCAGAGGTGGCCCTATAAATCTTAGAAATACCTACAGTTGTGTGTTTTATCTCCTGGTAGATTCAGTATTCATGGAAACAGTGCATTTAATCCCAGAGAGTTGAGTCAGTGACTATAGACTGTATTGGTCAGTATCATACACTGTAGGTAACTCTTCTCAGAAGGACTCTGTGAAGCTTTAAAGGAAGGAAGGTGGCTTTGGGTGTGAGTTCAACTATGTAATTCAGTTCTTTTTTCTTTCTTTTTTTTCTGGTCCTTCAGGTATAGCTTTTCCCTCAGGTCTGCAGTATCAGCATTTGAGATAGAAAATTAGAAATTTGACCTACTTATGTAATATGCAAGTTCCCATCAGGAGAATATTAGGGAAGATACAAACCTTTCACTTTTTTATTAGCATTTTTAAAAACATCTTTATTGGAGTATAATTGCTTTACAATGGTGTGTTAGTTTCTGCTTTATAACAAAGTGAATCAGCTATACATATACATATATCTCCATATCTCCTCCCTCTTGCGTCTCCTCCCACCCTCCCTATCCCACCTGTCTAGGTGGTCATTTTTATTAGTATTTAATGTAACCATTGAAGAAAGATCAACATACTAAAACTGTCACGGCAAGGGGAAAAGTATTTAAAAAAATGTTTTACCTTGTGCACTCATCATCTTGAATCCTGGGGTGGGGGACGAATACCAAATATTAGGCAAGACTGCAAAAATTTCTCTAAGCTAGAAGGTGTCATCTTGCTATGTTTGACATAGGAAAAAAGCCACAGGTTATCATGGTATGCTACAGTGATTGTTTACTGACAGTGGTTTTTGTCCATTGAGTGGATAACTGGGAAGGGAGATAATCTGCTAAATGCTTTTTCTTGTGGGGTTTTTTTGGTGTTTTGTTTTTTTTGGTAAAAAGTTTAATGTGCTTGATTTGTTGCATATATTAAAGAATAGAATGAGGTAGCAAGGCTCATTATAATAAGATGATTTGATACTCAATATGTAAATAATATCAGGTAAGTTTAAAAGCACCTCACACGATGTATAGATTTCAGAAAAGTTTAAGGAAAGCTTACTGTTTTTCATTTGTACCCCTAAATGAGAGTTAGGCCCCATTGCCACCAATTCCTGTGTTTGTGTTACAGGCCAGCTAGACTTGTATGTGTAAGTTTGCTGAACTTGAAGTCAGAGGCTTGTTTCAGAGGCCTTGGTTGAGTTTTAACTTGTGAAAAGCAGTGGCTCCCCCTCTGAGAAAAGGCTGATACAAGTGAATATCAAGCCAGGGTGCCAGTCTTGTCAAGGGGAATTTTTGCACTTGAAGGATAAAAATGCACTCCAGTATAAAGAGAAAAAGGAAGTGTGATGAGCTTTGTTGCTATTGTGTGTGTGTGTGTGTGTGTGTGTGTGTCCGTCTGTCCGTCCTAGGCTTTGGTGTTGAGCTGCTTGTGGTCCACGTGCTTTGTGCAAATTCAGGTTGCTTGGATCCTTGAATGCAGTTACAACTGTTTTTTTGCCTTTATGGTCATTTATTTTATCACAGCTTGCACTCTTACCAAGGAGAAAAGCCCTGAACTTCCATTAATTAGTTGTTCTATTGCTCCACTGGGGCAAAATGCCTGAGCCAACACTATTTAAAAAGGATATCAAGGGAATTTAATACCCCTCTCCTCCTTTGAAACTTTTGGACTTTTTGGGGGATGGATTTGGGGGGGTGCCTTTCAGGTTCTGCTCCATAGCACTTGTGTGCCTGCTGGAGGGCAGCGTGTTAGAAATGTGGCTTTCCTGAAGCAGTCTTAACCAGGAGCGGGATAGAACAACCACAGAGCTGCATTATAAATCATCCGAGCCTCACAATGATACTGCCCATTAAGGAGACTTTTTTTTTCCTGCCCTCCTCAGTTCCTGGCTGTACTAATAGAACAGCACATCAGGCAAGGCTGTAAATAAAAGTTATTACCTAATAGGTGTGTGCTGAAGTGGAACGGACGGAGCTGAGGCATGGAGCCCTTATTACTGCTCATCAGCAATTATAAACAGGATAAAGTGTCTGGGACTTGCGCTGATGCAGTGAGGGCTAATAGAGGCTGGGAATGACACTAGGCTGTGATAGGATGATGTATGCTTATGGGTTTTTACTGCCTCATCGTGCTGCTTGCTTCCAAGACAAGTTGTGTTATCCATTTTCCTGCTTGCTCATCTATCTGCAGAGGCACCCCATTGCCTCTCCTGCCAGCAGGTGGGCTGGCATTTATTCCTCATACCTGTGTCTGCTTCTAAGGCACCCCCGTTGAGAAGAGTTTCAGAAATATTTCATAATCATGGCCAATTAAAGCCGTGATCTTATTGTATTGCCTGCTGTTGTGGTTATAGATCACACCTTCAGAAGTGGTTGCTTACATGGAATATAGGACAACTGGAGACACTGTAGTTAGTCAGCCAGTCTAGTACTTTATTAAAAGACTACTGTGACAAAGTCCTGTAGTAGATTCCGTAGGAACATGCAAAAGAAGTGCTAAACATGCATCTTGCCCCTGGGAGCTTATACCATAAAGAGACAGAATAAGTACAGAAACATAAATACAACTAATTCCAGCTTTAGAGAGCAAGAAATGTAACTAATGTTTATTTTTAAAAGTGAGGACGGGGGGGCTTCCCTGGTGGCGCAGTGGTTGAGAGTCCGCCTGCCGATGCAGGGGACACGGGTTCATGCCCCGGTCCGGGAGGATCCCACATGACGCGGAGCAGCTGGGCCCGTGAACCATGGCCGCTGAGCCTGTGCGTCTGGAGCCTGTGCTCCGCAACGGGAGAGGCCACAACAGTGAGAGGCCCACGTACCGCAAAAAAAAAAAAAAGACAGGGAGGATAAATTATGCTAATTATTAAGAGAAAATATACAAATGTATTTTTTTTTTTCTTTTAAAGAATTATCTTCTTGGTGAAATGCTTAGAATTTAGTGCCTTAGTACAAGGGTTAGGGTTAGAGTTAGAGTTAGGGTTAGTGTTAGACTAACCTAAAGTGATAGAGGGCTACTGGAATGTGCAGGGAAAGTCCAGCAGTGGGGGTTATGTTTTCCAGTGAACAGAAAACTGCAGATAAACAACCTGGCAGGGCTTTTGAGTAGCAGATAAGCACCTAATACTTGGGAAAATTGAGATACAGCTCTGTTGAACTTTGATCACTCAACTTCACTAAATCACAGTGATTAGACCTTTGCGATAGGAGAAATCTTTGCAGAGCCGCAGAGGAATGCTTTTAAAAGGGTTTACCAGTTTGATCCCCGGAGTTTATGAGCATTCTGGGGTTGCTGTTTGTCACTTGTGCCTTTAAGTGAATACACCTCTTTATGCAGTACCTTCAAAACTAATCTACCAGGAGACCTCCTGCTGTTAGAGAAATTGTCATTTTTCTGTAGAGTTCTTTGATGCCTTAAATTATTTTTAACAAGCCTGATAGATTATAATCTCAATGTTACAAACCAGATAAACCAAGAATTAATGTGACAGGAGTCCTTCATTGTGTAAAATGTCTGGCCACTGGGTTATATGGATAGGTTTTTTTCCTTGTGCAAATTAATATTTGACTTACCAAAGAACCAGTTCATTCAGAGTGCTCTGTGGTAGTGGCCAGTGGAATGGAGGAATAAAGATAACTGAGAAAAATGTTTTAAAATAATAATAACAGGATTTGATGACTGATTAGAGTTGGCTGAAGAAAGCATGCAAAGTTTATAAACTTGGGGAACTGAGGGAAGAAAGATGTGACTGATGGCAGGGAGGGAATGGGAAGAAAAACTCGTTGAATGTATTTTCAGTTTTGTTTTTTTTTTTTTGCGGTACGAGGGCCTCTCACTGCTGTGGCCTCTCCCGCCGCAGAGTACAGGCTCCGGACGCGCAGGCCCAGCGGCCACGGCTCACGGGCCCAGCTGCTCCGCGGCGTGTGGGATCCTCCCAGACCGCGGCACGAATCCGCGTCCCCTGCATCGGCAGGCAGACTCCCAACCACTGCACCACTAGGGAAGCCCTGTATTTTCAGTTTTTGATGAGCTAGATTGTACATTGTTGTAGATTGTCCTGTAGAAAGTTAAAAATATAGACCTAGTTTGGGAATCATCGATCTTGAAGCAGTGATGAAAGGTGTGCAAGTGGGTAAGGGAATGAAAACAGAAGAACAGCGGCTAAGGGTTGTACTTAGGGGGCTGGGAAAGAGAAGAGGAGCCAGTCAGTTAAGGAAGCTAAAGAAGGGAGAAAACTTCATACAGCATCATGAGAGATTTATGAGAAGAGGGGCCAGGAAATATGAGGACTAAGGAAAGCTGTTGTCTATGGGTAGCAGAAGATCATTGGAAAACCTGAAAGAAGTTAGTGTCATAGTCATATGGTGGGAAACCAAAGCCTGATGGGAGGTCATTAAAGAGGTATTTGATAACAAGGAAATAAAGGCAGCAGACAAGTCATTCAGTTAAGGAGTTAGTTGGGCCATTAAAAACCAATAAATAGTGGTGGTTGGAGGGAGAATCAGGATCAGGCATTTCTTGATGCAGAGGTGGTTAAGATAGGGAAATATTTTACCCTTGTTAAGATACAAAGGGAAAGTACAAAAAGGAGGGAAAGAAGTGGAAAATATTAGAGGAGGAATAGAAAAGGTGCACAAGCAAGATTCTTTAGAGGCAGAAACCCAGAAGCATTAGTTTCCTCCTACAGTATAAGTGAAGAGATACAGATATAGATAAATAGGTTTTCTCTTTTAATATATAGACAGTTAGCTGAGACAAGATGCACTACGGAGTTCATCCTTGAAGGTCATCATTTTCTGAATAAATAGATCATACAGCTATGAGCAGCAGAGAACTGAGAACTACTGTGGACTGAGGGAGGAAAATAGGATTTCTAAATAGTAGCTAATCCAAACTGTCATTAAATAGTTTAAATTTATGTTGGGCCAAAGTGAGACTTTCTCTGGCTACTATATTTAACCCAGAAGAAAAGCATGAAGAGAGAATAAGTGGTACTCATTTCTTTTTTTAATTATATGTTTTCATTTTTACAAAAGTAACACATGGTAGCACATCATAACCCAGAATAGTTTATAAGAGAAAGATAATGTAGAGATGGTCCCACCCCACAAAACTGAACAGCATCTCTCTCTTGACAGTTTTTGTTTTAGTAGTTTCACTCTTTACATTACCTTTTTACTAACTGTGGAAGAAAGAAAAAATGCTTATATTCATGCTTTTTGAGATGTCAACTGGTTTGAAACATGAAGATTTAGCTCACACAGTTCCTCATCCCAGCATTTGAAATGTATGTTATTTGTTTTCATCCTTTTCTTTCTTAATCCATCAATTTTCAGCACCATCTCTTAACGAGGATATTAGTACCTGTGATAAGAGGTACTACCTTATCATACCTCCTGTCAGCTACACTTATACTTTTTATATTGTCACAGTTGTTAACTATTTATTTTTGGCCTATAGCCACAAGCAAATCTTCCTTGTTATGTCCATAGGTGGTTTTTTTAAATTGAAAGCCAATAAATGACATTTATATTATTATGACTGTAAATGTTGTTCCCTGCCAGGAGGCCAAGTTATATGATAGGAATAAATTGCTTTTTCTGTGGGTCTAATGTCACAGTTCCTGGGCCTGTAAGGAGAATGTTCTTACGTCAAAGCCAAATCAGATTTTTTTGTTGTCATATTCCATCAGTTGCTCAAAAATCATGCCACATTTTAGTTTGCTTTATATTTGGATCGTAATTTTTTTAATACAGTTTTTTTGTTTTTTCTTGGAACTTATACTTGCCTTTCTTTTTTTCTAATCTGTATTTATACCTTTCACTCAAGACCTCCCTCCTGGAGCCCACCATCTTTCTGCCTCAATCTAGACTAGATGTTTTATAAGCCTATTTTGTCACCTCAGAATTTCCCTTTACTGTTCTCTTTTATTCCCTCATTTTTTGAAATACAATGCCGAAGTAAGTTCCTAAGAGAAAGAGTGTTGGGATTCTTGCATATCTGAAAATGTCTCTTCTGTCCCCAGCTTGATGGAAAGTTTGATTAAGTATAGATTCTTGGATAAAATCATTGCTCCGTTGTCTTCTAACATTTCATGTTATTGCTGAGAAGTCAGATGACACTGATGCTAAGTAGTATAGCTAGGATTTTTCCACCTCGAGAACTGTTAGGATCATGTTTTTATTCTTGGTGTTCCAAAATTTGTAGTAAGTATCTGCTAGTCATCCTTTTTTTCCCCCATTCAAGATGCTGGATACTTGCTAGGCCCTAAGATCTGAAGACTGACGTACTCCTTCATGGAGCTGCAGACTGTCTTTGATATTCCCCAACCCAATGGTTCTCTTCTCTTCTGGGACTCATAATATAGATGTTGGACCTGCTAGATTGGTGATCTTAACCTCCTTTCTTATAGTCTCCATCTCCTCTCTGTGTTCTGGGTGATTCTGTTGACTTTATCTCAGTTTTTCTTTTGATTGCATTTCAACCATCAAGCTTTCAATGCGCTTGCTCTGGTTCTCTGAAGGTTTTTTTTTCATAGTATCCTATTCTTGCTTATGGCTATAATAAGAATTACTATCATATAGTAATATCTTCTTTTTTTAAGCCCTGTCTGTCTGTCTCTCTCTCTCTCTGTCTCTCTGTCTCTCTGTCTGTTGTGGCTGTGCTGCACCATGTGGCATGTGGGATCTTAGTTCCCCAACCAGGGATCGAACCTGAGCCCCCTGCGGTGGAAGCGCGGAGTCTTAACCACTGGACTGCCAGGGAATTCCCATATAGTAATATCTTCTGACTGTATTAATTAGTGGTTAGACTTGTGCCCTTCTGTTTGCTGAGTTCTCTGTGATTGCTTTGAGGCCAATTTTCCTATTTATCTTTGTCTTTTACTTCATGCTTCAGGTTCTCCTCATTTGCCTGGTGAAACTTGGTTTTCTGTTGACTTTATGTATGTGTGTATATATATATATATATATATATATATATATATATATATACACACTTATTTTTGGCTGCGTTGGGTCTTTGTTGCTGTGCGCGGGCTTTCTCTAGCTGTGGTGAGTGGGGGCTACTCTTCATTGTGGTGCGGTGGCTTCTCTTGTTGGGAGCACGGGCTCTAGGCATGCGGGCTTCAGTAGTTGTGGCTCACAGGCTCTAGAGCGCAAGCTCAGTAGTTATGGCGCACGGGCTTAGTTGGTCTGCAGCATGTGGGATCTTCCTGGACCAGGGCTCGAACCTGTGTCCCCTGCATTGGCAGGCAGATTCTCAACCACTGTGCCACCAGGGAAATCCCTCTGTTGACTTTTAAGAGAAAAGGCCTAGATGGGTGGGCAGGGTTTCTACCATGCCTGTTTCTTGAATGGGAATTTTTACTGGGGCTCTGTGTGGAATGGAGTGGGGACGAGGTGTTAACTGGCAGGGTCGTTGTGAGGAAGTTAAGAACCTGATGGAGGAGGAAGACTGGACTTTGAGGAACCATAGAAATGGCTTTGCCTAGGCAGGTCATTCAGTTTCTCTAGACAGGAGCTGTCCAGATTTCTGCCAGGTAAATATGGCCTGCTGCCAAAACCAGTATAGTTGTTTTACAAAAAAGAAAGAAAGAAACAAAAGTGTTTTCAGTGCATCCCCTGCTTTCTGCCCTGCTTCTCATTCTGCTTCTCTTAAGACTTTTCCTTTGTACGCAGCAGCTACCACCTCTGCAGTCACCAAGTTTCAGCATTAACCCACTCCCGTTGCTACCACCGTCTAGAGATTTGTTTAAAATCTCTTGCTGATTATGTTAAACACACAATTATATTTATTGCAGTGGGTTCATTCTTGTTATTTTGTGCTTTTATTTCAGTTGGGTCTGGGGGTTGGGATCAGAGGAAAATGTGTTTAATCCTCTTGAACTAAAAGTTATCTGGGACAAAGTCAGGATTGTGCTTCCTGATTTAATCATCGGTGGAAGACAGAAGGAAAGGGTAGCCTCAGTAGTATGTGGTTCTTTGGAAATCTAGGGGATAGGATTGTACCCAAGGTAAAGCCCCTAATCCTGAAGGGAAGGGAGATATACGTGTTCATGGTTGAGAATGGGGGCCTCTAGAGGCAGACCACCTGGGTTCACATTCCAGTGCCCCCTTTTACCAACCGTATAACTGGAAGAATAATTGTACCTCTCTATGAGCGTTGATTTTCTCTTCTGTAAAATAACAGACCCAGCTATTGAGTTGTTGAGGGAAATGAAATAATCTATTTAAAGTACGTAGTGCCTGATAAATGCTCAGTAGGTAATCGAGACGTGGACAGAATGTACCTGATGGTCTGAATGAAAGGAAGGTAAAGAGGAGTTTGAGGGAGTGTGGAGGAAAGTGAGAAAGAACTCACATAACTCACATGATCTGGTTGGAAAAAGAGGTGGAATCAGAAATTGGTAATGAGGGCCCGAGGCCAAGCAGATTGGCGAGTGCAGACCTGGAAAGGAAGAAGTGAAGGATAGTGGAGTCAGGGGCAGTTAGCAGCCCTGTTTGAACAGATGAGGGTGGTAATGACAGAAAGCCCAGAAAACCCCTTCTTAAGAAAACTGGGCATCAGAACGGGTAAATCAAACTTCTTTTTTGTTTCTAGGCCTTGTTTTAAAAGTAAAATTTTACTGTATGTATTGGTATAAAGTAATTCTTACAGAAATTTCACAACCTTACTTTCCAAAAAAACCCAATAAATACTCTTATTTTCTGAGCTCTTCTCTAAGTTTTTATACATGTAATTGAAAACTCCTTCTTTCTGAGGCAAATCACAATTTAGGAGCCGCAGAGGGCTGATAGTTTTCTTGTAGTTAAAATCTTGATAAAAAGACTGGCTGTGGGCTTCCCTGGTGGCGCAGTGGTTGAGAGTCCGCCTGCTGATGCAGGGGACACGGGTTCGTGCCCCAGTCTGGGAAGATCCCACATGCCGCTGAGCGGCTGGGCCCGTGAGCCATGGCCACTGAGCCTGTGCGTCCGGAGCCTGTGCATCTGGAGCCTGTGCTCTGCAATGGGAGAGGCCACAACAGTGAGAAGCCCGCGTACTGCAAAAAAATAAAATAAAAAAAAAAGACTGGCTGTTGCATCTTAACATGAGAGAACTTTAGCCAATAAATTTACTTCTTTATGATTAAAAATCAGACAGTTTAACCTCGGAAACATTCCTGTCATGGGAGACTTCATATTGTGATTAGTTATCTGAACAGCCAAGTGCCTCTGTGGGCTCAGTTAACCAGCCTCCCACTACATATGTACAATTATTTTTAGTGCATACACACACTCTGCTATAAAAGCTTATTTGGCCCTATGCGCCCTGCCGTTCTGAATTCTCTGTTTCATTACCAGTATCCACCCACAGAGTTTCAGAAAGCCATTCCCAAATAGCAGAACCACAACTCAGAATTTTAAATAAACCACATCTCTATTAGCTTAATGGACGGAGGAATTAGTTACATGCTATGCATTTCCCACATCCATCCACCCTTTCAAAACTTATTAAAAATGTATACATATATAAGCAAGAAAACAGGGCATTTAACTCATTAGCTTTTCTGTTACTTTAGCAAGGGATAAAGAAAGAACACAGGAGACAATCTTTAAGATTTTTACCTTGAATGTGGGCCAGACTTTACTTGCAAAAAAAGTATTTTGGGCACTGCTTCTTTGTTTCTAGAGAAAGTTGAAGAACTCTTCTCCAAAGATGTTATTACATTACAGCTTGAATTATGTGTTCAAATATACAGGGTCGCTTTTAAAAGAAAGTTGTGCTGGGGTGGGGGCGGTCGGGTGGTTGTGTAGTACTGATTTGAAGGGGAAGTGTTAGCTGCAGCAGTCTGTTTTCCAGCTTGGCATTAACTGATAGTTCCTGTAACTGACAAGGGTTCAGAACTACTTTTTCTTTGGCTTCCTGTTGATAAATCCATTTCTAAAAGATTAAAATCACATCTTAAGGTCTTGGTCATCATCCTTCCTGGAACAGCTGTTGCAGTAATTGATACAATTTAAAATGGATCCTTATTGGAATTGGAGGAAGTATAGACTAAGAGAGTGACAGGTACAAGTCTGTGACTAATCATTAAAGTGTACTTACAGATAAGTGTTGACTTAACTACAAACCTGGAGAAGCATGAGCTTTGACCTTACTGTTGATTACCTGCTACAATTGTTTGGTCATGCACTTTCCCATCAGACCTAAGCAGTATCAACATTTCTGGGAAGGAATTCAGCAGGCACTCTAGCCAGTCATCTCTAAGTATGAAGAAAGCTGCCTTAAGAAAAGACAGTATGGCTACTCTGGGATATAGTGGTTGTTGCTTTTTTTTAACAGTTTCGGACTTACAGAAATTTTACGAGAAGATAATTCTCAGGAACTCCCCCACCCAGATTCCCCAAATGTTAACATTTTACCACATTGACTTTCTTTATTCTCCTCTCTATTCACCCCCCTCCGTGCATGCCCGCGCGCGCACATGTGTGTGTGTGTGTTATAGCCACAGCCCTAACCACTTCAGTAATTACCTTTTTATACTAAAACTTCAGTGTGTAATTCTTAAAATCAAGGTATTGTCTCATATAGCTACAGTACAGTTTTCAAAGTTGGGAAGTTAACACTGATAAAATAATAGTTGATTTTTTTTAGTATGGTTCATAGTGCGGACATCTTGATAAATCATAATTCTGTAAGTGAAGAGTGTTGAGCAAAGTTGGTTGAATTGAGGTTGAAATGCTAGATGCTTGTTCCTCTCATGTTTCAAATATGGACTAAAGATAAATCTTCATAATAATTTTATGTAGAGTTTCTCGCCTCTGATTTTCCAGCGGCTCATTTTACAAATGGGGTTATTTCGCTTTCCTTCATAAGCCATTTTCTTAAGGCAGCTTTCTTCAACCCCCTACACACTTGGTAGTATCTACATCAACACTGATACACCCCTGAGTAATGAAAGCCTACTCATTTGGGGGCGGTGGGAGGGGCCGGGACAAGGCTTTCACTGGGCACTCTTTATCATCATGTTAAGTTCAACTTTAGGTTCATTTAGCCTCACATCGGAAAGAGTTAAAATGAGGCACAGATGTGTTTATTTATAAGCTTAAGGATTTACCCTGGGAGTAAAGAGTCAAAAGACTAAATCTTGGGTGGAAGAAACTAAGTGATAGGTAGAGAGAGGAACTGAATTAAGTTGATGCTAAATTAGAAACAAAAATAGTTTAAAAACAAATCAGCTATTTTAGCATCTACTTAGTTATGCATTCAAGCTGATTTTTTTAAAAATAGCAAAATATAAATGTTCAAACATTTCCCCCCCCCTTACATTAAATCTGGAGCACAGCCCACAGGTGACAATCTCTCATTGCAAGATTACCGTCATTAGGAACTTGTCCTCTGTTATAGAGATATTCTTTTTCATTATTATTATTATTTTGTTGTTGAGTACCAGTGGAGTACTAAACGCGGCCGATTCTGTTCCTGCCCCTAGAGGCTTGCATTTATAAGTCAGGCAGACAAAACAATTATAAGCTTCATAGGGGTGAGATGATTTGTGTGGGAATATTTGACTTTTCGTCTGTATGTTTTTAACAAAAAGTCAGAATTAATGTCTCATTCTTCTTTACCCATGTCCTCACCCTACCCCCATACTCTTGTTTTCCATAAAGGACACCTATTTTTCAGTCGTCCTGGCAAAAAGACCCAGGGTCAAATCGGATTAACCCTTGGGCAAGTCATTGGCTTTGGAGACCAAGATATGAGGGTACAACATTATTTGAAGGCTTCTGGCCTGTTCCTTCCTCCTGGCTTCTTTAAATATGTCACCAGTAGGAAGAAGTGACTATAGTCACAAGTACTGCCCAGCTGCTCAAAACAGTTGTATAGTTTTGTAAGGCATAATTTGAAAAATCTAGGTTTCATGTAACTACAAAGTAGACTTATTACATACTTTTTAGTCAGTGTAGCGTATAAATGAATGAGTGTTCTAAGAAACTAAATGAAAATAGTATTGCCTGCCTTAGACCCAGTTAATATGAAAATAAGTCTGGTTATATAGATACTTCATGGATTCTCTCAAATTTCCCTTTCTTTGGGTAAATGAAAGTAAAGCGTGGCTGATCTTATTAGTTTTCTGGAAATACTGGAAAAGGTAGTAGAACAGAAGTTCAAGACCAGTCTTAGCACTGAGAGTCTTGGAATCCTTGTGGTCATAGAGCGTGTTTTGTGGTCACCGAACACGAAGGCATGTGGCCTTTGAGAAGTACATATTTCTCTTGGGTTTCTTCATCTTGCTCTCCCTTTGTTTGTCTCACCTCAGTAGTGATACTACCTTATTCTGTACGCTACTGATGCTATAAATGTAATATTTTTAAAAATCAATGAATTGTAATGTTGTTGAACTGTAAAATACCCAAACAGGTTATAAAAAGGAAAGATTATCTGTTGAGGGAAATTTTTCAGTTACAATGAGTAACTGAAAAATCTATGGGGAAAGTAATATGGTTTAGTTGGGCAGGCAGGACAGGTCTTGCTAATGGAGAAGCTAAAACAAGGAGGTGGTGCCAGGCCAGTACCAGCTACAAAGGATGACTACTGTATTGCTAGTCTGACACGTTCTGCTGACCAGCCACCCCTCTGTAGAATTTAGCTCCTGGTGATACCTTTTAAGTAAACAGTGCAGTAGGAATGGCACTTCACAAACAGGGATGGTGGCCACAGTTTTTCAGATGAACCCAGGCGTGGTTTATGGGGTAATCACCCTCACCTGTGCCTTTTTAAAGAGACCTTTTCCTTTGCTACTGGGGGAAAAGTTATCATCCTACAAATAATCAATAAAGAAACATCTGTGGACAGATTTTTTTAAATAACATGAGAGAAAAAAATAAAGCTGACTTCATATAAGTAAAATACTGTGACTACAATCCAGAGATATTCAGAGAGTTAACAGGAATAGGAAGAAAATGGTATGAGGAGTCTTATAAATCATATTCTAAGAGCAGAGGACAAACAGGGTTATTCAACAGAGATGTAGTTTAGAGAAATTGCACCACCATGTTTGGCTAAGGAGATCATAAGTGAGGGGGGTGCTGCTTTTCATCCTCACACTTGGCCCAGTATCTGTCCTCACCCTCAACCCAGAGGCAGTGGGGTCTTTGGATACATACAAAGTAGGAGAAATCATCTTCACAGTAAGGTACCCTCATGGAAGAGCAGAAGTAGAGTCTTGAAGTGTAATAACAATTAGAGACAGGAGCCTGTGCTCCGCAACAGGAGAGGCCACAACAGTGAGAGGCCCGCCTACACGCCCCCCCCCCCCAAAAAAAAGTGCTGGTACAGGATAAGTGCTTTGTGTTAGTGGTTATTATTGTAATTATTACTGAAGCGTAACTTAAGGAATCTCTTGTGGCATATCTACCTATTGTGATAAGTGACCTTAAAAATAAGCTTGGACAAAAGTTTACATACCATATGATTTCATCTATAAGTCCATGTATGACCGTATAAATGACATTCTTGAAATGACAAAATTTTAGAAATTGAGGACAGATTAGTGTTTGCCAGGGAGCAAGGTGGGGGAGGGGGAGACGGAAGTAGGCATGGCTGTAAAAGGGCAACACGAGGGATCCTTGTGGCGATGGAAATGTTCTGTAGCTTAACTGTATCAACATTAGCATCCTGGTTGTGATATTGTACTAGACTTTTGCAAGATGTTACCATTGGGGAAAACTGAGTGAGGGGTGCATGGGATTTCTCTGTATTATTTCTTTTAGCTCCATTTGAACCTACAATTATCTCAGAGTAAATCATTTAATAAGAAGAGGAAAATGGGCTTGAAAGATTCCTGATAGAGAAAAATTGGCAGTTAGTGTCATGTATGTGTCTGATCAGACCGACAGACCAGTAGTAAGATTAATAAACGTGATGGAAGGAGAACTAACCTGGCCATTGACATTTTGGTGAGGTGTTCATGAACACCCCGCCCCCGCCCCCGCCCATTGAACCAGTTGGCATCAAAGAGAGGAGAAAGATATAAAACAGCTTTGTTTCCCTGAAAACCCATCAATCAGGTGTTCTCCATGTAGCTTTGCTCCCCAGACTGTGAAAGGGTCTACTAATTGATATGATTGTTGGTAAAGAGATGAGGTAGAAGGTAGATGAGCAACAACTTTTATACAAATGGTATTTTGAAAAGAAGGGCTAACAGAAAACAATGCGAGGATGACAGATGTGAGCTAAAAATCACCTGTTTATATGTATACAGTATAGTTCTTAAGTTCAAGAGGTACCTTTTAAAAAAAATTTTTATTTTATTTTTGGCTGCGTTGGGTCTTCATTGCTGCATGTGGGCTTTCTCTAGTTGTGGTGAGCGGGGACTACTCTGCGTTGCGGTGCGCGGGCTTCTCATCGTGGTGGCTTCTCTTGTTGTGGAGCACGGGCTCTAGGTGCGTGGGCTTCAGTAGTTGTGGCTCACGGGCTCTAGAGGGCAGGCTCAGTAGTTGTGGCGCATGGGTTTAGTTGCTCCGTGGCGTGTGGGATCTTCCCGGACCAGGGCTCGAACCCGTGTCCCCTGCATTGGCAGGTGGATTCTTTTTTTTTTTTTGCGTTACGTGGGCTTCTCACTGTTGTGGCCTCTCCTGTTGCAGAGCACAGGCTCTGGACGCACAGGCTCAGCGGCCATGGCTCACGGGCCCAGCCGCTCCACGGCATGTGGGATCTTCCCGGACCGGGGCACGAACCCATGTCCCCTGCATCGGCAGGCAGACTCTCAACCACTGCGCCACCAGGGAAGCCCCCAGGTGGATTCTTAACCACTGTGCCACCAGGGAAGCCCTAAGAGGTACCTTTTCGACCTTTCCCTCTTCTGCTTCTTAATCACCCCCTTAACAGAATTTATCACTTCCACATTTTATGTTCATAGTCTCTTCATATATTAATATGCTGTAGGTTTATTTGTTTATATCTTTCCTGGAATGTGGCCTTCTTGAGAGGAGAGATCATTGCCATATGTAGTTCTGATTTGCTAGTTTAAAGCCCAGTGCCTGGCACACAGTAGGCACTTGATAAATAATTAATAAAATATTGACTGTTGTCTGGGCCCTGAACAGAGTGGTCATTAATCTGGAGACGTACATAAATTAGATCAAATAAACTGAGAATCTTATTTTACTTAATGAGATTGTGATTATTATTGCAAGTGAACTTTCCTGGGCTTTTGCTTTATGTCTTTTATTCTGATGAAAATTTTCCTTAGGTTTAGAGAGTTGAGTGATCAGCAATGAAAGGGATATCTTATAGGAACAGTTAGCAACAGTGTAGAGTCCATCAGGAGGGGAAGGGCAATCAGAAAAAGGCCAGGAAGGGCTTCCCTGGTGGCGCAGTGATTGAGAGTCCCCCTGCTGATGCAGGGGACATGGATTCGTGCCCTGGTCCGGGAAGATCCCACATGCCGCGGAGCGGCTGGGCCCGTGAGCCATGGCCACTGAGCCTGCGCGTCCGGAGCCTGTGCTCCGCGACGGGAGAGGCCACAACAGTGAGAGGCCTGCGCACCGCAAAAAAAAAAAAAAAAAAATAGAAAAAGGCCAGGAAGCTATTGGAAAGGAGATATTTAGAGAAGTGACTTGTGGCCTTCTGGGACCAACTTCAGTCACAGGCAGTGCCATCAGACTTTAAGAAATCATGGGCTAAAACACTGACAGCTAGCTCCTCTCCTAACGTTCACCTAAGTATCCTTTCCTTGCCAAGGCACAGATGAACTATATCCTGATGTCCTGTACGGCAGGTGTGCAGTGGAGGAAGTTAGAGGAAGAACATTCCTTCCCCCACTGCCAAGGTGGTATGGGAACTGAGCTGATTACACAGTGCTTGCCCTTCTTCACCTGCCCTTACTTGTGCCAGCCCTCCAATCATGTGGGTTTGTCAGGGGCTTGCTGGAAGTTTAATTGCTGGTCTTGAATATGAAACAGAGGAGGTGTACAGTTAAAAAATCTCCTTCCTTACAAGTAAATGATGCCATTAAAAATAGATAAATAGAAAAGAGAGGGAGAAAGAATCAGTCAATCCCGGATGGTGGTATATTCCACAGGAAAACTAACCAGGACTATCCAGAAGTCCATGTCATTTGAATGAATGAACGAATATATGGTTTGAGAGTATATGCTGTTTTGGATTAAAAAGAGATTTAGACGTAAGGTCCAAATGTAACACATGCAACTTGATTGGACATGCCTTTGAAACTATGAAGGTAAACATTGAAAACAATGGAGATAATTTGGATATGGACCGAATGTTAGATGACATTGGAGCATTATTCTTAATTTTCTTAGGTATGATTTTTAGTCATGTAAGGAAATGCCCTTATTGTTAAATGTGTATATATGAAGTATTTTGATGTTTGCAACTTATTTTCAGATGGTTTGGGGTGGGAGAGAGAAAGCAGTGTGACAGATAGTTCGTTAACACTTGTTGAATCTGACTGGATTGTACACAGGTATTAATTGTACTATTCTTTGAACTTTTCTATAGTTTTGAAATTTTTCAAAATAAAAAGTTGGGTGAAGACTGAATACTCTCCTCTTGGGGTTGAGAACAAGGCAAAAATGTCCTCTCTCAACTCTCCTATTCAGTATCATACTAGAAAGCCTAGCTAACAATAGGCAAGAAAAAGAAATAAAAGGCAGACAGATTAGAAAGAAAGAAAAATTGAGAGAAACCCCTTCCTTTAGAATTGTTGGGCTCTGATGCCATGATTTCATTTAAGATGATTTTATTTAATGGAGAGCTGTTCTCCCCACAGCCCATTAGCTTCTCTTAACTTGATCCTTTGATGAATTCATAATTGCTTTTTTTTTTTTTTGGGTGTCAGTGTGTACCACCAAAATCAGCTTTCAGCTTCTTGTCCAGCGGGAATCAGAGGGAAAGATGGGCTATGAGGAAGTGAGAAATCTGATTCCAGTCTTTAAAACATGTCTTTGGGATGTATGGGTGCTCATTTCATGAAGGGTACAAATTATGGCTCATGACTTATGCATTTTCTGCTACTCTTTAAGCTGTCTTCCAATCAAAAAATGTCCCTACAGAAGCAGCTTTGCATTGCTGTTGTGAAGATCAAAGTCAGACAGTTAGATGATAAAATTACTCTCAAGATTTCTGATGCTTTATGTCTTTTGAGCATACTGAGGACAGAGACCCCAAAAGTTCAGGTGTGCTCCCAAGATAATTGGTTCTACTGATTGGCCACCCCAGGTCTCCCGATCTTGTGTTCCCAGCAGGGAGGAAGAGTCAGAGGTCTGCTGTCTCGAGGTTGTGATGGAGGAGACCACCCTCAAGAAAAGGAGCAAGCCAGAGGAAATAACCTGGAGGGATGGGGGTGGAGATGGAAGGAGAAGAGAGGGATTCGGGCTTCACAACAGTACTGCCTGGCAGTTTGAGAACACCTGACCTTTAAAATGGTTATCATCTAAGACGTGGCATCCTAGGAGTATTTCAAACTAGATTCATCTTTGTATTACATATCAAATGAAAATGAAGGCATTTTCCACAAAATTTTAATAATCGGCCTCTTCCAAAGAGTTGAACTTCTTTCTCTGTGTGACAACTTTTTTTTTTTTGCGGTACGTGGGCCCCTCACTGCTGTGGCCTCCCCCGTTGCGGAGCACAGGCTCCAGACACACAGGCCCAGCGGCCGTGGCCCACGGGCGCAGCCGCTCCACGGCATGCGGGATCCTCCCGGACCGGGTCACGAACCCGCGTCCCCTACCACTGCGCCACCAGGGAAGCCCTGTGTAACAGCTTTTTAACAGGTGTGATATTCCAAAATAGTTGTGGGACCATTAGGAAAATAAGAAAGAAGGGGGAAATTCCAGCCAAATAAAGTGGAAGCAAAATTTTAATGGATAATGAGGGAGTTTTCTCTCTTGAAGTCTTTTATGACATACAGAGTAAGAAGCCAGAGAGGATGAATCTAATCCCTGCACACACTGAGAGGATGCCTGAGGAGGAAGAGAGAGAGAAAGTACCTATAAAACAGATTTTCTTTTTTAAGTGTCTTTTATCAGTTTTTCCAGTGAGAGTGTGGTGTTTTTCATGGACAGAGGTTTTAGCAGCTTAAGCTTCTTTTATTTTTTATTTTTGGCTGCATTGGGTCTTCGTTGCTGTGTGCGGGCTTTCTCTAGTTGTGGCGAGCGGGGGCTACTCTTTGTTGTGGTGCGCGGGCTTCTCATTGCAGTGGCTTCTCTTGTTGCGCAGCACGAGCTGTAGGCACGCAGGCTTCAGTAATTGTGTCACGTGGGCTCAGTAGTTGTGGCTTGCAGGATCAGTAGTTGTGGCACATGGGCTTAGTTGCTCTGCAGCATGTGGGATCTTCCCGGACCAGGGATCAAATCCGTGTCCCCTGTGTTGGCAGGCGGATTCTTAACCACTGCACCACCAGGGAAGCCCTTAAGCTTCTTATAAATGGTCGAAGGAGAGACCGCAGTGGTGTGTGAGGGTTCATTAATTATTGCTCTTACTGATGTTTGCACAGACGGTTGGGATCATAAATGTCAGTCTGTCAAGAGACTGTGATAGGTTCAAAAAAAACTGATTGAGTACCTCAAAAGCTGTCATAAAACCTGAGATTAAACAGATTCATCTTTCTTAGAAGTGAGGGAAGGTATGGGTGAAGTGAATAGAAGAAGCTTCCTTCTCTTTGTTGCCACTTTGCTATTTCAACTCTCCTGTTCAAAACCATGAGTGTTGGCTTGTGCAGAGGGTCAGGAGCCTGCCTGAGGTGTCAGAGGGACATGGTCATGGTTAGCAGTCTCAGTTGTGTGCGGGCTGCCAGCTGCACAGCGCTGGAGATTCAGAGAGATTGGGATTCAACTCTTGACAGGGCTGACACAATTTATTTGGAAATTTTCAGGAGAGAACATGAGTTATAAAGACAAGAACAGTGACAGTAAGGAACAAATGTGAATTTCTGTCAGAGATAAAACAGAATTTTAAAAGAAGTAGGTCTGTTGTCGTCTCCAGTCAAGTTTTCCAGTTAAACTGTGTTCCTAAATTGAAAGTCTTACCACTACTTCTCTGCTATTGGCTAGGAAAGTACAATTAGAAGACTTTCTCTCTTCAGAGGATTATATATTTTAAAAATCACTGTACTTATTTCTCTGTCACAAATAAAGCAATGGTTACTTTAAATCTAGGAAACTGAGAGATAAAATACTTTCTCTTAAGATTTTCCTTTCTCATTTAATCCCATTATGATTCTTGATCAGACTTTCCTTTGACTAGAAGGTCTGATGCGGTATCTTCCTCAGGCCGTTAAACGTAGGCAGAGGAAGAGGGGGACTGGTTGAATATCAAGAACTGTGAGCCTGGCATAGGCATGTGGGCAGCTCTTGTGTGGGTACATACAGACTAGATTATGTTCTCAAGAAAAAGCATACTGGAAAAAGGTGCTTTGTTGGCCCTTTATGAAGGACTTTAATTAGAAGTCACTCCTAACTCCTGGGGTGGGAACAGTTTTTAGCTTGCCGCTACACTCCTGCTGCTAATGAGCATGCTCCTTGCAAGGATGCGTTTCTTCTGACAGTTAAAGCTGCATGTGAGCTATTTCTGTTCATCTTTCTCTCTGCATTAAACCCTTACTAACCAAGTTCAGATTATGCAAGTAGATTGGTAGGTGTTTTCCATCATTGTTGAGGAGTTGAAAATGCTTCAGGGTAACAAGACCTATTTACTATCTGTGAGCAAAAAGTAAATAATCAAACTTTAATTTATTCAAATACGGACAGTAGATGAAGGTTCCTTTAGTGTTGACCATAATTGGATCTTTTCCTTCTGGTGGTCCTTTTAAAATTGCCATTAAATTTGTAATTGAACAGTTGAATTATTTAGTTCATTATTATATAATTAAAATCCCTGTCCTGGACATCTGTTCCTCTTATTTAGGCAACTCCCCACATGGCACAGGTTTCATTAAGTAATTAGCAGAGGAGATGTAAATTTCTTATGCAGACATGATGATGATCCTGTAGACAGCTATTTATTTCATCAGCTTATAATTAAAATACTAAGTTGACTTGTGAGGAAATGCCAAGGAATGGTTTGCTTCGCCAAGAAGTTACAGATAACACATAACTGGATGGCAGCATGTGGAAGGTGGTAAACAGTTTAGGGAGTTTTTTCCCCTCCCTCCTTGTGGTAGAGAGCATTAGAGGGCACAAGGATTCCTTTCCACTTAATAGACCATTGACTGAGTGAAGGATAAGTGGGCGTATTCCAGAATGCTAAAGTTACGAATCTCTTAATGGCTAGGAGCAGCTCCTTGATTCTGAAAAATAATACATTCTGGTAAACATTTCACCTGTCTTGGTTCAGACTCGTTGAGGACTGCTTCTCATGGCTCAGGCTTTCTATACATGGATGCCTTAGGTTTTGGACTTGCGCAGATGCTGAGACATTGACTCTCAGAGGACTGACTAGGGCTGAGTGGTGTTCCTTTAGGATGGCCAGTGCAGTGCCGCCAGAAGCTGTTGGCAGCATCAGAGACCTCCCTAAGGACCCACTGTTTCAGGAACATCCCATGCCTCCTGCCTTCCAGAACAAATAATGCAGTTGTCTTTATATATAGTGTGGAATGGATAAAGGAAAATTTCAGGATGAGACCATGCAGACCTATTCCTTAGTTTTATTATTATTGAGTGCTCATTGGTCAGACAAGGTGGAGAATTAGAAGAAAAGAGATCAGGCCTGGACAGGCCTCCTAATTTTGGGGCGTTCCATCAGCTGGGTTGTTTGGTGATGACCAGTGATGATTATATCAATATGAATTCTGTTTCTCAGTCTTAGGATCATATGTTAAAAAATATTGTCTTTGCATATCACTCTCTTGCTTGTTTGAAAATAGTTAGCAATGGATAACATTGACATACTGAAAGTAAATTGTCTTCATGTAGCAGAGGCTTGCTTTAGAAATGGAAATAGGTGCTATGTAGGTAGACAGCACATTTGACAGTTTGGAGCAGATTCACTTGGGAAACAGCTTTGAATGTGAACATTGCATTTCCAGACACAAGCTCAGTTCTATGAGGTCGCAGTGCAAATAAAAGAGGGTCCGAGTGGTCCTCTTTTATATTTGAGGTGTGCTGGCCTCGTGTCAAGACCCTCTGGATTTTAACAATTTAATAATGCAAAGCCTTCAGCCACCTTCTTGTGTGAACCCTAATCTCCTCTCCCCACCTCACCCCCCAGGGTTGGGGGATAATTTCTTATGTGGATGCTCCAGATTTAGGACCTTGTCTCAGAACAAACACCATTTTTTTGTTTCGGTTTTTACTCTAGAATTTTCTCTTCTCATTACCCAATGGAAAAAAAAAAAATGTCGAAATAGGGTTATTAATACAAATAGTGCCCTTTCTGGTTTGTAAAAAAGGACCCCCCAGAGAACAGTGTGGCCCATACTAGGTGAATTTCTTTTGTCTTCCTGCCTTGTAATGATTTACATTTAGATTGTTGCTTGTTGCTCTTATAGGGGAAGGGGAGGGGCCTGGTGTGTCTGGCTGCCTCAGTCATCACACTGACTAGGTTTGGACAGCTTTGCTCAGCAGAGCTGGGAAATAGGCTGAACTTGCTTTCAATTGTTTTCATCAAAGGCCTTGTTTAGTTGGTTTGTATTGGGGGAAAATGTCATGGAGGCTACAAGAACTAAATGAAATGAAAAATGAAGTTTACAATTGCTAAGAATGGTGCGTACCTTCTGAAAGTCAGTGCAAGGTGCGGTGGGCCAGAGGGCTGTGAGCAAACTGTTACCATTGTCACTGTCGGGGCCAGTGAGTGCTCGGGCGAAATGCAGCATCTTCTCCACGCAGAGGGAGGCTGGGAAGGGGATACAGACAGCCTTCCTTGAAATACAGCCGGACTTCCCTGGTGGTCCAGTGGTTGAGACTCCGTGCTTCCACTGCAGGGGGCGTGGTTCCGTTCGATCCCTGGTCGGGGAACTAAGATCCTCCATGCTTCGCAGTGCGGCCAAAAAAAAGAAAGAAAAACTGCCAACGGTCTACCGCTTCTCACTAGAGACACAGTAAATAGAAAATCAGGACTGCCTTAGGAGAAGATTTATTCATGTAAGAAATACTGAGTTGTAGGCATAGAGGGCACATTAGTGAACAAAGCTGGTGAAACTTCCTGCCCTCCAGGAGTTTACATTCTCCTGGAGGATAATGTCAAAAGATAAGTGCTGGGAAAAAAAAAAAAAAAAAAAAAAGTGCTGGGGAGGAATAAAAGGCAGGAAAAGGGAGGAAGGGAAGTGCTGCTGAAGGGGCAAGAGTGGTCTAGATAGGGTTTTCAGGGAAGAAGACCTCATTGAAAATGTAGCTTAAAAGACTTAAAAGAGGGGATTCCCTGTAGATCTGGGTGAAGAGTGTTCCAGACAAAGGGACCAGAAGGTGCAAAGGCCCTGAGTTAGGAGACAATCAGGAGGCTAGTGTGGGTGGAGCAGAGGGAGAGAGTAGCAGGGGATGAGGGGAGAGAGATGGGAGGAGGGCACATAAGAAAGGCAGGGCCTTTCTGAGGGTCATAGGAAGTATCTGAACTTTTCATCCAAGAAAGGGAGCTATTAGAGGATTTTGAGCAGGATTGTGAAGTGATTCTAACTTGATTTTTAACAGGGTCGCTTGGCTGCTGTGTGGAGAATAGACTGTAGGACAAGGGGAAGGGCAGGGAGACCAGTAAGAAGCTACTGTATTAGGAGACTCTCTTCCAGAGGTGTTTTAGCACAAATCACTTTGGAACCTTGGCGAGAGGTGCATCGTCAGTATGTAGTGGCAGTAATTCCAAGAATACAGAGCCCCCCACGTGCTGGCTCTTTTCTTTTCTTTGTTTTTTTTTTTTTTTTTTTTTGAAAGCAAGAGTTATTTACAGTCTGCCTGTGACATGAACTTTATTGCATTTTACTTTTTTAAGATTATACAAAACACTTGTTGCACACTACATCTCCCTTCACCTGCTAATTTGGCACCAGCCCTAGGGTTGCAGTGCCAAGTGCTGCCTCTGTACCACCCCACTCTGGAGGCCATGGGACAGCTTATCTGTGAACAAGCAAGGACACTTGTTCACTCTGAATAAAGTTGGAATCATTTTCAGTATTAGAACCTGATTCTTGTGCGTTTAGTTGTGCATAGGAATAGAAATGTCTTTTTTTTTTTTTGCGGTATGTGGGCCTCTCACTGTTGTGGCCTCTCCCGTTGTGGAGCACAGGCTCCGGATGTGCAGGCTTAGCGGCCATGGCTCACGGGCCCAGCCGCTCCGCGGCATGTGGGATCTTCCTGGACTGGGGCACAAACCCGTGTCCCCTGCATTGGCAGGCGGACTCTCAACCACTGCGCCACCAGGGAAGCCCTTAGAAATGTCTTTTTACTAGAAAAGATCATGGATCACCCATGAAACACTGACTTCAGGTATAGAATTGTGCTAAGCATGGTGACATACAGAAATAGTAGACACAGTCCCTTCTCTGGCGAAGTACAGTCTACTTAAGGACAAAGATCCAAGAAGAGATAAATAACCAATACAAGCAGTAAACAGCTAGGACCCAAAGAAGGGGCACAAAGAGAGGATCCCATTTCCAGCTCGAATGGTCTCCTTGTAGAGATGGATGTTTTTTAAAGACAGCACAGAACGGACGTTTGTTGAGCCACCCACCCTCCTCTCCTAGCTTGGGCCTGGCTTGTTAGAAGTCAGCTGTAAAGGTGCATGCTTGTCACAATTTGTGACGTAAACCAGGCCAGCTAGAAGAACTGGCTCTTGCTCATACTGATCCAGTTCCTGGAAAAGGGCAGTAGCCTGGTCAGAAGAATGCCTCGGCTGTACATTAATCAGTTGCGCTTGCCAGGCCAAGCACTAACCCTGACCCCTAAATGTGTTGTTTTGCTCAGATTCACAGTCTGAGAATGAGGCTTCGCCAGTGAAACGGCCACGACTACTGGAGAATACTGAACAACCCGAGGAAACCAGCCGATCTAAACAGAAAAGCCGACGTCGGTGCTTCCAGTGCCAAACCAAACTGGAGCTGGTGCAGCAGGAACTGGGATCGTGCCGCTGCGGTAAGCGTCCCCCCAGTGGAGGACACAGCATGGTGGAGGCTGTGTCCTTGGCGCCCTGAGAGGCTGAGCTCCTTCATTCTTCTCCCGAGTACCTCCCTTCGAGCTATAGCTTTGGAGCTTGGGAAATCAGAGTAGAGGATTCTTATTTCTAAACACCCTTTATTTCCTCTCACACATACAGAAAAGGCAAAAACCTCCCCAACTATTCTTACACATATTTCATTAGAGTTGCATTGTCACTGCTTACTGCTCTCAGCTTCTCTCCACTGCATATTACTGTGGTTCCTTCTCATTGATGACTTATTTAGAAGTTAACCAAACCAGTGAAATTCTGAGATATGTGCCATAAAATTCAGATATTAGATTAATTTTGAATGAGCTTCTTACTATATATAATAAATAGAAGATTTCTCCCCCATATCCCTTTTAAATTAAAGTTTGATTAGAAAATTATTTTCTTTGAACCATAATTCATTGTCAGTTAACCCCTTGAAATAGCTTTAAAGTAACCTTTTCCTTCTGTATTATCCAGTGTAATACCAACTCTTGGAATTTTTGGTGGGATGTACTTTTTAAAAACTTTATGCCTGCCCACAGTGGAACAAAACTTAGAACAATCCTTCCTCTCCCTTTGACCATATACATCGTGTCACATGGAAGCAAAATTGTGTAGCTGCATTATTTAGGCTGACTTACAGTTTTCCTGTCCCTGTTTTTATTTCTTGACTTTAGAGCATAATATTGTGAAATTGTTCTTTGGGACAGAGCTGTCATCAGGCACATTGGCTCTAGCCTCTGAGAGTCCTGTATCCTTTGTTCTTAGAAGTGAGCTTTTAGAAGCTTCCTTTTACCTCTGGGATGGCCATAGATATCCTGTAAGTACTGATGCTGGTAGTCAGGACTGGGTGGTTCTCCCAGCAGTTAGAAAGTTACAGCTGCTCAAAGCTCTTCATCTTCTGAAGAGATAGCCGTCGCTGCTCCTGTCCCTGAGTTATCTGCCCTGTTGGAAATGAGAAGGACAGGGGGGAGTTCCAGCCTCTCATGGAAACTGAGTTGGAACTCCTTTCCTGTCATGAGTAGAAATCTGTTTGTTACACAGTCTGGTGTGTGGTACTCAGCAGTATCAGAAACATATTTATCTTCAACTGCAGAAATGGTGACTAGCATGTGGAGTCCAGGTATCACTGGACAAGTTTTTAGTCTTTAACCTGGCGTTTATTTATCCTATTAAATGCTTGTGTGAAAGTGTAAGGAGAGAGGTAGGATAAGACGTGGGTGCAGAGGCTGTCAGCAGAATTTTCAAACCTCACTTTTGTTCCTGCAATGTGATGTGGTCCAGGTGAGCCCAGAACCTTTTTCTTAGGCTGTGTCTTGATCAACCCTCCCAGGTAATGTAAAATTCTTAATGAGGTAGTGAAGGAATACTGTGGTTACCCAAGGAAACTTTGGGGTCTCATGGCTAACCAGCTTTGCCCTTAGTGGTTTGTCTGATCTTTTGTGGTCTGCAAATTATTGCTTTGGTCTTCACGCGGACCCCTGGGGGCTTCAGCAGTTCAGTCTGTTACCAGTGTTGTGTAGCTTCCCTGACCGTTTGCCTGTTGCTTTTGTAACACAGGCCTTTGGTGATTCCTAAATTAGAATCGTGGGATTTTCCTGTACCTTACATTCTTGTTTCCTTCTTGAAAGTAACTGAATTCTGGGTATTACACAGGATTTGCCCTAGTGGATCAAGCAGTTGATCCATCAAGTGTGCTGTCTCGCCTCTGGCAGTGGCTAATAACCTCCTCTCCTTGTCAGGCAAGCAGTGAGAATTCACAGTTTAGTGCTGAGAGATCCAGAGGTGTGGTAACCAAGTCTCCCAGTTTACCCTTCAGCTTTGATGCAAGCCACCTATTTCCTAAGGTCTTAAGCACCAAGCTGAAAATATCTAGAAATATATGTTGGATGACTTCATGTGCTCCTAAAGTGAAGCCAACTTGACTGACTCTGGTAAGTGCAGATTACTCTGCTGTGCTCTTCACCTCTCAGGCAGGAGGCTGGGTTTCTAAGTAAGTGCCTACTGGGTTTGCCATAGACGTGCATTCTCTTTAAATGATCTAACACGTGGTCCCTTGGCTTATGCCCAATTCTGAGGGTCGTGTTATAGAGAGATTTGATTTTTCTGCTGGAGAAGAGAGCCCTGAGCTTTCTGCAGTCCCTCCAGATGTAGCCTTCCTAGAGAGAGCTGGGAGTTCAATTGGGCCCACTGAGAGCATTATACTTATGTGCCCAGAAAAATGACTGAGTCAGCTGCCACATTTTAAAAGATGAAGGACAGTAATGGGAACACACACCTCTGGGACTGTCCCTGACAAATATCTCTTGTGTTCCTCCTGCCTGTCTGCTTGGATCTCTAGGAAAAGGTGAGTTGTACAGTTATTTCCTTGAGGCTGCATGGAGTGCTAGGGAGACGTTTAACTGCCCTGAAAGGTTTTGGAAGACGGGAAACACAGTAATTTACTACTGAAAGTGAAGATTCAGGAGGGCGGTTTGAACTCAAACAGAACACTTCTCCACTGCAGAAAATCTTTTTTTTTATATGTATTCACAATCTTTTTTTCCATTCCCCTTCCACTCTGTACAGGTTATTAACTGCTGACAAGAAATTCACATCTCATAAATAATGCTTAAGAGCCGTTGCTATATAAATTGAATGTGTTATGAATTGTGATGGGCCTTTTTGTAGCATTCGATGCCTAGAGCAGGAAGAACAGAGGATGTCATTTTCATTAATTTCTAATGAGGTGCCAATTAAAGACAGGGAAGCCGCTCCAAAGGGAAGAGTGGCCAAGCTCCCCTGAATCCTCCGCCTGGGGCTGTCATCCAAACACTGCCAGCAAGCCTTCTCTAAAAATTCCATTAAATCACAGTCTCATCGAGAGCACACAGACACATTCAGCTCCCCTTTGATCTTCAAAAGAGCAATTTGTAAGGCGAGTTCTGAGCCTTCTCACATAGGGAACAGCTAGAGGTGATAGGAATTGTTAATTGCCAAGACACTCCATGGGCTTTCAATAAGGAGGTGAGTTTTGAAGATGAATTCTCCTCTGCCTCGCTGTGACTAGATAACCTTTAAATCAACAATACCATAGTGACACCCTTTTCCTGTGAAATCTTTCTGGGTGCCAATCAGTAAAAGCTTGTGGTGAGGCTGGGGTGATACCCTGCATCCTAGTGTATCTTCAGCAGTTTAACTTCTCAAGATGGAAAACAATTGCATAAACATGGATTTATTTGTTTCATTTTCTACTCAGTAGGCAAATTGATCAGCTTGTTGTCTTTACAGGGGTCTTGTCTCTCCAAAGGCCACCTGGAGGGTGTTCTGAAATCTGGCCATCCTCATCCAGTCTGGGCCACAGCACAGCCACGTGGATACTGTGTTTTCTAATCAGATCTTGCATGATGCATACCGCATGGCTTTTTAATCGCTATGCATTGCTTCCCAGAACCACAGAATTAATTTTTAAATACCAGTCTAAGAGCTTGCAAAAGTTATGGCATGTTTTCAGTTGACAGTGACTTACACTGTAAGATGATATGCTCCCTTTTGGGACAACAGTGCTTTTACTAACCTCTTGAGTAATCTGACTTCGTTTACTGCTTTCAAAATAAGTTTTATATTCCCTTTAGAAACTCAGAGTGATGCTTTAGCTGGGACCTTTAGTTTGTCGACTTAAAGTGCCTCAGTGGTCCTTTCTGCCTTTTCATTCACTGTCAAGCTGAAGTCAGCTAGCATTTATTGAGATGTGATTTTTCATAAAGCATTTTGCTAGGTTTTGTGGGGAATATAGGAGGTAGAATACAGACTATAGGAGCTCATAGTTTAGGTCAGTGATTTCAGACTTAAGTGGGCATCAGAATTGCACAGAGGGCTGTTAAAACACAGTCTGCTGGGCCCACCCCCAGAGCTTCTGACTCAGTGGGCCTTTTTAACAGGTTCCCAGGTAATAACTGATGCTGCTGGTCTGAGGACCATGTTTTGAGAACCACTGTTCTAGGAGCTTCTCAATCTGGGAAGCCTCTAAAATATAGAATGTCTGGGCCTCACACTTAACAATTAAATCAGAAAAGGTTTCTGGGTATTGTTTTTTTTTACATTTTGGAAATTAAAAGTTTGTCCTGGACCATTTGAAAGTAAGTTGCAAACATTGTGACCCTTTATCCCTATAAACGTCAATGAATATTTCCTGAGAATAGTTATTTTATATAACCGCAGCAGTTATCAGCTTCAGTAAACTGATACTGATAAATACTTTCATCAGATCTCTTGTCCATATTCTAGGTTTGCTAGTTGATCCAATAATATACTTCATAAAAGCATTTTCCTCCCTTTAGTACAGAATCCAGTCCATGATCAAGTGTTGAATTTAGTTGTCATGTCTCTTTTAGACTCTTAAGCTGGAACATTTTCATTGCCTTTCTTTGTTTTTAATGATATTGACATTTTGAAGGCTGCATTTCTCCACCCTCCTCTGCTTACCCTTCCCAACCCCCCACTTTTTTAAATAGAGCACTCCTTGTTTGGAGGTTGTCTGATGTTTCTTCATGATTAGATTCAGGTTATGTATTCCCAGCCAGAATGCTATGTGGTTGATGTTGTGTCCCCCTCAGGGTTCTTCATTGGGAGGCACGGATGTTAATTTTGCTTCATTCACCCAGTCTAGGTGTTGCCTGATGTCTCTAAAAATAGTATTTTTGCCCTTGCAACTAGTAAGCAATCTGTGGGAAACACTTTGACTATATAAATGTCCTGATCATCATCAAAAAGGTCTCCTAGATTTAGCATCCATTGATGATTCTTGCCTGAACCAGTCTTTACTATGATGGTTGCAAAATGATGCTTTGCTAACTCCAGTCCTTCTCCTGCATTTACCATTTGCACGGAGCATTCTCCTCCCCCATTTATTTATCTCTTACTGGTTTGCACTCTGGGCTCTTGTATTTTTCAGTGGTTTATAATTCATTACTGTACTTAATTATTTTGTTGCTCAAATTGTCTCACATTTGGCCGGTGGAAATTCCTTCAAGCTGAATTCTGTATTTTTGTGACATACCTCCTGTTTTTGTTTATTTTAAAAATTAATTAATTAATTAACTTTGGCTGCATTGGGTCTTCGTTGCTGTGCGCGGGCCCTCTCCAGTTGCAGGGAGCGGGGACCACTCCTCATTGCGGTGCGTGGGCTTCTCACTGCAATGGCTTCTCATGTTGCGGAACACAGGCCCTAGGCAGGCGGGCCTCAGCAGTTGTGGCACATGGGCCTAGCTGCTCCACGGCATGAGGAATCTTCCTGGGCCAGGGATCGAACCCGTGTCCTCTGCATTGGCAGGTGGATTCTTAACCACTGTGCCACCAGGGAAGTCCCTGCCTCCCGTTTTTTAAAAAGCATTTTCTTATTCTGTGGCCTAACATGATGTGTTCTGGATGCATCTTGTACTTGCTTAGTCCTGGAATCAGCCACTTTTCCAAGATCCCTAAGCTGATTTAAATAGGCATTCAGAGTAGGAATTTGCTGGTCCTGAGTGGAAGGCAGGCACATGCATGAAATAAGTGGCATCCAGGGCAGCCTACCATAAGAGTTTTAATCAAGGTACAAGCCATATGTTATAGGAATATGGGGAGGGAGAGATTAATTCCAACTGGAAGACTCTGGACAGGCTTCCACAATAGGGGCATTAAAGGAAGGGTGGGACTTAGAAGTGCAGAAAGACAGGATGCTTGGACCAAGCTGGTGTTCTGCAGGTGACCTCTGTGCAGCCCGATGGGGCCTTGTGGTTGAGTGAGGAGAGACTGCTAGAAAAGGAGGGAAGGGATTCCAGATTCCAGGCTGTAGTGTTTGGACATTGGTTTGCAGTGAAAAGCTATCAGTGGTTTGAATGTGATCAACACGATCTAATTTGACTTTTTTTTAAAAAAATTAAGCACACAGGAAAGCCCGGGAGGCTGTTGAATCTTCTTAGAGGAATGATCTAGGGAGAGTGTGAACTGATTCACAAAGTGGAAAGGAATGTGCACGTGTCACAGCCGTCCCGTCCACTACAGGGGACTGACTGAGTGGTGAACAGCTAGTGATATTCTGAGGTCGAGTGTGGGGCGAGGAGCTGTGGTGATTATGAAGCATGTAGGTGACGTGAAACTACCAGGCTGGTCCATTCCACCAGCATCAGAAACCACCACAAATAAGCCCACATCTAGGCCTTTATTTTAACTCTCTTCCAAGTGTGATTTAAAACTGTCAGGGACATTTGGCATTCTGTCCTATGTCTCAAAGAAAGCGAGGCTATATTTTCTTATAAAAGGCCTTATTCTGTGTACAGAGTTCTAGCCTGGATCTGTCAGAAAACCCTAGTATCCATGGAAACACCTGAGATCCTTTATCATGAACAAATTGGTTTGGTCAGTTAGGTGTTATCATTACTGCCGTTGAGTATCGAGTCCATGCTCTGCAGTGTGTTGTATAGAGTGTGGTGACCAAGATCCCAGCCCTTTAGTAGCTCCTGTTGTTTTATGCTGAGTCTGGCAGTGAAAGGCTAAAGTTTTTCCAGCAATTCTGAGACAGCAGCTGGGTGTTATGTTACCTTACGGCTCAAGAGAAGGAGGTGCCTGCCCACCCTCCCAAAAGCAAAAACAAAAACAACAGCAGCAACAGAAAACCTTTGATGGGCGTTACTGTATATATGAGAGCTAAGAGTAATTGAAAGTCTTGAGGCAAATTGAGAAAATTTTCTCCCTTTGCTACTCTCTTCCTTTCACTCTCACTGTACTTTCACCTAAACAAGAGTATGCTTATATGTAGTCCCCATTTAATCTTTAATGTGTAAGAGTTCTGGTCTAAAACCAAACAGATTAGTCCCTCTGCTGCTCCTCTAAATTGCAAGTTGAGGTGTTAGACCAAAACAAATCAAACCTTTACTGAACACTAGCTCCACATATTTGGCCCATTAGTTTACCACGTCCCAGAGAGCCAAGCTACCATATGTCCTTTAACAAGGCTGTAGAGAGATATTAGAAACATTAAGAGCTCCCCTCCCCAGCAAAGGAGCATCAAAGACCAAGCTTTTAAAATACAAAATGTGCAGAGCACATTTACTGATGCCTGTGTCACTTCCCCACTCATACCCTACCGACAGGCAAACCAGCAGACCCTTGTCCCTTGAAGTGAATATTTTCCATCTGGATAGCAAATTTGCAACTATTTCTATAGTCTAGTCTTAGCAGTAACAACACAATAATAATTTAATCAAAACTATTTGGATAGGGCTTCCCTGGTGGCGCAGTGGTTGAGAGTCCGCCTGCCGATGCAGGGGACACGGGTTCGTGTCCCGGTCCGGGAAGATCCCACGTGCTGCGGAGCGGCTGGGCCTGTGAGCCATGGCCGCTGAGCCTGTGCGTCTGGAGCCTGTGCTCTGCAACGGGAGAGGACACAACAGTGAGAGGTCCGCGTGCCACAAAAAAAAAAAAAACCACCACCACCAACAAAAACTACTTGGATAGATTACCCTGTTTTAGGATATTTCTTTATGGAGAGAAAAAAATGGCTTATTTTAAAAGGAAATGAATTTTTTAAATTCTAAGAGTAGATAATTTTAGTTCTTTGCCTAGCAAGGTGTGTGTTATATGTGTGTGTTTTTTGGATTTTTTGATATATAATTTACATACCATAAAATTCACCTGTTTCATATAGTTCAGTGAGTTTTAGTAACTTTAAGTTGTACAGCCCTTACCAAATTCAAATTTTAGAATATTTCCATTACCCCAAAAAGTTCCCACGTGTCTCATTTTCAGTCAGTCACTACACTCTCCTACCCTAGCCCCAGGCAACCACTGATCTGCCTCTGTTGGTATAATTTTGCCTTTTCTAGAATTTTAGCATCAGTGGATTCAAACAGTATATATATACAGTCTTGTGTGTCCACATAGTATGTTGTTTTTGAGATTCGTCCATGTTGTTACATATCAGTAGTTCATTCCTCTTTAATGTTGAGCATTATTTCATTGCATGGATAATCACATTTGTTCATCCATTTACCATTTGACATACGTTTGGGTTGTTGCCAGTTTGGGGATATTATGAGTAGAGCTGCTATAAATATTCATGCAGAAGTCTTTGTATGGACATATGTTGTACCTTCTTGGGTAAATACATAGAGGTAGAATTGCCAGGTTGAATGGTCATTTTCTAAGAAAATCCCATCAGCAGTGTATTAGGGTTCCAATTTCTCCATGATTGGCCAACATTTAATATTGTCATTCTTCTTAACTTTAGCTATTCTAGTGGTTGTGTGGTGCCATCTCACTGTCGTATGTTAACTCATTTCTCTAACGACCAGTGACGTTAAGCATCTTTTTCATATGCCTTTTGGCCACTCATATATCTTCTTTTCTGAAGAGTCTATTTATACTTCAGATATCTTGCCCATTTTAAAAAGATTTACAGAATTGCCATTTTAACAATATTCCAACCTATGAGTATGATATGTCTCTCCTCTTATTTAAGTCTTCTTTAATTTCATAGCAGTGTTTTATATTTTTCAGTTTCCATTCTTTGTTAAATTTATTCATAACTATTTTAGTTTTTTGATGCTACTGTAAATAGAATTTAAAAATTTTATTTTCAGGTTGTTCTTTGCTGCCACTTTGAAGTGCAGCCGGTTTTTGTATATGATCTTTTATCTTACTAAAGATAAAAAGTAAATTTATCTTACTAAAGATAAATTTAGCAACCTTACTAAATTCACTAGATTCCCTTAGGGTTTTCTGTATCCATGATCATGCCATCTGCAAATGAGGGCAGTTTTACCCCTTTCCAATCTGTATGCCTGTTACTTCTGTTTCTTGTGTTATTGCACTGGCTAGGACCTGTCGCATGATGTTGAATAGACGTGTTGAGAATGAACTTCCTTGCCTTTTCTTTGATCTTACATAGAAAGCATTCAGTTTTTTACCATTTATGTCTGATTTAGCTGTAGATTTTGCATAGCTGTTCTCCATCCTGACAAAGTTCAATAGTTGTTACCTGTGGAATACATTGTAGGAAAACATAGGAAATGTTCAAATACATGCTCCCAAAACAGCTGATACAACTCATGGTGAGCTACGATGTGACCTAAAAAAGGTGAACAAAGGCGTGTTTTAAAGACTTCTCCTGTCCCATGCTTACAGCTAAAACACATGCCCTTTGTTCAGAGTCCTAACGTGTCTGTCCAGCCATAGTGGGGAAAGCCTGTGACCTGAGGGCACTCCTCTTTTTTCAAAACCAAAATCGTAACAGATTTATAACCCAAGATGCCGTTCTGGGTTATTCTCACTTGAGATAATGAAAGCAAACCACACTGAGAAATGCTTTGTTTGAATTAAATGCTTTTATTACTGCAATACAAAATCACAAAAAAATTGTGGGTAGATGGGTAATAGAATCACGTACCACCAAGATGAGAGGAAGCCTTAGCAGTCATTTAGTCCAACGCCCCCTCCCCCATTTTTTTGTTTGCTTGTTGTAAACGAGGAAACTAAGGCCAGAAAAGTTGCCACTAGCCTCGTATCACACCTGTGTGCTAAATGTTGTTATTTCACGCAGGCTTTGATCTGAAACTCAAGGACTGCTGAAGAGTTTCTGACCAACATAACTGCTCACAGCAGAGCCCACTCTCCCTCCCTTCAGCATAGCTTTCAGCCCCCACTGACTACAGCTTCTTGTCACATATTCTTGGCCATACCTGGGGGACTTCTGTTCTTATCTCCTCTGAAGTACCCAGAAGATTTCTTGGTCTTTCCTCCAGATTAATACACCTGACTCTCTTAACCTCCTCTTAGTTCAGCCTCCAGAACCTTGTTCAGGACTTGGGACTCTTATATGGACCCTTCACAGCAAAATGTCACCAAATTAGACCAGTTGTGGTAAAAATAGTATTTAGTCAAAATAACAGGGTTAAAATATTATTTCTTTCAGAATTGATATCAAATTGTTCACAAAGGTGTTGCTAAAGAAATGTCCTTTCTTGTGCCTTTTATGTGTGTAGTTAAAACTAATTTGTGTTTAGTACATTGTATGCAGATATCTGCTAGTAAACACTCTCTGTCATCATACTATATTCTTATGTGACTCCCTCTTGAGTAGAACTTTTTTTTTTTTGAGGTACACGGGCCTCTCACTGTTGTGGCCTCTCCCGTTGCGGAGCACAGGCTCCAGACGCACAGGCTCAGCGGCCATGGCTCATGGGCCCAGCCGCTCCGCAACATGTGGGATCTTCCCGGACCGGGGCACGAACCCGTGTCCCCTGCATCGGCAGGCGGACTCTCAACCACTGCGCCACCAGGGAAGCCCTTGAGTAGAACTTCTTAAAAAGTGCGGGCCTCAGACCAGCACTTCAGAGTCCCTGAGTAGGTGGGGATGCGTCTTTGGAAAGCAAAAATGCAGTTGCTCAGGCAATTCTAATATACCCCAAAGTTTGATACACTGCCTATACACTTAATAGCTCATTTCTTCATAGGAAATGTAAAGGTAATTTAAGACAAAATAGTTACTAGAAATTTCCAATGAGGTCATGCACGTCAGAGGTTTTATGTCATCTAGGCAACTCCATTCTCTTTCAATCAGAGATTTACATCTTCTGAGTGTTTTAACACATGCCTTCCTCCACTGGTCTCCTCTCTCCTGCTAGATTCTAAAATACTCAGAGAGCAGGACCATCTGTTGTTCTGTAGCTTCCCACTGCCCCTGTTAGAGTTATGTGGCCTATAGTAGGTACCCCATCTGTTATTATTTCTTGTAATAACATACAAGAAAAAATTAGAAGTCAATGAAATGTGGTGTTCTGGTGAGCCTGCTGGTTTTCTTTAGGGGAACGTCCTTTTGTGGTAGTGTTTGAAGGCAGGCCTAAGCAGGTGAATGGGAGAATGTCTGGCCCAGTCTCCATGGAAATTCTTCTTTTTAAAAAAAAAAATTATTTTATTTATTTATTTATGGCTGTGTTGGGTCTTCGTTTCTGTGCGAGGGCTTTCTCTAGTTGCGGTGAGCGGGGGCCACTCTTCATCGCGGTGCGCAGGCTTCTCATTGTCGTGGCCTCTCCTGGTGTGGAGCACGGGCTTTAGACGCGCAGGCTCAGTAGTTGTGACGCACAGGCTTAGTTGTTCCGCGGCATATGGGATCTTCCCGGACCAGGCCTCGAACCCGTGTCCCCTGCATTGGCAGGCAGACTCCCAATCTGCGCCACCAGGGAAGCCCTCCATGGAAATTCTTGATGCTGGCGTACATGTACAACCTGAGGGTTTCCCAGTGGAATAATTGACTTAAGGAATAAGGTTTGGAGAGAAAACCTTAGCATTATTTATTTTTACATACTTTTATCTGCCTTGAATTTTTATTGGTAGAGGGGGAAATATCAGGCGAGACAGGTATGTTATAAGAGCAGCATTGCTTGCTTGGTCTGATTAAAATTATTTGATATGCTTTTGGTTTAATTAAATACTCAACTTTGGGGATGGGTGTATTTGCCTAAATAAAACTGGTGATTCATCTTGCACATGAATAAGATGGGCTCTTTGGGGCTCACAGAAACTACAGGTCACAGACCTACTGTGTATAACCACACCAGTCTCTCACTCCTGCCTAGCAAACCCATCACTCTCTGACACAGAGTCCAAGCACTTAAGGGACTTAGAAGTTATCCATCTGGCGCCAGTCCAACTCCCTGAACTAATGCTGCAGAAACTACATCAGCATTGCCCTGCCCTGGCAGGTAATCCAGCCACCATGTACATCTCCAGCCTGGAGGGAGTGAGGCCTGTCTTGTTGCAGGCAGCTTAGACTGACTAGGTGCTTCCTCCGTTGAACTAAAACCAGTCTCCGTACATGACATGTCCTCATTCCTCCTCACTCTGCCCTCTGGAGAGACCTGTCACAAATCATCTTCCTCTCCTGCAAGGCTTCTCTTCAGATATTTGAACACAGTGGCTTTGGCTTTCCAGCACCCCAGTCCCTTCCAGTAGCAAGTTCATTCACGGGGACTGAAGAATAGTGTGGGGACATCAAGGGCAGGGTGGGGTACAGGAATGCCAGACTGGGCTCAGTGCTTGTCTCCATAGTTTTCCTCATCAGAGGCCGTCACAAAATATGAGAGTCTTTTTAATAAAACCTTTCACCTGCTGATCTCCTTGTGGGACTGCTCAAAAGTCTTCTGTGGAGTCCATGGTTGGCCTCTGTTGCTGTAGTTCTCAGAACACACTGAAATTGACTGCATGTCTGTACTTCCTCCCAGACCATAAGCACTGGAGGACAGGGACCATATTGTGTTCTTTAGTAGCTCTCTGCCCTGCTATATAGTACCTGGTGTGCAGTGTTGCCTGAATGAGTGAATGGATGAACCCTGTACCACTGCAGTTGTGATCCTCTGGGTGAAGGAAGAACAGCTTTAGGGCTTCTCTGGTGGCGCAATGGTTAAGAATCCACCTGCCACTGCAGGGGACAAGGGTTTGAGCCCTGGTCTGGGAAGATCCCACGTGCCTCAGAGCAACTAAGCCCATGTGCCACAACTACTGAGCCTGCACTCTAGAGCCCGCGAGCCACAACTACTGAGCCCACGTGCTGCAACTAGTGAAGCCCACGCGCCTAGAGCCTGTGCTCCGCAACAACAGAAGCCACTGCAAAGAGAAGCCCGCACACGGCAACGAAGAGTAGCCCCCGCTCACCGCAAGTAGAGAAAGCCTGCGCGCAGCAATGAAGACCCAACGCAGCCAAAAAATAAATAAATAAAATACATTCATAAGAAACAAAAACAATAATCTTTGAAGAACAGCTTTATTGAGCACCAGCTATGTGCTGGATGCCTGCAACTGTGTTATTTATCATTTGACTCTTACAAAAGCATGGTTGGACAGGTGGTACTCCCTTTTTACAGAGGTGAAACTCAAGCTTTGAAGTTAACTAACTCAGAAATATTAGGGAGCACTTGAACCCAGGTCTGTTGAGCTGCCAGAATCTCACCACTTTTTCATGTTCCCACACTGGCCCATGGGGTGCCCTGAACAGTGAGGGTATGACTGCAGCATGAGTTGTCTCTATTTTCAGCTGTATAGTTGTTAGCAGTTCCTTGAGCACTTCCCCATCTCAAGGAAACATTCATTGGTAACAATTTATGTGACCTCCTGTCTGGGAACCACTGTTCCATGTGACACTTGTTGCTCCATCTAGATGTGATGCTTCTGGAGGACAGGGTCCATGGCATTGCCCCTTTTTTGTCCCCCACTGCGCCTGGATAATGAGAGACACAGTGGCACTTAATTCTCATTGACGTGTTTGTTCCATTTTCTCCTGAGTGCGAATTCATGTCCTCATTTTCCTTGAAAACTTACCTCCTCCAGGATACCTTATGCAGTTGACCTCTCCTCAGTACCCCCGATTTATTACACATAGCTGGATTGTATTGATTTTATTTGCAGTTGATTTCTTGCTTTGCTTCTTGTGTCCTTCAGCATTTTCTTCTCTGTGCGTCTCCAGCTGTCTTAAAAGCCGGGAACTAGTGACTTCTTTTTTCCCCTTCTCCTCCACCCAGCCCCTAGAATAGAGCTCTGTAAACAGTGCACAGATGACCAATAAATACTCTTGACTCCTTGAGTCTGATAGCTTCTTTCCCTTCCTGGACTGACAGCCCAACACTGGAGCTTGAATCCTTTATTTATTAGGTGAGATTTCTATAGGACCTTTCCTCTGAAGAGATCAATATCAGTGAAGTTTGTTTTTGCTTCTGGAAAGTGCTTTTAGCTAAGCAGACTGAGGTTCTGACAAGATCACATGATAGTCCTTACTCCTCACCTCTTGGCCCCTGAAGATGCAGACTCCAGGAAAAGCCTTGCCGCTTCAAGTTTTGCTGCTTTGTTGTCGGAAATGAGCCTGAATAAGACTGTGGCAGATAGCAGCACAGCTCTGCAGTGTTGGTTGACTTTGTAGCCAGCGTTACCAAAAGAGAACTTGCGTTTGGGGGGCGGGGTGCTGCTGTCTTCTGGAAGGCAGATATGGAGAAGGCCGCCCACTAGCCAGAGCCCCAGGCACAGCGGTGGAGGGTTGTTGGCTCTCACACAGTGCCTGGTGTTGCTAGAACTGTTGAGCCTCTGAGACTCCAAGTCACCCTGCCAGGCGGCTGGGTCCCTGGGAGGGACCCACGAAGGGCATGAGACCCAGAGACTGAAAAGAAACAAGTGCTGGTGAGGCAGGGAGGAAGTGCTGAGAGCTGGTGCTCTCCTAGCTGGTGGGAGAGGAGCTGTCACGCTGCAGATGTGGGTGGTCAAGACTGACCGTGAGATATTGGAGCAGAGTTCAGAGGCCACAAACTGAAAAGGGTAAGTGAGTCCGCCCTATAATTTATTGGAGAAGTGCCTAAAGTAATTGGATCAGCTGGCTTGTCTAGGAAATTTCTCACCTTTCCACGTCTCCTTATTTGTTAAGATGTTATTCCCATCCCTGTTCGGAGTTAGGCAGAACCCAGTAGGGAATGAAGGCATTTACTGCAGGCTTAGCATAGAGGTGAGGGCAGCAGCATATAGAGGCTGCTTGGTGTGGGTACTCAACATCACCAAACTTGACCCGCCCTTGAGCCTGCAGTCCAGAAACTACCCTCTGCTGTCAGATCAGGAGTTAAGGCAACCATAGTTACTGAGGCACAAAAAAGAAAAGGGAAGAGAGCAGAAGTTGAGGTGTGGTGGTGTTGGAGAATCCCGGCATTGACTCATGGGGTAGTGTGAGCTTGGGAGGGGCCGCTGCTTATTTCCTCCTGTGATTTGAAAGGTGTTCTCTTTCTCTGTTGTCCCCTGTGGAGTTGAGAGTTTGGGCCACCGAACTGTCTAGTTTATTTTCTACCCCAGTGCCTGGGACATGGTTGGACAGAGGGGACGACAAGAAGTGCCCCTCTTTGCTTTGGGTACCTCACCAACTGCTGTACATGTAAAATGTACAGTTCCTGGTGGATACCTGGGAGACAGGTGACCCTGGCCTGTGGGGACCTCCCCCAGTGGCTCTCTTCCGCAGCAGCCAGCCAGGCCTGCTGTAGTTATTCCAATGAGTCCTCCAGAAAAGTGCTCCGGGGCTGCGGGGGAGCTGGGGGAAGTGTTCATGCAGGTGTCAGATGATTTTCTCTAGCCAAATTTTCTGTTAGGTATTGGTCAAGACACTGCTTGTAATGCAGGAGATGGGTTGTTCTTACGCCGTAGAGTGGGAGGTGGCAGGCGGTGGCTGTGGCCGTTGAAGACATTTGCTGTGGGTCAAGGAGGCTTAACTAGTGACAGCCCATTTGCTCCTCAGGGAGCTCAGGAGCGGGCCTCTTCCTCCCTGGATCGTCGTGAGGACGCCCGCTGTGCAGCAACAGGCTGTTGCTGTCCAGTGAGACAGAAGCTCCGAGTCAGCACGTGATGGAGTCTGTGCATCCTTGTGATTAATACCTATGATGACATGTGTTCTTCAGAGCTGTGCACCTCGGTTACAGATTGACCAGGAGGGGGAAAGTTCCAGACACACAGATTACAGGGCCAGCTTTGTGTTAATTCTCTTGCATCAATTAAATTGCTCTTCCCTTCAACTGAACTGCTACCCCAGGATTAATTTTCCTTGGAATCTGGAGTAATTGACCAAAATACTAGGGTAGAAGAGGAAACGAATGTCAGTGGGAACCTGTGTGTTTACGCTCAGTTCTTCATTATCTGTACTCGGCACATTTGTGATCATGAGTTACAGCAAAGTTTTAATTCCAAGAAAGCATCTAATGCCATCTTGGACATTTCTGGGTTGCCTCTCAGAGTGAGCTCAGCAAATATAGGCTCATATTAATAACAGCAATAGAAAAGCATAATTAGGAAAGTAAACTTGCTACTGCAAAAAAATTAAAAAAATACATCCAAAGCCAAAGCCAGACAGTAATCATCTTTACATTGCGTTTGCTGTACCCTGTTCACCCAGGTGGTTGGAAGTGAACTGTGTGGTGGTGGTCCTCTCCAGGAAAGGGGGCGAGGGCACAGTTACCAGCAGTAAATGTTCTTTTATTTTTTATATATATTTAAAAATTTACTTTCTTCTTTCCCTCCCTCCCTCCTCTCTCTTTCTTTGGCTGTGTCAGGTCTTAGTTGTGGCATGCAGGATCTTTCGTTGTGGTGCATGGGCATCTCTCTAGTTGTGGCTTGTGGGTTTTCTCTCTCGAGCTGTGGCCGCACGCTCCAGGGTACATGGGTTCTGTAGTTTATGGCACGTGGGCTCCTTGAGGTGCGTGAGCTAAGTAGTTGCAGCACACGGGCTTAGTTGCCCCACAGCATGTGGGATCTTAGTTTCCCCACCAGGGATTGAACCTGCATCCCCTGCATTGGAAGGCGGATTTTCTTTGTGTAAAGAAATTTTCTTTGTGTAAAATGTTGTGTAGCAGAAAGAAAGCCATGTGAGTAGGAGGAAGGAGCAGGGGAGGAGGGGGCACCCAGCCTTGAAACCAGCTGAGTGAGTTGTACTGTGTAAGGTGCAAGGGGCAACAACAGCTGGAAGAGCTATCCTGGTAACAGCCAACCTTCCTTGAGTCGAGGCTTCAGCTGCTCTAGTCTTTAGTGCCCGTAACAACCCCGTTTATAGGAGACACACCTGAAGGTCTGAAAGGCTAAATGGCTTACTAGCAGCACACAACTGTCAAAGCAGTGCAGCTGGAACACGAATCCAGTACTTGGGCTCCAGAGCACAAGATCCTCACTGAATTATCCAGAAAGAGAACTTGAGGTTGCCCTAAGGGACATGCCGTAGCAGCAGGGGTGGGACTAAGCCAGAGGTTTCTCCCAATGCCGGTCTGTCATCTCTGTCCTCCCCTGTGACCCCAGAATGTGGATTGTTGAAAGGCCAGCAGAGAAAAATGGGGTGAGTATTCCTCTCTTTTCCAGGTGTTGTTCTAGAGAGACGCATGGCATCTGCAGTCTGGTGTCCCCTGACGGCATTGCCACTTGGCCATTCTGGACTTGGATGAACTGGCTCTTGCCAGTGTAGCCTTCAGGGGTGGCGAAACAGGCCACAGTTCTCTGCTGAGCCGTGTGTGAGGAGCCTGGCTTTAACTAAGTTGCCCCCGTGGGCCCAAGCTTTGCCCTCGGCCGCTCTTGGGTAGGATGGGTTTGGCCCTTTTTTTGCCTCCACTGCAGCTTTGGAGTTGGTTTTCTAGGAGACCTCTCTGAGAGGATAATCTTTTACAGGACAAGGAAATACTGAAAGAGAAGGCCAACAAATCAGGAGCCTGCGGAGAGGAGGATAAGGTCGCCCCCAAAAAAGAAGTTTCCTGCTTGTACCTCACTATTCTCCTGAGGCCCCAGAGAGGTGGGGGTGGGCAGAGGCAAGAGGAGGCCAGGAATGCAAGCACCTTCTAGGGCTTTTGGGTGCTAAAAAGTGCCCCAGCTCCTAAGAGGCTGACGCTGGCTGCCTGCTTTCAGCTACTGAAAGGAAATGTTTGAAAGAGCAAGTCATTATTCCTGTGGCAGAAGCTGCCTTGAGCCATTTTCTCTCAGTTTTAAAATACATGTTCATCTCTAGGTAAAACAGCCTAGCACAACGTGAGCCTGCAGCCAGCCCTTCTCCTCGTGCACCGAGGGGTTACAGAGCTTGCTGGGGGAGGGTTCTCAGGTCAAAGCTGAGGGCACAGTTTCCTTCCTGGTGCGGGCACCTGGACCCCAGGCCCGGCCCACCCCTACCTGCCACATACACCCTGTGGTAAAAATAGGGTAGGCTTTTCCTGGGTGGAGGCAGGAATGAAGGGTGGAAGACTTGTTCTCTGGACGTCGGGTGGTAGAAGGAGATGTTCCTGGGAGAGGGCGAACATTCCCCACGGACGAAAGGAAGGAGGTCAGAGTTTTTGCAAGAATGAAGCAGTCTGAAGAGATGGCAATAAAGGACACCAAGAATGGTGGATTTTTCTATACTTGGGAACTGACGTGTGCACACACCGTGTCGGGAGCTTCATTAGGCTGGGCCGTGACGGCGCGGCTCGCCTTCACCACCGGCCGCTCCCAGGGCCTTCGCGAGTGCTTTTTGCGTGGGCTTGTGTATCTTTGCCTTCTGTCACAGTGCTTTTTGTTGTAGTGTTTAGCTTGTATCTAACTGATGTTTTAATTGATTTGGGGGAAAAAATGATTGCTTCTGTTTTAGAGCTGTCTTGGTATTGTTCTGTGGTTTTTACTGAATTGTTGAGTACACTGGGCTCTTCTAAATTGCATGTTCTCCTTCCCCTTGGAAAAGAGACTGATGCCTGCTTGGTGGTTCACTGTGGCTTTGGTTCCAGCTCCTTGGGCCGCTGACTCTGTCCATCCACCCATTCTCTCCCCCAGCCCAGCTGAGCACTGTGTGAGCTAACTCAGTGAGCCACGATCCAGTTCTTTTTCTTGGAGTGTGATTGCTTTTCCCGCCTCCATGCAAAGTCAGGGAGGGAGGAGAATGTAAAACAGACGCCTTCCATTCCCGAAACACCTGTGGCTGCTTTGCCTGTACCATGGGCCTGATGAGATAAAATGCATTAAGATCCTTTAATGCATTTCTGTGCTACAGATTCTGCCTTGGGCATTGATTGGGTCAGCGGACATGGTGTAATCCAGGGATTGCTGCTGGTGGGAGTATAAATGGTTAATGCTTTCCAACAGGCTTTCCTGTACCCACCTGCTGTTCCTAACATGTACTTACAAATGAGCTGTGAGGTCAGTTAGCTGTCCTGAGTTTTAAGAAACTTTTTTGTTGTTGGAAAAATGTGATTCTTTTCTTCTAATGTGCTTGCCTGGTTATTTCAGACACGAGTCAGGTATATTTGTTGTTTATGTTTGAAGTAGACACTTCAGATAGCAAATGGTACCTATTGACCTGAGATGTGGAGGCTGTGTTACCTAGGTTTCTCAGGGAGCTTTGGGAGGCCTTGGGTGGGCTCTGTTTGCTGTTTGGATAAAAATATCAAGGTGCGTTCTCTGATTTGCCTCCTCCCTGGACACAGCTGCCTGGGGCTTGTTGCTGGTGGGCAGGCGCCGGGAACAGGCGTGCGGTCTGGGTGGCGCGCACACGCATGGCGCTGCCTGAGGCTGCACACCTGGAGATCATTTTACAGTGCCTCGGTCCACGAGGCTTGTCAGTATTTTTAGGTTCTGCTTGAACCTCTGACGATCTGAAATTCAAATGAGCAAGAAAGTGTAAAATACTTCTTGTGAGTGAGGTGAGAACACCGGAGCAGCTGGAGCCGAGGCCCACCCTGGTCTGAGGCTTCACTGAAATGGCCACTTTGGGAGAGCCCCCGAGTGGGGGGATCTGCAGGAAAACAAATGTTTAATTAATTAAAGTCCACAAGTATCCAGAGCTGCCCAGTTTTGTCAACTTTTAAATGGTGCTTTTTTACTCCAAGATAAAGCCAATAAGCAACATTTCTGTCTGGCAGGGACTGAATAAAAATGTCAAGGGTTCAGACTTTGTGAATTCTGGCATCGCTTTCTCTGTCTCCTTTAGGAAATTCCATGGGAAAAAGACAGTTCCAACCCCTGCTCAGTTCTTAAGGTTCAGAGGGAAGCACTGGCCTGGGGATCCGGGGCCTCAGCCAGGGGTAGGGGCTGTACTGCCTGCGGGGTGACAGGTTGGCTCCGCCCTCGGTGCTCCAGCTCCTCCTCCACACACCTTCCCCACCCCCAACACCACAGTGGTGCCTGAGGATGGGGGGGGAGTTGGGGGGAAAGGGGACTGGCCTATGAGGCCAATTATCTGGTTCAGCTGCCCTCAGGGCCCCTGCCTGCCAGCACGGCTGAGAGGTAGTGACCCTTTCTCCTCAGGCCCTGGGTGTTCCTCTTGGGCAGTGATTGTCAATGATTTTTGTCAACAAGTAAGTGAAACAGGAAATACTGTTACAACTTTATAGCACTTAGTCAGGTATTGGGTGTTAGTTATATCATCTTTGCTTAATGATGGCATTTGTCAGACTGTTCTCAATCCTGGTGTAGAGTCTCAAAATACCCACACCCGTCTCTGTGTGAGCAGAGGTGAGATTTAGCTATGGATGAGGGCGTCTGAATGAAATGGATGACTTTCAGATGTTAGCTTTAAAAGCTGAAGTTTGGTTCCCACCAGATGAGCATTTTTAGAAACCTGCATGTCAGACCTTTATGAGTCTTGGAAGAGTGAACCTTGGATCCATTTTCTGCCGGGAATGTGTTTTTAGAGATTTAAGGTGTCGAGCATCTTCAGGTCCGTGTGGCCTGTGGCTCTACACCAGGAGGGCTGAGACCAGGTGTGCTTGTTTATGACCGTGAGCGGCCTGCGCTGAAATGCTTGTCCTCCCACAGGAATCCCCCGGCCTCTCTGTTCAGGGTGAGGGTGACCTGAGTGTGCTGCCTCTGCGTTTCTCATTCACATGGGACCCTTTCAGGACAGAGGGTTAAGATAGGTCTTGAATTGTACTTTTTGCCTTTTGCCCGCTCTGCCCCCTCTGTTGCTGTCCACAGCCACAGCGCCCTGGGAGGAGCCCTGCGCGGTTCAGCCCCTGTGGCTCCCTGGGCAGGCCTCTTCGTCCAGCCCTGAGGCTGCCTGCTCAGTTGAAGGTGTTTTCGAAATGAGGGTGTAGCTGCCGGAGACCTTGCTGCGTAGCTTGCAGAACGGGGGCAGGACGGCTGACTGGTCTCACCTGTGCTGGTCGGGCCTCCTCCTCTCCCCATGCCCAGGATGGCCTGTCAGGAGCCAGGCAGTGGCAGGTGGAGAGGGGCCTGGAAGGTGGGCCGTGGGACCCAGTGCTTAGACAGCTCTTCTGCACCCTCGCCTTTTAATCAAGGGCTCATCCCAAATTGCTCTTCTGCCCTGACAAACAAAGAAACACCCACACAAGTTCTTGAGCGTTTTGTGAAATTTAAACCACATTTAGTATTATAGGCTGATCTTTTTTCAAAAACTTTTGCCTTGGGTGTTTTCCTCGCTTTTGGGGGGTTGGCATCCTTTTAATCATTATCCTACTGCTTATCTCTCCAAAGCACTGTATGTATATAGGTATCATAAGCAAAAGTATATTGAAATTGTTTTTAATACTATATGATGCTGATGTATGTGACCATAGGAGGGTGTAGATATGAATTGTACATATGTGAGTGAGTTTGATAATGATATATAACTTTTTAAAATCGGGGAGAAAGAATTTCATGATACCCTGGGTAGTAATACCAAAGCCCCTGTCGCAGCTCTGCTGATCAGTTCAGTGTCCTTTCTGCTTTCCTTCCCTCTGGACACTGCCTTGGCTGACCCACTCTGGAAAGGCCCCACTTGGTTTCTAATAAACGGCATGAGAAAGTGTTGAGGCTGTAAATCCCCTTGTGCTCTAAAACTGTGTTCATCACTGAAATGAGAACAATCTGCTTCCCCAGCAGCCTAACTCACTTCTCTCCATATGCCCAGCTTGGTCTCCAGATTTCAGAGAATAATTGAACGTTCATGACACTTGAGTGGTTTCTGGAAACAGGTCTGTGGGTATCGAGAGAAGACAATAAAGACTCACCCCCCCCCAGTCACCCCCGAATGCTTTCCTGTATCCAGAACAGCCCACCCCAACTACTGACACCAAAGTACATTTAGCCAATTGGCTGCTGTTGGTGCGTAATACCTACTCAGCATTTGGGACAAGTTCCAGCATGTAACTTCCACTTGGTGAGTGAACTTGACAGGAGAGGGAATTGAGCTTAATTTATATCATCTAATAACCTCAGTGCAGCAACTTGGGAAGTTAGCCTTCCAAAATTTCCCCAGACTTTTCCCCAGTGAATTACAATGCCATATATTGTAAATTTCACCAGCTCTGCTCCCTGCTGAACTGGTAAAAATTTACCTGCTGTTCAGTGATTTTCACCTTTCAAAAATCAAAGGCAAGTGTCAAGCAAGGTGTGTCTGACAGAGGTACACAGGACTTGAGTAGAGAAATAAGGTGTTTTTGGCTGAATGGAGAATCCTTGGGTGGGTAGAGAGAACATCCAGGAGCTCCTGTGGTTGTTGTGCCCTGTTTCCTTTTCCAGACAGAACCTGGGGCTCTCAAGTCCACCCACCGAGTTGGTGGTCCCCAGGAGTTGGCGGAAGGCAAACTAAAGCAGAGTTGTCAGGGGCGTAGTGAGGGCAAGATTGGAGCCTCTTCCCTCCATCCCAGTCTACCTTTGACTAGTGAGGTGTTAGACTGAGCCAGGGCTGAGTTAATTTCAGGGGCAATCCATTTCCTGCTACTTTTATTCAGCCAGCACCATTCATCAGGAGAGGAGAGCCCTTGGGACCCTCTTCTGCATCATCCCAATATCTTGAAGGAAGGGAAGCAGGGATCTTCCCACCCCTAATTATAGATGCTGAAGGTATAGAAATATGTCAGGACTTGGCGACAGAAATGCCTCCACACACTTCCTGCTGCCACACAGCTGGTACCCCTACCCCAAACCCCGACCTGACAGCAGGTTCTCCCCGACCAGGTGGGCTTTGCTCCAAAAAGATGATTGTGCTTGTTAGATGCAGGATGAATATTGAGGCCATCCATACTTCTGCTGTGAAATCCTTTAGGAGAAAGACAACTGGTATCCAATACCTTCAAGTAATGAACTTATCAGTAAATATAACACACTAGCTCATTAATCTTAACGTTGCTTTTGAGCCAAGTGGGAGCTCAGCTTCTCAGGAGACAAAAATTTCATCTCTGTTTCTTTCCTTAAACCTAGTCCTAATTTAGAGTCAAACATATTGCCCTGCTCTCCCTGGGAAGCAGTTAATAACGTGTTTTTTTTTTTTCTGTACAATGGATGGTCCAGGCTCGGCCTGGTTGCTCAGGCCGCCGTGGGCACCTGTCCGTACTCAGCATGAGCTGAAGGCATCAGAGAGGGCTGTGAGTGTCAGCTGAGGAATATTCTTTGGGTAAAGTTGATCTTAAAAGTTAGGGCTTTTGAAATCGTTGTCCATCATGGCCAGTCTTTGCTTCAACTTCTGATATCCTTCTAAAATCACTGCCTCCACCCCTCTTCTCTGAAAAGAATTGAGGATGGGGAGAGGGACGAATCACAGTTTGCAAGTGGTGGCTGTCCATTCACTCTGGCTGCTGGGGTCTGGGCTTAAAAGAGAGAAATCTCTGAGAAGGGATGTTGTTTGCTTGGAGAATAAGTGAGGAGAGCATTGGCCCGGGGGTGCTGCTCTGGGATGCCTGCCCCAAGTGTGCAGGGAGAGGTGGTTTAGGAAAGGATTCCAGCTCACTGCAGGTCAGTCCTATGGACCTGGTCTAGGCCCGTGGGACCTGGAGGTATGACCAGATGCAACTGTTGGGATGAGGTGATGGGGAGGAGCCAGCCCAGATCTCACGCCCCCTCCCCTGAAAGAAAGGGCCAGACAGACCCAGGGAACATCGGGTGACTGTCGCTGTCACACGTCCACACCCCCATCAGCACTCCTAGAATTTGACCAGAAGGGGAGAATGGGCCACATCCTGACACAGCTGTGTTCCCTTTGTCCTCTGAGCCTCTCTGCTGACAGCCTGAGGGCCTCCTCTCATTGTTTGCTACCAGAGGGGTTTCATCTGTGTCTCTACCTGCTCTGCCGGGCCTCTCCTCAACTCTTTGTTCTCCAGCGTTGTGCTCCCAGGAGGCCCGACTGTGTGGGCCTCACCTCCTGCCCACCAGGTGGGGTTGGAAGCATCAGGCTCCATTAAGATGCCAGTCGGAGCTCGACGTTTCTGTTCTTTCCTCTCTTTAAATGTAATACCTTGTCCAGTGCTTGAAGTAATCCATTTTCCTCTGAGAGCCCCCATTCATGTGTGAGCTTTGGTTTGATCACACCCACTGTCCCCATAATCATTTCTGCCCCCTCGCCCCCGCCCCGGTCTCCTAGAAGCAGTGCGTGTCTTGTGGTAGATACTGAGGTTTATCCAGGCCAGGGAAGCACTGTGCTGCCAGCTCTGGGCTCTCCCGCCTGTGTGGGGCTGGGAGGGAAGGGACTCAAGAGCCCACTCATTTCTGAGGCAGGCGCTGCAGAGTCACATTGGGGTTCCACCCTCAGGGTCCAGGCAGGAACAGCATTGAAGGCAGATGTGCCCCTTGGACGTTCTGAGGATGTCGTTGGACTTGCGTGAAAGTGCTGGCTGTCTTGTTAGAGTGGGGATATTGTAATAGGCTCTTCAGCAGCCGGAGCCCCTGCTGCAACCATCGTCCACTCACTGGACGGCCCTCCCGCTCTCTGGACCTGAGGGAGAGCTGGGCTCTGTGCACGTGGAGGCCACCCTAATGGTCTGTCTTCTCTGCTTCCCCCACTGCTGCAGGTTACGTGTTCTGTATGTTGCATCGCCTCCCCGAGCAGCATGACTGTACGTTTGACCACATGGGCCGTGGCCGAGAGGAAGCCATCATGAAAATGGTGAAACTGGACCGGAAAGTGGGGCGCTCTTGCCAGCGCATTGGGGAAGGGTGCTCCTGAAGGCCGGCTTGGCCGCTACGTGACGCTGTTCTTAGTTCACTAATGTTAGCCTTATTTAGGACAAAGTCAGCCAGACACCTTGTACTGGGCACGCGTCAGACTACAGCCAGTCCGTTTCCTTTCCTTAGCCAGCCATCCTGGTACTGTAGTTTAGGGGTTGATGGTGGTTGAAATTGATTTCTGGCTGGTTACTAAGGTGCCTGCTAGCCATTGTATAAAATTAAAACATGAAGAATATTTTTTTTTGAGCATGGCTAGTGGATTTAAAACAACACATACCTGTCACTGCTGGAGTCAAACTTACAAAAAGCCTTAAGTGGAAAGTGTTCCAGACGGAGACTCTGAGTCAATAGAGGAGGAGAAGCTGGTGTTCAAGTCCCCACGACGCACATGGCTTTGCCGGAAGCTCTGGTTAGTGTTCGGCCTTCACCTCTTCACTATCCTTAGTCCCAGTAGCCAGGATACCTGATGGCCACGCGTGCCCGGGCCACGGGAGGCTGTTGAGATTGGCCCCGTGGCTGGGCTGGGTGGTGGCCTCGCTCTCCCACTGAGCAGGAAATGGGGGTGGGGACAGGTTAAGAAAATTTACCTGACTTGCTATGAAAAAACTCTCTCATCACACGAGAAGAGAAACAGTAACCTCACTTTGAAAATCAGCTCCACTCAAGCCTAGTCCACGAATGAGAACCACCTTTTCTACACAGGACCCTTGGTCACGAGAAGCGCCCGCGGGCGCGCCCTGACCCACGGGCTCTGGTTTGCCGTTTGCCGAGTGCAGGGATCTGGCAGTGGATCAAATAAGGCTAATAGCAGCACCGCAGCTGTGGCCTCCAAACTGGCCTCTGCAGCTAGGTTTCTAGATTGGAAGTTTTTTAAAAAGATGTTTCACAGCCAGCAGGAATCAATAGAAGAGCTGGGAGCTGCCTGCAGCTTCGTCCCTTCCAGCAGGAGCCTGCTCAGCCCCTCCAAGGCCAAGGGGACGATGCCTTGGCCTCGCCTCTCATGTCTGTGCAGCCCCACAGTCCAAGGGCGACCAGTCCACTTCTACCACATAGCAAGTTTAGTAAGGGGGGGGCAGCATATGTCACAGGGACAGAGGTTCGTGGCCATGGCCCAGCTTGAGAGACACACTCGCTCAGGCAGGTGCGGGGAGGGCCTGTTTCTCAGTGTGTTTCTCTTCAGAGAGGAGTTGAGTGGAGGCAGGAGCTCAGGCCCAGTGGGGATGGGTGGAGATGGGCCTGTTTGCCAGTGTTAGGAAATCATCACCGATCAGGTGTGGGGGGTGGGTAGACAGGAGAAAGATGCCCTTGAAAGCCTGAGCAGGGGTGAATGGCCCCAGAGCCCCATCTGATCCAGGCCGGTGAGGGTCGGAGACTCCTGCAGAGGCAGTTTGGATCTGCCCGCACACAGGCTACTGGAATAGTTTAACCCAGCAACTTACCCTTTTATACCACAGCAAGTGTTTGCTCAACTCTGTCTGCAAATTAACAGTTAATACCTGCAACTACAAATGTTTTTGGTCCGAAATACTGAAATAGGAAATCACGCTCTTCCCCGCCTCCTCTCCCACCCTACCCCCACCAGAGTGGAATCCGCTGCAAAATCTCCAGCCTTAATTCTTGCTTCAGGACCCAGACCGGCGTCTTGCTCTAGGGCAGCCCAGGGCAGAGGGGCCAGGTCTGCCCACGTTTACCACTGTTACCAAGCCACGGCCCTCTGGCCAGTACCTGGCCATCCTCAGTGATGCGGCCCACCTCGGCCCCCCACCAAGCTCTGATCGTGAAGAGGCCACAGGCGCCCTTCCGGCCCTCCTCAGGCCCCACCGGCTGCTGCTTCCCGGCGGCAGCGATGGGAAGCAGGCCCTCTGGGGAGCCCGGCCGCACACGGGGCTCGCAGCCCATGGTCACTTCCTGATGGTAGAGCTGGGGGTGGGGTGGGAGGGCTTGTTCCCCGGCAGTATCTGTTCTGTGAAGTTTGTTAAATGTAAGGAAAGCTTAAATTCTTGTATCTTTAAAAGAGAAAATCTTATTTAACCCTTTTGTGTTCTAGATTTACTTACACACATAGCCTAGAGCTCAGTTTTAGTTTTAACATTGTGAAAATATTAAAAGAATCTTGTAACTTTATTCTTTTTTCTCCTGCTGAAAAAAAAAAATTAAACCAATCGTATGAAAGTTTGGATTTCTGTTTTGCCGGTTCTCCTAAGTGCCACCTGGATGACCAGAAAAACAATAAAAGGTCTCCCCAGCCAGAGGTTGGAAGAGATGGAGGGCTCTTGTGTGCACTGTCTGGGGCTCACTTGTCTGGTAAGTGTCCAGGCTCCACAGTTGTTCCTCTGGTTTCTCTTGTGTGGTTCCACCTCGGGAGACCCTGGGGTAGAGGTGTGTCTGCTGGGCCCAGCCTTCTCTGGCAGCAGGGAGGTTACGTACCTGGGGGAGATGGGAAGAATGAGCACCAGCCCAGAGGGCCCCCAGCTGTGCGAGGGTTGGGTGTGCCTGGGTCCTGGCATATCCAAGACCCGACTTAACGAAGGACAGGCCTGGAGGAGAAAGATTCCCGGAAGGGACGATCAGAATGATGTAAATGCTGTGTAGAGGACCACCTAACACGCCTTAAGATAGACTAGGCTATCTCAGGATGGAGAGGTTGTGCCTGGGGTCTGCAGTACCCAGGGCCTGGAAAGGTGTTCTGAGAAGAAGGTGCTGTAGAGCTGTGGTCACAGCGTGGGCCCACATTCCTCTTTCTTACCGTCCTAGAGCAAGTCAGCCACACCTCACCATCCACACGTATACTGGGCGTGATACTCAGGCCCCACAGAGGGCTAGCTGAGCTCACAGGAGACGGGCTTGTTTGGGTGCTGTCTGTCTGCCTCCTGTCCAGAGGCAGAGAAAGCATGGAGCCGTGGGGGAGGGACCACGACGCACAGGAGTCTTCGCATGATTTCTGAAGGGAAGCCACGTTGCAGTCTCACAGCTGTCAACTCGGTTGTTGTGAACACACAATTTGTATGTTTGCTCACCTAGGCTGCTATGCAAAATGAAGCTGCATCCTGCCCACAAATGAACACGTATTCCAAACAGCAACAGTGCCCTTTGGGCTTCTGGACACAGTCCTCCTTTACAGATGGCTCAGAAGAGCTGTTCCCCATCCCCAGCCCAGCATGGCCCCTACCCTCCCACATCAAAGAGGTCCTCACCAACCTTTACAGACCCAGAAACCAAAGACAGAGGACGTCTGCGTTCTTGGGTGAATTCAGGTTATACACGTCTGGCAAGAGTAGCTCATGGGCCAAGCCCCACGGCCATGCTGAGGTGCTCCTGCCACCCCTCCCTCTCCACACCGCAGTCCCGAGGCTGAGTCCGGTCCTCACCCTCCTCTGGCTTTTCTAAGTGTGAGGGTACGGGTGGGGCGGCCTCGGAACCTCAGTGCTGGGAGAGCCTGACGAGAGCGTCCTGGCTGTTCCTCAGAGCTGGTGCTGCCTCTCAGGTCCCTTCTGGAAGGGAGCTCTGAGAACTGGAGCTGCCCTCTGCAGAAGGAGGCCGGGAGAAGCTGGGCCCCAAGGCCTGGGGAGCTCTGAGCTGGCCTGGGCTGGTCAGCGGCTCTGTGCTCCCTGCCATCCCTGCCCACAGGCTTCTGGGTCTCACTGTCAGCACCCAGGGCCACTGATGGGGACCCACTGCCTGGGGCAGGTCTGGGAGGGAAAACCCCCGTAGCAGCTGGGAGTAAACCAGGAACGTGGCGCTAGAAGCAGCCATCGGGGAGGACAGTGCCCCCTACACACAGGGTGGAAAGCAGAGGCCGAGGGGCATGGTGACCTTGGACAGCCTGGTCCTCTGTGCCCCACTGCTGCTCAAGTACCCTCCCTGTCCTGAGCCACAAGCCCTCGGAGGACGCTATCTGGCAGCAGATGGACAGGCTGTAACAGTGTCACCAGTGTTCCCAGGGCATCCATGGGAACCCAAGCCCTGGGCCCCAGATCCCGCCTTACAGGCCTCTCAGCTCCTCCTGCCACTGGCTCTCAAAGGTGGTGGCCTCCAGCTGTCCCAGCCGCAGGGACGGCCAAGAGGAGACAGTAGTGGAGGCAGGTGTAGGCAGCAGCGCCTCCTGCTCCGGGCTCAGGGCTTTAAATACTCAGGATGCATGGGGTAAATGCACGAGACATTTATCATAAATTACAGGTGGATGATTGTGGGTCTTTAGGCCCTGAGGCCTCTAGGGGAATATTCGAGTTCTTTAGGGGGCGGGGGAAAGCAGAAGCTAACTTGGTGGGCTTGGAGGGCCCCTTTCAGAGTCTGCCTTCTGGCTGGGAGAGGACAGGTGTAAGGAAGGACGGCCGGGGGCCAGGGGCGCTGCTGCCCATCTGGATAGTCAGTCACAGAGGAAGCAAAGGACCAGGCCCAGGTCAGGAGTGACTCAGCCAGATGAAAGGGAGGGCACCCTCACCCCTCTGCTAGGTTATTCCATGAGCATCATTACTTTAGTAATTTTTAAAAAATAGAACAGTGATTTTCAAAAGTGTACGCCTGTCCTCACCTCTGCAGTGGAGGCAGGTCCTGGCCTGTGTCAGTCCAGCAGAAAGTCCTGCCTGAAGGCACGTGGGGTGTTTGGTGGGGGACATGCAGCTCCCCGCGCCTGCTGAGGTGCGACGGCTCCTGCGGCCAGTCTGATGGAAACCAGCAGAACCCCCAGGTCCTCTCCCCACACCTCAACACAGGGGCGGGGGCTGGGGTGTATCGGAATCTGGTTTACTCTCCGACCAAACCCTCCCACCACCGTTTCCACTCATTTTCTGCAAAACACCAGGGCCTCAGGATCCTGTCCAGTAACCAGGTATGACCAAGTCAGCTTCTAGGAGGAGAAATGGGTGCATCCCTGTTGCCCTGCACATCCCTCCCCCTCCTCTAAAAACTCCTGTGCAAACACCAGGCCCCAGGACGACTTCTCATTTAATATTAGAATAATGAAAACCATGATGGCACAGAACCACGAACTGCATTTTAAATTCCTAGGGCCACTAATGAGCACTGAACTCCTGCTGGAGCTGTTATTAGGACAAACATTCAGAATGGATGGCTGCAGCCACGAAAGGAAGTGGAGCGTGGCCTGCACCACTGCAGCCACAGCTGCCGCCTGTCCGGCCGCCACCCTGAGCACCTCAGCTGCACCCAGAGGAGCTGGCCGCCCATGTGGAATGCAGGAGTGACGCGATAGCACCAGAAAACAAAACCAAAACTCACTAATGAGGAAAAACCTCTTAGAAGGAGACACATTTAATTTTCTTTTCCTTCTTTGACACCCTTCTTCTCTGTCCAAAGGGAGGTTCTTAATTGAAGCCCACAATGGGGAACGCGCCCTTTCTTTATTATCAAATGGCCTCAGCACACGGGATGCTCTGCTTTTTATCACAGATTAGACCTTCCTTTTTTCCCCGTGGCTCTAGAAAGGATAAGTGATTACAATTTTGTTATCTTCTGAATTAAAAACAGGTGAGGTTGACTGGGTCGGCGCTGTCCGCACAGACTGGGTCGGCGCTGTCCGCACAGCGGTTTGACAGTTGGGGCGCCAGCATAACTACTGAGCAATCTCCGCACAATATTCAAAAGCCGCTTTTTTCTTGGCCAAGGAATTAGTCTAACAAACACATCCCACTCTTGCTGAAAATAATTTTCTTTTCCCAACTCTTCTAGGAATAAAACACTTTTAATGTATTTGTCAGGAATCAACACTTCATTTACTAAGATTAAAGAAGTGACAAAGAGCAATTGAGAAGAGTCCCACATCCATCATGGGCTCATGGTTCTAACTAGAATCAGAAGAAAAACGGAAAAAGCACTGAGAATATGGGAAAACGTGTTTGCGTGTGTGATGCTGTTACACCTGTTTCACGTTCAGAGTGCTTTGCAGCAGCCCCCGCCTTTAAGCCCGCCTTGACTGGGGCGCCACGAGCACACACCCCGCCCTGCCCGCCGTGCTCAGCACCGGCCCTCCAAGGAGGCACCAGAAGGTGACGTTGAAGGCTTTCGCCAAAAGCCCCAACAAAGTGCATTTTACTCCCCCACAAAGCATGACCTAAAATGAAGGGCAGGAGGTTCTGCATGTTCAATCTCTAGACCTGGGTAGTGGTTACAAAGGTGGTGTTTCACAATAAAGGGCCAGAGGCCACAAGCACCCCTCTGTCCACCTCACCAGACCTCCTCAAAGCAGACGCCGTGGGACTGCATCCTCTGGGGCTGGGGGGGAGCCACGGGCCCTCATCTGCCGCTGCCCCCCCGCACAGCTTGGCCAAGCCTGCTGCCTGGTGTCCCACAGCTCCCAGGGAATCAGCCTCCACCCTGTGCTGGGCTGACGGCTCCGCGGGCATCGGGCTCCTTGGAGCTGGGTCTCATCAGCACTCCCGTTTAGCCCTATTGGTCTCTCCCCAAGTTTGGGGGCCATCTTGGTCCTGCTGGCTCATGGCGGGGGTAAGTCCCCTGTGGGACTAGCCAGGGCTCTGGAGAATGCCAGGCACCTGGGGACTTTTTCTTGGCTGCCCACTCATCCCTCATTCCCTGGCAACGCGTCTGGTGTGTCGCACCTCGAGTGGGGTGTCCAGGCCCCTCCAGCCAGGCATACAGAAAGAGCCCCCATTCCCCAAACCACAAGGCTCATCAAGGAAGGCAGAGCCCCTGCCTGGTAACAGGAGGCCGACCAGAGCAGGCTTTGCTGAGCTTCGTCAGTGTCTGCTGGGGTCCAGAGCAGGCTTGCATCCAAGCAAGACCTCTAGACCATCAGGGGGCCTCAGGGGAGGCAGCTGCGGGGCTAGGGGACGGCGATACGGCTGCACAGAGCTGGCCTCAGTCCCGCCCGCCCTCAGCACTGCCTCTCAGTCCCCTTTCCCTTTATCTGAAAACAAGGCGTGTCTGAAGTGCTGGAGGAGCAGGAGAGAGACAAGCTTTATTCTCTCCAGACCTCAGGGCAGAGATCTGGAAGGAACGAACACCAAAGAGAATTCACAGAGGACAGGAAGCAGAGGGTGAGCCACTGGCCATGCAGGGCACAGTTCATGCCTCTTCAGGTGTGAAGCTGAGTGTCCAGGACGCATTTCGTTACCTGTGCCTGGATGGAGAAGGGTACTGAAGGGCTCCAGACCCTCCCCCAACCCACCCCACACTTCCCCGGGTCAGCAGTGATTCCTCTCTGGACAGGTGACTTCAGAGTTTGAGAAGAAGCCCTTGAATGGATGATACTTGCAAAACATTTGAACGCTGCCCTCTTCTGACTTCCCTGCTCCTCCTGCCTCCCCTGTGGGCAGTGAATGCACCGCTGGAGGAAGTGCTGAGTTGTCAGGCATCCTCAGCTCTAACTGGAGAAGGGGCTGGATGCTGAGGGAGGCAGCGCCAGCCACAGAGCGCGGCCAGCCACCCGTGGCAAGCAAGCGAGCGGCACCGCTATTTGTTACCAGAGCCCCTCCCATTGTGAAAAGCTGTTCCCCTCAGAGCGTTCCACTCACCCCACGCAGGGGGACGCAGACAGAGATCAGAGTCGAGGGCACCGAGGGAGACTAGCAGAAAGACAACCTTCCCGTTTAATCATGCAGCTTGAAGCTACCCTACTATTCCAATACTGATAAATCACAACTACATCACACTAGCAGGAAACAGCTGACCCACTGGCTCTTTGTACACCCACGACCAATGTGTCTTTAAGACAGAAAGGACCCCCCGTCGGCCCCACCCCTCCTCCAAGCAGGATGCACAGAGGACCTGATCGTGACAGCCAGCCAAGGGAAGAATCGGGGGATGAGCAAAAACCGGACACAATCTGATCAAGTTACGCAGGGCAGTTAGCGGTGGGATGGAAATTACTCAGACACACAGAGCCAGACCAAGCGACAACTGTCAGATGAGATCGTTTCAATGAGGATTAAAAGGAAAGCTGCTTAGAACTGATTTTTTTTTTCAATCCCTGGCTGAGTATTATGGTCTGGGGGAAAAACAGCAACCACCGATCACCACCACGCGGGAAAGGCCCACTTTTGCATTCCCGACACCGACTGGCAGGACGGCTGCCTCCACACCGCTCACTAACCTGTGGCAAATGGAGGACAGGTCCAGCCCAACCGGAAGCTGGTATACACTCATACATGCTTCTGAACATTAAATTAGCTGGTGGCATAATCACTGTTTCCTTGTCAGCCTCCCAAGCTTAAAGGCTGGATACGTTTCAGGAATGACAGGTTAATAACTTGGCAAGTCGAGTGATTATTAACTCCAGTGTCCACAGATTAATCTGCTCCTTGTGTATTTTGTTGATCTTCCTCAAAGGATTTTCCTTGTCAGACCAGGTGCCGTGATGAGCTGCATCTGTGCCTCATTTAGGAGATGCGCATGATATTTCTCAGCTCTACCCCACGCTCAACCGTTCAAAACTAAGGAAGGAAAATTACAGCGTCAAAAGGGATTAAAACAAGTGATTTGCTGTTTGAACCTTTCATAAAGATCTGGAAAACCTATGATTCAGCAAATGGAGAATAACTAAAAGAAATAAAAAATTATTTAGTTGCCAGGGCAATGTGTTCCATAAAAGTAAACACTCTAAGGAAACCCATTTCCTACAGGGTGCCTTGCCTCCAGGTAAGGAAGGCCTAATACATTCTCTTCCTGTGTTCATTCCTGTGTTCATGTGCCATCTTTGTATTCCGACTCAGGCCTATTACTTCCTTCTGTGGTCTTTGCAGGGTTAGATTAGAGAGGTAGGGTGTTAATGGACTTGATGAAGATTGAAGACCCACTTTCTCCCCCTGGAGACCAGCCTGATTTGAACAAGCTGAGGAGAACAAAGCAGCCCCTTTGTGTCCTTGGGAGGAAACCTGTCCTGTGTGTTTCTGCAGCCAGGTCTGTTCCTCGTGGGGCGGGGGTGGCAGGGCGAGGCGTCCACAGGCATCCCTGCTCGGGGAGGACACGGCTCCTGTGCCACCTGGGCCCAGCCGAGTCACTCCACACGTGCGCCTCCTTTATTGGTGCTGCCGGTTGGCTGAGTATGAGTTGGAGCCTGGGCTGGAGTGCAGTGAGTTGCCGCTGGGGGCCTGCAGGGCGTGGGGGTCGGGCTGCTGACTGGCTGGGCTAGTGTCCCCTGTCCCCGACTGCTCGCTGTTTTCCTCCTTCTGGTTGCTCTGCTGCTCGGGACACTCAAAGTGGACGCAGTGGAACACCTGGTGAGAGAAAGGAGAGACCTGGTGAGTGATGGGTCAGTGTCGGAGCCCAGAGCTGCCATGAGTCAGGACACTGTCCCCATGGGAGTGACGGCAGGTCCTTCCGCTCCCGCCCCCCCCGCCCCCGCCACTGGCACCGACAGGCAGCAACTAGAGGGTGGTAAGCGCTTTTCAATCAGGATAAAAGTGAGGGGACCGATGAGTCTAAGAGTTGCAGGCAGCACAGCATGGATTCCCATAAAATGTTCCCACTGGATTTCTCCATTTGGGGTTACTTTTGTCTCATGAGCTTTTCTTTCTTTTTTAATTAATTAATTCTTACATCTGGCAGTTGGGTTAAAAGTCAGTGGGGTTGATGGTGGCAATGGCTGCATGATTCTGTCAATATACTAAAAAGCGCTATTCTTTAAATGGGTGAGTTGTATGACATGTGAATTATACTACAATAAAGTTATTTTCTAAAAAAAGCCTACAGGGCATCATTACCCCAGGGGAGGACCCAGGCTTATCTCCAAGGATCCAAAGAGCAGTTGCTCACCTCCTCCTGTGCCCTCCGGAGGGGAACAAGTTCTTGGTGCGTAACCATCCTCTGGGCAGCAGTGCTGGGGAGGGAACTTCAACCTGAGGTGACCTGGGCCAGCCGGGAACAAACACCGTCACGTGGAGGAATGGCCCCCCGCAGGAGCCAGGAAAAGCCTGTGTTCCACCGTGACTCACTCAGGAAGCACCACTGAGCAGACAGGGCACCACTCAGAGCTCGGCCAACAAGGGTGAGCCTCAGCCCTGACCTTGAGAACACACAGCACGGCTGGGGGTTGGGGGTGAGCCTGCCACGCCCGGAGCAGGAGGTGACTGCTGGTGTGTGAGCCGGGGGCGCGGGGGCAGCCAGAGGAAGCCCACGCCAGAGGAGGGTCTTTAGGGATGCCCTCCCCCCCACAGAAATTCCTCTGTCCACTAACAGCCAAGTCCTCCAGGGGTCCCTGCTGTGTGGTGCCTGTCCTGAGCTCTTTGCACAGGAGAATCACATCCTCTCCTGGGGGCGTCTTCAGTCTGAAGCACACAGGTCGACTTTCCAGGGAGCATGCTGGCAGTTTTAAGGGAATCAATTTCCAGATCCTCAAATTCAGTATTTTCTAAAACTGCCTGAGAACATGACTGAATTCACAACACCCTTCCCCACCTCACAGAAGGAAAGCACAGCCCTCGCCTGCCCGTGCTACAGTACGCACGGGGGCACACCGACCTCCCTCCCACGGATGCCAAGCCCTGGATGGGGAGCACCCGCCCATGAGTCATGGGCCCTGATACTTTCCGGGTCCCCATGAGAGTGAAATTTGGCCTGAGTGAGATGTTCTGAATTCGGAACCGAACTGTATATGTGACTCATGTAATTCTTTTAAACGTAACTGCAATTTTCCCAGAATTATAAAAACATTTTCAAAATACACTGGCTAAATCCCATGAATAATTCCACAATTACCTTCAGATTTGGTGTGCCTTATTCAACGAGTTGGTTAAAATCTATTTTACCAAACCATGTCATCAAATATGTATTCCTAATAATCCTTATCTTCCGTCTTTTAAAACGTTTATTTTTTTCTATCTCATATTAACAAAAATAATTGTATTTAAACTTATGAAGAAATTTTTACTTCTCAACCTTAAAATGTTCAAAAAATTACATTTTTTTCCCAGAGCTCTTTTAGGGGATATGCAAACCAAATGTTTGAAGGCCATTGCTCACAGCGCTTAGGAGACTCTAAGCCCTCAATAGAGTCCTTTTAAAAGTTAATAGGCAGGAATTCCCTGGTGGTCCAGTGGTTAGGACTCTGTGCTTTCACTGCCAAGGGTGTGGGTTCGATCCCTGCTCGGGGAACTAAGATCCTGCAAGCCGTGTGGTGCAGCCAACAAGAAAAAAGAAAAGTTAATAGGCAGACTTGCAGCCACATGGATAGATCTAGAGATTATCATACTAAGGGAAGTAAGTCAGAAAGATAATTCCCATATGATATCACTTATATGTGGAATCTAAAATACGATGCAAATCAACATATCTATGAAACAAAAACAGGCTCACAGACATAGAGAACAGACTTGTGGTTGCCAAGGTGAGGGGGGTGTATGGCGGAGGGAAGCACTGGGAGTCTGGGATGAGCAGATACAAACTATTACGTATAGGATGGATAACAACAAGGTCCTACTGTATAGCACAGGGAACTGTATTTAATATCCTGTGACAAACCATAATGGAAAAGAATATGAAAAAGAATATATGTATGTATGACTGAGTCATTTTGCTGAACAGAATAAACACACATTGTAAATCAACTATACTTCAATAAAATTAAAAGAAACTTAATAGGCAGGACCTGGAGGGAAGGCGAGGACATTTTAGGGTTAGAAGTGTTCCAGGCAAGGGGAATAATATGGGTGAAGACCTTGGGAGGAAAGAGCCAAGTTATGTCTGAGAAGATCTGAGTGGCAAACCGTGAAGAGAGGGGAAAGTCGGCAGCAGGGCCATTGAGAGCTTTGGAGCAGAAACATTCTATGATCTGCTGGAATAGGATTTAGGGGCGAGTGCCAGTTCCTGAGGGGCCTGATGGCACAAGACAGTCTTAGAGACACTGCTGTGGTAGGCCAGTAACATGACAGGAACTGAGGCTGAGGGAGCCGGAGGCCACCAGTGGCTGGGGGACCAGGAGACAGAACCAGCACCGTGGACAAATACCTGGTAGGGCCCCGGCTCTCCTACCAGTGCTACCGTATCCCAAGGGTTTTCTCCCTTTGGCCTCCAGACTTCTAAACCAGCCCTAGATAAGTAAGATGATGCAAGTTGTTGTAAAGCTGTCATCGAACTTAGGCGCAAATGCTGAGGCTAAACTGTAAGCATGTAACTGGCGTGTAGTGATGTGCTTGGAAAGGACTGGTGGGTGCCTGGGCCTGTGTGGACAGCTGTGAGAGGCAAGCCATGTGGCACAGGGCCAGGGCCAGGCTCCGAGCCCTGGCCACCCACTGCTCCCAGGAGAGCTCAACCCTCACTCTCCTTGGGTCGGGCCCACCCTTTCCTTCCGAGTGGCCTGCTAGCTCAGAGGACCTACTTGAACTTGGATCTGCCCATGTTTCCTGAGTCCTGGATAAGGGCCTGTCTTTAGAGGATAAGGCACTGGTACCCCGGGAGTGGGCAGGATGCAGCCAGGGCTGGACACCTGCCACTCTCCCTGAGAAAGGACCAGGCGGAGGAGACCGCGGGGGGCTCAGGAAGCGCAGAGAGCCAGGGGGACGCGGCTGCCCCTGCTTCCTCCTGGGAACTCTACAGCCTCCACGGCTAGAGCACACGCACCGTGCACACCCACACCACGCACACAGGCACACGTGCACTATGCACGCATACACATGCGCCCTTATTCTGCAGAGTCAGGTTCACGGAGAAGACAAATGTAGTATCAACTGTGAAATTACACTTAAAATATAAATTCCATGCTTTCCTTCCTGCATCACTATTTCTTCCATATTCCCACTTCAATTCATTTATCTACCACTGTTTCAAATTTCACCTTTCAAACTAATATGAAGCCCGAGACCACGCGTCCTCTGTATGGGCAGAGTGTATTTTCTCTTAGAGTTAGCCTGTTTCTCCCCTTAAAGCTCAGGCTGGTGCTGCTTCCTGTGGACCCGAGTCAGCCCCCGGTCTCTCCTTCCTTTCCTTTTCTTTCCTTTCTCCCTCCCTTTTATATCAAATCTCGCCCCTTGGGCCCACCTGCAGGTGCTTACCTGTCAACAGCCATAGGGAAGGGCCTTTTCTGGGGATTTAAAACCTGTCTGGGCCGTCAGCTCTCACCTGGGCTACTCAGGGTAAATTTGAAAATCCTCTTCTAAGTAGCAGCTATTAATACCTCTTCTCCATCAGCTCCACATTCTCTGAGCTTCTGAAGTGACAGGACCACCTTCTGGTGGGTTATTGATAGTCTCTTGCTCTAGGAGCACCCGTCTTTCCAAGCACGGGGTGGGGCCGTGGAGACACCCCCCAGAACACATCTTGGCTTCTGCACACCCCCCGCCGCACTCTCAGTGGATCCTCTCCCTAGACCTCCTTGTAAACGAACAAACATCCTTCTCTTTCTCAACACCACCCAGTCATCTTTCGTCCCCGGCGCCTGTGTCTCCTCCACCTGTTCTGAACGATGCACCTTACGGCACCGTCCCCGTTCTGACCTGACCTCCTTACCCCACCCCATCACGCCCGCAGTCGGCTATGTCACCCTGCTCTCACGCTCCCCGTCAGCATCTCTGAGGCTGCTCCTCGGAGCCCTAGGCTGATACTAACCCTTCCACTGATTTAACACTGTCCTGCTGCATATTACCTTTCCCAGTGAATGGGTTTCTCTCCTTGTGCTCTCACGAACCTCCCTCTGGGTCTCTTAATTTCTAGGCCAGCCTGTGAGGCTCCAGGGCCCAAGGCCCAGCCCCTCCTCCTGCCTGTGTCCTGACCTGTCAGTTCCCATCTGATTCAAGGACCGAGGCGTGGCCGTCCTTTCTCCCACTCAGGGCCTTGCACAAGAATAAACAAATCAATAAAAACCCTGGATTGAAAAATAAAGTTAAAAAAGATCTCAGTGCAGCTGGCCGCTAACTAACGTCTGGCTCTCACCTAAGGAAGGGTCCCCATGGGTGACGCAGTCCAGAGAGGCAGGGTGGGTTTCTGCTCCACGCCGTACCCATAAAAAGCCTGGAGGACGCGACTACAGTGAGCACTCAATACTGCTGGTAGCCGGACCCCTGCTGTTGCCCCGTTCCCACTGTTACTCCCATTCCTCTAACTTGGGTGACTTAACTGCACCACTGTCTCTAGGCCACTTAACCAACCTGTTTTAAAATAGCAACTCGAATGGCTATTATTCCGGACATACCTAACGGTACTGTTTTGGTGTCCTCCTGTGGAGGCTCCTCCTTGGAGAAATCATAGTCATGCCTCTCCCTGACCCTGCAGAGCTCAGCGTAGGCTCTGCCCTCTACGCTGGGGGAAACTGGGAGCCTCTGGGAGCCCTGGGAAGCCCTAGCCGCCAGCAGCCTGGCCGAGCCTCCGCGGCCGGATGTGAGGAACCAGGGCTGTGTCAGGGCTGCGCTTCAGGCTGTGACCCCCGAGTCCCAAGGGTGTCACTAAGGGACCAACTAACTTTGATGCGGGTTCACTGAGCATCTCCAGAGCCAAGCGGGCTCTGCCAAGTCAAAGGCAACGCACAACAAACAGTTAACTCTGTAAGTCACAAACCATGTGGTGAGGATTCCAAGTGAAAAAGGGTGTTTTACAGATGGAAAGATGGGTGCGGAGGTAGAGCGTGCAGCGGGGACAGAGCGAGCAGATAAGGGCGGCAAGCTGGGAAAGGACCGGCGCCTCCACGTTCCAGGCTCAGGCTGGGGGGCAGGACAAGGTGACACCACACGGTAGGCGTGGCCAGAGGAGCCAAACACGGTGAGGAGGGTTTGGAGGTCAGGAGGTCCAAGTGCATTCTTTAATTCACTCACTCACTCATTCATTTATTCATTCCAAAACACAAGGCACCTCCTGCACCCCCTCCTGTGAGGCCTGGCCCCCTCAAAGGGTGCACCAACCAGTAAGGATAGAGACACGTGAGTGGACAGGCTCTGGCCACCAAGGGAGCCATGAGGGTGCAGAGGAGGGGCCCCCAGTCAGCCAGTGGAGCAGGGGATGCCGCCTGAGCTGAGTTGGGGAAGGTGAGGCAGTCAAGCAGAACTGGTCAGAGGAGGGAGGCCTGGTGCAGGAGGAGGGTGACCACTGTGGACTCCCAGCCTGCGTGATGACAAAGAAAGGCGGGAACGGGGGAGGTGGGGAGCAGGGCGGCAGAGGCAAGAGGCCATGGCTCAGGGGACTGGGCGAGGACCCGGCCCGGACCTGGGCAGGGAGCCAGGGTCACCGGACAGAGGAGAGTCTTAAAAAATTAAGTATTTCTTGAGTTAAAAATATTACAAAAAGAATACATTTATGGTGACAAATAATACAAGTGCCTGAGGAAAGAAGGTAGATGACAACAAACCCTTAAACCTGAAATCCCCTGAGGTAGAACACAGCAATTTGGGATAAACAGGAAAGAATCCTTTTTAAAGGATAAATAACAGAACCTGATAACAGGCTTGGTAAGACTGACACAGGAGAGGGGAGGATTCTTCACAGCCTCTAAGGATCCTCTGGGAGGATGGAGGCTGGGGGACTATGGTGCTGCAGCGGGCACAGCACGGGGGTCCGAGGGGCCTCCAGGCCCAGCCAAGCAGGGGACCTGGACTCATCCTCAGAGCCTTCCTTTCACTGCTTTTGTTTTTCAACCTTCAGTGACCTCACTGAGCACAAACACTGGCCCAAGGCTAAACCACACCGTCCCTGCCGTCAGGACCTCCACCAGATGGACCTCAGCCCACAGTGGTGAGTGGGACTCAACCGCAGGGTGGAGCAGCTCCAGAATCCGTGCTCTCTCCATATCAGGATGCCTCCTCACACAGACAACATAATAGCAAGTGAGAAGGAATACACAGTGTGAGAGATTAACTTCGCCTGGAAGGGAAACCAGGCCTTGAAGACAGGGCGGGAGTGGCCTTCCAGGCAGAAGGGACAGGGAGGACTTCCAGATAAAGGCTTGGGGCCTCGCTCTCGCCTTCTGTACACCAACGTGCCAGCTCAGCTGTCTCAGTGGATAATCCAACCCACTGGCCTTGAACCTAACATGACGACAGTGCGAAGCCAACACCCAGCCAGGTCCTGGACCACTGCCGATGAGGATGAACATCACGGTGTCTGTACCTCACCATCATCATCTTGTGCAAGGCTGGGGTTCTTCCCTTAGGACCCTAGGCCCCTTCGGATGTCCACCCGTTGCAAATGGGCATCCAGAGAGGGGGCCTGTGGGCAGTCCTGACTCTGTTCATGGGAGCAGGGGTGGAAAGTGAGCCTGTCCTGGAGAAACTGGCACCTTCTCTGGTGGCCAAGGGGTCGGGGCTGGCCCGAGATGCCTGCCACCCCAGCAGAGGTGCAAAGGGAAGAGAGGCTGGGATGCGTCTGCTCTTTTCACACAGACACTGGAGGTCGCTGTTGCCTGGAGGAGTCGTCACTGCCACGAGGGGCGGTACCAGGTGCCGTGTGGAAACTGCCGCTTGTCCCTCACACCCCTAAGCTCCTCTCCCCACCGAGCACCTCAGGCCTCCCTCTCGGTGGAACAGCCAGGTCCTGAGTTTCTCTTCGCTCAGAAGCTTGTGTGATGCAATTTCTTTCCTCCGAACCTTCCCAAGACTGCGATACCCCTTGGAAAGGATGTGACCAAAAGTGAATGAGGCATACAGGGCAGAGCCACACTACTGATTTATGCAAAACCATTACCGCAGTCGCCGCATCATTTTCCCTTCCCTTCTCGGCAATCATGTATCCCATTAGCCTGTTTGATTACTGCTGCTCACCAAGGGGTACCTTCGCTGAACCAGCTTCAGTGGCTTCTGGATCTGTCTTCCGAGAGGAGCCAGTTAAATTGGAATGTAGTCGTGTGTATGAATCCGACGCAGCCTGAGTCACATCCGTGTGTCCTTTTTTGTAGCTGCTGTTTCTTATCCCTTTGCCTTTCCTCTCTGGGAGCCGTAATTCTTGACGTGTCTGAGATAGTCTGGGGTGAACCCTGGAAAGGACGTACACAAACGTGCTGGCTCCTTCTTGGCGAGCAGGCAAATTCCTCGGCTAGCCACTGTTTGCCGCCTTTCATTAGAGGGATTCCCTGAGCACTTCGTTCAATGTGTCTTCAAGGTTTTTAAAAGCAGAGAAGCCTCTGCTAATTTTCCCAAGTTGGGCTAAGAGTCCAGCGTGAACTGTAGCAGAAATCAGGAAAATTTAATAAATGTTGATCAATGACTCTACCTTGCCTTTCTGGTTTCTCCTGAGTAATTTTCACAGATTGCTTTCATGCCAACCAATACAAATAGGATTTGAGCCAAGCTTTCAACTTACATCTACATCTTTATAAAATAGATACCTACCTCTCAATGATATCTGCCCAGAAGTCAGACACAGAGACGTGGCTTCTGAATTATACACCCTGAAGACCTCCTCTCTCCTTTCGCAGCGTGTGGCGTGGCAGCGTCACACACACACTCAGCAAACATTAACTGAGCCTGATGACAATGACAATTACATCTTCTTACACTCATCTCAGGAACAAGTTATGAGTCCATCTTTAGATTGTAGAGATGTTTTATTTTTGTTCCTTTAAAAATGAAGACTAAGTGTTTCTAACAAAACACTGCAATTTAAAACCAAAGTTTCACGTACGTACATCTGTACAGCCCAAAACATGGTTTTCAGTTAAGGAACCCATTTCATAGGGAGACACTTCCAGTTTGTGAGCAACAACTTTTCAGCATTGCTTAGGGGTGACAGGATAACCCCACAGTTTTGCACAAGTATTTATGCCTACTAGGGATGGGAGTAAGCTTCTTGGTGACACTGCTTATATACGGTTAACAGTTTTTTTAACTTTCCAATGTCACTTTCCCATCTTCACATAGGCCAGGGCACTCACAAATAACTGGAACTCCACTGCTTGGAAGTTTCCAAAACATATCACAGGTACTTCCCTGGTGGTCCAATGGTTAAGACTCCGTGCTTCCACTACAGGGAGCACAGGTTCAGTCCCTGGCTGGGGAACTAAGACCATAAGATCCCACATGCCATACGGCCGAAGGAAAAAAAAAGAAAGAAAACACATCCCCCCAGGCAGTCCCAGAACTCCCGACCACTGACTTTTATGAGTGCACACTCAAGAGCTCCAGGGAGCGATTCACTCTCTTGTCTTAATTAATTTGGCCCTAGAGCGGTAGAGGTATCTTTTTATTTTTGAAAAACTAAAGCAAAAAAGGAGAAATATTCTAGTTCCCAGGTAGAGCCGGGAGACACGGCCTTACCAGGGCTCCTGCTCTCCCCGCAAGGCCGCGCGGGCGGCCCCACTGCCCTGGGCAGCTTTTCACTTCATCCAGGTGACGTGTCTGCTTTGTCTCGAAGGCTTCCAGCTGCAGGGAGACTGCAGGCCTGGCTCACCACTGGCTCTGCAGCAGGACATGGCTGGACATCATCCTCACCAGCTGGCGTCTCTGTCCATCCTGCTGCCCGGCAGCCCCCAGGCCTCACCTGCTCAGGTGCTGTGTGCACCTCCTCCCAGGCTGGTTGTTTGGTGCAGAATTACTGTGCTCCACTACAACAGGCATAAGGCTTGTGGAGCGTCTGGAACAAAGACGTGCTCCCTGTTGTGTCACTTTCCCTCTCTTTTTCCAATAAAATCTTTCCTAATAGACATTTAAGTATAAAGATGCCTATAAAATACGCCTTTTTATAATTGTGCTATAAATTAAATATTTTTCTGCTTTTTTTCTGTCTCACTGGGAAGGAACCTTTAAGAGCTAGTTCACTCTCCTTATTTTAAAGACAAGTGTCCTGAGAGCCAGGGAGGTGAAGTGACTTGCTGGGGGTCACACAGCTGGTTGGGCATGAGGCTGGCACCAGTGCCAAGGTCTCCTGGTCCACACTGGACAAGGCCCCTCCCTTCCTTCCACCCACTTCTCTCTCCTCCTCAGCTCATTCCCTACCTCCCCACCCTGTGCATTATGGCTGTGTCTCAGACGACATCCTCTGGAGGATACTGCCGGGGAGGGAATCCTTGGGGACTCAGACAGGGAGTGACCAGACCTGGGGGGGTGGGGCCTGGGAAATAACTGTCACGGGGCCAGGAAGGAGCGCTTTTTTTTTTAAGCAGAGTCTGTTTCCTTCTTTTTGTTTTTTCTTCACTAGAGGTACATGTTGCTATGGGAACAAGGATGGCACAGGGAGCCCAGAGCCACTCACCGGCCTGACAGTGCCTGTAAATAAATTCTGCCTCACTCCAGGCTCGGCGCTGAGTGGTCCTGGAGGGCAGCTCAAGCAGCCACTTACAGACTCTCCATCCTGCTCGTGCCAGCGGTGCAGACCCTCCAGCGGCAAGCTCCCTGGAGCTCACGGAGGGATCTGCACTCCCCGCCCTCCCAAGCCCGCCACGGCACAGCCTCATCCCTGTCTGCCCGTCAGGATGACCTGATCCACTTTTCAGATGCCAAAACCCCTCCTCAGGACCACCCCCGTCAGCCGCCACTGCTCCGCTCACTCCATCACTCGGCCTCCACCAGCGCTGCTCCTCGCAGCATCCCCCCACCCCCACTCCAGGTGAAGGCGTCTTCTCGTGGGTTGACTTCTGTCAGGCGCTGAAGCTGCAACACCCCCCAGGGAAGGGCCCTGCCTGGGTTTCTCTCCTGGTTCCAGCCCGGCTGGTGCACGAAGCCTGCCCGCAGGGACTGTCTGCTCCCCCAGCGCCTGACTCGACGACCTGGCCCGGGCAGAGCTGGGCTCATTTCTGAAGCTTTACCATTTGTTATGCCTTTTGGGGAGACAGAGCAGCCTGGATGTTAAGTGCCAACTGCCTGGATTCAAACCCTGGCTCTGCCACTCACCAGGCATGACTGTGTGCGAGTCACTGAACATCGCTCAGCTTTGGTTTCCTCGTCAAATTATCCCTTTTGCTTAAACCAGAACATTTTGTATTGTGAAAACCGTGCACTAAAAGGTGCATGAAATACAAATGTATAGCTTGCTGAATAACTGTATAGTCAACGCCAGCCGTGCAAACCACACGCAGGTCAAGAACCAGAAGAATCGCTGGCGCCCTGTGGTCCCTTCCTGATCTAAGCCTCCCTGCTGGAGACCCACAGTCTGGCTTTAATAATAATCATTTCTGTTCTGTGTACACATCCTCAGATGTTACAGCTTAGTTTTGCCTGTTTTTGACGTTTGTATGAACATAATCCTACTACACGGATTCTTCTGTACTGGCTTCTGTCCTTCAACATGCTGTCATGTTCATCCCCGTGGATCGCGGGGAGGAGAAGTTGTTTCACTAAATCTTTCCCTTTATTTGGCTGCCTGATGGGGAGAGGGAGAGACGGACGGACAGACCGAACGATTCATCTGCTCACTCAGGCAGCAGGTACTCTCTGCTCACATGCGCCAGGTCCAGGCTAAGGCTAGGATACAAGACAAATACCACGTAGCCTGTCTCCGCAGCTACGTAAATTCAATACGTAAATGGAGACCTGAGAGCTGCCGACAGACTGTCGACCCCATCCTCGCTCTCTATTACTGACTAGGCAAAAGCTTTCCCGCGGGTGTTTCCATAGTGCAGAAAGTTAGCTTTTCCTACAAGTCCTTTCTGACCCCCGGGGCTGCTTGTGCCCCTGAGGTCTCTGCCTCCTAAAAAAATCACTCCAGAACCTGCTCTCCAACCCAGGTTTCATCAAAGCCATAAGAAGAAACAGGCGTAACTTGTATTTCTTTTAATAGACTGACGGATTGTCATAGGTCCACAGACAGACCTCATTTGGACCCAGCCTGACCTCCTTAAGGACAAAGCAGTGTGCCTTTGCGGCTTTGCTGTGGTAACTAGTGAAATGGAAATGAAGGGTGTGTGAGAGGGGCTGCATCAGAACTAGCACGGCCGCTGCATGGCACGAGTGGAAACTTCAGATCCACCAGGACCACATCCAACGTCCTTCAGACAGGAGAGCCTTAGAAAGGGAAGCAATGCCTCCTCTCGAGTAGCTCGGAGTCAAGTAGCAGTTGAGGCAGGTGGGCTGGAATGACCTCGCGGTTGCACTGGTGACTGAGACCAAGAGAAAGTGATGGAGGAAACAGCCAAGGAGACCTTTTTGGCTACAGGCACTGGGAAGATTCAGAGGAATGAAAACAACTGAAGGAGAGCAGGACGGAGGGGGAACTCGCTGAAAGACAAACTGACACGTGCCTGCCATCTAGTGCTAAGCGTGAGAGGAAGACAGAGGAAAGAAGCCTGCGAAAGGGCGCAGAGGGAGGATGGTATCCAAGGGCAGAGCAGAGAAACGTGAGAAGCACGCCGCAGGGAGGATTACAGAGCAGAGAGGAGGAGCAGGATGACAAACTCGCTGGCAGGCAATGAAAGGAGAATGTTCTAAGAAGTGAAGATAAATGACAAGGAAATGCTGAGTACACAAGGCGCAGGAGGTCACTGAAGCAAGTGGTGGAGTCTTTGGGAGGTAAACATTAGGGGAATTTATTGACAGAAGTCGTAAACATAGCTAAAAAATTAAATGAATTCATCGCTGTGGTGCTCACAAAGGAAAATGAGAGACAGATGCCAGGAGCAGACACGCACCTCCCAGAGGACAGGGATGAAATGCTGAGGAAACCAGAAGCGTGCCCAAACAGGTGATCAAGAAATCTGAACGTCCGCAGCCCTCCTCGGCTGCATCACCTGAGAGCTGGCCCTGATCCGGGGTGGGGATCAGCGTGCAGCACAGATGCCGAGCCTGACGCGGGAAGGCCTGGCCGGCTACGGCAAGACAGACAGGTGCCCACGTCGGGCCAGAATTCCCCATCAGTTTTAGCTCTGGACACCTCTGCTATCCTGCTAGCAGCTGGGATGTCTGGAGGTGGGGGCAGTTCCTGAGCCGCCGGCAGCTCTGGCCACATACACAGGCCACTTTCCACCTGCTGCCCGAAGAGCCGCCCATCTCTGCTGAACGCTCTCAACTCTCAGGAGCTCCAAGCTGCGCTTCCCCACCGTGCCCTGTGCGGACGCCCCTCTCCGGGCGGGGCAGTGCCTGCAGAAACCAGTCTTACCTGGGAGACGTGGCACATTTCTCTTTCTGCTATCCACAAAGACCATCTAACCTTCCCATGCTAGAAACCAATTCCATCTATGCTCCTTGAAATTCGCACACAGTCTTTGGGCTGGTAACATTTGGCATCTAAAGGGAAAGAGGGCCTGGCTCTGACTAAACCAAGGCCACTGATGTCACTCAGCAAACAAGCAGGGCCAGACTGAGGAACCCCTGCCTCTGCTCCACTGTGAGGAAGAGGCTCCCTGACCGCTGTCTTCTCATGACTCGGTTCTGGCTCCATGGGACTCGGGACCAGGGCTGTCCTGGACCCCCGCCTGCCTTCCCCGGCCGTCGGCGCCATCACAGTTCCCAGGCCTGGCCTCCCCAGGAGTCCTGCCCGACCGACCCCAGTCACCCTCCTTCCCTCACACCTCTGACCTTTGCCCCACATCCTTGCCCTTCTCCAAGAACGGGGATATGACGCCCAGAAGCCAGTGTGCTGCAGTAAAGAACGTCCTCTTTGAGGGCTCACTACATCCTTGGTGCTCTGTGAAATTCAACGCTTGTGCCTTCTTGTTTGTTCTGAGAATGACAGTTTATGGATCTTGCCTTATGATCCTGGTCACTGTTTCTTTTATGATTTGAGATGTTCCCAGGTTGGCAACACTACACGGAGGCTTTTTTTCTTGAGCGATAACCCACTCAATAAGGCAGCTGAGCAAGTTGCTCATCAGCCAGATATGACGGGTCACCCATTAATTAGTGACCTAAGTCAACCCATGCAAACTGGCAGGTCCAAAGCAGCTGGGGCTCCCTGCACAGATATTTTTGTAAACTCATCAGGGAGAGGGGATCTTGCACTCCAGCTTTAGAGTTCTGTAAGGGGAAGTTATTTTTCATTTGGTCTCTGAGGTGATAGGCTTGGGGCTGAGGGCTGGGAAAAGACTCTGACCAGACTTGCTCCAGTGCTTCTCAGCCTTCTCTGACTTAAGAATTCCTTCTGTTGTAAATGATAATTACAGAGTCCCATTTAGGAATTAAAGAAAAAAATCTGTCTTTTTTTTAATGCATTATATAAGAAACAAGTGACTGCAAATAAAAATATTTAATTTTAGCTTCATATACTATTATGTAAAGATAAATTCAAATTGTTTTCCAATTTAGTAAGTAATACATACATAATTAATTTAAGTGGTAAGAAAAATCGAGATTTATTGGCAAAATTTAACAACTATGATGTTTGGTTTGGGGCTCAAATATATATTAAAATGCAGATTCAAATTTACTTTTGTTCCATCATCAAAAAAAAGAAAAAAGTGTTTTTATGACCTGATGTTTAGAATTCTTTAATTTTATGCTTTAAAAAAATCAGTTGCTTTACTTTTGTAATTTTCAGGTTTGTTTTGAAATGAAGAGGTAAGAAAAAGTTTCAGGCTTCTGTTTATAAGCTCTTCTCTGCAAGAAACACATTGTAGGCGTATATCATTTTTATTCTAAATAAATGAAAAGGCAAAATGAATATAAATTATCACAATATTTGCACTTCTTAAAATACTTTTTGAAGTACCAGAAGCACTTGATGTGCCCTGGAGAGTTCTGAGTTGACAAACATCATGCATGAATCCAGGGCCAGCTGCGTGATGTGTGGGGCTCAGAGCAAAATGAAAATGCAGAGCATCTTGTTCAAAAAGGCAGGAAAAAGCTTCTCCTTTGCCCCCACAGTGTCTCTCCTGACGTGTCCTGGGGTTTTCATCTGCTTTTTGATGCTGCGCTCGCTCGGGCTCAGGCTTGGGGGAGAGCCTTAGGTCAGGGCAGGCGCTCACGGCACCCTGGGCCCTATCCTGGGACTCGCACGTGAGACTCACACTAGATCCTGACTCTCCTCACAAGCGTGCGAGGCCCCCACTGGGAGTGGCGGGTGGCAGTGGCCACAGGACAGGCTGAGGAGGGGGAGGCTGGGCAAGTCCATGCTCCAGGGGTCAGGGGGTGGGTGGCTGAGAACCTGTCCCAGGAAGGTGAGGAGGGGCAGGGCTGGCCTGCAGGTCAGCCGAGGCTCGGAGCCCTGGTGGGCGCTCCACTGTCCCACGGGGGCTTCCCTTATAAAAGAAAATTCAAAGGTAAAATTGCCAAGACTCTCAAGAGGGTGCTAGAGAGCATTAAACCCTAAGCTCTGAGCCCCCTTCTGGATACGGAGCCCCACGCCACGGCCCTGGTCACACACCCAGGAAGCCGGTCCTGTACAGATCTGAGAAAGTTCACGTTAAGATGAAATTGCAGGACGGTTACTACTTTTATGCCTTGCGTTTACTACCTCGAGTTTCAACCTCACAGTTCCTTATGACTGCGGTCTTTAGCCAGCGGTCAGGTCTTCAGGGGTGCACGCTAAGCACATCTGGCTGTAAAAGCACCAGCTTGATGAGCACCTGCTGGACTCCAACCCACCAGCACCGGCGCTTGCTCTACGCCCACCTGAGAAACAGAAAGGCTAAGTAATAATTAACTTACGGATGGATTACTTTGCGCTCAAAATGGAAACAGATGTCCTTCTCACCTGAAACGGTGTGAGTGGACCCTGAGGTGCCTCTGTGAGCCCAGCGGGGATCCACGCTGCCGAGGGGGGCAGTCCCGGCGTGCCTGGCGCGGCCCTGGGCTGCGCTCGCGGTCCTGGTGCAAGCACGCAAAGTGCCCTCCCCTCACGCTCTCGACCCACTGTGGGCCCTGTCCTCTCCTCTCCGATCTGGAGGAACCCAGTGCACTTCTCCAGAGAAAAACAGCATGTGTGAGGCCCAGGAACCTCACCTGCCTGCTGCCCTGACCGCAGGAGCCCAAAGTGGGGAGAATAACCTGCCCACTCTTCCTTCGTGAGATCCAAAGGTGACGGAACATCCACAAACAGTGCAGCCCAATGGAATGGCTGCTGCCCCGGGATCCAGGCCCGGGCCTAGGTGAGGAACAGGCCAGGGAGGAAGAGGCTCACCCAAGAACGCTTATGTGCAGGCTGGCACAGGACCGGGGGGCCGGACAGAAGAAACCAGCAACTGTGCGCCTCAGCTGCCCTGCGGGGCTGGGGCTCCTTGCACACCATGCTCAGAGGGCCCAGGGCCCACTGAGACAGCTGACGTCTGGGAGGGCGGAGGACTCTGAGGACAGGGCGTTTGACCTCTCCAGGTCTCTGCAGAGTGGCTGGTAGGCGGAAGCAAAGCCGCAGGAGCAGGCTTCCATTCGCTGGTGAAGAGCTACCCAGAAATGGTAACGATGTCCCCATCATGCAAGAGCAGGACTTTCTCCTGTCCCAAGCTGAACAACAGGACAGTAGCGGGTAGAACAAACAGCTCCACTTAACTCAGGATGTGGCATTTACCTGTACACCAGGAAATATCACCGTGTCTTTCAGGAAAGGGGAGCCTTACCTCATTTGCTGTGTTGTGTGTTCCAACGATTCGAATGAAGGAGGCCGGCCGTCTTTCAAAAGTTACTGATTGCCAGGACCTGTGAGGAGAAGCACAAGCATTGCCTGGTTAGACCACCCAGTTGACCCTGCTGACAGAACGGGGCCAGCAGAGCCCAGTACGTGGACGGGGAGGGCCTCCTGCGCCATAGGGGGGTGGGGACAGGGCTCCACCCACTGTGGGGAGACGGGCAGGAGCACACGGTGTTCCCTACAATCTCATCAAAGAAGGCGCCCTGCCCTTCTGCGAAGGCGACGGGATTCTCATAAGGCTCGACATAAGCGTGAAGGGCAGACTGCGAGCACATAGTGACAAGAGTGTGGCCGAACAGAGGAGTGACCAAGGCTGGTGGAGTTCATGAAGTAACAGGGCCACGACGGGGCTGCCCTCAGAGGGCTGTGGGCTGAATGGATGCGTCCAGGTGGGCGCAGTGACTTCGCTGGGGAGCCCTGGGAGGAGGAGCTGAGGCAGGGCAAGGGGAGGACGGGGCTGGGCGGCACTCGCTGCAGTGTGAGCCCCAGGCTCCTGTCTGAACCCCTCACCCCAGCCCCTGCGAGTGGTGGCACCTGGGGAAGAAGAGGCAGTTTCTCCATAGGCCTCCCTCCAGCCCTCCTTTTCCCACTTCCAAATATGCCCCCCAAACAGTTTATTCTCTGGACCAGCCAGTCTCCGGGTGGGCTCAAAAGCAGCCCCACTATTTTAAAAGCCATTCCTCAAGGATCAGCAGGGGCTGGGCCAGTTCATTTAAAGCCCAGCTGCGCGGGCCCCAAGCCGCCCCTGAGAGGAGGCAGTCTGCTCCCGGTTTACCGCCCCGTTCATCAGAACACACGGGGAGCTTAGCATCTACAGCTGCAAACGCCAGTAATACTTTCATAAGAAATGTGAGGAGTTCACAGTTGCTGCATCCCTCCTCCGTCCACACAGTGGAAGCGCCAGCTGCTGGGAAGCTGTTTCCTGTAATTGTCTAATTACCAAGTAATGCTACTGAAGAAAACACATGTATTTGCGGTTTGTTTTTCCCCCTTTGCTTTCAGGTGTTCCATCTTCTCTCTCCCTGTGAGCTTCCCACTGAGACTGATTCACTGCTGCCTGGACACCAGGCCCCTTAAGGTCATTAAAAAGTCGTTACCATCCTGTGTGCAAAGTCTGTGCCTCCAGAAGCACGTTTCTGGAGCAGCATAAGAAAAATCACTCTGTAAAAAGGCTGTTATTCATACATGAAGGTGATGCCATCCGACCATCCCCACGGCCTGCACTCCTGGCCCATTTTCTCAGTGTTCTGCTCCCAGACCCATGCAGCTCCCTTGGAAAGCCGGTGGGCCTATGAGGAAGGCCCTGTGGGGCTTCAACTCTGGGCCTGGGCTCGCTCCCACAGGCCTCGGGGTCACTTCTGAGCTAAGCAGGGTAACTGAGCACAGATCTGCATCCTTCCTCCAGCAGGTCAGGGGAAGCTGGGGTCCACACTGCGAGGGCATCAGTCCCATCCCTGCTGCTAATGCAAGAGGCTGCACACACCAAAGCTGGTCCACCCTGCTTCTCAGACCACCCCTCCACGAAAGGGAAACAGAACTAGGGCAAGTGACCTCAGCCGGTGACAGCTATTAGGTTCAGCCAGTTTCACAAAAAGGACTGGGGTAGAGAAGGGGGCGGGAGTGGAGCAGACAGCGTGAAGACTTTTCTTCTTAGATTTCTAGTCCTATGCTAATCCAAAAAATCGCCCGGCGCTTCTGGACGTGAAGGTATAACTTGACTCTCGTAAGCTCATGGTACTCGACAACATGCTCAGGGCTCTGAGAGTGCAGACAGGCCCCTAATCATTCCCTCTGTGGAAGACCCCTCCTCCCTCCACAGTGTGGAGTGGAGGCCAAGGCCCTGAAGGAAGTGAGGGTTCGCCGTGAGTCATCCTGGGCAGAGCCGGGCCTGAACCCCAGTCTCCCTTTCCTCACCATGGCCCCCTCGGCTCCCATCTCCTGCCCCAGCCTCCACGGCGGGCCTGGGCTGGCACCACCGGCCCCCACCTCTGCTGGGGGAAGCAGGGCTGGCGGGGCAGCAGCCTGAGAAGGAGGGAGCATTTGTGGAGTAATAAGATCAGAAGGCTTCAATTTAATACCAATCCTCCATTACCCTGCATTAATATCTAATCACATTAGAGTTCATTTTCACTAACACAGTCCGAGAGTTGAACAGATGATTTCATTTTCAGCAAACTGGATAACAACCCCAAGACCAAAATACGAGTAGGAAGGGAAGCTGGTGAGGATGAGATAATGAGCATCTCTCCCTCCAAAATATCAGATTCCACTTCCCCTGAACTTTTTCAAAACAACTTTTAGTGCTGCCCAGTGGGGAAAGGATAAGGTGGCATCAGGACATTGTCACATCGGAGCCGCATTTGTAATCAGGGTGCAACCTTGAGGAGGGTTCACGCTTCACGGGGCCAGGACCCATCACCACCACTTAGTCTACACAAAAGCTTGACTGCCATTTTTATTGAGCTTACGGAGAGCTGTATAAATATTCCTACTCGCCCAGGACTCGGAATCTCTTTAGTAGGCGACACTCCCAGGAAGACAACAGAACAACAGGGGTGTAGCACCACTCAGTTCAGAGCCAAGACTGGGTGCCAGGAGGCCGTGTCTGAACAGGAACAATGGGTGTCAAAAAGTACGTGCGGGTCTTTGCTCTGAGCACCTACCCCAAACGGGAAAACCCACACGGGACTGAAGTCCCAACTCCAGCACTTGCCATCTCTCCAGCTGACAGATCACGCCCGCTTCCTGAGCTAGTTTCTTCATTTGTCCAATGCTGACAGAAATAATACCACTCCCTTGGTTATAAAAATGCATCTAGAATGAGGTCCTGATTATGTTAAACTGTAAATACCTATACACACACGCATTCAAAGAGGGATGTCTACAAGAATGTTTGCCAAAATGTTTGGATGGAAGAATTTCAAGAGACATTAATTGTACTTTTGTACTTTTCTGTATTGTTTGAGTTTGGTAGAATGTATATGAAAGCATTAGAAAAAGTACCTATCTTGCCTATCACCCAAGGCTTTAACACAGATCGTGTGACGTGAAGCAAGTGAAAATGCCAGCACCGTATTATTACGTAGAATATTTCCAGTTGAGAGGATCACTGGGGGACAGTCAAGACAGCAGGTTTTATTCATGGCCTTTCATGAACTAGAGGTAGGATGGCAAAGTGGTTGACAGCATGGGCTCTGGAGCCAGGCTCCTGGGTTTGAATTTTTACCAGCTCTGTGACCTTAGGCAAGCTGCTTAACCTTTCTGGGCTTTAGTCTCCTCTCTGTAAAATGAGGATAATAAAAATACCTATCTAAATTTTTTGGGGTGTGAAGATTAAATACATTAACAAATGTAAACCACCTAGAACAGTGCTGGCATACACTAGGCTCTAAGAAAAATAGCTGATATTGTTATTGCTACTGTAATTACCAGCCAGCCATGTGAACCTGGACGAGACCCACTGTTTCCCTGGGCCCCATCTGTGAGTCACTGAGTTTGATAGCGTATGATTTAGTGACTACTGCAGAGGTTCCCACCACCCTCCCATCAGCACCCATTTCCTGGAGGCAGACAAGGTAGCTGGGCTTTGAAGGAATTAAACACGCATTTGTTGAATACGTTCTTGAGGTTGGTACCTGCTGGGTGTTATGGGAAACATGCAAGATGTAGTGCTTGCCCTAAAGAAGCTTAGGATCTCTCTGGGGACATAAGCTATCCTTCCATGAACTAGTCAGAGAACAATGCAAACAGTACTGTGGTCCCAACTCATAGTCTGGTGGTGTTCCCAAACTTCCCTGGTAATTGGCTATTTGAAGCTTGGAAGCAATTTTTTCAGAGAAATAAAGCTATACATTTTGATTGAGTTACCCGGCCCACCCAAAAAACTCAATTTAACCCATAATGAGGCTGAAATACTATGTATATGAAGTTTAAAAATGGAAGGGAAAAATGTTGTTGTTGCCATAGTAGTAATTAAACAAGCCAGAAAAACAAGTGATTTAAAACAACCTAAAGCTACTGCTTGAGGAATGCATATAAAATCCTAGGGCTGCAGCTGAGATATGGTAGGTGGGCTGTTTATAAGGAGAGTGAAAAAGTGGGCCAAGAACTGTCCTTCTAAAAGCCTCTTCGGCCTGCAGACCACCGTGTGGTTTACGGAGTGCTCCACAATCGCTGTGAACATGCTACTCATGAAAACATACATGCCTGTAAAAGTTTTTTTTACTATTCTGGGAGGAGATATGCTGAATTCATGATAGTGGTTGTCTCTCAGGAGAGGGTGAGGACTGGGGTTTGCTGATGGCGAACAAAGGATACTTCAACACCAACTGGAATGTTTTATTTCTTTGATTAAAATAAAAGACAAAGTGTATGTGAAAAATATTAACTACAGTCAATTCTGGGGATGAGTATGTGAGTGAATGTTGTCATACTTTTCATTCTTTTCTGCATTTTAAACACTTCTTAAAATAAATAAAAAGAAAGAAAGAGAAGAAAGGGATTAAAATGGTGTCTGTGTTTATGTCAGGGGAAAGGTGGAGTCAGTCCCTCGGTGGGGCTGGGGGTTTGCCGGTGGGGGGGCGGGGGTCGCCAGGTCCCGGGACAGCGGAGTCTTTGTCCAAAGCAAGCAGAGGACAGGAGAGCTGCCTGGTTGGGGAGGAGGGTGCGGCTGCCCTCTGTGAGTACAGGGCTTGTGAGAGTGGCTCTGGGTGATGAGAGCACCACACAGGCCCTGAGGGCTCAGCTGAGAAGGGCTTCCCATCCTAAGCCGCATCCTGCCTTCTCTGGGGATCCTGCAGATCCCATGGCAAGGTCTTTTCAGCTCTGAAAAATTACGTGACTTTGCTGCCTACACTATAAAGGGAAAGCAAATGTCAGACTTTTTCTGCAGCACACGTGGTGGACACCAGGGAGATGGCCAGGAGTGTCTGGCCAGGGCCAGACTGGCAGTTAAACATAGCAAATTGAACACGTGGGTTAAGCTTTGCTCCCTCCACTAAAAGGGCAGTAAGAAAATTTAATGTATGTTTCATATCAAATATATGTGCTACAATACACACAAACACAAAACAAGCACAAAGAAAGCATGAGGAGATGTCACCATCTTTCTCTGCCAACACCTCAGAGAGAAACACACAGGAAGCAAGCGAATTCACACTGCAGACTCTTGAGTCACCAGCTACTTCTGGAGGTGGGGGGCAGGCAGGGGGCTGGCTGAAAACAGGTAAAAGGAGCAGACGGACTCCTCACCCCCCCTCTCCGTCCTGCACAGTGGGGATGAGCCCTTTTCCACCTCGGCAGAGACAGGGATTTCACTCTGGAGTCTTTGAACAGAGAGGGTCTAGACTCTGGGACACCATGCAGAGCAGAGGGTGGGACCCTGCAGGGGCTGAGAGCGAGGAATACACGGAAGTGAATATCCCAGATGGCAAGACTTCCAGCCCCCTTCCCTCCCTCAGCTTTCAGGCCACCGTGATCCAGGCTTAACTCCCAGGCAGGGGACTGGAGGATCCCTCTGAGACTCGGAGCAGCCCAAGAGGAAAGACCTAGAGATACTGATCTACCTTCCTCCTCTCTGTCCCTTCATTCTTCCTTCTGTAAATATTTATCAAGTGCTTAATGAAGAAGGCCCTATTTTAGACTCTGCCCTCAAGTAGCTTACCTTATAGTGGGAGAGAGAGACAAATAAAAGAAACAAATATATCAGAGTTAAAGAAGGGCTATGGAGAAAAATAAAGCAATGTAAGTAAACTGAGAGGGTCACGCCTCTTTAGATAATGTATTTAAGGAAGTTCTCCGGTAAAGTAACAACTGAGCTAAGACCTACACAATGGATGAAATGGCCGTGCACATCTGAAGCGCATTTCCATGAGAAGGAACCTAAGGTGGCCGGTGTGCTGGATCTTAAGGAGTGGGCAGAAGTCTCTCCCCCAATGAAATGCCTAAGCCCTGTCTGATAACCCTGAATGAAGTCCACAAACCCACCCACACTCAAAAAGCTTTCTGCCTGCTTTCTCAGTGCCTAACGCTTAATGGTAAACAACCAGTCAAAGATCACCAAAGACTCTAACATTAAAGATGGAGACCAAACGCAAATAGAAAAGAAAAATATCTCAAAGGATATAGATATAGTTCAGTAAGCAGAATAAAACTTCAGGGAAACTTATATTACCACCAGAAAGATAAAAGAAAACCGTATCACACCCTTGAAATAAGAATAAAATACGTGAAAAAGAAATACTTGGAGAACAAGAAAGCGCTCTTGTAAATTAAAACTACAGGGCTTCCCTGGTGGCACAGTGGTTAAGAATCCGCCTGCCAATGCAGGGGACACGCGTTCGAGTCCCGGTCCAGGAAGATCCCACATGCTGCGGAGCAACTAAGCCCGTGCGCCACAACTACTGAAGCCCGCGCGCCTAGAGCCTCTGCTCTGCAACAAGAGAAGCCACAGCAATGAGAAGTCCACACACCGCAACAAAGAGTAGACCCTGCTCATTGCAACTAGAGAAAGCCCGTGCACAGCAATGAAGGCCCAATGCAGCCAAAAATAAATAAAAAAATAAATTTATATATAAATTTATATATAAAAAAACTATGAATTGAAATAAGTAATTCAACAATATAGTTAGAAGCTTAAGTTGAGGAAATTTCCTAGGTCAAACAAAATGACAAAGATAGAAAATAAAAAAAAAGGATAAGAGAATGAGATGATCAAACCAAGAGGTCCACTATCCAATTAGCAGATGTTCCAGAAAAAAAGAGCAGAAAAGACATGAGCTATAAAATGTAAAAGTCACACAAGAAATTTTCCCAGATATGAAGGACATAAGTTTCTAAGTTAGAGGCCACTGAGTGGCCACCACAATGAATGAGAAAGCAAAGCATATTACTGAGAAACTTTAGAAGATCTAAATGCTTCTGGAGGGGAAGACAGAAGGTCAGCACAAAGATGTGGGAACCAGAATCACATGAGATTTTTCAAAAGCTTTAGCTTAGATGTGCTCTGAGCACGGGAACAAGGCAGTAGCATTGTTTGAACAGCAAGAGAACAGAAACAACCTAAACACTCATCACTTGGGACCGGTTAAGTAAATTATGGTACGTCTCTATCCCTACCATGAAAGACTGTGCAGCTGCAGAAACAGGGATGGAGAATTTCTAGAGATATCCAAGGTGTAGAAAAAGTTGTATTAAAAAATGGGGAAAATACACACATTTTTATATGTTTACACATTATCATCTCTGGAGGAAGGGGTGGGTGGGAAGGAGACATTTCACTATCTATAGTTTTATATTTTTAAACCATATTAAATATACTTTCTTTGAATGTATTGTCGTTTCAAAATATTTTTTAAAATTTTAAAGAGAAAAAAGGAAAGCAGCTGCCTCTGGAGAGTGGGGTCTGGGGTGGAAAAGGGTGAAGCAGGGGGTTGTTGCTTTCTTGTTATAAGCCTTGTGCTCCTACTTGACTTTGAAAGCTGAACATGTATATCTTTGATAAAAATTTCAAAGTTCAAAAGTTTAAAAACAAAACAATAAAAAACAGAGCCAAGAAAGGGAGAGAAGCCTGTGGTGACGAGGAATGGCAAGGATACGCGTGGAGCGTTTTATTTACAACGTTTGGGTGCAGGGCTAGAAGGAAAACGTGAACCTTCAGAAAAGATTCTCGAAAAGGGAGGAAATATTAAAGGCTGTCTGCTGTCAACTGAGCGTACGCAGTGGCGGTGGTGCCTACTCCCAGCCGTGTGGCACTGAGCAGGGCCGGGTGCTGAAGGTCTTGAGTGAGCTTCCAGGCCTGCCTGGCCTGAAGACCCTCTGACGGATCTTCATGAACTCACCTCTTGCGCTGGGCCCCCAGCTGCCTGCCGTCCCTCTGTCCCTCTGAGCACGCTGTTCTTCGTCTGCCTTGCTGCTGCCATGGGCCAAGGACCACACTCATCTCTTTAATCACATCTGAAGACGCTCCGTGGACCAGGCACGTGAGGGAGAGTGCGTCTTCCGTGACGTGGTGAGGTGGGGACCCTTGCATTGTAACAGCCTTAAAACTGGGCCCTGCACGCACTCCTGCTGGCTCCCAGCCTAGCACATACCGCAACCCGCTCACTTGCTCAGACCTCTGGTGCCAGGCTACGCTGAAGCCTTCCTTGGTGCAGGCCTTAGCAACCAATCTGGCACCTGGGAGTTCATTCTTTTGTCTAGCAGGATGCTTAACTGGATTTTATAGCCAACTCACTGCCCCGACTTACAGGGAATTCTGGGCTCGTGCCATTCACTCTGTCTGTCCCTCCATTCCACAGCTATTTATTGCGAGCCTTCTATGTGCCAGGCTTAGGAAAAACGGTGCCAAGTTCGTCTAACCTGACTGCAGCCCCGAGGTGGCAGGGAAACAGCCTGTCAGGAGCCACCGGGATTAGTGATCATTTAGTCACATGCTGACCAGCCACATGCTTACTGAGATCAAAGGTCATGCAGGGAAGGCTCACAGACATACTTTGCTGCTTTACTGAGTATTTTTAAAAAACTTAAGTTAGCTGCCACTTACAAATTAGAAGATTTCACATAAAAATACAAATTTCTGGTTTCTCTTGAAAACGAGATGATCTGGCATCCTGGGGTCGTCTTGAGAGAACATTGGCTAGTTCCGAAGTAAAGGTGATGGACTCAGCCCCTCCAGCCTGTGGCGTCTCCCTCATGCCCAGGAGCCTGCCCTAGCCTGCCTCGTACATCACCCACCTGGCCCAGGAGGTGGCCAGGTTTCCACCCAGCCTTAGACAGAGCTCAGGCAGTGTTAAATGGAGAGAATTAAATTTCTAACTCTTATATAGGAATCCCAGAAAACTCAACACTTTGGGGATCTAGCAACAGAACTGATACACAAATTATGTTTCAGTTTAAAAAAAAAAATCTATCGTCTTACACTGATCTCTTCTTTGCCTCGAAACAGGCAGAGCTGGGGTTCATGGAAAGACGCTGCAGCCGATACAGTCCCCAGTAGCTGCTGCCTGCTCCCTGTGACTACCTTAATGGAAGTTGGGTCCTAGCTGGACCAGCGGGTTCTCAATCCTGATTGCACATCAGAGTAACCTATGGAGCTTCTAAACCTTCCACCTCCCAGGCCACACCCCAGACCAATTACAGCTCAGACTCTCCGGGGGTGGGCCCTGCCTGAGTCTCATCTGAACTCCTCAGGTCATGGTCAGTTTTCAGCCTTGGTGGAGCCCCTCCTCAGGCTGGGGTGGCTGGTGGGGAGCAGTTTGCTAGGACGACGCATGTCATCTTCTGTCCTAATTATAGTCCAGATCAGCCTTCCCCTAGCTTCCTCCTGCCCCTGGGATTTCTGGACCTAGGGGGTTGCTTTTTACACTTTCTGACCAAGAGGGATTTCAGGCCTCTCTGGTGAATGCACTTGCATTTACTGCTCCAACCGGAGCCAGTCTTGGCTTTACCTTCCCTGCTTATAGCCTAATTTTCCCTTTTAGAGAAGTTTCCTTTCAAAAAGAAGGTCGGGACCCTCCTGCCAGATCCTCCTAAGAGTTGAGCTGAACGCTTCTAACTCTGTGGCAGCTACAGAAAGGTATGTGTCCTGGGACCTCTGTGGAGTGTTTGAAAGAGAGTGCGGGGAAGACAGACGAGAGGGGGCTGTTTCCATACTCCACATTTAGCTCATCCCCCCATCCCCAAGCTCCCTGCTCCCACTCTCTGCCATAGAGCTCTCCTTGATTCCCCTAAGGGGATGCAGTAATTGATGATTAGCATTCCAAAGCTTGGCTTACATCCTGCTAGCCCGTCATATTTAATTACATTTTAACTATATTCGTCTTCGATAATAGCACGAACATAATTTAGATAATTATCTCTCTCTCTCTTATTCTCTGACTCTGTCTCACTTAGAGCTCCTGCAACAAAAATCGCTTTCTCGGCTCAAACACATAAACAGACTCTGGGGCCAAGTGCTTTTCTCTCTCTCACAAGCAGCTGTTCTAGAAACACAATGGTTTTGGGTATCATGCAGAAAAAAAGAAAATTCATGTTTCCTTCTGCCTCTGTATTCATGTTTGTACATAGCTGGCGCTGGGAGTTGCTGTGTGTTTGTGTGCGTGTGCACACGCGCACACACACGCATCTGGGCAAGAGATTTTGTGTGGTGTAGAAACTGGGGAGGCCTTGTCAATCCAATTAGTGTCTATAAAGCACCCTCTTGGTCTGGCATTTCTTTCTTACAAGGTTTAATGGTTTCCCTCACAAATTTAAACTCTGTTGAAACTTTTAAATGTCTGGTAAGTCTTTTGAAGAGATGCATTCTTTCTAATAGGGTTTCTGTCACACTTGGACCTTATAATTAATGACTCTTACCCTTGCCTATTATCTGCCTTCTCCAGGAGACGGTCAGGAGGAGAGAGAAAGCTGGGGCTCTTCCAAGGGAATGTGTGTGTGTCTTACCACAGAGTCAGGAGTCCCTACAGACCCTCCCAAACACCAGCTGGGTCACCTGCCATCCAAGTTCCTGGCCTAACAGCGCCCCTCCTCTTCCCCCTCAGGGCAAAAGGTATTCTTCAGCAGCCTTTGGTCACTGGTTTTTCTGACGAAGCTGACCAATACAGCTGAGCTTTTTAGGTACAAAGATGTTATGCTACAAAGTTCACACCTCTAAGGAGATTTATGAACATATAAAGGGAATAAGAAATAGGTTCAGAAATAGCTACTATCCAAGATAACCTTGCTCAAAATGTAGAGATCTAGAGCCTGAAAGAATTTCAACAAACCAATTCACAAGACACAGTGTGGAGATTGGGAGGTCCTCACCCACAAATTCTCCACGTTCTGTCCATTTCTTTGGAGTTCTAGAAGGCTCCAAAAATAAGGATTTTGTATAAAAAGTTCACTTTGGCTCAGCTTTGTCTGATATTGAAGGATTATCCATCATCTTCTTCAGACAAAACTCATTACTCATATGGTTCTAGGTCCACATCACAAACAAAAATCACTTTCTTCCTCTGAAGAACCACCAAGTTGTCCCTGCACTGGGGGGACTGGCGGGAAGAGGCTGAACAGGGCTGTGTTTGTGAGTTAACAAGGGCACTCTTGCTGCCACTTGCGAGAGGCCCAAAGTCCTTGCTGTCCCTGGAAATAAACACTCAGAGCAGACTTCAGGAGCCTGGCAGTGTCTAGACCAACCTTTTGCCATCCTTAGGCTGAGTCCACCAACGGCCCCTCTGGTGTGATATGATCCACTAGTGGCTGAGGAGCAGAAGGGAAATCAGCAAGATGCCCATTCTGGCCACTGAGTAGTAACTCTCGGCACACAGGCGAACGAGAAGCCAGTCAACGTGGTAACCAGGAGAGGCTGTGGACTGCTGTCCTTGGTGGTGGTAAAGAGGTGCACAGACGTGGCCCTCCCTTGGAGGTGAGGAGAGCAGAAGAGCAAGGGCTCTTCATGCAGCTGAGGTTTCACATGTTGTGACGTTCCTTTCCGTAACAGACTGGGCCAAGCTGAGCCAGGCCTCTGGTGGGGCTCAGGGGGCTTGAGAAGGGGTGAGGGACGACTCGCCTCTCTTCCCTCGTGGCCCTGAACAGGCTCCAAATACCTTGATTTGCTCCACGTTGTTCGTCAGGGATATTCCTTCGTTTGATCTCTCGGTGTCCAGCTCAGGCGCTTGGAAATTTTGCTGAAATTTTCATGGAATACAATCACCACCTGGGTCTGCGCCTCCACAGAAAGGATGGGGGAGCTGGCGGCTCGGCCGCACTGTCTGCCAGCAGGTAGCTCTGGGGGCTGGTAGGGAGGGCAGATTCGGTTGGCTTTCCCCGGCAAGCACAAGGCTCAACGGAAGTGTTGACTCAATGACGTGCGTGGCTCTCGCTCCGAGAGGCTTGCTTCCTCCAGGGCAGCGCCGCCTCCACATCTCCCCCAGAACCCTCCCTCCCTGACGTGCACGCTGGAAACATGAGGCCCAGGCGTGGGCAGGAGCCAATTCTCAAATGTTAAGAGTTTGGCAATTTCATTTCCTAGTGTCTTAAATACCGAAAGGACTTAGAACACAATTAGGACTAAATGCCCCCTGAATTTCACGTTCAATAAAAAAGCCTGCTTTTATGGAAATCCATGCCAAAAGCCTGTGCAGAACAAAGCCCAGCCCTGACCTCAGCAGCGCACAACACTACACACGGCCAAGCCAGCCAGCGGCCTCCAGAAGGACCACCAGGCATTCTCTGAATCAAACCTGACCAATTTCATACCTAAAAATTACACTAAGCCCCTGCAGGGAGTCCAGATCTGATGACATGCCAAATTTGTTCAGCACCTCACACTGGGGAGATGTTCAGTAAAAACTTAAAAATAGACTCTCCCTCTCCAGCCAGTAAAGGGCCTGATATTTGCAACTGAACAGGTAAGATATTGGGGGCACTGGGGAGAGCTTTAAGAATCTCCAGCACACACAAAAAATGTTTCTTTATGATGAAAACTATCGCTCTTAGCACGGAGCCGCCCAAGATTAGCCTAGAGCCATTCAAGGCACTGAAATCTCTGTGAGTTCTGTAATGAAGAGGTGACAGGTGTTCGTGGCAGGCCCCATAAAGGCCTTTTCTGGAATTTGTTGGCTGCCACAGTCAACACAATTAAAGCAAGACAGTGAGTGACCCGCAAGCAGATGTAAGGCAGTACGTGCGTGTGACAGCCTTTCTTCTGGGACATTTTCTGATGGTAAAAAAGTTGAACTAAAAAAAAAAAATCATCTTTCTCTTTTCCAGCACTTTCTTGATTAAAAAGTCACCGCCACCTTCACCTGTTGGTGACTTTCTGGATCCAGCCTTTGTTGGCCTAGACTTCTCTTAAGACTTAGAAGAGGCACATGTTCTATGGCAGGCCCCTTGCTCTCCAGGGCTGGTTCCAAGTCATTCTCCGACCCCTTCCCCAGATTCTTGCTGAACGCTGGCCTAGACCCAGGCAAGAATGAACTTCCTCCGCGACCTTGCTCTGCTCCGCTCAGCACCTTCAGCCAGGCCTCCGGCCGGCATCATACTGATGCCATCTTAGAAAGAGGCAGCCGCTGGCTCCCGTGAACTCACAAAGCACGGTGGACAAGGAGACAGGACAGGAGATGACCAGGGCATGTGCTAAACACATAAATTGAATAATTGAGATAATTTATGACACTACAGTCAGATGCCAAGCCAGGTAGGAGGATTCAGCTGGGCAAGGAGAGAGGCTGGAGGTATGGCAGGCCAGCGGTTATCTTCAGATCCTTTCAATTAGGCACAGGAACAAAATCAGGGAGAAAGAAGCTGCACAGGAGGCACCTCGCTCTTTGTGACGAATCCTGACTCCCCTCGAGCCAGCAACCTCAGAGATTCCCTCCTCATGTTTCCTTTTTTGTTTTAAATAAATTTTATTTATTTATTTATTTATGGCTGCACTGGATCCTCGTTGCTGAGCGCAGGCTTTCTCTAGTTGTGGCGAGCAGGGGCTACTCTTCGTTGAGGTGCGCGGGCTTCTCATTGCGGTGGCTTCTCTTGCTGCGGAGCATAGGCTCTAGGTGCGTGGGCTTCAGTAGTTGTGGCTCGCAGGCTCAGAAGTTGTGGCTTGTGGGCTCTAGAGTGCAGGCTCAGTAGTTGTGGTGCACGGGCTTACTTGCTCTGCGGCATGTGGGATCTTCCCAGACCAGGGTTCGAACCTGTGTTCCCTGCATTGGCAGGCGTACTCTTAACCACTGGGCCACCAGGGAAGCCCCCTCCCCATATTTTCTGAACCTAGGCTGTGTGTGTGTGTGTGTGTGTGTGTGTGTGTGTGTGTGTGTGTGTGTGTTTGCATGCTTAAGATTTGATGCAGTGTTTTTCTTAACATCTGCTTTGAATTCTGTTCATGCCCCCAAGGCTAAGACATCAAACAATGACTTCTTTACTATTTCATAGTAAACAAGCAACCATGAGACACAAAAATATGGCTTCCTTTCAGGTTGTGTTTCAATCTACCCCTAGGTATTCACTGTGCTAGTCTCCTGCCCTGAGGGTTTTGCAGAGGTGAAGCCAGATGCCAAGAAGTCAAACTGCATTCAATGAGATTAAAAGTTATCCTTGGCACGTGGAAATCTCCTGCCATGAAATACTGTAAGACCCTTGCTGAAGCTAAATCAGCTTATTTTTCTGTATTATTTCTTGGGGAGGAAGGCTGCTGAGTGAAGGCGATGGGTGAGAAAACTAACCAGTAACTCTTTCTGATTCCATTGTCAGGCTTTAAATTCAGATAGATGAGCTATTAATCTCAGAAAGCCGGCAGTGAATGTGTGTAATAAATTTGTCATCATTTTATGTATAAACTCTCGGTCATGAGGGCTTACTGTCTGGCAGTTCACCTCTTCTGTGATATTTTCTATCCCTTGTATTTTGGAGCGGCTTAGAAAGAATATCATTTGTGTTCCTGGAGATTGGAACATAAAAAGCTCTCTGAGTGATGGAGATGTACAGGCAGGCTTCATGTCTGCCCCTGGGCTTGCTAGGCAAACAGTTTAGCGATGCTCGAGTGAACAGCACCCGGGGACAGGAATCACTCGTCCAGGCCCAGGAGCACACTCACCCCCCCGACAGCTGCTAACGAAGGCCCTGTTAGTGCTGGATGACGTCGCACACGCCCATTGGCTTTCTGTCAAGGACTGTCGAATAGAGCTGTTGGTAATCACAGCTGGCAAGTGGTTTAGTCAATATTTTTGAAAAGTTCAGCCAAGTGTGTGAAAGCACAAAGTGGATTTTCCTAAAGTTGCTAGATGACGTTTGCTCATCTCCCCGCTTTGTTATGGCTCTGCCCCCACCAGGATCTCACTCGTGTCCTGCTGAGCAGTCCCGAAGGGCCGTGGGGTATGAGATGCTGAAATGGATGAAATTTCAGCTGTTTTGTCATTCAGCTGTTTTTTTTTTTTTCCCATCAAGTCAGCAGAACTCTAGATCTGAAAATCTGTACTGAGAAGGCTTTAAACTAGAGATTAACAACAACCAAAAACCCTAATACCACTGCCATTAATAACAATTCCAACCTTCACCTAGATACTGGTCTGAGGAGAAGACCCCTCAGTATCAATTTTAAGGCTTTGGGAAGGATACCTATATTTTCACCCTTCACTCCTTGAAGGACCATTGCTCTATTCTATAACTGAAGATGACAAATGTCCTTTTGGAACCATTTCTTCTGTATGTGACAGAATTAAGAATGCAACCGTGACACTGCACCACCTGTGGACTCAGTGCACGTGATGGGTGATAGCTGTACCTCTGGGAGATCGATCTTCGCTTTTGTGATTTTCTTATCTTCAATTTAATAACCTCTGTTGGAAAGATCATGACTCCCAACTTTGAGTCAAAACGCCCTGTTAGCAAGGGGATCTGGGACCCAGAAGACTGGTACAGGCTCTGCAGAATGCTTCTGAGAGCCCCTGGTTGGGACCCCTTTTCATAGCAAGTGAGTCTGGTTAGATGCACTAGTGTGCATTCCACAGAAATGCAGGATTTGGGAAACATAGGTTCCCTCTGAAGATCTAGATGTTGGGACTCCCAAGTCTGGGTCCACATGTGTAGTAGCTGGTTTATGTGCCATATTCCTAAACTCTATTATTTCCCTCCAGCACAGGAGTGCTTAGCAGCTGGCAAACTCTGAAGAATTTGCCACGGCAGTGAAATTCTCACTGGTCCTCATAACAGCAGTACACAATGACCTGTGCTGTAGCTGTCACTAGCACCTTCATAGTCAGTGAAGAATAGGGCAACTACCTTCTGGAGAGAACAAAGGTGATGCTCTAGTCCATAGGAGGTGCGTCCATAGTGATTCTGATGTGCTATCCCGGGGTCTCCAACCTGAGCACCTCAGCATTGCCTGGAGGGTGTGCTGGCACAGACCGCTCGCACCCACCCCCCAAGTTTCTGATTCAGTAGGTCTGGGGTGAGGCCTGGGAATCTTCATTTCTAACACATTCCCAGGTGATGCTTACAGCCTGGGCACCACACTCTGAGACCCACTGCTCTACTCTATAACAAAGAGGATGAGCTTATGTTCCACCAGGTAGGAAGCAGCAAGTCGGAAAAGTCTAGGGAGGTTTTAGAATGAGGGAACCAGGAAGACTTAGGAAGATCATTTTAGTGGCAGTGAGGATGGGGGATTGAAATGGAGGTGATACTGTGGGCAGGAAGTTCCAAATTCAGCTTTCAAAAGTACTCCATAGATACGCTGGTTAGGTGGAGACGTCTGCTGGCCAGGGATCACCTATGGCAGAGGAGCTGGGGTGAAGCAGGAACTCCACCAGACAGGAGCCACAGTGGCAGGGTCTGGGTCCAGGTTCTGCCACTCACTAGCTGTATGGCCTTGGGTGACTCACTTGCTCTCTGGAGTCTTTGCTGTCACACCTGGAGAACACCTATCCTGCAGGTAGTCAGGAAAGTTAAATGAGGCAGAGGCTGGAAGAACACTCTATAAACTGTCCCTGTAAGTGTCAGACATCCTCTGCTGCCACTAGCTGTGTCCATGACCAATTTCCTGCCTGCTGCAGCAGCCCCCTGACCCTCCCTTACCTGTGGATTCTACCCAGGCCCTGGCCCAATCTTACCCCCAGTGAGCGGGAACACAGGAAGTCACTCAGTTGTTAGGTGAGCCCTACTATGGGTCCTGCTCTTGTGTACCTGGATGCTAGAAGTCGGCTCTCACTTCATTCCTGGTCATTCAAAAACCATGTCATACCCCTGGTTCCAGAAATTATTCTATACTCAAGTCTATGCCTACCCCCTCCAGGGTCAGCAAACTTTTACTGTAAAGAGGCAGACAGTAAATATTTTAGACCACACAGCTCCCTGTCACATATTCTTCTTTATTCTTTACAACCCTTTTAAAATGTAAAAACTGTTCTTAACTTAGCGGCCATATAAAAACAGGCTATGGCCTGAATTTGGCCCCAACTGCTGCTCTATCCAAACCTTTCACTCCCTAAAGTCCTACAGTCGTGCCCTAACCTTTCCAGCCCTCCTAGGGCCACAGTCTGTTTCTGAACCCCAGTTTCCAAGGCTGGGTCCCTGCTGCCACTTGCCTGGGACACTCCCTAAGCTGTGCTATTTGCCTTTGCTCTAGAACAACCCCCTGGACCTGCTGACTTCCCCGAGGATTGCTTATCCTGATGTTCACCCCCTCCTATTACAGAGACCTTCCCAAACATTCTGTTCCATCGAAGTACGTTGGGCCCATGTCCACGTCTGGAAGTTCCTGGTCTAAATTGTCTACCACCAATTGCCTGGGCTCTAACCCTCAGACTGAGTGTGACCACGGACAGAAGCTCACAAAAAGGACAGCCATGCTGAAGCTATGCCTGGGCAACTTTATAAAGGAAACACTCGCTGTGATCCCGACATCATCTTGAATTAATTTTTTCTTTTATAAATTTATTTATTTATTTATCTTTGGCTGCACTGGGTCTTCGTTGCTGCATGCGGTCTTTCTCTAGATGCGGTGAGTGGGGGCTACTCTTCGTTGCGGTGTGCAGGCTTCTCATTGTGGTGGCTTCTCTTGTTGGCAGAGCACAGGCTCTAGGCACGCAGCCTTCAGTAGCTGTGGCACGAGGGCTCAGTGGTTGTGGTTCTCGGGCTCTACAGAGCAGGCTCAGTAGTCGTGGCACACGGGCTTAGTTGCTCCACGGCATGTGGGACCTTCCCAGACCAGGGCTCGAACCCATGTCCCCTGCATTGGCAGGTGGATTCCTAACCACTGTGCCACCAGGAAACTCCCTTGACTTAATTTTTTATTCTCAAATCCCAATGATCAATAGACTGTATATTTCTTAGACACAAACTTTTATTTATTTATTTATGGCTCTGTTGGGTTTTTGTTGCTGTGCATGGGCTTTCTCTAGTTGTGGCGAGTGGGGGCTACTCTTCCCTGCGGTGCGCGGGCCCCTCACTGCAGTGGCCTCCCCTGTTGTGGAGCATGGGCTCTAGGCATGCGGGCTTCAGCAGTCATGGCATGTGGGCTTCAGCAGTTGTGGTTTACAGGCTCTAGAGCACAGGCTCAGTAGTTGTGGCACATTGGCTTAGTTGCTCTGCAGCATGTGGGATCCTCCTGGACCAGGGCTCAAACCCGTGTCCCCCTGCATTGGCAGGCGGATTCTCAACCACTGCTCCACCAGGGAAGCGCGACACAAACATTTAATGAGTAGGTACATATGACATTTAATTTCTATGTATATGAAATGTAATTTCTAGTTCTATATAGCATTTTATCTAATTGCAGAAAAACAATCCACTTGTTGAGTCTGGCTTTCTAGATAGACCCTCCTCTCTCATAGGGTTTTTTGTGAGTGCCCACCCAGACTGTGACCAACTTTGGCGACACCGACAGCTACTGATGACTAACTAGCTCTTTGTGTAGGTCTAGTAAAAAGCAACACACATCCAAGTGCTGTTCAGTCTGTTCCTTCAGAAGGAAAATGAGGCCATTACTTTACTACTTTCTCTTCCTTAGACTAAATGTTCTCTCCTTACTAAATTAGCCACCTAAGTCCACCTTCTCAAAGTTCATCCTTCTGATTAATTCTCTGACTTGAAATTGTTCCAATTTTGTCAGACCAACTAGGAGTCTGTCATGCATCTCACATGCGACCTGACTGTGGAGCAACACAACCACAAAGTTGTGTTATTTACTGAGAATAACACAGGCCAGGTGGTCTTGAGATGGGTGAGCGTTCCTACTGGAAAATTAACTCAGCAGTCACACAAGATGAAGAAGCAGATAATGTTGGCCGTTTTTGCCACACGAGCCACCGTTATACATTTGGTATACTTTTCCACAAACATGATAACCTAAAATACATACACAAATACAAATAATCCCCAAACTGAGGAAGGCATTCAGCTATCCCTGTCATCTCAGAGACGCTCTCCAAAGAGCTGACAATTAGACCCTCTTCGGCTAATTTATTTTTAATATGCCATATCAATGGTATTTGATACAGTAATATGGTATGTCAGATACATGAGTTATCATGGCTCTCTGTGCTTGAAATACTGAAGTCAACATCTGTGGTCGTGAATTTGTTAAACATCTAGATGAAAGAAAGGCGGTCCGTGTTGAAGGCTGCAGTATCTGGCTCTCTGGGCCAGGTGCACGGACGGGTGGTCTAAGTATCCTAGGGGGTACTTTGCTTGCTCCTAGACAATTTCACACTTGCAGCATTCATGTTCTCTGCGAGGGAGGGTTTGGGGTAAATTGGAGAAAAATCGAAACTGATGGGCAGCTGAGGATGAAACCCCCGAATGTCCCCCACCGGCACCATCCGTGGATGTTAGCGGTTGGTTGGTGAAGGAACCCGTTTACACTGTCATTTACGTGGGAACCTTGCCTCTGGGCAGCTGGGGAGAGACACTTTCGCCAGATGCCCTGTTTTCAAGAGACACCAGTTTTATGTTTGGTGGAAAATGTTAACAGTGAGCCTGCAATGCAACCGCTTATAAAAAAGCAGAAAAGAAATTAAAAAAAGTGGCCCCACGTTGCTTGGCACTGTGGTTCTGGGAGACTGAGCTTTCCAGCCCCACTGAAGAGCAAGCTGTGTTCAGCGTCAAGCTGAGGAGAAAGATCCTTTGAATGGGAGCATACTCTTGGCTTTCTTTGAATAAGCTACTTTGGCAGTGAGAAAAGCTCCTTACCACCCAGAAGTAGCTTGTACTTGAAATACTGCTAAGAAAGGGGTGGAACACCATCAGCGTTCTCACTGGGACCCGAAGCTACCCTTCTGCACGGTTTGACAATATACACTTGTACTGGCCAACAAGGGACGCTTTACTCAACTCTCATAAAGTTTTACAATGTATGATTCATTTCAGAAATGAGACTTGATAATGCAGATTTATCACAAGGAGAAGCCTGCCTTTAAAATGTGATTTAATGATGCCTATACTTATTCACTGACATCTTTATAAAACTGTTAGTGTGGAAATATATTTGTCTTTTCGACAAATAATTCTTCCTTTTACAAGTGTCGTGCAATACAAGGGCCGTACGTTAAAGATGCAGTGGAAAGGGTAGCCGTGGTCTAATTATGCCAAGGCAGCCTTGCGTGGAGCACTATTGCTGTCTTCTTCAGATTCTGGGGACACCACCAGGCACAGCAAACATCTCCTCCTTCCCTGCAACCCCTACCCACGCGTGAGTCCCCAGCTCAGGGCTGCTACTGTAAGCAGAGGGAGAGGAAGGCTCCCCAAGGTCACACAGATGCAATAATGCAGTAAATAACAAGCTTCTGATTGTGATTTAATGCTGCTTTTCTTCCTGCCTAAACTTGGTTTATGAGCAGATCTTGATGATTTAACCTTTCAGCCAATTAGAACAGAAGGTTTGATGGACAACAAATGAATAAATAACATTTTAGTGCAGGAGACAGAATCACCCTCCCCTATTAATCAGTCCCTCTGCCTGTGTGCAGGTAACGCGATATTTATCACACCCTCTCTTACAGTCCGTTGGGGTGTCATTTCATGGCCTACCAGTAAAAACTTCACATTTACAGCAACTGCCCCTCTATTACTGTCGATAACATCTAATTGATATGTCAAACCTCAAAGGAGTGCAGTAAATTGAAACGCTGCCTCCCCAAAGAAAACAAACTGGCAAACAGGTAAATCAGCACCTGCCTTCCTGCAATCACCCAGCCACCCCCAGTCCAAAGCCTCCCACTAAGAGGCCACTGGCACCATCTTTCCTTCCGTCTCGGATATCTAACACCTCAGTGCACAAACGCAGGCCAAGAGCACCATAGAGTCATGCCTACAGAATGTCAGTGAACCCCGAGCTCAGCGCACAGCAAGCCACTGCAATGAAATCATTTTGCCAGTGAAAGCCCAGCGCGACAGTGGCACCACAAGTATTAGGCGGGCTGTACTCTGGAAAAGAACAATATTAACAACTAACAACAATAGTGCAGACTTTCTCTGAAGAGTAGGCAGTGCTGTCAGAGATGTGATCTCATTTACCTTCCAAATATCTCCACAGTGCAGGGAGGAGCTGGGATTGTTCAGAAGAAATTGTTCAGAAGAACAATCATTGTTCAGAAGAAATGAAGCCCAGAGAAGGTAAGAGACTGGTCTCAGCAGTTACTATGAATCAAATAAATTTGACATTGAACTGTAAGATTTGTCTTAAAAACAGGGCTCGCTGCCACTCAAATATAACACTTAAAAGTATTAATAAAAACGCTTAAATATCACACTGATGAAGGGAGAAAGGACTAAATTAGCACTGATAATTCATTCAGTTTATTTACTTAACAAAAGAGCTCTGATTTTAATCATGGACAAAATGAGATGTAGTATATAATCCCGTGGGGGCACCATGAACTGAAAAGGCTCCAGCTGAAGAACAGATCGCGCTCATCTCTGTCTCTCATAGGAAAAACCACACCTAGCACATGTAAACAGATAAGTAAAACGTACAGTTAAAGCTAGACGTGTTACACACACGTAAGCAGGCCACATGGCCGCATGTGTTCTTTCTGGCATCCCATTCTAGTTTTCCTCCTGCTGCTTTATTCACTTATTCTTTACCTCTTTTTTTGTCTTTTTAAAAAATAGATCTGATGTGGGCAAGCCAAAAGAAATGAGGTTCTAATCCTGAGTTTGGGGGAAGATATGTAGATTATCACAACGATTTTAAAGCACTCTAACAACTGAGCCCACCAAACTACAGTGCTAGGTCATCACCCTTCTAAGAAGGGGAAGGTGTGCCTGCACAGGAGTTCTGAATTTAGATACTCAGTCACCTTTCTTCCCACCCAGGTCCTCGCCAACCACAGGTCTGCCCTCACCCTGTCACCCTCCTCCTGCTCACTTTTACCACTTCAGCCAAACATTTTCTTTGTCCCCTTTGCTCCTTTCCTTTTTTTAATCTGTCACACGCAGCCCCAACATCTTTCCCAAACTTTCCCAATTTCTCATCTTGCTCTGGAAATCCCCGTCTTGGTCTTACTTCTCCCTCTGGGAGTTCTTAACGATTCTGAGGTATGGATAACTCAGTAATAAGATTCGAGTCTCATGGCCACACAACCTCCTTTTCTACGTTGTCATTCCTCTTCTGGGATTTCATCTGTCTGCCTGGTCCAGCTGGCAGCCCCTGGCCAAGGGTTCCTAATCTTGGATATGGCCACGAGCACACTTCTGGATGAGGGCCATCTCATAACGATGAGGAAAAAAGAACTGTCAAAACCAGTGCCACTGCTTAGGGAAAAAGGAGCCTTGGGGCAAAACCAATGTTAGATGAAACACAAAGCCTTTTAGAGATTACCAGCCACAGTTCATAAAACGTATAAACAGCAATGGAGAGACTCTGTACCGGAAGATCTGAACAGGGGTAAGAGAATGCCAATGAACGAAAGGTAAAAACGTAACAGAAAGAGCTTGTCTGAGACAAAGATGTACAGGAGAGAGAATGATCCGTCACTGAGCCAAAGACCATATGTAGCGGGTTCAAATATAAGCTAACATTTTTCTCCATTTCTGGTTTTCATGATTTATATATTTAATCAGAATTATTCAAATACTGTCCACTACACATCTGTAGCTTAACATGGGGCTTGTTTCAGAGTATGTGTCAGGTGGTGCTTACACTGCTTACAAGGCTTGGTCGTTCAGAATGAAATTGTAATTTCAAGGTAATAATGAGATGTGATGCTGCAATTCTACAGTCTAATTAGTGTAAATCCATAAATGTGGGTCAGAAAGTCACATTTAGTTTAAGGTAACTAACTTCTGATGGAATTCCTGCTGGTACATTGTGACTGTCTTAATGAGCTCCCTTATGAGATGGGCACATACCACCACCGTGGACAGAAGACAGGAAAGCACACGCTTCCTCTGCGTGTGCCCCCAGGGCAGCCTCTGCATTTGTCCCTACACGCTTGGTCAGAAGTCCATTTACTCACTTCTCTGCATCTGGAGCCCTAAAGTCACCCATCCCTCCTCCCACGGACAAATGGAACAAGAACAAATCAGCTGAGGTAGCTGCCATCTCTTGCCCAGTGGTGTGCCCTAGCATCTCTAAGATCCATTTGAATTAAGTCACCGGCAGTCACATTCAGAGGTAACAGGAAGAGGCAGAATACTCAGGGTACATTAGGAAGCTAGCCTAGCAGAACCTGAAGGTGAAGGCCAAGGACGTCCCCATTTGGTAAGATCTATGAAAACAGAGACATTCTCTGGCCCTAAAGCTGCTGATGTCCTCCCGGGGAACCATTCTTTTAGTAACTCAAAAAACATTGTATGTGCCAGGCATCATATGCAAGCTAGGAATGTAGGTAGGAACAAAGCAGACCCCTACTGTTATGGAACTTAAAGCCTACTGGGAAAGACATACATAAATAAGTAAATTACAAATAACATAAAATTATAAGTTGTGACACATATTAGGAAGGAAAAGAAATTGGTGCTATGAGAGAATAGCAGAGGAGGCCAACTCTAGCTTGGCTGGAAATGGTCATTTAACCAGCCAGGCAAAGAGCAGAGAGATTAGGGACTACCTATGAGAACGCAAAGAAGCCTCAGGGGCAACCTTGGCTTCAAGGAGCTTATGATCTAGTTGAAGAGATCTAACGTGCGGGATCTTAGCTCCCTGACGAGGATCAAACCTGCACCCCCTGCAGTGGAAGCGCAGAGTCTTAACCACTGGACTGCCAGGGAAGTCCCTAATGACATCTTCTCTTTGTTTAGAGTTATACCACTTAGAGATCACCTCCAGTACACCAATTCACCTGAGGCAGATGACGCACAGATAACAAGAGAAGACTAACAAGATACAAGCACAGCTCAATCAGCGAGCACAGTCCATTGGCTGGGACAGAATAAAAGGCTAAAGATAAGAGGTGGATTAGCTTCTCCACTTCCCAGGGGTCCCAAATCCTAAGGCACAACAGCCTGTCTTGCCCCAAGGTACTGAGCTATTCCTGTGCCTGCCTGCTCCCTTATAAAAGCACCTGCTCTGGGCTTCCCTGGTGGCGCAGTGGTTGAGAGTCCACCTGCCGATGCAGGGGACACGGGTTCGTGTCCCGGTCCGGGAAGATCCCACATGCCGCGGAGCGGCTAGGCCCGTGAGCCATGGCCGCTGAGCCTGCGCGTCCAGAGCCTGTGCTCCGCAATGAGAGAGGCCACAACAGTGAGAGGCCCGCATACCTCCCCCCCCCAAAAAAAAACAGTTTAAAAAAGCACCTGCTCTAACCTGCGCTCTCTGCTCCGTCCAAAGGAATGTTAGGCTTGTTCAGGTTACGAGAAAGAGGTCACCTCAGGTTTCAGAGAGGGGATGAGAGGGCAAGACCCTCTCTCTTGCAGATGCCGATCCCTACCTAGGCAGTTGGACTGCACAATTCAAAGAATGGTGATCTGTGCATAAGGAACTGCCTGTGGCCGCCCTTCTCAAGACGGACCAACAGGCAGGCCCTTGGATGCTTTCACACCAACTGAGCAGAGCACCACAGAGATAAGTGAGTGGGGGGCCTTGCTTCTGCTGCAACCCTGCAAAAGGGAAGTCAGCAAACGGGGGCTTATGGCACACAGCACACCCTAACCCTAACCCTAATCCACTGCAAGGCGGTGGATGTGCGTAACAGATCCATGAGTGGGGATGAGATGTGATCAAGATGAGTCTGGCCGGGCAGCTCCAACTGGCCCCAGACAAACACACACAACAAAAAAGGGTGAGAAGAGAAAGGTTAAGAATCTAGGGGATATGCCATGACTCTTGACTTTGGAAAAACAACTATTAAAAACTCTCAAACCTGAGATGTGGGTCAAAGAACACTTAAAATCTCATGGTGCTTGCTCAGGTGTGAGGGCACATGGGTACGCGTGCAAGCACACACAGTCCCAGAATTACCCCCCCAACCCCTGGACGTAAGAGGCTTCTGAAGCCATTTGTGGTACCATGGGGATCCAATTAACCACAGCCTCTCACAAACAAAACACTAGTTAGACATGAAAAACTGCTGTGGCCCATCAAAGGCGAGCCTACAGCTGACAGAGCAGCCCTGAATGAAACAAAGACCTAAAGACGGCAGGGTTGTCTTGCAAGCAATCGACTCTCTAACCACAATTTGACCCAGGATTTTACAGCTGAAACAAGCAAAGGTTGGGCAGTGTGAGTGTTACCACTTAACAAGTGTGTCCTGGAGTGGCCTCCTCATTCAGCATGTGCCTCAGGCTTCCCTAGTGCAAAGTCACTTCCCAGGGAGACCAAATGCTGTACCGCAAGGAGACGCAGAGCATCGTCTAGAGAGGCGGTCAGATATTTCCTTTCTTCAAGTTTTCAGAGTTCTGATTGCTCTCCAAAGGAGACCAGTTCTGGGGTTTGTGCTTTGAAGTCCTGGCTGAAGTCATTAGTGTTGCCACTTAATGTTGTTTTAAGAGCACATATTTATTATGTGGTTCACAGTCATATTCTTCTACCTCCTGGCTTCAAATTCCTCAGATGTTTAATCCAAAGATTCTTGAAAGCCTAACCAATGAGCCTTTCAGAAATAGCTAAAGCATAAAGAGTCACACAATGAAGGCTGGCTGAATGCTCAGAAGCCCCCCCGCTCCCCCCACCCCTGCTTCGGTTACTGTCCTTGTCCCCTCTGCTCTGATGGGCAGGAGGGAAGGAACTTAATCCAACAGCAGAAAGTGGCCAGAACAGCACGGCTGGCTGGCCCCAGGGGCAGGCTGAGTTAGCTGCTTGAGGAATAGGTTTGAGAGCTTCAGAAGAGGCCACAAACACATCTGCAGAAGGTCACAGCTCCGTGTCTACGAAAAACGAGTGCTCGCTTTCCCTCGTGCTTGCAGCTCCTCCTGCTGACGGAGCTGGGGGTGAGAGTGTAAGGGAACAGGTGGCGTGGGCCTGGCAGTCTGTCCATGCTGAGAACCCAGGCACCTCGAGTCTGATGACTGGACAGACTTGAGAACAGTGGGTTCTGTTGCAACTGGCACTTCTGGAATGATGTGTGGTACTTTCCTCAGAAGAAGTCCCTCTGCCTCACCCTCTGGCCCTCGGCTGTCCAGCCTGCTGAATGGTTGCCCAACTCTGCTCCACTGTCTGCCTCTGGGCACCAGGGCACAGAGTTATGAAGAGTTTTTCCTGGCCACCCCACTTCAGCTTCTCACCTGGAAGACTTCATGTCCCCACTGCAATGGCTCTAGCTCAGACTCCCATGACCTCTCATCTCTAACTGCTGCTCCCTGGCTTTCCTGTCTCTGGTCTCTCTTACTCCCAATTCAGTCTACTTATTGTTACAAGAACAATCTACCTGAATAAAGCACACTTTTATCACTCCTCTCTTCTGCCCAAAGAGTAAGGTTAAACTCTCTGACATGGAATCCAGGGATTTCCACAGTCTGGTTCCAGTTTGTCTCTCCAGTCTTCTCTCCAGCTTGTTTCCTGTTGGCACACTAGACTTCAGGGGCAGCCTGGAGCACACTTCTGGACAAGCCTTCCTCATCCTCTAACCGAGAAAGGGCAGTCCCTGGACCTTCCATCTACTCTCCAATCATGCCAAACCGTGCTTATCAGCTAAATGTGCCAAGCTACTTCACGCCTCATGCCTTTGTACACGTTCTTCCTTTTGCCTGAAAGGCCTCCAAATGCCCTTCCCCACCCTAGCTGGTACCCCGCCCAGCACCCACTCATCTGTCAGCGTTCGGCATAAGTGGTACTTCCACCCAGAGACTGTTCTCAACCCTTCTCAGGTAGAATGGTCACTCTCCCCACTGTGTCCCACACTTCTATGGTGGCATCAGGAATACTTTATTGCACTTACTTGTTTATATATCCCTCTCTCTGGACCATATCTGAGCTCCATAAGTTCAGGGACTTTTTTTTTTTTTTTGATAGTAACTGTCTCAGAGTAGATGCTCACTAAATGTGTGTTCAAAGTGTGAATAAAACATTTGAGTGCCAACCTCTGGGGTTAATAGAATCAGGGTCTCTTTCCCACAAAATAGCTCTGCACACATTTAAAGATAATTATCATGACCTCACAACTCCCTCAGTCTTGTCTTACTTGGTCTTGTTTTATCCCTAGTTCCTTCAGTTGATCCCCCCTCCCCATGAAACAGCTTCACCTTCCTGAACTCTCATCACCTGGTCCCCGTCAGTGTACCTCTTTAAGCACGAACACATCTGTCCTGACCAGCAGAGAGCACAAGAGGAAGGTCGCACGGGCATATGGACACTACGCAGTCAGTGTACCTCTTTAAGCACGAACACATCTGTCCTGACCAGCAGAGAGCACAAGAGGAAGGTCGCACGGGCACATGGACACTACACAGTCAGCGCACACTAAGACTGCTGAAGGTCTGCAGCAGCCTCATCCTAACCATTACCTCGTACTGAGTTTGTGGCCAATTAAAACCACAGCTCTTTTTCACATGAACTTCTCTCAAGCTTGGCTGCCCCCATACTGTACTTACACAATTGATTTTCTGAACCTAAGTGAAGGGCATCACATTTATCCCCATTAAGTCCCATCCTGTTGGTTTGGTCCCACATTAGAGGTTGGAGAGATCATTTTGAATCTCATGTCTGTCATCTATCACAGTAGTCATCCCTCCTAGCTTTGTCTCATCTAGAAATTCAGGAAGCGCGCCTTCTGTCTTTTTTCAGGGCACTGATAAAAACAGCGAAATGTTGAAATGTCCAGGACCAAGGACAGAGCCAGAAGGTGCATATTGAGATCTCTTTCTCTCCTCTCCCCGGTCCCCATCCTGGCCTCCAGTCCATCAGCAATATGTTTTCCACAGCCAACCACTTCTCACCATCTCCAGTGTCGCCATCCTAGTCCAAGACCCTGTATTCTCTTTATCAGGGTTATAGCATCAGCCTCCTTACTGGTCTCCCGGCTCTGTATTTATCTCCTTACAATTCATTCTCCACACAGCAACCAGAGTGATCTTTAAAAAGCAGAGGGGCTTCCCTGGCAGCACAGTGGTTAAGAATCTACTTGCCGATGCAGGGGATGCGGATTCGAGCCCTGGTCCAGGAAGATCCCACATGCCGCGGAGCAACTAAGCCAGTGTGCCACAACTGCTGAGCATGCGCTCTGGAGCCCGCAAACCACAACTGCTGAAGCCTGTACGCCTAGAGCCCGTGCTCCGCAACAACAGAAGCCACCACAGCGAGAGGCCCGCGCACTGCAGCGAAGAGTAGCCCCCACTTGCCGCAACTGGAGAAAGCCGACGCGCAGTAACAAAGACCCAACGCAACCAAAAATAAATAAATAAATAACTTTTTTAAAAAATAAAAAGCAGAAGTCAGATCATACCACTCCCTTGCTTAAAACCCTCCGATAGCTCCCATTGCTCTTAGAATCAAATTCATCCTCCTTACCAAGACCTAAAGGTCATATACAATCTAGATGCACAGGCCTCCCCATCTCCTCTTGTGCTGCTCTCTGACTCCTTCTCCAAGCTTCAGCTGCCCTAGCCATCGTTCTGTTCTGCATACACACCAAATTCATTCCTTCTTCATGGCCTTAACTCCTCCTTAAATTCTCTTCCCCCCAGCTTTTGTGAGGTTGGCTTCTGTATCACTTATCTCAAATGTCACTTTTTCAGAAAGGCTGTTCTGACCTCCAGTAGCTGTTTCTTGCCTACCACAGTCTTGTCACTATCTACACACTACCTTGTATCATTTGCTTCATAGCATTTATCAGTAGTGAAAACTTATTTTTCTGTTACTGCCTGTTTCCCCCTACTAGGATGTAAACTTGATGAAAGTAGGGATGCTGTCTGCCTTGTTCAGTGCTTAACACTTAGTAGGCACTCCATTTGTTTATTTCTTGGATGAATGAAAAATAGTGAGATTCATAGAATCAGGATAAGTCAAATATATTTGCTATGACTTCACTTGCATTAATAAAAATGGTCCTTGGTTCCATTCTTTCACCATTATTATCATCAACTTTGTAATTAATATTTTATGATGTCATCAAATAATCAAACTGAATTACTAACATTGAGTTAGGTCAGACAACAATTGGTAGTAAAGATGCATTATGTAAGATAACACAGACACGCTACTCAAAAACTATGTACTATGAGAGACGTCTCTGATGTTGGTACAGAATTAACATCTCGTATGTAGCTTGTGGTTACAGGATTAGATTGTTTTCATCATCAAAAGAGCCATTTATGAGGGCTCCGGCTCAGTCAGGTCAAATGTCTCTAACTCCTGTATTTATATATACTTATATATATTCCAATATAACATTAGGGGCAGGGATCATTCTGACTTCAAAATCTGAATTTTATTGACTTAGAATCCCATTACAATGCCAGTGTGAGACTTGATTTACAGTAGGAACTCCTACTGTTGACCCAGTGGCCAACACACTGAAGCTGGCTATAAAAGGGACTGGATGACCCGTCAAGAGCCACTGACGCCTGCACTAGCTCCCAGTGGCTTCTGTGGCCCAGTCACACGTCAGGAAGGTAGGATCATCCTTTTTTACTGTGACGGCAATGCCCTCTGGTCTGTGCTTTGCCCTCTTCACACCCAAAAACCCCAGAATGAACTCTCTGGATTTGCATGTAAATTTAAAATGTGTTAAAGCAGTAATTCCTGGTCTAGCCACAGATCTATGGGGAGAGAGCCTTGAGAGACAGGGAAGAGGTGAGGCAGGTCAGGGAACCAGGAGAGAAGGGAAAAGAGAATCGATACCCCACACCGCTCTCCTTCCTTCTCAGAAGAATCTCAAGGAAAAGGCAAAGGAGATGTCATGGACAGGAAAGTTCTGTTTCCCTGCCGCAGTTTTCGTCCAGCTTCCTTCCACAGCTAAGAACCCTACCAATAGCAGTGTGGCCCTTCCATAAGCTGAAAGCTGCAGGGGTCTGCCAGAGTTATCAAATCTGGACAAAGAAGGTACTTCCTACTGCCCAGAGCTGTCCCTGCTGCCCGACATGGAGAGTCCTCCTTGTAGGGCAGTTTTAGCTGTGGTCAGGAAATGTGCCCCAGACTCTTTTTTTCTTTGGGGAAAAAACAAAAACAAAACACAACTTTACTGTGACATAATTCACACACCAGAAAATTCACCCTTTTAAAGCGTACAATTCAATGGTTTTTAGTCTAGTCACAGAATTGTGCAACCATCACCACAATCAATTTTAGGACATTTTCATCATCCCGAAAAGAAACCCCTTAACCTTTAACAGTCATCCCTTATTCCCCCAACACCCGCAGCCCCTGGAAACCAATAATCTACTTCCTGTTTCTAGGGATTTGCCAATTCTGGACATTGCATATACATGGATCATACAAATATGGTCTTTTGTGACTGGCTTCCTTCTTGTAACAAAATTTTTCAAAGTTCACCCATGTTGTAGCATGGATCAGTACTTCATTCCTTTTTATTGCTAAATAATATTCCATGGATATACCACATTTTGCTTACCTATTCATCAGTTCATCGACATTTGCATCGTTTCCAATTTGGGGCTATTATGACTAATGCTGTTATGAATACTCATGTACAAGTTTTCAAGTGGACATATGTTTTCATTTCTCTTGGGTAGATACCTGGGAGTGTAGTTTCTGGGTCCCATAATTTCTTTTTAATGATTATGTTGTCCATGAGTTTCTTTTTTTTTTTTCATAAGTTTTAAAAAATGTTTTATTAATTTTATTTTATTTTTATTTATTTTGGCTGCATTGGGTCTTTGTTGCTGCACGTGGGCTTTCTCTAGTTGTGGCGAGCGGGGGCTACTCTTCATTGCGGGTGTGTGGGCTTTTCATTGTGGTGGCTTCTCTTGTTGCGGAGCACGGGCTCTAGGTATGCAGGCTTCAGTAACTGTGGCATGTGGGCTCAGTAGTTGTGGCTTGCAGGCTCTAGAGTGCAGGCTCAGTAGTTGTGGCACACGGGCTTAGTTGCTCCGCAGCATGTGGGATCTTCCTGGACCAGGGCTCGAACCTGTGTCGCCTGCATTGGCAGGCGGATTCTTAACCACTGCACCGCCAGGGAAGCCCTGTCCATGAGTTTCTTGAGTTCCAGTTGTGATTTTTAAGTTCTAGATTAGGAAACAGATGATCGGGATCATTCATGCACATTAACATGTACTGAGCTTCGACCAAGTGGCAGGAGTGTAGTAGTGAACAGACCAGATTCAGGTTCTCCCTCATCACTTAAGAAGAGGTGTGCAATTAAAATGGTTTCTTTTGAATCCTTTAAGTGGTTTTACCATCTAACCAGGCCTAAAATCCTCCCCTCCCTTGTCAAGTCTGTGAGTCTAGTTTCAGGATCGATCAAGGAAGAGCAGAAGGGCTTTCCCACATTTAGCCTGAGTTGGGGATTCTAGCTCTTCCAAGTTTAGTCTGGAGAGGTCAGGATAAGATCCAAAGAGGGGGTGCCACTGAGCTGGACATAAAGAATGACCTAGAATTCAGAGAAGGGGCAGGGGGTGGGGAGGGACAATAAAGACCAGCATTCCAGGTAGTGGCAGTGGCATATGGAAATGTCACAAAGATGAGAAAGCACAGACCGTGTCCAGAGAACAAGTAGCCCACAGCAGTGAAAGCAGAGTGGGTATACAGAAGCAATGAAAGGAGGTGGATATAAAGTTTGGGGTCAGACTGCAAGATCCTGCATGTCAGGCTGAGGCATCTGGATTGTGGGAAAGTGGGTGTATGAAAGCTCTGTTTCACAGTGGTAACTCTAGAGGTAGACTGGAAGACAGACTGGAGGTGGAGGGAGGAGACTGAGGAGAGACCACCTGAGAGCCAGTGAGAGGACAGAAGCAGACGGAATCGACTTAGACAATGGAGAGCATGGAGTTGAGTATGACTAGATGTTTCTAGGTGGCGGAATAGATGGATGTGAATATAGAAAAAGGCATTAGATTGTGTGGGTCATTGTGTGAAGCTGGCCATGGAGGATTCCCCATCCCCTCTCCCCGGAAGTACAGAGCCCCACAGGCTGCCCTGTCCCTTGGTGATGGAGACACTCTTCATGGGCAAGAGTAAAGTGGAAAGCACCAGTGCTAGCTCTCCTGACTCGTTTCTACCAGAGCGCCTCAATCCTAGAGGAAACCAAAGAGATATTTTCCTTCACCATCTCTGAGAGACACAGAGACACATTAGTGGGGCTGGCAGAGTCTCTCCTTCCTAACATCAGTCATCCATGCATCTGGCAGGCATACCCCCTACCTCTCCCACCCCACCCTTTTTTTCCCTGAATGATGAAGTTCTTTTATTTAACAATATATTTTTTAATTGAATAAATATGACATGTAACATTGTATAAGTTTAAGGTATACAGCATGCATTTATATATTATAATATGATTGCCTTTATGGCAATATTTATATTACATAACTATAGTATAATATTATTGTCTATATTCATTACACTGTGCATTGGATCTCTATGGCTTATTTACTACTCATTACAAGTTTATACCCTTAAACACCATTAATCTTATCTCCCCCACCATCCCCATCCCCTGGTAACCACCATTTTACTATCTGTTTTTTTTTGTTTGTTTGTTTTTTACAGGTTTGACTTTTTTAGATTCCATGTCTTCTGAGTGAATCACACAGTACTTGTCTTTCTCTGTCTGACTTATCTCACTTAGCATAATGTGTTCAGCATCCATCCACTTTGTCACAACTGGCAGAATATCCTCCTTTCTCATGACTGAATAATATTCCATTATGTACACGTACATCTTTTTTATCCACCAACTGACTAAGTTCTTAAGCCAGAGAACCTAACCTCTCTTACTGTTTCTGTGAAATCTGACTTTCTTATTTGTTTGTTAAGAGGCTGCTGAGAGTCTTGCCTCCCAAGAGCTTCCTGGGGAGGCCTATGATGTAAGAAATCCAACTTTCCAGGACGCAGAGAAGAGTTCAGTGAATTCTCAACCTGAGCCTGGAAACAGGACAATGAGTAGGAATGTAGCACTGACTCTGTGCCTCAGTGCAGTGCGTGCTCACATTATTTGTTGAAAAAAGGCCCTTTTATAATCTCCAATGATTAGAGATACATAAATAGCTTCAGCTAGATGTATTCAAAAAATTCTGGGAGCCAGCAGCGGCAGTTCAAAACGAGACGCAGGGCTTCCCTGGTGGCGCAGTGGTTGAGAGTCCGCCTGCTGATGCAGGGGACACGGGTTCGTGTCCCAGTCCGGTAAGATCCCACATGTCGCGGAGCGGCTGGGTCCGTGAGCCATGGCTGCTGAGCCTGCGCGTCCAGAGCCTGTGCTCCGCAACGGGAGAGGCCACAACAGTGAGAGGCCTGCGTACGGCAAAAAAACAAAAAAAAAACAAGAGGCAACTGCAGTCTTGCCTGCCTGGGCTAAGAATGCTAGAAGGGTCAAGCAGCAAGGGACCATGAATAGAACAGGCCTCTTGCCCAATCTGAATCCTCCCAGCAGGAAAGGAGGGTGGAAACTAGAGGAGAACAGCCTCCAAACGTTTTCATCATATTCCCCAAGAAACCAGAGATAAATAAAGATTCAACAGAAACGAGATAAAAGATACAATAAAGATGTAGTGTAGCATAAAGCTCTTTGCAGAAGGGTCCTGTCATTGGACTTTCGAGCTACAGTTCATTTAATGAGGCCTTTTTTTTAAATTAATTTTTGAATTTTATTTATTTTTTTATACAGCAGGTTCTTATTAGTTATCCATTTTATACATATTAGTGTATACATGTCAATCCCAGTCTCCCAATTCATCACACCACCACACCCCCGTGGCTTTCCCCCCTTGGTGTCCATACGTTTGTTCTTTACATCTGTGGCTGTATTTCTGCCCTGCAAACCGGTTCACCTGTACCATTTTTCTAGGTTCCACATATATGCATTAACATACGATATTTGTTTTTCTCTTTCTGACTTCCTTCAACAGTCTCTAGATACATTCACGTCTCTACAAATGACCCAATTTTGTTCCTTTTTATGGCTGAGTAATCCTCCATTGTATATATGTACCACATCTTCTTTATCCATTTGTCTGTCGATGGGCATGTAGGTTGCTTCCATGACCTGGCTATTGTAAATAGTGCTGCAGTGAACATTGGGGTACGTGTTTTTTTGAATTATGGTTTTCTCTGGGTATATGTCCAGTAGTGGGATTGCTGGGTCATATGGTAATTCTATTTTTAGTTTTTTTAAGGAACCTCCATACCGTTCTCCATAGTGGCTGTATCAATCTACATTCCCACCCACAGTGCAAGAGAGTCCCCATTTCTCCACACCCTCTCTAGCATTTGTTGCTTGTAGATTTTCTGATGATGCCCATTCTAACTGGTGTGACGTGATACTTCATTGTAGTTTTGATTTGCATTTCTCTAATAATTAGTGATGTTGAGCAGCTTTTCATGTGCTTCTTGGCCATCTGTATGTCTTCTTTGGAGAAATGGCTATTTAGGTCTTCTGCCCATTTTTTGACTGGGTTGTTTTTTTAATATTGAGCTGCATGAGCTGTTTATATATTTTGGAGATTAAGCCTTTGTCCATTGATTCGTTTGCAAATATTTTCTCCCATTCTGAGGGCTGTCTTCTCATCTTGTTTGTAGTTTCCTTTGCTTGGCAAAAGCTTTTAAGTTTCGTTAGGTCCCATTTGTTTATTTTTGTTTTTATTTCCATTACTCTAGGAGGTGGATCAAAAAAGATCTTGCTGTGATTTATGTCAGAGTATTCTTCCTATGTTTTCCTCTAAGAGTTTTATAGTGTCCAGTCTTACATTTAGGTCTCTAATCCATTTTGAGTTTATTTTTGTGTATGGTGTTTGGGAGTGTTCTAATTTCATTCTTTTGCATGTAGCTGTCCCGTTTTCCTAGCACCACTTATTGAAGAGACTGTCTTTTCTCCATTGTAAATCCTAGCCTCCTTTGTCATAGATTAGTTGACCATAGGTGCATGGGTTTATCTCTGGACTTTCTATCCTGTTCCATTGATCTGTGCCAGTACCATATTGTCTTGATTACTGTAGCTTTGTAGTATAGTCTGAAGTCAGGGAGTCTGATTCTTCCAGCTCGGTTTTTTTCCCTCAAGACTGCTTTGGCTATTTGGGGTCTTTTGTGTCTCCATACAAATTTTAAGATTTTTTGTTCTAGTTCTATAAAAAAATGCCATTGGTAATTTGATAGGGATTGCATTGAATCTGTAGATTGCTTTGGGTAGTATAGTCTTTTTCACAATATTGATTCTTCCAATCCAAGAACATGGTATATCTCTCCATCTGTTTGTATCATCTTTAATTTCTTTCATCAGTGTCTTATAGTTTTCTGCATATAGGTCTTTTGTCTCCCTAGGTAGGTTTATTCTTAGGTATTTTATTCTTTTTCTTGCAATAGTAAATGGGAGTGTTTCCTTAATTTCTCTTTCAGATTTTTCATCATTAGTATGTAGGAATGCAAGAGATTTCTGTGCATTAATTTTGTATCCTGCAACTTTACCAAATTCATTGATTAGCTCTAGAAGTTTTCTGGTAGCATCTTTAGGATTCTCTATGTATAGTATCATGTCATCTGCAAATAGTGACAGCTTTACTTCTTCTTTTCCAATTTGTATTCCTTTTATTTCTTTTTCTTCTCTGATTGCTGTGGCTAGGACTTTCAAAACTATGTTGAATAATAATGGTGAGAGTGGACATCCTTGTCTTGTTCCTGATCTTAGAGGAAATGCTTTTAGTTTTTCACCATTGAGAACGATGTTTGCTGTGGGTTTGTCATATAT